>NW_026606955.1:0-600000 GCF_029890125.1 Rhinichthys klamathensis goyatoka | reverse complement strand
GCCATACTTTCAAAGGACAGACAACAATAAATAGGACAGACAGTTTCAACATAGAGCGCTTGCTGAAGAGCGATAGCTGGTATGTGTGTGTTTCAGCGTCACCTTTATACTTCCGGTTATGCCATCACATGTTACGTCAGGACGCAACGCCAATCAGGATTGGAATAGTTTCATTCTTACTTCAGAAGCGCACGCTAAGGGAGCGTCCCCAAAGTGTCAAGTTCTCGACGCAGTGGTGAGTTCCCTTGAAAGGGAACACTTTATTACTGAATACGTTTTTTTTTTCCGTTTATTGAAAGTGTGGATTATGGCAGCAGAATGTGAGGAACGCTTTTCAGAGAGGATAAGACAACGGTTTTCTTAGCCCAATTCACACACAAGGTAATTCAGGAAAAAAAAAATCTCTGAATGCGCCACATGAAACATGGAAACAAAAAAGGTCTTCCAACCTTTTACCCTCGTGTCAATTGATTTTGATTAATATGTGCGAGGGAGAGAGCAAAGACAGCACTGAGTTTAAAGAGAAAGAGTGCGTGCAGAGGGGTGGGCTCTTTGCGTGTTCTCTCTCTGTTTAAAATGTGCCCTGTCACAAGCGCAGCAATAACCATCTACGTCACTCATAAATCACAATAACTTATCAAATAAGGCTTTGGCGGGACAAAAATTCGCTTTGGCGGCCGCCAAAAAATTTTCAATGCAGGAAAAACCGTGCACTATCCACTGGGCTAACCTCTGCTTGGAGACAGCCTTTCCCTTCTGCTGGCCTCCGTAACAGACGAAGAGCTGGTCTGAGGTCCTAAAGCTTTGCGTTCTGTTCATGGAGACAGCAGCTGGCCGTCGGGGCAGGATGTGCTTGAACGCCACCGTCTGCTTCTGGGCCGCCAAGAACTGCTGGGCAAAGTACTCGACGGCGTTGCCTAAGAGGCCGGCCTGGGAGTTAGGGGAGTTTAAGAACCGTTTTTTGTCGGCCTTCCGCATATCTGCCAGGTTCAGCCAGAGATGGCGTTCCTGGACCACCATGGTGGACATTGCTTGACCCAGGGAGTGACTTTCGTCACTCTTAAGGGTCTTAGGACACAATTGCATTGAAACCGAGAGCTCCACTGGGGGGATGTCCACGTATCCCTTAGCTGACCCTCCGTCGAGGGTGGTGAGGGGGGAAGAGACAACAGGCCGGTTTCGGGGATTTAGGGCTGCCGTCCACGACCTAGTCACCTCGTCATTCACTTCCGGGAAAGAAAGGCACTGGGGTGGGGTGCTGAGAGCACAGCACGGGCCGCCCCAAGAAACCAATCATCCAGCCACAAGGGTTAGCATAGCAAAGCATAACAGTCAATTCCGGGACTGACTCTGTCAATGTTACGGTCCCCGAAGGGGGTAACCCAGCCTCTCAAAGTAGATTGGTGTCTCTGCGATTAATCCCATTTCTGTCGGTTTCCTCTGACATACGAGGTAGTGACCGACTGAAAGGGAACTATAGTTTCAGTTAATCTATAATTGTTGCTATTTCCAACATTTCCAACAACTGCAACACACGCTCTGAGCGGTAGACCAATAACAACAGACTGGGGCCGGATGACCAATCAGAGCAGACTGTGCTTTTCGGAAGGCGGGTTTTAAAGAAACTAAAGTGGAGCATTCAGACAGAGGGTGAAAACAGGTGCTGCAACAATGTAAATGATAAGAAAACAATGTGTTTTTTAACATTAAATAATGTAAATGTTTTCTAGTAGACCCAATAAATGAAATCATGAACCTGTAAATAAGCATTATAGGACTCGTTTAATTCCAATTCACGATAAAACTAGGCTAAACTGATGCAACTGGCCCCAGATTATCAGGCTACGTTCACACTGTCAGTTCAAATCCGATTATTTGTGTATCCAATTTGAATCTAATCTAAAATTATTGACTGTCCACATTGTGTATCACAACTGCTCAGATCCGATTTGTGAGAAAGTCACATAAATCATGTGAAATCCGATCAGCGGTGCATTTCTCGTACAACGACGTAACTCGCTGCTTAACTACCATAGTACGATGCATCGTTGAAGAAATCAACTAGCTAGTCAAGACAGTTTCCCAAACCGTATTGTCTCAAATTGGTCGTCCAACCACATTGGTTAATGATTGCACAAAAATGAGATTTGGAATGACAGTCTGAATGAGGTTATAGCTATAGACTTGGGAGTTGACTGTTTTGTCTTGGGAGGATGGATATTTACCCATAACGCACTCTGAATTACACAGAAATTCAGCCAGATACCAAAACATCACTTTCCGAATGATGGTTCACTCAGATCTTTTGTCTTCATGAAGTTTTAATTAAACATTATCTATCACTGTGAATTAGCTATACAGCACCATATCGGTACGGGTTTCTCTGTGCTTCCTCACAGTTGTGCATTGTGGGAAGAACCCAAGGAGCAATTACGGCAGAATGGAGCTCACTGATTTGTAGCTGTACGATACTAGCCTGCCTCATGTGGAGCCTTTGCCTCATTCAGGACACCTGATTAAACTGGAATGGATGTAGCCCAGTAGAGCAAGCTTAAACCGTTTATCTAATTCTGCCTTGTGAGCCGCAAAAAATAATCCTTTTAATATAAACCATATAATAAAGTTAAATTACACCTACAAGATGCCATTTGGCTTTGATTACATGAAAGGATTGTGGTGTGTTAAATGATTACCTTGACCTGTTATGGCATCATCTGTCTAATTTAGAAAATAGCTGTGCACCAAGGGAAAGAAAAATCACAAATAAGCATTAAATCTCTTTAAGGTTAATTGTTTCTCTTAGACATTGAGATTACTGAAATGAAATGCTCCATTTGCTCTTCATTTAATGTTTCAGAGTGAAATGTGAAAAAAGTACTTTATTTTGTACAATACTATACATGTATAACATGTATAATAATTTTGGGTCTGTAAGAAAAAGATCTTTACACTATGGATCAAAAGTTTGACATTAGTATGATTGTATATATATTTTTAAAATAAGTCTCTTATGCTCACCAAGGCTGCATTTATTTGATCAATGCAGTTATGGTCACGTGTATGTTCGGTTTTAATTCAGGTTTCATTGTGTTGAGCTGAACTCAAAGATCTAAGACTTTTTCAATGTACACAAAAGGCCTATTCTGCCCTACAAAGCAAAAAGGCAGTAACTGCATTTTTGGTCAAAAATGAGTTATCATTTTCATGACATTCAAGGCATCCTTTGTTATGTGACAAAACATCTTATCTCAAATGTGTGTCGTTTTGGAGAAAAATTTTAGTCGTTTGTACAGTAACTGCAAAAAGCCCTAGTGAAACAAAGCAAGAGTACAGTAACATCCATTACTGTATTCTTGTTATGTTTTACCTAACAATAACCGTGTTTCTGCGCAGTGTAGTTACTGTTACTGTTGCCATGGTGAACACACAGCTGATTTTCGGGCATCCTCACGGGACGATTTTAACATTTGCGATTTCACCCTTCTAACTTCCCCTAATTGTTCCCATACCAAACTACCCCCCTACCATGAAAAAATGAAAAAAAATATTCCAGAAAGAAAAAAAAGGTGCAAGAGCTCCATGTAGTAGCTAGTAACTTTAGCGGTTACTATGATTTTCGCGATATAGCAGTTCAGTAGGCCTACACTTGAAATTAAATCGTGATAGACTACTGTGTGAATATTAAACCGCAATAATAGTACTATTAAATACAAATCCTACATGGTCTGTGAATAAATGGTGCAGTCGACGCGCAGTTTCATTTAACACACACACACGCGCTGAAGCACGTGTGACGCTCGAGCTGTTTTTATGAGGACACGACTGCATGAACTTACTCTCCAGACTCTAGATCCGCTCTTAAAGTCACTTTGTGAGCATTTAACCGCCTCATTTGAGAAAAACTATCGTCATATCATAAACACAGAGGGCCCTATCTTGCACTCGGCGCAAATGACTTTGTGCACTGACGCATGTATCATTCCTATTTTGCACCCGCGCAAAGCGGACTTTTCCCTCCACAGACACACGTCGGTTAACTATGAAATACACTTGCGCTCCCCGGGGCGGTTCAGCGCAAAGAGGAGGCGTGTTCCGGCGCAAACATTCCCTCATTCAATTTTGCTGTTCTATAAAACAATTGCGCCACTGACCAGAAAAAAACTAGTCTAAAGTCAGTGCCGCGTTGCGCGTTGTTCATTATGCTATTTTAAGGGCGCATGCTTGGCCATAATCAATGTAGCGTGTGCACAACGCGCATACACTTTGATTCTCTCATCTAAGCAGCAGTTTTCATTTTTGCAAATCATACATTATTACGATAGATAGATAGATATATAGATAGATAGATAGACAAATTATTATAAAAGCATACATGTAGCTTACACATTTACCCAAATTATCATACGCCTGTTTAACAGAAGTTAATTTGGGTGGGTTTCTCCATCCCCATACAATGTCACTTCTCTGTGTTTTACGGGCCTGACGAGAACGTTGCTCTCCTCGGCTGTGAACCGCTCCTGGCGCGCGCCTGGCAAATCCGCCGTTATAATAGGAATCCGCTTTAGAACAAGCGCGCCTGCTCTTAAAGGGAATGTGAGATGACGCTCTGATTGGTTTATTTCACGTTACGCCCAAACCACACCTATGAATAATGAAGCTACTTCAGACCAGCCCCTTTTAGATTTGCGCCAGGCGCAAGAGGCATTTATCCCGCCGGGAAAATAGCAACAGCGCCGGGATCCGCCCACAAAGTTACTTGAGCTTTGCGCTTTGACACTTGCGTTTCAGATCGTTAAAATAGGGCCCAGAAACTCAAAGGTCTTCACGGCAATTCCCGTCAAAATAAAAGTTCGGTTTAACTTGACAGAAATATATTACTGTTGTACAGTAGAATTTAGAAACGTCTCAATGTAATAATAATACTAACACTAATACAAATAAATTAAGATTAAAACTTAATTTGTATTCAATGTTTTAATTTTAACAGTAAAGCTCACTGTGCAGCATGTTGTTTGACCAAAAATGTTTGTTTAATTTCATATGATTAAAATAAGTGTAATTAATAATATATTAGAATTTTAATATATTTTATTTTTAATATTCATAGAATATTTTTAAAATAGTGTATAAGTTTAATAATAGTTTATAATAAAAGTTTCATGATTTCAATTAATTAGACATGATTTTTGATTACTAAAAATTTACACCACGTATCCGTAACACACCCGCTCCGCAACACTAGTTTCGCACACAAAAATGTTGAAAAAAAATGTTGTCCAAATGGTTCCAATTATTTCAAATACAGTGTATCTAACACACCCAGAGCCCAAGTTGTGGCAAAATAGTTTTGGGAGAATCTGTAGTTACTGCCTTTTTCCTTGGTATGGTGCCACGTTTTTGGTAAGTTATACAAAGCAAGAATACAGTAACTGCAAAATAGGGGTAAAATATCAAATTAAATATGAGGATTGATATGTACAAAGAATAAGCTAAAATAAAGTAACAAAACAGCCACATGACCAATAATCTACCTACAACTACTTAGGCTGGATGACAGGATAACTTTAAAGTCATTTTTCTCTGTTCTGCACTCTGCGTAGTTACTGCCTTTTTGCTTTGTAGGGCAGTATTTCTCTCAAATATTGTTCACAAATCTGTCTAAATCTGTGTTAGTGAGCACTTCTCCTTTCCCGAGATAATCCATCTCCCTCACAGGTGTGGCATATCAAGATGCTGATTAGACCGCATGATTATTGCACAGGTGTGCCTTAGGTTGGCCACAATAAAAGGCCACTCTAAAATATGCAGTTTTACTGTATTGGGGGGTGGGTCTGGGGGGTCAGAAAACCAGTCAATATCTGGTGTGACCACCATTTGCCTCACGCAGTGCAACACATCTCCTTCACATAGAGTTGATCAGGTTGTTGATTGTGGCCTGTTGAATGTTGCTCCACTCCTCTTCAATGGCTTTGCAAAGTTGCTGGATATTGGCAGGAACTGGAACACGCTGTCGTATACGCAGATCCAGAGCATCCCAAACATGCTCAATGGGTGACATGTCCGGTGAGTGCCTCCAAAGTGCCAGACCCCATCGAATGTGAGCATTTGCCCACTCAAGTTGGTTACAACGATGAACTGAAGTCAGGTAGAGACCCCGATGAGGACGACGAGCTTCGCTGAGACGGTTTCTGACAGTTTGGGCAAAAATTCTTTGGTTATGCAAACCGATTGTTGCAGCAGCTGTCCGGGTGGCTGGTCTCAGATGATCTTGGAGGTGAAGATGCTGGCTGTGGAGGTCCTGGGCTGGTGTGGTTGCATGTGGTCTGCGGTTGTGAGGCCGGTTGGATGTACTGCCAAATTCTCTGAAACTCCTTTGGATATGGCTTATGGTAGAGAAATAAACATTCAATTCAAGTTCATTTTATTTATATAGCACATGCCCTCTATGCTTGAGTCTAGCGCGAGGGACTACCAGCAGAGCCTGGTCGTGGGATCTTAGGCTTCTGGACGGAGTGTAAGGATGAACAAATTCAGAGAGATAGGCAGGAGCTATGTTATGTAGAGATTTAAAAACAAAGAGTAGCATTTTAAAATCTATTCTCTGTCAAACTGGCAGCTAGTGTAGAGATTTGAGAATCGGAGAGATATTTGTCATATTTGCGACACTTATGAATAAGTCTGGCCATAGCATTTTGGACTAACTGAAGACGGGCAATTTGAGAACTTGATATACCGCAATATAAGGAATTGCAGTAATCTATCCGACACGTAATAAATGCATGAACAGCCATTTCCAGAGTTTTCGGAGTGAGAAAGCCTTTGATTTTAGACAGTAGACAAAGTTGGTAGAAACTGGAACTGATTACGGATGAAATGTGTTTGTCAAATTTTAAAGGCTGGTCAACAAGAACCTTTGGGTTAGAGTGGTTGGATTCAATTAAGTTAGAAAAATAAGCAGCTTTCGTAGACTTAGCAGCATACTGGTATGATGTCAGAGAGTCTTTGAACATTTGAAATGAGACAAGTAGCCTGTCCCGTTTCCATTTGTGTTTAGCCTTTCTACAATTTTGTCTTTGGTGACGAGTGTCAGAGTTTTGCCACAGTTCAGATTTTGGTTTGCACTTGTGAGGCTTAAGGGGAGCAGTCACATTTGCTACCTTAAGCCAGGCAGAATTTAAAAGGCTAAGATGTTGATCCGCATCCAGGTCAGATAATGGTTGATCCAAGTGTGAGCATAGTTCAGCAAAGCAGATCGAAGTTTGTGCTAAACTGTGGAGAGTAGAAAGTTAGAACATTCACGGGCCCAGTATACACATTTACGTTGTGGCAATGTCTGTGGCACGTTGCATTTCTGCTATGGCAACGTCGCTGTCTACGTGCTCGCAACATTGTAACAACGCAGAATTGTAAGACACGACAGGGCTGTAGCAACGTTGTTGCGAGACATTGAGCAACTGAGAGACGACTTTC
This sequence comes from Rhinichthys klamathensis goyatoka, assembly GCF_029890125.1. Lineage (NCBI taxonomy): Eukaryota > Metazoa > Chordata > Actinopteri > Cypriniformes > Leuciscidae > Rhinichthys > Rhinichthys klamathensis. The sequence goes on along the minus strand of NW_026606955.1, from coordinate 592,530 downwards.
TGACAATTTTTGTTTTATCCTATATAGGCCTGTAGATATCCCCCATTTAGCATTTTATGTTTTGAGGTTAATTTTTAATTAGTCAGATGTTAGATAATTATATACTTTTTAAATCTTGTTTATCCTTATTATTATTTAATGAGGCTATCAGTAAATTAGCCTAATTATAATCAACACCTGCAAGTGTACACTTTGAAGAGTAAGAATGACAGAAGGTTACGTTAATTCAACTTTATTAAAACTGCATATGGAAATCAAATTGCACTTCCAAAAGTCATACATTTGTGAAAAATAAATAAATAAATAAACGAATATACAAATTTATTTTCAGTATAATAAATAAAACACAAAGCAAAGATCAGAACATTTAATGAACTTCTGTACATGGCAGACAGTAGTCGAAAGCCGGGCGATAAAGGTCGGTAAACGGAATCAGTCCAGGAAACATTCACAAATCCAGAGAAGCAAAGAAACGAATGAGACTAAATAGCAGACAAATCAAATGAAAAACTAAACGGTGCGAGTGAGGCTACATTAGTCACATTAGAAAATTAAGTTATAGGTTGTGTTTGAATAATTACGTATCTTATTTAGCTGAGGTAGGCTAAATTAAACGCAATAGTCACGTATCCTTGCTCGATGAAGTATGAGACAACACAATGAGCCCAACGGGCGGTTGACATCTAAAGGCTGATTTTCGCGCTTCAGGGCAGTGACGAGTACATATGTAGTCCAGTGGTTGTCAAGATTCCATAGGCACAACCTTAAGCAATGGCCCTGAACGGTGGTTTAATGTCAACATTGTGACGTGTCACGGTGTGGGTTTTGTGTCTTGTTCCTTGTTCTCGTCTGTCATGTGATTCCCTGTTTGTCATGTGTTCCTGCCATGTGTCTTGTCCCATGTTCAGCTGTTCCCCGTTATGTTGATTAGTCTTCCCAGGTGTTTCAGGTTAACCACGCCCCCTTGTTATCTTGTTTAGCTTGTGTTCCCTTGTATGTAAGCCCTGTGTTTTAGTTCAGTCCTTGTGAGTTCTTAATGTTGTAGCGTTGTATGTTGGCTGTCCTGTTCCTGAGTCTGTATTTGTATTTGTTTAGTTTCTAGTTTATTTATTAAAATCACTGCTGCATTTGGATCCTGCTTCTGCCTCTGCTTCAGCCGCTTCATGACAGAAGAACTCACCAAACAAGATCCAGCATATGTTCACCAGTATCTCTTCCCCAGCCACCGAGCGGGAGAGAGGACATTCCTTTGAGGGGACCCGGTTGGTCAAATTTCGTGGGACCCGTGGAGGCCGCAGTAGAGGAGGTGGTCGAGAAGAATCCCGACACCACTCTACACTCTGGCCTCTCTTCAACCCTGGGTTGGTGATGTCCAGCCCAGAGCTTCCTTCGCCGCTGGTCCCGTCCAGTCCAAAGCTTCCTTCGTCGCTGGTCTCGTCCAGCCCAAAGCTTCCTTCGCCGCTGGTCCCGTCCAGCCCAAAGCTTCCTTCGCCGCTGGTCCCGTCCAGCCCAAAGCTTCCTTCGCCGCTGTTCCCGTCCAGCCCAAAGCTTCCTTTGCCGCTGGTCCCGTCCAGCCCAGAGCTTCCTTTGCCGCTGATCCCGTCCAGCCCAGAGCCCTCGCCGCTGGCGCTGTCCAACCCAGAGCCCTCGCCGCTGGCGCCGTCCAGCACAGATTCACCGCTGGCCCCGTCCAGCACAGAGCCCTCGTCGTCATCTTCACCTAGCTCAGAGTTTTCTCCATGTCATTTACTGTCCTATTCCGCTGAACCTGCGTTCCACGTCTGTACTGCTGAGCCTATGCATCGAGTCATGCCCGTCGTGCCAGTGAGTATTTCAGTGGAAGTCGCCGAGGAAAAGTCAGTGAGCCCTGCCACCAGATTGGTCCCTAGACTTCCTAGGATGATATCCAGTATGACCGATCCACCGCTGATATCAGTACGATCGGCCAAAAAGACTTCTGCCGATCCAGAGACTGTTTAAGTCACGCCTGTCGATCCAGAGACTGTTCAAGTCACGCCTGTCGATCCAGAGGCTGTTCAAGTCACGCCTGCCGATCCAGAGGCTGTTCAAGTCACGCCTGCCGATCCAGAGGCTGTTCAAGTCACGCCTGCCGATCCAGAGGCTGTTCAAGTCATGCCTGCCGATCCAGAGGCTGTTCAAGTCACGCCTGCCGATCCAGAGGCTGTTCAAGTCACGCCTGCCGATCCAGAGGCTGTTCAAGTCACGCCTGCCGATCCAGAGGCTGTTCAAGTCACGCCTGCCGATCCAGAGGCTGTTCAAGTCACGCCTGCCGATCCAGAGGCTGTTCAAGTCACGCCTGCCGATCCAGAGGCTGTTCAAGTCACGCCTGCCGATCCAGAGACTGTTCACGCCACGCCTGAACCTGAGCCCTCAGCGGAGATGGTCACCGCCACGCCTGTGCCGGTGTCTGTTCCTGAACCAATGTTTGTTTCTGTGTATGTGTCTGTCCTTGTGGCTGTTACTGTTCTGGTGTCTGTTCCTGAGCTGGAGCCGGTGTCTGCTGTTCCTGAGCCGGAGCCGGTGTCTGCTGTTCCTGAGCCGGAGCCGGTGTCTGCTGTTCCTGAGCCGGAGCCAGTGTCTGCTGTTCCTGAGCCGGAGCCAGTGTCTGCTGTTCCTGAGCCAGTGTCTGCTGTTTCTGAGCCGGTGTCTGTTCCTGCCTATGACCCCGTAGCTGCCCCCAAGAAAATTTGGGGGGGGGGGGGGGCAGTAGGTCCCGTGATGGGTCCAAGAAGGCCGCGCCGCCATGGCCGCCCGAGGGGTCTTCACCGCCCTGGCCGCCCGAGGGGTCTTCACCGCCGTGGCCGCCCGAAGGGTCTTCACCGCAGTGGCCGCCCGAGGGGTCTTCACTGCCGTGGCCGCCCGAAGGGTCTTCACCGCCCTGGCCGCCCGAAGGGTCTTCTCCGCAGTGGCCGCCCGTAGGGTCTTCTCCACCGTGGCCACCTGAACTGCCTGCTCCACCCTGGTCGCCTGCACAACCTGGTCCGCCCACGCTTCATGGCCCAGGTCCACCATGACTATGTCATGGTCGCGTTCCCCTGTGCGGGCCTGCCTAAGGCACACCTGTGCAATAAATAAAGAAGTGTGAAGTCCGCACACTGAAAATTACTGCTCCAAAGGATTTATTAAAAGGCAACGTTTCAACCCTCAGGTCTTCATCAGGCACAATACCAATGTAGAGTGAAGTCAACTTTAAATAGACACAGGTGATCACCTTAATTGGGCACAAAAAAATATCATATGACAAATACAAGTAACGTGACAAATACAAGTCATGTGACAAGTCACACAAAAAATAAAAATAAATAATCATAAGATATGTATATAGTTCCTGCTTCTTTTTTTACTTTCTGAATTATATATATATAAAAATAATTTTATTTATAAATGAATGTCACTGTATATAGTCTAAAGTTTGAAAGAAATGTACCGTATGTACAGTTTTAGAATAACTCATTTCTACATTAAACACAACAATACGCCATCGCATTCGCGACTCTCCTGTGATTAAGGGCGGCACTTCCAGTTTTCTTCCCACCGGAGCCTTGCTTTCGATTTCAAAATAATGGCTGCGTGAAATCAGCGTATAGCCACTGATTTGATTAGGTTCCTTAGTTCAGGTGTGCCTTGTTAATCAGCTCCTTAGTTTGTGTAAGCCCTCAGTTTGAGTTAGTTCTTTGTCCTATATTGTCTTTATGTTAATGATAGTTTGATTCTCCTGCATTTTGATTAAAGACTTTGTATCAGCAGTTCCTCAGTTGTTGTGACTAGAACACCAGAATCATGACATGCTTTATATTGTAAAATATTATTACAGTTTGGAATAACTCTTTATTTATTGCTGTGATGGCAGTTCAACAGTTGCTTCATATTTTTGTGGAAACTGTGATACATTATTTTCAGGATTATATGATGAATAGAGTGCTAAAAAAGCATTTTGTATGTTTAAAAAGATAGTGTCTTTTTAAACGATGGCATCAGAGTTGCTGAAGTACTCCTTGTTAGTGTCTTGTAGTCTAGCTAGCTTATTAATTTAAGTACTTCAAGTATATTCTAGCTTGTCTAGTTTTTAAAGTATCTTCCTCAGTGCTTTAAGAGAAACATCTGAAATCGAGTTGATACCTAAATGACGCATAACTGAGAGCTCCATTATGTCTCCTGAGGTCTGATAAATGAACCTCTAGGCAATAAAACGTTCCTCCGAAGAGTGCTTTTAAAGCAGAAACATTTCTTACTGTAGTTTAAACCTACGACTGTACTTTAACTCAAATAGGACAAATGTTAAGTGTTTGAAAGTGCGCCGCAGCGGTGGGAAATGGAGGGATGGCAGTGGGGCTTGCACTCAGCAAATGCTACCGAGGCGATGATGTGTGTTTGCCAACGTGTCAGGGTGAAAATGGAAACATGTTCCACTGTGAGTGTTGCTCACTTCCAGGTCATCATCAGCTTTTTACCCTTGGTGAGAGGAGCGGCGTTCTCTGGGCTCCTTTGAGGCTGTGGGCAGAAACAGGGTGGTTTTTAAAGTAGGACAAGGACACCAGATGACAAACTGGTTTCTGTCTCAGGGCCGCCCTTGGGAAGGCCCTGTACATAGTGTGATACACACAGACGGCCGGGTCCCTTCTCCATTTACTGAGAGGTGAAAATGATATATATGCAATCTTTCCCCCCGTGTTACTTGTGATATCTTACTTGCATCTCAATTTCAGTTCAAGCAAAGCAATTATTTGTCACTTTTAAATTTTATGGCTGCTTTAGTCTGACTGGAATCATTTAAGTTGGACTAACAGACCTAACAGATTACCTTACACGATTATTGGTCAACAATTTGACTCTGTGTTGAACCTGCTCTTTGTAATTTGCACTGGGTAATTAATCATTTACATAATTAATTACGCATTATGATATATTATTTGGACTTTCAGACTATAGCTGGACTTCATGTAAATGTATTTAGTGATACTTAGTTTACTAGATATACTACTTTCACTATGTAAAACTACCATTAAAAAAATTGTGGTTTGTGTATTTTATGTTTAAAATTATTTTATGCTCACTGATCAAAAGTACAATGAAAAACAATAATATTGTAAAAATTTATTTTAATACCTTTTAAAACGTAATTTATTCTTGTGATGGAAAAACTGAATTACTCATTCACTTACTGAGCAGCCATTACTCTTTAGATGCTGATGTGATGCTCAAGAAACATTTCCTCTTATTATCAATTTTGATAACAGTTGTACTGCTTAATATATTTGTGGAAACTGTGATACATGTTATTTCAGGATTCATTGATGAATAAAGTTCAAAAGAACTCTTTTGTAACATTATAAATATATTTACTGTCACATTTGATCAATTTAATGCATCTTTGATGAAGTATTATATTAATTTCTTTAAAGATATCTTGCCCCAAATGTTTGATCGACAGTGCCAGTGTATATATTTAAAATATGTAGGTCTTATGACTAATTATTCTAGTAAGCCACCAAGCAGTGTGGTGGAAATGTTATGAATTACAGAGATGAACCCAAGCGCAGACAGGATGCTTGACACACAGTTTATTAAAGGACAAAACAAAACCCACGAGGGGGCAAAACATGGACAGGACAAGGAGTGACTAAACTAGACTAAGACTTGACAGATAACTAGACAATAAACAAACAGCAAATACAGAATCAGAACTTTCTCTAGACAATACACTTGGCAGGATACTCACAAGGAATGATAAAAGGTAAGATAATGAACCGGCACAGGACAGCAAACAAGGGGATTAAATGGGAGAAACTGATAATGAAAGCAGGTGACACAGATGAAACAATGACTAACGAGGAGAGCAAGGGGGCGGGGTTAAGTAACGAGACAACACAAGCACATGGCCCAAACAAAAGGATGAAAAAAACGTTGACAGGGTTGGGATGACATATCAAAAATAATAAACATGGAAGAGGAGGCGGAGGAAACAGAGTTCATGGGGGGTGGTCCAGGATGGATTGGAGTGCTGGGGGTCTTAGGTCCACGGAATCCGGGCAGGGTTGGACGGGGACACATGAGGAGAGGTCTTAGGGAGGTCTTACGAGCTGAAACCGATTGCAGGACTGCTTCTGCAGCTTGATCATAGCTTGAAAATAAAATAAAACAAAATTCTGTATCAAAATTTATAGGCAAGAAAAGTAGTTTGTTTAGGCTGGGTTGTATGAATTACAAACCTGCGCACATATTTTAAAAAGCACATAACTATAGAATTCTGAATGAGCATGTGAACGCCGTCAGCGTTAATCACAGGTTCGCGTTTAAAGTCTGATCATTTCGACGGAGGTGAATCAATCAAAGTTAACTTTAGCTGGAAGTAACATTATTCAAGAACCGCTATAACGCCAAAACAATCTGTTACCTTAAATTATATGTTTATCTCTGTAAAGCTGCTTTGAAACAATCCATTGTTAAAAGCGCTATATAAATGAAGATGACTTGACTTGATCGGCCGCAGCTCTCATAGCAGCTGACTCTGTAACCGGGCTACCAGCAGCTGACTTGGGATCAGCGCTCTCTGGAGCTGGCTTGGGATCAGCTCTCTCTGCAGCTGGCTTGGGATCAGCGCTCTCTGCAGCTGGTTCAGGAACAGTTCTCTCTGCATCAGACTTCAGAACTGCTTTCTCTGCGGCAGGTTCCAGAACAGCTCTTTCTGCAGCAGGCTTCGGAACAGCCCTCTCAGGAGGAGACAGAGACGGAGGACAGAAAGCTCCCTTCTTCCTCCTCTTTCTCCTTGGCTGCAGAGCAGAGGCCATAGCCGAACTTGTGACCGGTTGGGGAAGCACAGCAGGATCCGTGACTGGTAGTGGAAGGGCAGTCTCAGGGAGGGTTGACTCCATTGCTGAGGACTCCAAAGCAGACTCCCACGAGATCCGTCTCCCTCGTTTTCCGCAAAGACTGAAGGATACGGATGGAGTCTCAGGAGTCGTGGTGGAACAAGCCTGGTCCTCAAGCGTCGCGACGGCTAACATACGACCCTCTGGAATCACTGGTAGTGTGGCAGGAAGTGATGACATGGTGGGACCCAGCAGTTCCTTCCGAGACAAACAGTCCACCATATTGCGGAACGGGTGGCGGACCAATCTGGGGGAACATTGAGACCCGCAATGAGGTAGCGATTGACCAGGATCTCCGGCAGGAAAAATCTCCTCTCCTCCACAACCTGGGCGTACCTCCTCAGGGTCAACTCACCCTGGGGAGGGAAAGGAAGCTTGCCATTCAAACTGTCGGTGATAGCCGCCTGCCACCATAGTTCCTGGTCAGTCGGCTGTAGTATAGCGGGAAAGTACATACTGTCTGCTGGGTTCTGTATTGGCCGGTTCATTCTGTTATGGATTACAGAGATGAACCCAAGCGCAGACAGGATGCTTGACACACAGTTTATTAAAGGACAAAACTAGGGAAAACAAAACCCACGAGGGGGCAAAACATGGACAGGACAAGGAGTGACTAAACTAGACTTAGGGTTGGCTGACGCGAAACTGGCGTTCCGAAGCTTTTCGAGATCCCGAAGTGCAGATGTTTCGAAACACTGATCCGAAGCGTGATTCAAAACACCCATGTCACGTGACTACGGCTAAATGAAGCTTCGAAGTGTTTCACAAGTGTTTCGACAGGTGGCATGGTCCGCCGAATCAGCGTTTGATTGACAGGGTCGGGAACAGACCACACACTCGCACATCTGTATAAAAGTGAAGTCAACGCATCTTGACCTCGAATGTTTTTGTGAGAGGAGTTTGATTTTGAGATAGCGGATTTTTGGTGATACAGTGACATTTATAGTGCGATTTGTTTAGTTATATTTAGGCTTACATTTAAATTTACACATTGACTGAAGGGCTAGAGACAGACACAGTATACATATAGTGACACATTAATAGATAGATAGAAATATAGACAGATAGATTTAGACAGATAGATTAATAGATTAGATAGATAGATAGATAGATAGATAGATAGATAGATAGATAGATAGATAGATAGATAGATAGATAGATAGATAGATAAATGGAGGCTCCGCAGAAGTGATGCCGTACATCTGTGGTGTGTGAGCAGTTCCATTTGGAAACCCCAAATAAAGTGAGATGTATTGTGATCGGCAGCTAGCCGGCAACAATACATCATCCATGATGCGCCATTTGAGGAGCACTCATACTGCCATTGCAGGGTGCAGAGGATGGTAGCATTCCCGCTGTACCTAGGCCTGCTACTTACACTGCTGGGCCATGTAAGCAAGGTATGCATTGTTTGAAATATAATTATAATTGAAATATAATATCAAACTTTTGGGACACTGTTTAGAAAGTCCATAGGCCTGTGTCAACCTAAACCCTACAACCTAACGTCACAATCTCAACTGCCAATCATGTTAAAAACAGCTTCACTGTGAATATAATATAATATGTTGTCAATATAATATAATATTTTGTGAATATACATTTTATAGGTCTACATATGAGTACCCAATCTACAGCCAAGACATAATTTTGGTTTTCCTAATAGATTTATGGATCAAAAATATCTTGGCATGCCAGCAACAAGTGTCCCTTGTGAGAGGATTTTTTCAAAGGCTGAAGAAATTATCTGTAAAAAAAGAAGTAGGCTAAGTCCTTCGACAGCAGAGAAAATAATATTTTTGAATAAAAATCGTGAATAAAAAATTGAATTAAAAAAAAAGTGAGACATTGTGGCTTGATTTCTTTTATTAATATTCATTTTTCATGACCAAAATAACATTATGCACAGTGAGGAGCCTACAGGTTACAAGCTTCACATATTAGAAAAATACAATAATAAAAAAAAAACAATTTTTTTAATGGCTCGTTGTCAAGGTTGTTTCAGATCAACACCTGCAAGTGACCACTAGGTGTCACCATTGAGACGGGTGTTGGATTGTTTCGAAGCCTCGACACAATATGGCACATTTGCTTCAACTGTTTCATTGTTTCACGAAAGCCTCGATCTGCCCACCACTAACTAGACTAAGACTTGACAGACAACTAGACAATAAACAAACAGCAAATACGGAATCAGAACTTTCTCTAGACAATACACTTGACAGGATACTCACAAGGAATGATAAAGGTAAGATAATGAACCAGCACAGGACAGCAAAGACAAGGGGATTAAATGGGAGAAACTGATAATGAAAGCAGGTGACACAGATGAAACAATAATGACTAACGAGGAGAACAAGGGGGCGGGGTTAAGTAACGCTTGCACACAAAACGTCTCGGGTTATGACTATAACCCTTGTTCCCTGAGAAGGGAACGAGACACTGCGTCGTAAGAACGACACTTTGGGGACGCTCCCTAAGCGTGCGCCTCTGAAGTAAGAATGAAACTAATCCAATCCTGATTGGTGTTGCGTCGTGACGTAACATGTGACGGCATAACCGGATGCATAAAAGTGACCATGAAACATACACATATCAGCTCCACGATGAAGCAAGACGCTCTCAGGCCTCGAGGGGCGTGGCAGGACGACGCAGTGTCTCGTTACCTTCTCAGGGAACAAGGGTTATAGTCATAACCCGAGACGTTCCCTTTCGAGGGAACTCAAACTGCGTCGTAAGATCGACACTTTGGGGAACGAATGCCCACTAGGCCACGCACCGAAGACAGGCCTGCCCCGGAGTGAAACTGATTCAGGCACTCAGCTAGGACGAGAGCACATGTGCGCCAGGCGTACTAGGGAGGTGCAGACTATAGAACCTAACAAAAGTGTGTGGGGTAGCCCAACCGGCTGCCTCACAGATCTCCTTGATGGGAACTCCCGAAAGGAGGGCCCTAGAGGACGCAATGCCTCTAGTAGAATGAGCCCTAACGGCCAAAGGTGAAGGCAAATTGTGCACCTTGTAGGCCTACTTATGGTTTGTATAGCTGGGAGCCCCCAATAGGTGATCCAAAACACACTACAGTAGGTCCGACCTCCTCCAAGAGGACCTCTCAAGGTAATACTCGGAACTCTGACTGGCAGAGCAAGGAACCTCTCCTTTTCTGCCGACACATGAGGTGGAGGATGAAATACTTGCAGGACCATGGACCTAGCCGTGATAAATTGCACTTAAGGCACATAGCTGGGTCTCGGATGCAGGATGCCAGGGCTTTGAGATCTCCCAGTCTCTTTAAAGAAATAGCTAAGAGAAAGGCTATCTTGAACGTGAGGTCCTAGGCGAAGCCGACTGGAGGTATTCAAAGGGAGCCAGGGATAGCCCTTCGAGAACCACCGCCTGACTGTCGGTCTCATCCTCCAATACCATGGAGAAATAGTATGTGGGCCTCCCCAAAGGCCCAACATTTAGTGGTGCATGGAACGCCGCAATGGCAGCCACGTACACCCTACGTGTGGATGGGGAGAGATTCGCAGAGAAACGATCTTGAAGAAACTCCAGAACTGAAGCCATTGGGCAGTTAACTGGGCCTAACTCAAGTTCTCTGCACCAAGTAGAAAAATATTCCACTTGAGGCCATATAATCTCCTAGTAGACGGAGCCCTAGAGATAAGTATGGTTTCGACCACCCCAGATGATAGACTAGCATCTAGGTACTGAGCCCCCTCAGAGGCCAGACCCACAATTTCCACAGCTCTGGATGAGGATGGAATATAGTGCCCTCCGCCTGAGACAACAGACCCCTCCTCAGAGGAATCTGCCATGGCGGAGCTATCAGGAGTGAAATTAAGTCTGAAAACCATACTTGGGCTGGCCAAAACAGGGCTATCAGAAGAAGACTGATGCCCTCCTGACGGACCCTCTCCAGGACTCCCGGGAGCAGAGCGATCGGGGGAAAAAGCGTACAGGCGAAGCCTTGGCCAGGCCTGTACCATGGCATCCAATCCCCAGCGGGGCTGGATGAATGAGGGAGAACCAAGTGGACAGTGGAACGGACGTCCCTCGAGACGCAAACAGATCCACTTCCACTTGTCCAAACCTCTGCCATATGAACTCCACCACCTCTGGATGGAGTCTCCATTCCCCGGGCCTCAGCCCCTGCCTCGACAGGATGTCTGCTCCCTGATTCAGAACCCCCGGGACATATATTGGTCTTATAGATAATATTTTCCCTTGGGACCATAAAATGATCTGATGCGCCAATCTGGATAGAGGGCGCGATCTGAGTGTCCTTTGTCGGTTTAGATAAGCTACCACTGAGACATGGTAACCTTTGATGTCTGTGAGGAAGCTCCTCAGAGCCCTGAACACAGCCAACATCTCTAGGCAATTTATATGCCAAGAATGATGATGGTCCTGCCACAGACCCCTGGCAAAGCTGCCGTCCGAGACCGCGCCCCAGCCAGCGAGGGAAGCGTCTGTCGAAACAGTTTCCCGGCGACATAACGCCCCTAACACTGGCCCTTGGGACAAGAACCAAGGTTTCTTCCATATTAATAGGGAAAGAAGGCATCTGCGCGTACCTTTATTATACGGAACGGATTCCCCTTGGGGACAAAACCCTTGGCTTTGAGCTACCACTGAAGGGGCCTCATGTGAAACAGGCCCAAAAGAATTATGTTGGATGCCGCTGTTATGAGGCCCAGCAGTCTTTGAAATTGCTTTACAGTGATGGCCTGGCCTAGCTTTATCCCGGACACCATGGCCAGGATGGATTCGATACGAGCGGGAGACATACGTGCCTGCATCGTAACCGAATTCTATACCACGCCCAGAAGAGTAGTCTTCTGAGCTGGGTCCAACACATTTTTCTTAGTGTTGAGCCTCAACCCCCGGTTCTGAATGTGGCCAAGGACGACATCTCGATGCCGAACTGCCATTTCTCGAGACTGGGCCAATATGAGCCAGTCATCGATGTAATTCAGTATACGGATGCCCTGAAGCCTCAGTGGAGCCAGAGCCGCATCCATACACTTTGTGAACGTGCGGGGAGAGAGTGCTAGGCCGAACGGAAGAACCCGATATTGGTATGCTTCGCCCCCGAAAGCAACCTCAGGAACCTCCTGTGACATGGAAGGATGGAGACATGAAATAAACGTCTTTTAGATCCATCGTGACAAACCAGTCCTCGGATCTGATTTGGTTCACAATAATGGGAATAGTAAGCATTTCGAACCTGAATCTCCTCAAAGAACGATTCAAAAGCCCTAGATCTAAAATTGGCCTCAGTCCGCCATCCTTCTTTGGAACTATAAAGTACCGGCTGTAAAACCTGACCTCCCTGTCTGGTAGGGGAACCCATTCTATGGCCCCTTAATTCCAGTAGAGTCTGTACCTCTTGTTCCATAACCCGAGCCTGTTCTGGAACCACTGCAGTCGGTACCACCCCAGCAAACTAGGGAGGTCGGTGACCGAACTGCAATCTGTACCCATATTTTATAATATTTTATAATAAACAGGACCCATATAGATATATTCGGAAGGCATTGCCATTCTTCTACAAAATCTACTAAGGGAACCAGCCCCTCGAGACTGGCCTCGGGTGTTTTTCGAGCACTATTCTCGACTTCCTGAAGCGGAGGACCGGCAGGAAAAAAGTCGATACAGATTTTGTGACCATAGTCGGTGCCCTGTTGCAAGCTTTTGGGGCGAACGCCACGGTGTGCGTTCGCTGGAAATCGATGTGGCCCGAAGCGTCAAAGACGGAGGGACAACATCTTCTGTTTTAATTATTCTTACTTGTTTTGATTATTTTAATTTCTTCTATGTAAAGTACTTTGAATTGCCATTGTGTATGAAATGTGCTATATAAATAAACTTGCCTTGCCTTGCCTTGCCTTCTTCCCCGAGGGCACCTGCTGCTAGAACAAGAGGTCTCAGAGGTCCTACACTACCATTAGGACCTCTTTCCCGAAGCCTTCTTCGCCTGAAGGACGGCCCTCAGGTCACCCTTCTGGCTGGAGGACTTCGGTTGAGAGTGCTTCCTCTGTTGCCAAACTCCCGCAGGAGGGGCTCTAGAGGCAACGCTCTCTCTTTTTTTTTTTTTTTTGCTTCCTGAAACCTGTCAACGACTGTAGTGACAGCGTTGGAAAACAGGCAAGAAGGAGATAGCGGAGCGGCCTCACTTAGATCTTTAAGAAGATCGGCCTGGTACGCCTGCAAAATCGTCATAGAGTGCAGGCACGCACCAGCCTGACCTTTTCTTTTCTAAATATTTTTTACCAAAGGAACCAGGCTCTCGAGCCTGGCTTCGGGTATTAATCGGGATTCGTTCTCGACCCCCTGAAGCGGGTTTCCGGCAGGGCTGGACCGAAAACGATTCTCCATTGGCGAACGCGAATGCTGCCTGGCCGCAAGCCTGTGGGGCGGACAGTGCAGCCTGCGTTCGCTAGAAACCGATGTGTCTCGAAACGTTTTTAACGGCGGAAGAGCAACATCGATTTCCTGCACCATATAAGCCCAGCCAACCAGTGCAGAGGTGTCCCTGCACGGTTTGTTGGGCAGCGCCGGGGCTTAAAGCGAAGATGCCGGATCAGGAGAAAGATAGCTCGCTAAAGGTTCCTCCATCTGCGGCATCTTGCCATAACCCGACTCTCTCGCACCCACCACATTCGAATTAACATATAATGAATGTGGTGAGATACGTAAAGAGTGTGGTTTTTCCCAGGATTTACACATAAATATATATATTTTATAAAGATCTGGGAAAAACAGTAAGCCCCGGCTCTGAGGTTGTGAACGGTGCTGCAGGAATCTCTCGTCTAGTTCATTTTGACGGGGATCATCCTGCTTATTTTGTGGCCAGCTGATATAGTTTATATATATATATATATATATATATTTATTTATTTATTTATTTAGTCTGGCCACAGCACGCATCACAACCTCCACGAGCTCTACATAAACAGAAACATAAGCCGGCGAGTGTGACTCATGTTGCTCGTTCCCGATGCTGAGCACATCTACTTCCTTATAAACAGATAGCTCGAGCACTGGGCACTCGTCACAGGCAGAAGAAGCCGCATCGCGGGCTTCTGCGTCGTGAACGAGTGTCATAGAATCTGCGGATGATGAACGAAAAGGTGCCTCAGCAGTCTCGTTCTCCTCCGCGAGATCCTTCTGCGATCTCCACGATCTAAGCCGTCACGCCGCCTCAACGGACGCGGGACCCGAATCGCGGGGATCGCGAACCTGGCCATCATCAGGAAATAATATAACCAAGCAGGAGCGCAGCACTCTAATAGGAAGTGCTTCACAGTGTTCACAGGCATCCCTCTCGAGAGCTGACTGTGAGTGCTGCGCCCCTAAACAATACACACACACACACAGCTGATGCGTGTCCCCACCCATGGCACATATATAATCTTGGGCAGGGGTGCACACACTTAGTGTATTGTTCACTCGCCATAATAAAGAGCTTTGCACAGACAAACAACACCAAATAAGACAGACAGTTTCACAGAGAGCGCTTGCTGAAGAGCGAAAGCTGATATGTGTATGTGTCAGCGTCACTTTTATGCATCCGGTTATGCCGTCACATGTTACGTCACGACGCAACACCAATCAGGATTGGATTAGTTTCATTCTTACTTCAGAGGCGCACGCTTAGGGAGCGTCCCCAAAGTGTCGATCTTACGACGCAGTTCGAGTTCCCTCGAAAGGGAACATGGGTCTGTCATGATTAGGGTTGGCTATCGGTTGGGTTTTATCCGATACCAGTACCTACTCCGTATTTTTTAAACGGTTCCGGTGCCTAAACGGTTCTTGAAACGGTACTTAAAAAAACGAAACCGCACACACTTTATCAAAAAATAATACCCTTTTATTTACAGGGCCAAACTGGACACAATATTAACTTAAATCTTTAAACAATATAAATACAAATAATAATAAAACCAATATAAAATAAAATTTCACATTTACATAATATCAAATAAAACAATATTGTATCAAACAATGTAATAATACTGGAGATTAATAGAGATTACTAGCAGGCAGAGCTGCCAACTCTCACGCATTGACCGTGAGACTCATGCAATTGACCCTTTTCACACGCTCTCACGCACGCCACACATCCATTTTCTCACGCAGAGAAAAATCGCGAACAAAGAGGACACTGACACCGACAGACAAGGTTACTTTGATATGGAACAAATCCACAGCAGTCAGATTCTGTCAATATTTTTACGAGATTCACACAATAAATAACGTTTTGGCTCTTTGAAATGTGACAGATCGCTGTAGCGCGTCAGTTCAAACGGCACGTGATACAGCACCCTACAAATACAAATCCACTGTTTCTTAGCTACGCAGCGTTGAGTGAACCTATGAAAGAGAACATCTCTGGTTACTGGTGGTAATAGGGAACGAGACGCTGCCAAGCTCCTTGCGCTGCCGACCAGCTTCCTTTTTCGGCAAAGAAATCTGAGGAGCAGATGGCGCGCGCGCGCCAACATAATATGACGACGTAAGTGCGTCGAGGCGGCGCCCGCGCCATCAGCCAATGAATTGGCTTGATTCTATATGGATTCAGACTATCGGCACACCCAGAGGGCGTTCTGAGCGTAATTTTACACGTGAAATGCAGCCAAACCTTGCGAGCAAGAGCGCGCATGCGAGACAGAAGAGACTGTGCGTGTGTGTGTGTGTGTGTGTGTGTGTGTGCGCGCCTAATTAAGTCAGGCACCGAAATCAGGCACCGAAATTGTCGTTCTTATTCGGTGTGGTTACTATCGTTTACGTCAGAACCGGTTCCCTATTGGCAGTGGTGGAATGTAACGAAGTACAAATACTTCGTTACTTTACTTAAGTAATTTTTTCACGTATCTGTACTTTACTTAAGTAGAATTAATAGTGCATACTTTTTACTTTTACTTCGTTACTTTTTGCAGCAATTATTATACTTTCTACTCCACTACATTTCTAAAACGTTCTGTTACATTTTCGTTAAATTTTCTGATCAGTTTTTCCCCTGCCAAAACGTCATCCTGACAGTCCGTTCATCGCACGTTTCTGTCTCACCACCAGTAAAGTTTGGTTGCCATAGATATATCAACCCGGTCACACTAAATGCGTCTCTATAGCACGCAGTGTGTTTATCGTGCAACTTATACGCGAAAATTAGTTTTTACATGTATAGGAAACGCATTGGTAGGTTTAGTAGTGATGTGGGGTGCGTGTGTATTATACGTTTGGTTAGGATTAGTATGGCAAGCCAAGAGGTTCAGAATTACGCCATAAATGAATCACGTTTACAGCCAAACGGCGTCATATACGGCGTTTTAACATAATATGTGTTTATATATATATATATATATATATACCGTATATAGTAAGGGTAGGCTATATAGTAAGCTTGATGTGTATATTGCCTAATTGCAAGCTTGTTCAGAAATGGTGACAAAAACTTAAAATATAACTGCTTTTCCATCATATTGAACATCATTATAGTATTAGGTTGAATGAGTTAGAATTAACTGTTTTATTAATCATTAGAATATAGACATTAAGAGAATAAATTGTTATGCAAGTACTTTTACTTTTAATACTTAAAGTAAATTTAAAATCAGGTACTTTTTACTTTTTACTTAAGTAGGGTTGTCATTGTGGTACTTCTACTTTTACTAAAGTAAATATGTCTCTGGTTATTTGTACTTTTACTTAAGTACTGAGATTCAGTACTTCCTCCACCACTGCCTATTGGCAACGCGTTTCGGTACCCAACCCTAGTCATGATCCTGCTTCAAGACTAGAGAAAATCAAGGACACGAGGGCAGAATCATGACAGGACATTCACCAGTAAAATTAAAGTCAGGCCACTTTATAATAAATGAAATTTATTTGTCTGAAATCGTGATCCAGGGTAGTCTCTCTAACAGCAAAAACATGTCTCTGAGTGCTACAAAATAAGCTCTAAACAAAACAGTAAAAACATGATTAATCATTGAACAAAGACTTTCAAAGTTGATTGGATAAACAATTGAACAGATTTTCATAAGGTGTCCTACTTCTATAATTTATATACTCTTTCTGGTTCATCTTCATCCACATTGGTCTTCCACAACATCCCATAATATGTCAACTTGATGTATGTAAATGTTTTTTATTTTTTTTATTGGAAACATTTTTTCTGACTCCTTAGACTCTTCCCAGGCCTACTGACCTTGACTACAGAAATAAGAATTATTCACAAATTGTCTCACAGCATTTGCGGATTAAATTTGCAACATGAGAGAGAGACAGAAAATAGATAAAAAGGACAATATATCTGAGTCTTCTACCAAAAGTGTGATGGAAGGAGGGGTTCTCACTAGTTATCTGAGGCCTTGCATTTAAATACCTCAGATAACTTACAACATCTACATGCTTATCAGCCAAAATCTAACCCTCTGTTGGGCAGCAACCTGCTTGAAACCTTCAGTTCGTCCTCTTACATTCTTAATAAACAGTTAACATTCTTTATAAGCAATTACTTTGTCCTCCTCTCCTAATCCCTATGTCAAAATCATCGTATTGCAACATGCATACATGCAACAAAAATATCGATTTACACACACATATGTAAATGTCAAAAACAAAATGTATATTTCATGATTAAAAGTTATGTAAGGTAATCTCAGTAACTCATGTAAGATTAACAAAAATTATGACTCATAATTATGGCATTGACTAACTACCTACAGTAGTTTACTAACCGATCTTAAGGCTGTTTAGTTCAATTATACCCTGTAAAATGAGGCTGGTTTAAGGGTTCACCACACGTTTTTTTATGGTGTGAGTGTGTATGGCTATAGTGGGAATGCTTTAAAGGAGTGAATTTAAAGTCGTAACCTTTAAGGTTTTACTGTGCAGACTAACAGCTACAACCACAGATTGCTGATGTCAGCATGCTAATTAAAACATGCAAATACTTATAACCATTAATGTATATACTATAAGATAAAACAATCAACCATACTAATTTACCAATAGACCATCATGACCCCTGTCTACACAATAAGTGAAAACATTTATTAACATTAGTCATTTTAATTGCAGGTCCTGTGGCATTAGAAAAAAGCCATGTCTTGCTATGAATACAGTTATTGTATGACATTCTTTAATTACACATGCTCAGCATTGAGCAAAAAGTGGGTTAGCTCTTTTCCCAAGTGTATCCTTAGTAATGCAATTAAACTATTTGCTCCTAATATTAAAAATTCCTACCCCATGAACACCCTATCCCGGGCCAGCAACCCTTCACCTGGTTGCAATGTTTTAATTTAATAGAGGTCACTGTAAAATGGTTAATGCATGGTTAATGATTGCTTAATTGTGGCTGCTTGTTTGGTACAGTACATATTGTCACATTTAAAGATGTTGGTAGGTTGTTGTTGTGTTTGCTGGTTAAAATAGCCTATGTTGTGCGTGCAGTCTTACACACATTCATGCACATACATGTATATTTGAGCCCAGAAGCAAATCTATGTTCAGGATTATCGGGGACAGATCTTCCCTTCATATCATAGCATTGCTTATTCATGCTCTCCTGATGGTTCATGAGAGGCTGGATGGGATGGAAATGATTTTTGCTTGCCGCAGAGGTATAAGAGGGAAGTTAAAAATATAAGCATCCGAGATTTAAATGTTGCATGTAGCCGGCATGCAAGATTCACCACGTAATGGAATGTTTGCACGGAATCATTGCATCATATTACTGGATAAAATGTTTAATGATGAGAAGCGGCAGTATCGCACAAAACATTTATTTAAAGATATTTTATCTGAAGTGCCTGGCTATGAACACAAGCATATTCCAGTCACATGCTGAAACATTGATTTTATTTCTGTTTTTAATTTTTAATTTTTTGATGTAATTTTATTTATTTATATATTAGCATATTTCATTTACTTGCTGAAACATGAATTGTATTTTACTTCTTTATTTTTTAATTTTCTATATACTTGTATTTATTATAGAACCCCCTCATATATATATATATATGAGGGGGGTTCAAACAATTTACTCACATGAAATCAAAATTAGATTTTTTTTCTTCTGATTTATTCAAAGGAATATCTTAACTTTAGAACCACAGTAAATAAAGACTTAAATTGTTTACAGTAATGAATTTACATTTACATTGTAATACACTTCATAACATCACAATTCTTGTGTGTGGCATTTTCTTTATAACAGTTTGTTTCTTGCACTCATTTGACTTTACATGGTCATGGCAGGAGTTAAATTAAGACATTACTTTGCAAAGACAAGGTCTTGTAAGCATTTAATATTTATTTAAAGTCTTTATTTAAATATTTGAATATGTATTATTTATTCAAGAACAGAACGTTCCATTTAGTTTAGCTTTCTGCACTTTCCCCATATTTACAGTCTCAAAACATTTTAATTAAGAAACTTTATCCTCGATTATTATTCTCTGGATTAAACTCTCTGGTATTTATAATTAAAAGCATCTTAATATATTTTTGAAACATTCTGTTAGCTAGTATAATTTGTGTAGTATGTAACAAGCGAGAGCATGAGCCTCTGTGACAGTCCTCTGAGAGCAGATACTTTTCTTTGTACAAATAAAGGGAGAAAAGACTTAATATTTGACAGTTATCACAGTACAGACATGTGACCAAGTCATTGTTCATGGATTAAAAATGACATTTAAGGAATTTAAATGACAAAGTAGTTTTTAATGCGCTTGAGATGAAGAAAACTAGGTTGCCACTGTCTGATCTGCATAGTCTCATGTTTAATGTTTTGTCAGAATATTGCAAATGAGCTGTTTTTAATAACACTTGCTCTTTTTTTGTGATGTTGTGGTGATGCTTTAGTCTCAGAAGAAAGTGTCAGTAGCTCAAGTCAGTAATTATATAAAAAAAAAAACAACAACAACTGATTGTTAAATTTTCCAACATAGTCATAATTCCTCCAAATTGTTCCGCCTGCCTAAATTGCTGATTTGAGATTGAGGTTCATGTTTTGATCTTTTTCACAGTATCTCATAATTATGTTCTCATTTGTCTAGTGTTTTCAGCCAAATAATATATGTTTTATTCCAGCTTAAAGGGGCAACTAACAGTAAGACATTAGTAGGTTGATTTTGCAGAAACCTTAAACTTGAGAACGCGATAATGATCCACGTAGCTAGCTCATGCGCAACATTCATCTTTTCCTCTTTAATACTAGTTATATCACAAAAAAACATGAATGAATATCAGAAGGTATGTAGAAAAAAAAAAACACTGGTCTTGAAAACCTTTATTACTTACACTTTTTAAATGTTTATACTGTTTTTTCAACAATGAATTGGAGTAGAAACATGATTATATAATTAAAAGTTGATATAAAAACTGTTCCAAAACAATGACAAAATTCGCATTTAGGAGATATAAGCATTCAAAATCAGAATCTAATGCGTCCCGCTCCCTGTGCTATAAATACCACGACTGTTGAGAGTAATATGGGTTGGAGATGTGTGTTCGGTTGCTCAAACGCTCGAGTTGTATTTCGTTTTTCAACTGTACGTTTGGTTAAGAATGACATGGCTAGAATTTATTCACACCTCTACTATTGAATCCAATGTATCATCAGTGCTCGGATTCACTTCCATTTTACTGTCAAGT
Source organism: Rhinichthys klamathensis goyatoka (assembly GCF_029890125.1). NCBI lineage: Eukaryota > Metazoa > Chordata > Actinopteri > Cypriniformes > Leuciscidae > Rhinichthys > Rhinichthys klamathensis. Next base: position 571,966 of record NW_026606955.1, on the reverse strand, counting down.
ACGACTTGCAGCCTGTGAGGTACACTAAACGCTATTAGCTATTTGAAAAGGGGGAGGAGCCATTCAATATGTCCCGCCTTAGCCTCCTGTTTCAGTGGAAATTACATCAACGCATCATACAAAGCTTGGGCGTTCCAAGGCATTTCAGAGGGCCTTTGCCCAATGACAGGGCAAGAGTTATTTTTGCAAGTCATTATTTTTGCAGTTCCGTTTAGGTGGAGCAGAAGTTGCATACTTTATCTTTCGATCATACTATGATCACACTTAAGTAAATAGATTCTATTAAAAAGACAAAACATTAAATAGAATGAGATAAAGAATGACAGGGATTAACATCCTCATGGACAGCTTATGGCTTACTGACATTTTTCAGAGCATGACACGGGGAAGTTGTTGATAAGCTTCCCAATCAACGACCTGCCAATAGCGTGTCACAGAGGTAAAGCCCTGGTTTCCTGAGACTTGAATTGCCTCATTGTATGTATTGGGTCCTGCTGTCAGTCAGAAGGGTTTGAGAGTCAGAGGACGAATAACAGTGGGGAAGGTTTGTCAGACGACGAGGGATCACTCAAATCTCTGATTCACATATGACCAGCCATACTAGTGCATTTAAACTAATGCCAAATGCTGGTAAATAAATACATGTTGAGAGGTTGAGGAGGTGACTTGACTATTAAAACTCATAATTTGATTTTGTTTCAATAAATAGATTCTACTGAAAGGAATAAGAAACTCAAGAGGGGTTAAAATCCTCACCGACACTTTGCAGATTACTGACACTTTACAAGCATGACACATCTGTTCTCAGGAGGAAGTCTTTGATAAGCCTCCCAATCAATGTGCGTGTCACAAGATTACATTCTAATTGAAAAAAAATATCATGAGAGAGAAATGAATGAGTGCTCTCTCTGTAGGCCTGTCCTTTTAATCATCTGCTGTTATTGGACATGCTGAGATAAGGTAAAATATTACATGTGTGAACAGCTTGAACCAGGCTAAGGTGGTGTGCTTAGATGTTTTAAGATGGTCTAGCATGTTTCACAGTGTGGCATTTATGCATTTGCCAGATGCCTTTGATCTGAAGCTGGTGGCCAAGCCGGCGTTTTACAGGCTAGTGTCTCACTGAAAGACCACTAACCACCTGCTGTAAGACTTAACAAACACGCATGAAGTTGTCCTACTCTTGCTAGTGTCCACTGACCTGATTTTAGCAGAGAAAAAGTACTGGGCTAATGTTATGTCAACTTCTTAAAGCTGCAGTCCGGCGTTTTTCCTCTTTGTCGCCATCTCTGTTTGAAATCTGCAATTGCAGTCATTCATGGAATTATCAACTTAACGTGAGTTGTAGTTCAACACCCTCGACACTGCACAGCGCGGATGAACACATTGTTTGAGGAGACTGTGAGGCTGTCAATCACTGCGCTGGTGTGGACACTGTCATTCAGAATCACAGATTATTCTTTTTGGAAGTATGACCAACATGGTGTAACCCAGTGTAATAATTTACAAGGTTTATTATTTATTTTCTAAATATCTGTATGTATACACATATATAGTTCATGGGAATGTTATAAATGTATATGGTTGTGGATAAGTTATGTTTCCTAAGTTGATGGTATATTTATTATTTTTATTATTTTTTTATTTGGTCATTTCTATTATTTATCCAATCAAATTCACTTGTCTATGTTGGGTGTCCAATCAATTCTCTAGATTAAGGTGAAGGGGGCGGGATGAATTGAGGGCAAAGTTGAACGAGGAAGAATCAGGAGAGCACGAGGGAGAAGAGCGTGCGATCATCTGGTGTGATATTAGCCGTTTCTCAATGTCAAGGAAGGATCCTCGGAAGCCGGAATTTCGAGGATGCTACGTCATCGACATCCGTCGATGGACTGTTCCAATGTCGAGGATCCTCAGAATTTCAACCAAGGACTGAGTCCTTCGTTCGGAAAATATCCCATACACAGGAAAGGATGCATATGTGTAGACTTCGCGCTCTCAAATCGCCCACAATCCTATGCGCGTAGCTTTGCTATCTTGTTCAAAAAATACACAATGTCGGACGTTAGCAGAGTCGGAGCAATAACGGGGCAATATGCTTTCAAATGTAAATATTTACGTTACCATACATTTGTTATAACTGTCATATAAGTAAAGTTTAACGTTTAAATGCCAGTACAAATTACTACCGTATTGATATTACAAATTATGCAAATATATACTAATTTAATACGTTATTGATGGCTAACTGAACCGGACCTGTCATTTTAACAATTGTTAGCTTGTTTGCCGTCTCCGGCATTTCTTTTATAAATAACTACTTAAGTTGTACAAAGTAATGTAACGTTAATATTATACCATTCAGAGCGTTATTCATAGCTTTCTCGTCTTTTTTAGCAGGGACCAACGGACCTTTTCACTGACGTAATGACGCAATGACGTGCACTTGCTAGCCTGTTCCATTTACGTGTTCTCCGAATGCTAAAGAGGAGCCTCGCCTAGCCTCTGAAGGAAATGACTTGGAAGGACGAGTCCTGCCAAGGAAGTATCCTCGACATTGAGAAACACCTATTGTTTCACAAAAAAATATATAGTATAACTAATGCTATAATGTGTTTCAATAGTTAATGTAGTTAGTGTGTTGTCAAAACGAGAACAGAAACTTATACTACAGAGACGGGTAAGAAATATTTCTCCACAAAATATTTCTGGTTGTGTTTATTCCAGCCTCCATTTACTAATACAGCGAATGGACTATTTAGAGAGACTGAACAGTGTCTATCTTGCTCGGATGGATTGTGTGTTTAGTTGGCGAGTCGTCAGCGTGAGGAGTCGTGGCAGTTTCAGATGAGGATGATTCCAGATGACTTGTGAGTTAACGTGAGTGCTCGGAGTTCCTTTGGCCTTAAGGAAATCGCCGCGATCGTGGGGTTGACGGACATCTAACGTCGGGAGGTGAAACACGCTCTTCTGATTGGATATTTCAAGGTATTTTTGTTTGTTTGCTCCGTGTGGAGTGAAGCGGTCTTTTATTTATTTTTTGACCACAACGTACCCCAGCATCAAACAGGCCTGCAACGGGAAAATGAAAGACTTACAGATTGAATAAGGTTAAGTGTGAGCTCATATATTGCCGGCTTAGTATTTGGTTGAAGAGTCTTTTGAGTTTGAGAGAGTTTGGGGACTCAAATTTAAGAAAAAAAGAGGGCAATTATTTACAAAAAAGTGAATATGTGAAATGTGTATTTGATTATTATTATTTTTTATTATTCATCTGTGTGAATTGGTGACATTTCTATTTCATAATTGTTATTTTATTTTACATTTTGGAAAAAATCCTAAAACTTGACCCTTTAATATTTTATCCAGTAAATTGTTAATTTACCGTGTACTTGAGTGTTTCCAGTTTATTAATTTGAGTTACAAGGGGGATATAAATATATATTGGGACCTTTTTGGTGAAACAATTTATTAACTGAAGATAAATCCTGAAATCCTAATTCATTATTATGTGATTTCTATTTTAAAGTTAAGGGACCCAAGGAATTAAGTAACAAACACAGTTACACAGAATAAGTTGAAGTGAGTAAATAGGCACACTTAGCTCACAAAATTGGATAAAACAAAGTGTATTCATACGAACTCAGAGCGCTCCATTATCTATCTATATAGGAAAGGGTTAAAAGCGCTACAATAAGAATTTTCACCGGAAAATGTCATCTGAACTAATAAGAAACATCCACCTTTGTTCTGATTCTGATATTGCAGTAAATCGCGCTGATTAAATCTAACAATCGCTTATAAGTTATCATATCACGCAAAAACCGTGCAAATTATACTTTGTTCTCAAATTGTTAATGTTAACAACGTCAGCATTGCGTGACTACATGTAATGTCCTTCCGATATGTATCCTCCTTGTTTTCGCATGGGTCCGGTTGCAGTCTCTTTTTTTCTGTAGCCACTCCGAAGTCCGAACAAAGTCTTTTGCATTTTACACCGGGTGAATCTCTAGTTGTCACTGGTAATCGTCGTTTGAACCTTTCTGGATCCGCCATCAAATTGAAGTTTAATTATATCAAGTGCTGTGAGAAAAGTCTATAAATCTCCACCTCCAACATCCTCACACGCAATATAGCCTACTAGCCGAAACTCCTTCTTTATGTGTACAGATGTGACGTAATGACGCAAAGACATGCTCGAATCTCCCGCGGAAATCCACCAGTACCGCTGAAATTAAAAACATTATTACAAGCTTACTGCTTTGAATCGAGCAAAGGCAAGCAGATAGTTTTGAACACTGGCTGGTTATATATTTTCTCAAATATGTATTTTGGATAATTTTTAACCCAAAAAAAGCTACGGACTGCAGCTTTAATATTTAATGTTTTTCATACCAATGAGCCCTGGACAGATAGAGGACAAGGGAGCACCTGTTTTTAGTTTTTGTTTTTACACGTTTTGTTTAGCTTTAAAAAAAATCTTTCTTTGAAGGTTTGATTAAATTTGACTTGTTGTATTTTTGTTTAATACAACAACTTTCATTTATCTTTTTTCACATTTTAATCTTTTTTAGCATTAATTAAAGGCAATTTCATGTTGTGTATTTGTATAGCATTGATTAATTCGTAAGAATTTTACGAGTTGCCCAATTCGTATGAATGACCTACCCCTGAATTGGTCGTGAGATAGCATTGGTATTTGTGCACTGGTCAGCAATATACATGTTTCTTTTTCCCACAGCTTTAGGCTGTTTTGTTATAAACGTTCAGTAACCCGCAGCAGCGTGTGGAGAAGCACCAGTGCACGGCTCACTGAGTTATTATGCAGACCATTCAGAAGAAGATCATTTTGCAAGTTGCACTACAATCCATCTTTATCAGCAGCACCCTTCCTGTTTTTTGTGGCACTCTCAGTTGATCTGTGAAAAATATGCAAAAGAAGGATTCTGGACACAATATATAGCAGATATAGGGTGAGGATGAGCGGGTGGACTCTCTCTCCAAGCTGCATTGAGCTTGTTATACACAGATTTCACAGGGTTGCCGTGTGAAAGATGATGGGAATGGTAACACTTTTGAGCGACTCATTGTGAATGCGGCTGGCGGAAGCGAGCAAAAGCGCAGAGATAGGGCAGGCGGAAAGAGACCCTGCAGCCAATAAAAATTCATGATTGTGGGTAATATGACAGAAAGACCTGCATGCAGAGATGCTTCGTTATGGAGAGGATATAGAGCAGGGACAATTTCTCTGAAAGAGGCATGAGTGGTAGTGCATACTTAATAATAATCAACAAAAAAAATATATTACTAAACATAAGATCGAATAATGTATAAAGCACAAGTATAAAATAAAAGTAACACTGTCCGACTGGGTTAGAATGTTTTTGTGCAAGTTTGAGATCTTTATCATTAATACAAATCCCTGCATTTGGTTGTCAGTGATGATGTTTGATGACAATGATAATGATAATAATTCCTCTTTTATGATCCTTTATGTTTCGCATTAACGCCTGATGAGGTTATGAGTGGAAATAGATGAAATTGGATTTAAGAACATTCCATTTTCATTACTCAGGACTCAGCATGGGAATATTTGAGAAAATGCAAACATCATTGGTGGGGATATCATGTGCAGCTATGAATTTTGCGATTCAATGAAGCAATACTTTCGTGTAGACGTCACATAGGGAACGTTTTATCTATGGAGAATGCAAATGCGGTTATACAACTCTTTTTCTACCATCTACAAAATAAGGTCCTTTGAAAGTTGCCCTAATAGTATATGTCACTACAGAATAGGTGGGAATTGGGAAATTGACAAATTGGGCTAACTGACAAGCTATATTAATTCTAAAACTATAATAATATAATTATTCAATTCAATTCAAATTTATTTGTATAGCGCTTTTCACAATACATATTGTTTCAAAGCAGCTTTACAGAAAGTGCATTTCAAAAATGTACATAGAAAAATACAGTTAGTTAATCATCATGTATTAATTATTATAAAATTTCATAGAGTAATTTGCATATAGACCAGTGTCACATGGCATTTATGTTTTAAAATGTTGCTGTTGTGTTAGCTATTCACATTGTGGCCCATGCAATCATGTTTATGTTCCCTTTTAAATGCTAACTCTCTAAAACATGAACAATTTCATAGAACTAATAAGTACAAGTTTTGCAAATAAATTTTCCCTGAAGACATGACTGTCTCAAGAGCAGTAAAAATATAAATACAAGGTGAAAATACAGTTAGTATGTCTAAGTAAATATGTCTGAGATGGGAATGTCTGGAAAGTCCAATCAAAACAGAGTGTTTTGAGCTTATACATTACTTTTGAATGCTTTTCCTAGAAACCACTTTGTTTGTTGAAATGCTCCAGTCCAGCTTAGCTCTTTAGTGTCAGTTGATTTGTTGATGGCTAGACCTACTTGTAAGCACTTAGCTGAAACATACTCTCATGAGAAAACCATTAGAGTCTGACTGTGAATCCCGCACAAGGACAACTTCAGCGTAAGCTTCATTTTTCCTTTATTGATGCCTACAGTCATTCGGTCAAACAGGGGTCATGTCATCTAACTAGACTAATCTATAGGTCACGCCTGTATAGAGAAGGATGTTGTTTCAGTATTGGACATGTCCGTAATATAGTAAAAATCACAGCAGAGGTTGACAGAAGATTATGGGGTTGGCAAGGAAACCATTAGGAGATCATTCAGATTTTCTTGAAGATCGTGACTATTATTCCAAAGCATTTGTGTGGTTGGCTGTAGATTTTGAAAAGTAGCTGTGTGAGATTGCTCGGATGTTGTAAAAGCTATAACATTAGAAGTTTATTTCATACATTTTTGATGTATGGCTTATTTAATGCTAAATTAAAAGCAAAACTAAGCAGGTCAAAATGCTAAAATAGCTTAATAAATTGTATACTCCAGTATTGGTCACTACAGTGTTTAATATATGAATATGTTACTGTTATTATTGTTGCATAACCTGAATATTCCTCATATCGTAAAAATGTTGGGGTCAGTAATTTTTTTTTAAAGAATCTTTTTTTTATTCAGCAAGGATCCATTAATTTTGATCAAATGTGACAGTAAAGACATTTATAATGTTTCAAAGATTTATTTAAAAAAAATGCTGATCTTTTGTAATTTCTATTCATCAAAGTATCCTTAACAAACAATTATGCTGGATTTAGACAAACATAGTAAGCTGGTTTCAATATTGATATTTATCAGAAATGTTTCTTGAGCACCAAATCGGCATATTAGAATGATTTCTAAAAATGAAAATGGCATTCCAAAATATATTAAAAAAAGTTTTTTTAATGCAAGAGAAAATTCACAATATTAATGTTTTACCGTATTTTTGGTCAAATAAATGAATAACTGTATAATTTTGAAACATGCATGAAAAAATATCTTGGTAGTTTGATATTCATTAGAAATAATAGTAGGTTACACTTTATTTTAAGGTGTCCACGTTACAGTAATAATAATTAACTACATGTGCTTACTACAAGGTAAGGGTTAGGATTAGGGTTTGGTTTAGGGTTAGTTGCATGTAATTATGCATCATTTATAGTTATTACAACTACATGTGTAACAAGGACACTGTAAAAAAAAGTTACCTAATATTATTATTATTACATTGAGAAGTATGTTTTAGGCTAAAGTGGTGATATATTTCTGTCATAACATTGACATTAAACCAAACTTTTATTTTTGTTGGTTTGTCGTTGATTTTTCAGTTTTAGGTTCAGTTTCAGTGTGTATTTGACTCTCAAAGCAGTTCTGGAGATGAATTCATGTGTTCATGTCCTCATATATTGAGAAGGCAGACGCTGAAAACACTGTGAGCATCACATGTATGTGAGTTTATGTATCTACAAAACGGTGCCATTCTTTCAAACAGAGACACGCAGCACTTATTAGCGACATACACTGACTGGCTGTTATCGTGTCGTCCCCCCCCCCCCCCCCCCCTGCTGTGTGATGGGCTGTTAGATTAGTCTATATCGAATACAAATGTTCAGAGCTTATCATTGTTAATGACATCAATTTTTATCATGATCTTGATATAATGTTGTTTATACAATGAACAAAATTATAAACGCAACACGTTTGTTTTTGCCCCCATTTTTCATGAGCTGAACTCAAAGATCTAAGACTTTTTCTATGTACACAAAAGACCTATTTTTCTCAACTATTGTTCACAAATCTGTCTAAATCTGTGTAAGTGAGCACTTTTCCTTTGCCGAGATAACCCATCCACCTCACAGGTGTGGCATATCAAGATGCTGATTAGACAGCATGATTATTGCACAGGCGTGCCTTAGGCTGGCCACAATAAAAGGCCACTCGAAAATGTGCAGTTTTACTGTATTGAAAAAAAAGGTTGTTGATTGTGACCTGTGGAATGTTGGTCCACTCCTCTTCAATGGCTGTGCAAAGTTGCTGGATATTGGCAGGACTGGGAACACACTGTCGTATACGCCGATCCAGAGCATCCCAAACATGCTCAGTGGGTGACCTGTCCGGTGAGTATGCTGGCCATGCAAGAACTGGGATGTTTTCAGCTTCCAGGAATTGTGTACAGATCCTTGCAACATGGGGCCGTGCATTATCATGCTGCAACATGAAGTGATGGTCATGGATGAATGGCACAGGATCTCGTCACGGTATCTCTGTGCATTCAAAATGCCATCAATAAAATGGACCTGTGTTCGTTGTCCATAACATACGCCTGCCCATACCATAACCCCACCACCACTATGGGCCACACAATCCACAACATTGACATCAGCAAACCGCTCACGCACATGACGCCATACATGCTGTCTGCCATCTGCCCTGCACAGTGAAAACCGGGATTCATCCGTTAAGAGAACACCTCTCCAAAGTCCCAGACACCATAGAATGTGAGCATTTGCCCACTCAAGTTACGACGACGAACTGCAGTCAGGTCGAGACCCCGATGAGGACGACGAGCATGCAGATGAGCTTCGCTGAGACGGTTTCTGACAGTTTGTGCAGAAATTCTTTGGTTATGCAAACCGATTGTTGCAGCAGCTGTCCGGGTGGCTGGTCTCAGACGATCTTGGAGGTGAAGATGCTGGCTGTGGAGTTCCTGGGCTGGTGTGGTTACACGTAGTCTGCGGTTGTAAGGCCGGTTGGATGTACTGCCAAATTCTCTGAGAAACGCCTTATTGAGAGCTACACGAAACACGTGACCGTGCGTCGGCGAGATCACTGTCACTCACAACCGTCTATGTTCGCAACTCTCATATTTAACGGCTCTGATTCGCGCTTAGTAGATACCGCCAAGGCAAGTTCAAAACAAAACGCGGGCGCTGTACTGTGATTGGTGGCTCGTTTGACCAGTTACGTTTTTATCCACTCATAAATAAAAAGGAACGACTGATTTTGAAAATGTAGTAGAGTAAAAAGAAAGATATTTGACTTTGAAATGTAGTGGAGTTAAAGTAAAAGTCTCCCCAAATTGAAATACTTCAGTAAAGTATAGATACGCAAAAAAAGCTACTTAAGTACAGTAACGAATTACATTTACTTCGTTACTGTCCACCACTGATTTTTGTTATTACATTTCACTTAATCTCTCTGACCCTTTTGTGAGCTTCTCTCACAAACAGAACTCATTGTTGTCTAGATTATAAGCAAAGTTTACATAATTTATAATGCTTGTGATTTCACTCCTCAGATTCATTTAATGTGTTTCCAATAGCAGTAGCCTTATTATTTTGTAATGGCCTCTTTTCTCGCCTACTCGGTTAGCTCGTCCCAGTTAATGCTCTATGTTCGGGCCCAGTTTTTTTCAGTCCCCTGGCACACTTTTTGAGTGTATTGCAAACATCAAATGGAGTTTCCCAAGGTCAGCCCTCCGGGGCTTTGATTCTTGTAAAGATGAGTCTGTCCGTTTGTGCAGGCAGATGTCTTCTGCAAAATTCAGGCCATCTATGAATTCTCAGTAGATTGACAAAACACACATTTTGAATAGAATCCAAGATTGGGAAAACAATGTGTCGGCCCCATGAGACTCAGAGCGAAAGACATTAAAAGTGCGGCAGTATTGAGCTGTCTCTGAATCGCTTCCATGACCTTCAAGAATGCCATTTAAAAAGGCTCCAGTTTTGCTATAGCATGTCTCGTGTTCTTTAGTGCACATTAAAACAAGCTTGATGAATTCACCATTCCCTCTGGCCAGACACTTTTAAGGCACAATTAAGACACATTTCTCAACTTGTGGTGTTCCCATTTTATCTTACACCAAGTACTTTTGATACTTGATATATTTTGTTTTCATTTTATTTTATTTAGATGAATGTGGAATACATAGAAACATTTTAGAATATGGTATTAATTTAATGAAACTTCTGTCATTCTTTTTATTATTATTATTATTTATTATTATTCTGAGTATTTTCTTATTCATTTTCTTCACAAGTATTTAAAATCCTTAAAGTAATAAACAAACAAAATCCTTTAATTGAAAGAAAATGATCTATATTTAAATCAGAGAAAATGGTACAATATTGTGTGCTTAAAGGGATAGTTCACCCAAAATTGACAATTCTGCTGTTTCAAAACTGTATGACTTTCTTTCAAAAGATATTTTTTTTTTCTAAATATATAGTCTCTGTTTCCTCTGGACCCCATTGGCATACACTGAATAATTGAAAACATTTGAAATACTGTCAAATTGGAATTTATGAGTGAACTGTGTGTTGAGCATCTTTTATATATACTGCCTCTTAACAACTTTGAGCTCATGGTATAACGGTTATTGCTAAAAATCAATTTGGCTATGGAGAAAATTAATGGGATTTTTACTTCTGAGCCAGACTGTTGTGCTCTATTGACATTTTATATCAACAGTTAAAGCCTGGAAGTTTTTAAACATGGCCACTTAAATGATACTAGAAAGTTAAAATGACATGCCTTATTCAGTTGAGACTACAGAAATAGCATGAAATGTGAGGGAAATATTGATTTGGATTGTTAACTGCAGAAAGCCTGATGATGGCTCATCAGAACCTTGCCGGAACACCTCATTGAGACAGAAAGGTAATCAATGTCTCTTTGTGGCAAATAAGCCTTGATTGTTTGTTCTATTGGTCCCTTTCCCTCCTTGACAAAATGCTGGTTCCCAAACACTAGCGGTCCAGGCAATTACTCAAAGTGTACTGTAGTTTATCAATGCGCTTGTCATATCTGCTCTGCTCGATAAGATCACTCTGGGCTCATGGAAGATAACTCTAGTACTTTGTACAGTTGAATGTTTGATGGCCTTTTTGTAGATGTCTGCTGCTGACTTCATTAAGCAGGACAGTAAACCTGTCCGCTGAGTCCCTACGTCAAACTTAAATTTGCCAATATTGGATGTTGTAAAATCATACATAGGGAAGTGTTTCGCTTTCAGAGTCATTAATAGTTTCATTAGTGCTTTTGAGGAAGAAATATTTTGGAAAAAGAAATGCAGTTCCATTGCCAAATGATGAGAACATTGATAACTATGAAAAAAAATTCTCCTTCCAAAAAAATGTTTGTCACATAGGGGTGAACTCAAAAACAAAGAAGAGGTTGATCCAAATGCAGTAAGTTTAATAATAATATAAACATAACAATAAAACCAACACGGAGAACAGAATGAGTGCATCAAGCATCCATGAAGCACAAGACCAGACAAAGAACACAGGAAACACAGGAGGCTAACAACATAACAAGACACACCTGGGAACAATCACGTCAAATGAACGGGGAACCAATCAACAAAAGGACTACAAAGGAATACAAAAAAAAATGGCACAGAACAGGAAACTACATACAAGTCCACACAAGACTGGGGAACACAGGCTGGGATCATGGCAATACCAAGGTAAGATAATTTATTTTTTATAAATTCTCTAGACAAAACTTATCATCAGTGTTGGGGAGTAGTTAACTACAAGTAGCGACGCTACTAACTTAACTACATTTTTCAGCTTGGCAGTAGCTCAGTTGCTTTTTAAACAGTGTAGCTTTTCCAGTAGCTAACTACTTTTTGCAGCAAGTAGCGGTGTAGCGCGAGCAAAAGCTACATTGCGTTTTGTCGAGCCTGCGCAAATCAGCGCGATGCAAGGATATTCTTCTTCTTGTTAGATTACAAACTAATTTTTTGCCATTACCGCCACCTGTTGTTTAATCACGCATCTTGCGGCTAACAGTTCACTGACGTACAGAAGTGGGTTGACACAGCCCATGATGGAGCAAGACGTGGCGGCAGATTTGGAGGATGGAGAAACAACTAACGTTAATTACCCATGGCCTTATTTGTCCAAGATCATGTCTCTCAAAGAAACGACAAGTAAAAGTTACACTTTTGTATGCAATCTTTGCAAACCAAAGTTTAAAACGCTGTCTACGTCGTAGACCTCAAGCTCAAATTTAAGGACGCACATACAGTAATGGCCATTTTAAATGTATTATTTATCCTTCTTTATTGCTCTCTATGTTAAATCAAATTTCTATTTCTGATTTAATTACCATGACCCGCCATGATCTGTCCGCCAGTTTGGTAATGAACATAAAAGACCACTAACGTTTGCGCCATCGTGTTTGTCAGTTGTACAAAAAATGTAGGCTAATCTTAGTTTGTTTATCGCACGACAAAGGCTTTGATCTAATTAAATTTGCTGTATAGATTTGTTGTGACTGGTTTCAGAGTGAATTGTTTTAAACACTAAATATTTTACTTAAAACATTCCTCAGACACTTATTCAGTTATTTATAATATACGTTGTTCAAAAAAAGCAAAAGTAGTTTCAATGTAGCTATAGCTACTTTTTGATAGTAACTTGTAGTGTAGCTAACTACTTTTCCAAAAGTGTAGCTTGACTGTAGTTTAACTACTTTAACTTGCGAGTAGCTTGTAGCTTGTCAAACTACAGTTTCAGAGTAGCTTCCCCAACACTGCTTATCATGTAGCCTATATCTTTACCTACAGGTTAAAACAGTTTGTAACTACAATTAAAAGTCTCATGAGGTAACTAACAAAAATCAATTTCAAAGCTGTATTGTACATTATGTGTTTGATTCACTGAAATAACCGGCTCAAATAAATAAATCGGTTAGGAATCAGACTCTTCCCTGAAAAGAAGGTTCTAAGTAGTTATTTATTTGGAAAATGTTTGTACTAAACTGGCCACACTAAATGCCTTCGATTCAATGAAAAGAACTGACTCATTAGTAGCCTATCATTGTTCAGCAATCTGAATAACACTGTATTCATTTGCGGTGTTGCTGTACCACAGGTGGAAGAATATACATTTGAATTTACACCGTTAATCCATCTGAACAGTTTTTGAATTAGTTACTCAAGTCTTGTAAATAAAGTGACTTTTGGATTAGCCAGATGTGAAATTATTGAAACTCCAGTTGCCATCAGTAGTTGCCAAGAAGTAAAGCTTTGATTGACCATGAGTAGCCAGTGACTCCATCATTTGCTTTGCGCTTCAAGCAATTACAATCAAATACATCATTAGGACCTGATTTGGCTCGGTATGAAATCAGAAACGGAACACAGAACAGCATGTAATTCACCTTTAGCTGACCTTCAACTCATTACTTTTTCATTTATGGACATAATTTGACTTTCATTTAGAACTGATGCTTGATCACTACTATCACGCAATCTCTAAGAATTTCAAAATATGGCTTATTAACAAAAGTCCCCTTTTTTGTCTATCAAAATGTTTAGCAACCGTTGCTTTTTTGCATGACTGTGCATAAAGTATAAGGAACAAGTTACACATAATAATCACAAATCAAGATAGAAGTGCTGAGTAATGTGACGTTGATGTATTTCCCCCGAGGTGTAATTACCCTTGATCCTTCTTTGTTTTCAGGCCGTGTCTGTAATTGAAAGCAATTCAAGCAGTCAGCAATCATTACTATACTGAACATCAGCCAGTGTCGGATGATTGCTTATTTCTTTGCCTCTTCTTGGTTGAGTGTTCTGTTTTTGAAACTTGAAAGGGACTGATCTATGTTATGGTATGCTGCCCGAATAATATCTGTTTTTCACATAGATTCAGTGGAGAACTGCAATAAAACACTTTCTACACTGGTCTACAATTTACTTTATTTTTTTTTAGAAGTCGTCGGCTTCAGAGATAAAATTTGCTATGTGTATTTTGATGTGCTGAATTCAAATATGACAACACTGAAAAGTGTTCAGTTCACTTACTTTAAAAAATAGTAAGAGTAAACCCGTTGCCTTAAAATTATTAAGTAAATAAACATAATGCTTAATTGAAAAAATGAAGTGAACTTGACAATTCCACAATACTTAAATTTTTTGATCAAGCATGATGTTTATTTACGTAATAATTTTAAGGCAACAGGTTTACTCAATTTTTTTAAAGGGACACTTCACCCATTTGCATTAAGAGGTCCATTGTTAGACAACCAGTCATACTATTGAATGGTCGTGCAACATTCTTTCATTTTCCCCTGAGACGAGAGAAATCCACTATTTACCTTTTTCACTTCCTCATACAATGACGCAAAAATCGTCATTTGACGACATTGTAGGAGGAAGTGAAAAAGGTAAATAGTGGATTAGTGAAGTGTAAAATAGTGAAGTGTAAAAAGGGGGGATTTCTGTATAGACTACAAGCACAAATTCCCACCCTTTCAAACCCGGCCATAGGGGGTTGGACCTAATGCGCTAACAGAGCTATCACAGATCAGTGGGTGGGACTTCACTTGCAGATACTCAATATCAGCCATCTTGTTTATAAGCTAAGCTAACAAGCGCTGTGGAGATAGGAAGTTACGACAATGACGGAAGAAACTAAACATGATATGGAAGTAGAGGATTTTAAAATTCTGCTGCTCGAATCCGCTGTTCGTGGTTATCTTTACGAGCCGCAATATAGTGAAGAGCAGCTGAGGCTGATGGAGGAACAGGAGGCGGACGAGGAGCCCGGACTGGCTCGAGCTGGGCGGACTGCTGGTGCCTGTGCTCTCGCGGTGCGCGACGGACACAGATATCAGACGAGCGCACGGACGTTTGTGTTGTGATGTGAACCATCCTAGTGTCGCACCGCATATGTTCTGACTGAACATCCAGGTATCGTGCAATAATTCACCATATAGAAAGAAATACAAACGAGGAGTAATTCGCTAATGAGTTTGCCAATGTAACGGGGTTCGTTGTTGTGGGAAGAAGGAGGCGGGAACCGGCGAACATTTAAAATTTTTAATAGTAAAATAAACAAATACAAAACAAAAGTATAAGCCAGCTGGCCACACACAACAGAAACAAAACATAAAATCAGGCCTGTTCCTTTTGTGCTTCCGCTCCTCCGTAAGAGATATGAGACCGCTGCACAGGTGTCATTCATTATCACTCGCGTCGTCCTCTCACGTCCCTCGCCCTCGTCCTGCTCGCCACAGCCAACTAACTAGACATTTTGTGTGAAATGAATTTCATACTCATTTGGCAGCTAACGTTAGCCTTGTAGACGGAAGAGTGTTTTCTCTGATGTTTGCGCTGTTCTGGATTAGTGGGAGTGGCTTGCGGAGCTGTGCAACGTGGTTAATTGTGGGAGTTGTCTTACATACAAATGCGCCCTAAAGTTATTTTCTGTCTTTTCTCGGTCAAGAGGGCACCAAATTCAAAATTTCTTTTACATTTCGACTACATATATAACCCACTTTCAATAAAGATTAGTGTTGAAATGGGTGAAGTGACCATTTAAGTTAAGTCAACTGATCACTTTTTACAGTGAATTAAAACAAATGATTGGCTACTGTTTCCAAGATATTTAAGTTTTTACATTTTACGTTTTTATTGTACTCTGTATATTATGTATAGATAATCACCTGTCCTCTATGTATAACTTTAAAAATCAGCAAAAAGGTTATATAAATAAAAATGTATTATGAAACAAATGGCAAAAAAACAACAACAATTATGTACATAGTTTAGTCCTATTCAGTGTCAATTCCGCGTTTCTTCGGTTTGTCTCATCTTTTGTATTCATTAAAGGGTTAGTTCACCCAAAAATGAAAATTAGCCTATGTCATTAATGACTCACCCTCATGTCGTCCCAAGCCCATAAGACCTCCGTTCATCTCCGGAAAACAGTTTAAGATATTTTAGATTTAGTCTGAGAGCTTTCTGTCCCTCCATTGAAAATGTATACACTGTATACTGTCCTTGTCCAGAAAGGAAATAAAGACATCATCAAAGTAGTCCATGTGACATCAATGGGTTAGTTAGAATTTTTTGAAGCATCGAAAATACATTTTGGTCCAAAAATAACAAAAACTACGACTTTATTCAGCATTGTATTCTCTTCCGGTTCTGTTGTCAATCCGCGTTCAGTGATGCTGGTGACGTAAGACGCTGCTGACGTGTTATCAGTGCGCTCGAGCTTCGTTTACAGTCTGAGGGAGACGCACGCTGTAAACAAAACAATCTTCGCAAACATGTCTAAGGATTTCGACACAGAGGAAGACTTGCATTTTTTTGCCCAGCCATATTTATTTGAACCCGAATACACCAGCCCGTTCTCATCCCAAGGAGTCATCTAACTGACGCTTTTGACCATGTTTGACCATGCGTCAACATGCCGACGCACATGGCACCCCTTAAGCGTCAATATGAGACGCGCCTCCTAGTGGTCTAACCCTAACCCTACCCCAGACCTAAACCTACCCATAACGGAAGCGTCATCTAACTGACGCTAAAGGGTGCCATGTGCGTCGGATTTAGACGCATAGTCAAAAGCGTCAGTTAGATGACGCCCGAGGATGAGCGTCTCATATTGACGCTTAAAGGGTACCATGTGCGTCGGCATGTTGACGCATGGTCAAAAGTGTCAGTTAGATGACGGACTCGTGAACGCGGATTGACAACAGAACCGGAAGACAATACAATGCTGAATAAAGTATTTTTGGACCAAAATGTATTTTCGATGCTTTAAAAAATTCTAACTAACCCACTGATGTCACATGGACTACTTTGATGATGTCTTTATTTCCTTTCTGGACAAGGACAGTATACCGTACGTACATTTTTAATGGAGGGACAGAAAGCTCTCGGACTAAATCTAAAATATCTTAAACTGTGTTCCAAAGATGAACGGAGGTCTTACGGGCTTGGAACGACATGATGGTGAGTCATTAATGACATAATTTTCATTTTTGGGTGAACTAACCCTTTAAATGGAGCATCTCTTGTCACTGTCCAGAAATTGTCAGTGCAATTGTTGATTGACTCCATTTGAAGTTATCTGCACTGTTCACACAAGTACACGGCATCACTGCTAACATAAATGTGTCCCTTTGCAAAAATCAAACATTATATGACAGGGGTGCAAAACTCAGATCCTGCAGAGTTTAGCTTCAACCCCAATTAAACACACCTTATCCAGCTCATCAAGTCCTTCAAGCATATGTTGGAGCAGGGTTGGAAATAAACTCTGCAGGGCTGTGGCCCTCGAATGAGTTTTGCACCCCTGCTGTTTGATTTCTAGAGCTGATATAGGACAATTTGTTCAGCAGAGTGATATAAGCTTCGCTATGCATGACTTACAGGAATAACATTATGCAATTCATATAATGTATGACGCAATACCAGCTTCAGATTGCATCATTCATTATTTTGCCTAAAAGGAAAGTACTGTCTAAACCCAGTCATAGATTTGTTATAGATCCAGTCAAAGATGTATTTTAGTCATTTCTGGTGTAAATTGAGATCCCTTCCCATTATTACTCACTTGTCCTTAGCCATTCCCAAGTCAAGGGTCGTATAATGACCCAATTCCTTAGCCATTCCCAAGTCAAGGGTCATATACTGACCCAATAGCATATCTTGAAAACTAGTGCCAATCAACAATTGTAAACATTATTTGCATTCTCATTTAATTAGTAAAGTTTGAATACATTTATTTCAGAAGCATTTTGACTGTAGACAGTGCTATAAGGAAAGACCAGGGTTAGCACCTCTTCCACAGAAAGGGGAATTAAATTATGTTTTATTTCTTCATGTATTTATTTACAATTAATGTGTACTGTTCAAAAGTTTGGGTCTGGTAAGATTTTTTTTTTTTATGTTTCTGAAAGTAGTCTCTTATGTTCACCAGGACTGCTTTTATTTGACCAAAATTACAGTAAAACTTTTCTTAAAAAAAATAAAATAAAATTGAGTTTCCTCAAAAATAAAATGTTTCTTGAGAACCAAATGCACATTGATTGATGAACTGATTTATGAACTATTAATTAAATTAATATTAGTATTACATTTATCTTACTGAATCCAAACTTTTCAACGTGTGTGTGTGTGCGTGTGTGTGCGTGTGTGTGTGTGTGCGTGCGCGTGCGTGCGTGCGTGCGTGCGTGCGTGCGTGCGTGCGTGCGATTTAATAAAAAGCGAAGTTGAATGAAAAATGAGATGTCAGCCCACCACATGTCTTTTATCAGTGCTGTGGGATTTGCATTATTTGCATTATATAATGGTATGTTGTAGGACTGATTGAAATCATAAACACTGGTTTTCAGCTACAATAAGGCCAGGAACACAAATATAGACAGTTGACAAATAGCTAAGTGGAGATCAACAATCACTCAGAAGCATAAGCATTTAAAGCCCCCGAAGATATCACACAGGACCGTCGGCATTTATCCCTCATTATAAGCTGTCCCAGGGTTATTACTGAGATGAATTGGTCAAGTTTGCAAACATCGGGGCTATGCTACATCAAGTGTATTGACAAATTGCTTAATTAAATGACATGATTAAAGTGATGGTACAATTAATTGTTCTCTACCATCTTCCTGTTACATAGACAAGCAGTATTTCATGATGTTTCTTCAGTAATGCTGCCTGCATTTAGGTTACTAATTAATAGTGCTTATAATGATTGTTGATTGATTGACTAAATTCTTTAATGAACCCTTTTAATAAATCGGTTGTCAACAAAAAAGAAGCTCTAGGGTCTCCAAGTGGTTTTCAACCACAATAAAAGTTATATAGTTTAATATATATATAAGCAAATAAATTGAGACACCCATAAATATTAGTATTGTAATTTTACAGTTTTTCAGTAAATTAAAACACCCAAAAATAATCAATAATTAGATCATTCTTATTATTACATTTTGCTAACACATTATTTTGATAGTCCACTTTAGACATTCTACTAACTATAAGTAACTTTGCATCTGCATCAGTGGTGTAGTCTATTTTTTTGTAGTGAGTATACTGTGATATAACCCCCCCATACATTTAGCCTTAGATGTTATATGAATATGCTCCCTGAAGCACAGGTTTTATCAGCTGACAATTTAAAAAAATATATTTTTGAAAACATTATATGCACAAATACAAATTTACTTTTTAAAATTATGTTTTAAAAAAAAAAGTATTCACTGTTTAAATTAAAACTTGTATAAAAACTCGTGTGATATTCCTTTAAAATTATGTTTTAATAGATTTGATTATTATATTTTAAAAAGTACATCATACTATGCAGTTTCTTTCATAATTCCTTCGAGTTACTTACTTTCTCTCTACAAACTTAAATTTTGGTGGGTTGTAAATTAAAGACATTTGAGCTTCTGTGTGTTTTAATAAACTATTATTGTTATTATTATTATTATTAGGCCTACTTGAAGTATACTCTACTGTGCAATAGTAATATATTTCTGTTATATTTTCTTCAAGTTATAGAAAACTTTTATTTTGACAGGTTGTCATGAAGACTTTAAAGTTTGTGAGTGTGTATATGATACGAATGAATGACGATAGTTTTATCATATGAAATGGTAAAATTCTTGTGAATTGACTCTAATAAAAGCTCTGCGATGAAGTTCAAATGTGTGCATGTCCTCCTCATAAACGCTGAAAACACCACGAGTGACAACGTGCTTCAGTGTGTAGTAGAGCACACATTGAGCGCTCATTCACAGAGACACGCAGAACATGCAGAGTTTATTTCAATAGCAGTCTTTTTGAGCTTTAATATTCATAGACACTAGTACATATCGAGATTTGATTCATTGTACATCCCTACTTTTGATTTATTAATTCAAAAATGGCCAAATTGCGTGACGTTCCGCTTTACAGTTGCTAAGTTACATTTGTGACTGGATTACGCGATTCGATCCATGTCGCTACGCAAACACAGACGTCACGGCGGGGTGATTTTATGATTGAAAGTTCGGTAACGCTTTAGATTACAGCCCGGAAAGTACTGTGTAATTAAGAGGAATTTACAGTGTAACTTTCTGTAATTATAGTGTACCTATAAAGTACTTGCATGTAAGTATAAGGGAACAATATGTAAAGTTTGGGGAATAAAGGGGTAACAACCAGGAGAAATAAACAAATATTTATACTGTAAGTATTATAATAGAACTAAGGGGTACTTATTCTACTATTATGATACAACAATCTTACATTTGGGAGCAATTTAGCGAGAACATACACCTTTTTGTAATAATTGTGTACCAAGGCAATACATAC
Organism: Rhinichthys klamathensis goyatoka; assembly: GCF_029890125.1. Classification (NCBI taxonomy): domain Eukaryota; kingdom Metazoa; phylum Chordata; class Actinopteri; order Cypriniformes; family Leuciscidae; genus Rhinichthys; species Rhinichthys klamathensis. Next base: position 551,424 of record NW_026606955.1, on the reverse strand, counting down.
GTTATAGGCTTTTTAAAAATGACAAGGTACATATCTATTTTCTATTTTTTTTTTTTTTTTTATAGCAGAAGTGCATATGTGTCAGTTTGGGCTAACTGTCACGGTTCATGAATTTACTGTCTCTCTCTCGTCTTGCGTGTTGTTGTGGTGTGTGTGTGTGTGTCTGTGGGCGTGGCCACTGATCACTGCTGATCAGCAGCGCCAGCTGGTTTCAATCCGTTTGTCTCTTTATAAGTTCAGTAACTGGTGTCTCATGTTGTCAGATCGTTGTGGTTTCCCCGGTGTGTTCCCGTGTTGCATGTTGGATCGTGTTCGTGTTGGATCGTGTTCGTGTTGGACCGTGTTCGTGTTGGATCGTGTTCGTGTTGGATCGTGGATTTCCTGTGTACTTTGTCTCATCTGGATTCTTCACCTGCACTGGATTACCAAGCACTTCACTGGGTCTTCACGGGACATCACCAGCACCAGTCGCTCACCGAGGTCCCTGTGTCACCTTCCATCTAGCGCTGATCGCCTGACCTGCACCTGAGGAGAGCTGTCACCTGTGCTAGTGTCTGACCTTCGTGTCTGTGTACACTTCAATAAAGAGTCTTTTGCATTTACATCCGTCTCTGTGATCCGTTACACTAACGTGTTTCAATGCAAGAAAAGCTAAGACTATTGCACTTTTTTTTTAATATACTGGGAAATATATCTGGTTTCATGTGGTTATAGGGTAAGTGCTTGTATAATAAAAAAAGGTTTCCGAGTCAGTGATATAAGATTGTGTATGCATTTTTATTGTACTTACCCTGTCACTACATTGAACAAGAGGGTAACAAGCACCACTTTAATTTACGGCCCGCAATGTCACACTTACCCTGTAACTACATTGAACAAGAGGGTAAGAAGCACCACTTTAATTTACAGCCCGCAATGTCACATTTACCCTGTAACTACATTGAACAAGAGGGTAACAAGCACCACTTTAATTTACGGCCCGTAATGTCACACTTACCCTGTAACTACATTGAACAAGAGGGTAACAAGCACCACTACATGAAACAAGAGTATCTTTCCCCAATATTTAAGCAAAAGTTGCAATAGTTTTCGTTTTCAGTGCACTTTTGTTAAAAAGATTACTTTATAAATGCATAGATATGTACCCTGTAATTTTTAAAAAGCCTATACAGTATGCTGGTTCACCATTATTTCAAAAAGGTATGTTCTTGCTAAATTGCTCCCAAATGTAAGATTGTTATATCATAAAAGTAGAATAAGTACCCCTTAGTTCTATAATACTTACAGTATAAATATTTGTATATGTTACCCCTTTATTCCCCAAACTTAAAATATTGTTCCCTTATACTTATATTGTAAGTACTTTACAGGTACACTATAATTACCGATGGTTATGCTATAAAATCGCTTTAATTACGCAGTACTTTCCGGGCTGTAATCTAAAGCGTTACCGAAAGTTCTGTCACAAAACGATGTTGTTAGGAATCCTCACGTCTTTTTAAGTGGGTATACGGAGATCCTTGACCTTTCCTAGTGGGTATACGGAAATCCTTGACATTTTGTAGTGGGTATACGGCCGGCGTATACCTGCGTATCACGTAGACTACACCACTGATCTGCATGTCAACTACCAGTCAATAGAGTATGCTTCATATCAGCTAACATTTTTATTTTGATGCTAGTAAAGTTACATACAACAACAACAACAAATAACTTTCATTGAAGGAGGGACAAGAGCCAAAGACTAGATTTCTCTTGATATGCGTCACCACCTAGCAACACCCTTGCAACCACCCAGAACATCCTAGAAACCACACAAAAATGTATACTGAAATATGAAGTAAAGTTGTCGGGTTTGTTGATCTGTATATTAATGTAATAATACCTTCAATCCTACGTATCCAGCTTCTGTATTTGCAAGCCATTATGTTTTATGAGGAGAATAATATGCTCTTTTTAATTCCCTGTTTCTGAGCTTGAATGATTTCATCTTGATAAAGGTGACCTTTTGGAATCAGACAACAGTATTTTCCTGTTGAGAACCCAGTCATGTGATTGCACTTCTGTGGCAGTCAAGCAGACAGTAATGGCCTGAATCAGTCTTTCAACGGAGGAAGTAGCCATGCACATATTTTATTAAACTATAGGAAAAACGGTCCAAAGCGTTTGAGCCATGCAGCAGCCAATGTCAGGTTTCATATCACTGTGAGCACTGCTCAGGGAAAAACATCAATGTTATCAACCATCTCCATTTACTCCAAAGATTCCTCTTTATAAAATATTGAAGGCAGTCAAACAGTCAGGAGGACACAGCGTTTCTGGTTTTGATATAAAGGAGAGTTTTAGTGTGCAGGTTGGCATTGCTGGAGGACGTATGGCATGAAATTAGCCCCATGGTGGGAAATTCACCATTCATTAGTACATTCATATTCTAGACATTAAAAAAGAGGTTGCTCACACTCCAGGTGTTTTTTTCCGCCAATGACAAATGGACATTTGAAATGTTCCACTTTTTTCCTCCATTGTACTGGAGTACTACTGAGCTCTTTTGCTAAATGACTTTGTGAAGATTTGACCTTTTTGTTGTGAAATCTCAAAGCGGAAAGTCATGAATCTCTTGAGAGGTTTTGTGGCAGTAAGTATTTTATATTAAAAGTTAGCCACTGGCAAACTTTAGAAGTGTTTTTTTTTTTTTTATGCTGGAAGTGGCCGGTCTCATTGGCATTGAGCATTTCAAGCATTTCACTGGACTCCCTATTAGGCAGCTTTTATGTCAACACTAATTGGATGGTTTGCTGTAGGCTTGTGTCCAAAATTGATGAGCGAGTACACAACGTTAATTTACCACAGAGTCATTATCGATGCAGACTGACTAACTAATGTTTTGACATTCGTCCTAATCCGATTTTGGTAAACTTAGTTCAAATTAGTGTGACTTACAAATATACAACGAATAAACAATATCATTTTCTTGCCTGCCTACCTGCCCGCCCTTTTTTTTTTAACGCCCTTGATTCCAGAAGTATTATGTTCCCTTTAATTTTTCCATTATGATGTGATGTGAATCACAATATTGCAAACTTGATTCAGAACAAAAAAAGTATTTGAAAATCAGACAAAAAGACAAAGGTTCAAGACTGTAAATAACGGCTTTAATGATGGAAAGAATTACAATCCCATGAAACATGTGAACTTCCTTCCTTCCTTCCTTCCTTGCTTCCTTCCTTCCTTCCTTCCTTCCTTCCTTCCTTCCTTCCTTCCTTCCTTCCTTCCTTCCTTCCTTCCTTCCTTCAAGAGAAACAACTTGCATAACATCTTAAAACTCACAGGAAATCTGGAACCTGTAGCAATATTTATCCAATATGGCTGCTTAATAAATAGTTACGTATTCGTTTTAGCAAATGATAAGATGATTAGGGTAAGTTTAATTTGAATTTTCTTTAGAAGAATGAGAGTGACAAAGAATGATGAGTAGACCCCTGAAGAGAAATATGAAATAACATGGCAGCTCAGTTTGATTTATCTTCACTTCTCACATACAGAAAAACCTATTGTGGTCTATAGCTGTTTTTTAAATATGATTTAAAGTCAAAGTGTCTAAATTGTCATTGCCCACTGTACCCCTCTGCTGGTGCCAAGATTTATAATTGCAGAAAGAATAAAGGGGCTCAGGGATTGTTAGCATCTGCAACTAGCAAAGTATATGGGATCAGGGCCAATTACTTGCCTCCCTACCAATTTCACTTAGAGCACATCAAAGTGAACACTGTTCACTGCCTCCCTGCAAACTCCAAGAAATTGCGGTGCATAGTCCCCCTTTTTTTTTCTTCTGCTTTCAAATGGCCCCATTAAAAAATCAGTATCAATTGTAGACATGACCATTTAAGGCTCTTTATTCAGAACCTTGAAATAGCTTCTGATGTTGGAGTAATTTTTTTTCTTTCTTTTTTTTTTTGGCTGGATATATAGCTGAAGAATAATGCATGTTTTGTTGAGCATGCACCATCATCTTAACTTGATGCCTGATCTGGTTATCTTGTCCGTACCATAGCTAATCGTCTATTTGTAGGTGCAGAAATAACTCCCTTTCCATTTACCCACAATTTCTCAGTACCTCTGGTAATCTGCTTCTGTAATAGGTTTCAGCTTCTGAATACACTTTACATTTCAAACCACAGTACTTTTTTCAGTTCAGTACTTTTCAAGATTTAAACATGCCTTGTTCTTATTTGTACTGTTCTTGAGATGTTCTCTATTGCAGGTAATTTACCTGAAGGCTTCATCTCGTTTAACCCACTCTCAGCAGGAAGACCGGAGCCCCGTCTGACCCACATGTTAATGCTGGCTGTCTAGCTTAAGTTAACTCAAGTGTGCACATGGTAAAATGACAAGTCTCACGACAGGTTAATAATCCCCTTTCAAACAACACTGAAATCACCGCATGCAGTGGCCTGAAAAGACTGAAAATACAAGGCGACATTTATGTGACTCATAAGGTCTGTTTGAAATCCTAGTGAGCTGCATATCATAGCTACATAATTAGACCTCATAGACAGCATCAAATGTATGATTTGCAGATAAACCAATCCCAGAATGCATTGCAACACATTCAATTTCAAGGTTTTAGATGGTAGATGTTGAATATAATTAAAGATGCAAGAAGTTAAACATTTTGGGGTCAGTAAGATTTTTGTTTGAAAATGAATGCATGTACGCATTAAAGTGACAGTAAAAACATTTGCAATGTTATGAAAGATTTCTATTTCAAATAAATTTTGTTTTGTTGAACTTTCTATTCATCAAAGAAACCTTAAGCAACCCAACTGTTTTCAACATTGATAATAATAAGAAATGTTTCTAGGGCAGCAAATCATCATATCAGAATGATTTCTGAAGTATCATGTCACACTGAAGACTGGAGTAATGATGCTGAAAATTCAGCTTTGCATCACAGGAAAAAAATAAGTTTTAAAATCTATTAAAACACAAAGCATTTATTTTAAATTGAGATGTTTCACAGTATTATTGTTGTAGAATTTACTGTATTTTTGTTCAAATAATTGCAGCCTTAATGGGCATAAGAGACTCTTACAAAAAATCTTACTGACCCCAAACCTTTGAACGGTATTAAGTATTTTGTTTAGCAACATGCTAACATCAGACTTCATTGGATAATGCCTTGACTAGGCACAGATTTTAAAATTATTCAGATTAAATTTAAAATTAATTTCATAAAAAAATAAATAAAAAAAAATTCAGGACTGAATTTAAAATACATTTGTAGTCAATGGTTTTTTGTTTTTTTTTGCCATCATCTGTGAATGGAAACTGAATCTCTCGTGTGGGATATTTGAGTGAACGTCAACATCTCAAATCGGTCACTTTTGATGTTCAATATTGGTTAGTATGCTTTTTATTGGCATTTCATAGCAATTTGAAACACATCCAGTTTCTCTCCTGTGCCAGAATCTCATCATAAACACATTCTGGAATGCCTGAACTGTCTGGAATGATTAGTTAACATCCACCGTTTTGTTCAGCCCAGTCGAAGTCATGTGGTTTCTGGGTGGGATGTGTTAATGCACGATCAGCTCATTTTGCCGCAAAGGACAGCGGTGTCTCACTCTGTCTGTCCAAACACATTACACAGATGGATATGCCTGCATGTGTCCACCATCTGACCTCTGGGTAAAGCCACCACCTGCATTCTAAATGCCATCTTCAATGACACACGTGACGCCACACTGATGTGTTGACAGTGCCACACGGTTTGCAGAAACCCTCAAGCTTTAAAAGAAATTACAAGCATTATGTAAATGGAAAGTGTATTGCCGCACTGGTCAAGAGACACTGGGAGCTTGTTTTTAGCGAATTATAGTCTATAATTAAAGCACACAAATGTGCGAAAATATATATTTTTTGACAAGAGTGCATTATGCCGACAGTGTAAATGCCAGACCTGCCCACTCTTTCTAGCCAGAGAGTCGGAACAGCAGGGTAAATATTCACTTTGCGTCAGATTGCATGTTTTCTCCCAGTGGAAGCAGAGTCACTGATAGAGGCTCAGTAAATGTCATTGCATTATTCTCTTCTGATGCACACAAGAGAAATGCTGCTATGTAGCCCTGGAATAGAGAGACAGAGAGAGAGAGAGGGTCTTAAACTCATCATCGGATGCTCGACTGGGACCATATAGCCTGATGTGTCTGTTTTGATCATGAAAGAGTATGATTTTTTTTATCCACCTTTTTTTCTGGGAACGCAAATAAATAATAAATAAGAAGCAACAATATAGTGTCTTTAAAAACCCACTTTTGTGCCAAACTACTTCCTTCCTCCACGGAATCTCAAGTTGACAGTTCAACAGTTGAGCCCAAACCTCCGTTATTCTAACGTCCCTTTGCAACCAGTAACGAAGAAACATTGAGCTTATTGTATTGTGTGAGGAGAGAGAGAGAGAGAGAGAGAGAGAGAGAGAGAGAGAGAGAGAGAGAGAGAGAGAGAGAGAGAGAGAGAGAGAGACTAACCAAGTGCATTACCTGCATAAGTTGATTGTTTACAATCTTGTTTTTGTGAACATAAAAGTCTTAGCTACTGACTCACTCATAAATGTAAGTCATCTAATGGTGTAATAATGTAACTTTCACTGAAGCAGAAATCACAATTATTAACGGGCCCTTTCTCAATACCAAACACATCATGTTATTTATATAAAATAATGTTTAAATAAACAATATTAGCCATTATAAAAGTATAAGAAGTTTGCACAATAGGAACTAAACTAGCAAACAGTTCTTTGTAACTTTGCCCTTAGCCAAAGCGATTTGCTCAAGAAGTAATAGATTAATAAGAGCAATGAGTTCCAATTTGATATACCCAAAATGAACCTCATGTTTAAACACTATCTACATACGAGCCAGCTGCACATTCCGGAAGGACTGGCCGAGGTAAAGCTGTTCTCGGCGGGTGCATGGGTGCTGAACAGCCTGGAGCTCGCATCCCCGAAAACGTCTAAACAAATAGTCAATTTGTCAATAGTCTAAAATCTGTCTGTCTGTCTATCTGTCTATCTATCTATCTATCTATCTATCTGTCTGTCTGTCTGTCTGTCTGTCTGTCTGTCTGTCTGTCTGTCTGTCTGTCTGTCTATCTGTCTATCTATCTGTCTATCTGTCTGTCTGTCTGTCTGTCTGTCTGTCTGTCTGTCTGTCTGTCTATGATATAGCAAGGTTTGTTTCATAGAAAACAAGAAGACTTGTTTTCTATGAATGTGCTGTACAGAACTGTTTTTGAAGTAATTTATTCCTAATTTGTCGAAAATGGTTTATAATTGGTTTTCAATACTTAAGGCTGGAAAAAAAAATAGGTTTCAGAATTTGTAACTAGATTTTTAAAATATTTCTCATCATCTCTGAAATTTTTAATGACTCAGACGCAAGTGTTTTTTTTTTCACAGTAAACGGTGAAGAAATCTCAGTAGAAGGGGATATTTGTAATCTTCTGTAGACCCATAACCAGAGTGTAAGAGTGTGATATTAGTAGGCTGATGATAAGATAGTCGTGATGTGAAAGTCAGCACCTCAAAAATCAATGGACTAGGAAATATTTGAGCTCTGAATGTCTTCTTGATAACCTCATGCTCATAATAGGTAAGCCAGTGACACAAAGCAGCTTTTGGGAATTAGCAGGAAGGTGGTTTGAGGTTGAACCCTGCTTAGGAGACTCACTTAGGAGAGGGATTTTTAAGAAAGCTTGTTTTGTTTGACAGGGAGTATGGTTGCTAACCAACCATTTGCTCCATATATGAGGGCGGGCGATTGAAGGAGAACTAGAACAGTCACAGAGTTTATATTCAGGTACTGTTTGTCAGCATGTCTCTAAATATATTCTTGCAGCCTGTTGAAGACTTTGATTCTCACGTTTGCAGACTTTAAATCCCCATCCTGCACTCATCTGTCAGTCTTGACTTTTAATGGATAGTAACACCTGTGCAACTTTGTGAAGAAGTGAAAAGCGCAGTTTCTTGTTTGGATTTCTTAATTATTGTGTTGTCTATAGGGAGGAAGTAATGAAAAGGATTCACTCAAAAGCAAAAGAAAAATAAATTATCTGCACAAAGAAAATGAAGGCTGTTTTGGGATCATTCTTTTTTGACATTACTTTCATGACGTTTTAGATCATTTAAATTGACATTACCATAATGCAAATGGAAATTTCACTTTCAGATATTTTGTCTTTTTTTGGTCTTTCTCTCAGATTGTTCTAAATCACAACGATAATAATTTTATTTGATATTTATTGTATTTTGTTGCTTTAAAAGTGAGGGAAATGTGCTAATTGTCATAAAAATGTAACAATGCAGTATGACTTAATTTTCTTTAAACAATTTTCTATTTCTTCCTTTTGGTTTTGAGGTGAGATATGTTCGTGACAGGATTTGTGAGGTTAAATAAACTTTTATTTTTGTCATACATAAATGCTGTAGACCTTTGAGTGCCCTCCTCTCCGTAGACACATGCGTCATCTCATGTTATATGTTGCAAGTACAGTACGTTTCACCGTTTTGGCCGATAGTTGTAAGATACCAAATAAGAAGTCTTCCTGCACCTGATACAATCCAGGAGTAATGCAACGTTCATTGACGGTCCAATGCAAGCGGTGTTATTGGAAGGCTGAGTAAAAACTTTTTAATCTTATTTTGACGTGACCTTCTTAAAGGGTAATTTTGTTAAATAATGGAGTCGGATTATTCTGAAATGCTTCCTGTCGAAGGTCCACTCACAGCAGAAAACCCTTTAAGCGTCACCTCACTTCACACATATCATCTTTCTGATTTTGAAGGAACGTTTCTTCTTTTAGCTTTATGTGACCACTTTTTTTTGTCACAGTAAAGAAAGCCGCCCACAGGCTTTTGCAGAAGCTGTCAATAAAGTCAGTCATTTGTCTGCGTCTAGGAAGCTTTGTATGGATTACATCAGTCAGGAGCTAAAAAACAGCCAGCTTTTGTGATGTTTCTCCACTCCGACTGCTCTGAGCTCTGATGTTTGTCTGAAAAAACCTTTCATCTATCACGTCCCCGCTCGACTGTTCTCTTCTTTAACAGAGATAGTCAAAGACAGCCTGTCTCACATGTTGATTTATTGCCACCCACTGTGCTTTTTTTAATCATAACTTTCCTCTGTGATTCTAAACACACACTGGTGCTTCATCATGCAGTCTGTAGATTTCTTTATGGGTAAAATGCTGGGCGTTTGGATCACTTATTCAAGTAAATGAGATTTAGAGGATCTGAGATGTGGTCTAGCGTTAGTAGGTTAAACTTGTGTGAGAAGTGTAGGTCCGAATCCAACTGGCATTGCAATACATTACTCATTTTTATAGGCTATTATAATTTGAACTCAGAAACATATAGTAACGTTCCACAAAAGTTAACCTTTAACCTGTAGCTGATCGATAGTTTGACTCATATGCACAATTTTCAATGCACAGATTATTTTAATATCATTATATCATAATATTAAAATTCTACAGATTGTCTAAATACATTCAAAATATAACATTAAATGCTACTTGTGAATTTAGGCATCACAACATTACAAAATACAGTATGAAAAAATGGATAATTATTATTAAATTGATTGATATTAAATTATTTGTGTTTTTAAAGTGAGCGTTAATGGCAAAGGTATAATCAAAATGTAAAAATGGGGAAGAGCATGCACAATGAAATATACAATATCGGCAGATACTAAACATTTTTAATATCTGCCAATAACCGATATGGTGCCAATATTGCATATTAATAATTCTTTATGAATAAATTAAAATTTTGGGAACTACATTATAGACATGTTTTTAGTTTAACATTTACTTGCCTTGGTTTCATGTGCTTTACTGTAAGCTAAGGATGTTTGAGATGATAAATTGCAGATCAGTAACTGTTATGTGAGTTTTGGGAAATATGCTATTTTCCACATTTTAGGTGAGGTGTTTTCGTTCTTAAAATTTAGTTATAGAGATAAGCATTTATAAAAATGTGCCATAGCTCATTAAATGTGTTAAAACACTGGCTAGAAGGATAGGTGTGTAATATATTCTCTCTGTAAACCAATAACAAAACTTGATGAATTGACTCGCTCGCCAGCTCCTTCTCACTCTCTGCTCTCTTCCCCAATTTAAATTCTTTTTCATGAACTGTTGACACACCGGCATGTTTATTTTTAACTACTCAATTACTACCTAAATATTAAAAGGACTTGTTGATAGTTGAACTATGCGTGCTTTGAGTTGATTGGAAAAGCTTAGTGCTGTGCTTGTTGTATCAATTATAGGGCTATTAATGGGACATTATGCATGTCACCAGGTGTAATGATGTGACAAGCTCATTATCTGTCATTTCATAAATTGCTTAATGTGCTATCAAACTCATTGTCATTTATGGATTAAGCTCACCTGATTCAAATTCAGTACATGTATATGAACAGAGGTGGCGATGAGGACCCACACTCACCTGGCACACATTCTACGAAAAGGTGGGCTGATTGGTTGAGCAGTTATATATTTAAAATAAATGCAATTCTTTTTTTAAATATCATGATTGACATTTAGCAATATTTATATTTATTTACGTTTACGCACTTGGCAGATGCTATCTAAGCAACATGCATTCAAGGTTTTGCATGTTATCATGCATCCCTGGGAATCGAACCTATTACCTTGCCATTATTTTTTATATTTGTACAGTGGCGTCCAAAGTCAGAGACCACATTGCACATCTTCAAAATATATTTCATATTCAAAATAATTTCAAAATCATTCATTTTTAAGTTTGAAAATGTATATTACAAATAAGTGTAAAATCAATACACATATTAATACATTTATATTATATTATGATTCATTTTTCATTCCTTTGTTCAATTGTTAAATTGATAATATAATTTGCAATTAAAAATTTCTATGAAATTAGAAGACTGTAAAATAAAAAAAACATATTAATTATGGGCTCAGAACTTTGGACCCAACTTTATATATATTATATATACAGTACATAACTAATTATGATATTATATTTTACACATTTACAAATATGTTAAATTGAATTTACACATAACAAATCATTTACCAGTAGATGGCATTATCAAACACTGACATTGTTCTATTGAATACTCTAGTTTATTTTTAGTTCAGTGACACAGAGGAAAGGTTTGGTCTCCATAAGGTAGATTTTCATCATAGCTTACAGTGTACAGTGATGTTTGCAGTCCGCTGTCGGATTTCATACCAAAATACACCATCAACGGTATTGAAATTCTGTGATCTGTTTTCCTCCATAATCTTGGCTCAGCACAAAGGACAAATAGCCAATAATGAAATGAGCAGGAAGGTAGACAAATTATATTTGTACTGACTTCTTTCAGATGAGCCTGGAAACAAACCAAAGTCTAATAATACCTTTGCCATATTTGTCATTTGTTTTATGGAGAGATTCTAGTGCTGTAAGATTAATCATAATGCATCCTGCCATACAGATCTGGCAGCTGCTTGAAATGTGTAATTCCATACCTTTTTTTATCATTTTGTTTTTAGCTTCTTACAGTATAATGTTAGAGCAAAATGTTTTTGCCATACTTCAGTTTCTTGTTTTCCACGTTTCCGAACACCGAATGGGTGTCATTGACGTGTAAATGTGGGCATTCATTTGTTGTGTTTAATGCTTATCTATCTGGCACCAGAAATTTGCGGAAATGGGAAGGAACGTCTCGGTTACGTATGTAACCCTAGTTTCCTGATAGGGAATGAGACGCTGCGTCAAACGCTGTGGGAACGCCCCTGCGTTGTGCGTCATGAAGCACGTGTGGAATCAGCCCAATGGAGAGACGGAACATCATAGGCGGGTGACGTCATCGACCAGGAAACTATAAAGCACCCCAAAAACACAAGCGCATCAGCTCCTGATAGGCATGAAGGAGCGCTTAACGGGAATCCCGGGAGTATGGCAGAACGACGCAGCGTCTCGTTCCCTATCAGGGAACTAGGGTTACATACGTAACCGAGACGTTCCCTTTCAAGGGAACTTCGAGCTGCGTCAAACGCTGTGGGAACGCGAATACCCACGTCGCCATAGGAGCAAGTGACCGTCATGTGAGATCTAGCGCACAGCGGACGAGAGCACCTGCACGGTGAAGACCATCTAGTCGCATCACAAACCTCACTCAGGGAAACTCCTGACAATAAAGCTTTGGATGCAGCCATACTCCTAGTAGAGCGGGCTCGTACAGCCAAAGGTGAAGGCTGACCAGCCGACTCATAAGCAAGTGAGATAGCCTCGACCACCCACTTGCTCATTCTCTATTTAGACGCAGGACACCCTTTCCTGGGTGGCCCGAAACATACAAATAAATGTTCTGATTTCCTCCACAGGGCAGCTCTGTGGACATAAGCGTCTAACGCCCTCACTGGGCAGAGCAAATTAAGTTTCTCCTGGTCTGACGACAGAAATGGAGGAGGACAGAAAGCCTGCAGAACTGTAGGTCTAACAACATTAGTAGGGACCTTAGGAACATAACCTGGCCTAGGGTATAGAAAAGCCTTAACCATACCAGGCGAAAATTCCAGGCACGAACTGCTGGCCTCAGCCTCAAAGTGCCACGAAGGAAACGAGTTATAAGCGGGTGTCTCCCAAGAGAAACTCCACTGAAAGGGACGTGGTAAGCAGCCAGTGCCGCCACATACACCTTTAGTGTGGAGGGGGATAACCCTGTGGAGAAACGCTCCTGCAGGAATTCCAGCACTGCACCCACTGGGCAGTTAACTGGGTCCTACAGGTGTTCTCCATACCAAGAAGTGAAAAGTTTTCACTTCAAAGGCATATAGCTTCCTCGTGGATGGAGCTCTGGAGTGAAGGATGGTCTCAACAACCTCGGTTGAGAGACCGGAATCTAAGAGCTGGGAGGCCAAGCCCACAGTTTCCATAACTCTGGGCGGGGGTGAAATATCATGCCGCCTGCCTGAGAGAGTAGATCCCTCCTGACCGGGAGCTCCAAAGGAGAGCCGTCCAGGAGAGAAACCAGGTCCGTAAACCATACTCGGGCCGGCCAGAACGGGGCTACTAATAGTAGGCTGACCCCGTCCCGGCGAACCCTCTCCAGAACTCCTGGTAGCAGAGCAATCGGGGGAAAAGCGTACAGACGTGACCTCGGCCACGGCTGCACCATAGCGTCCAACCCCAGAGGGGCTGGATGACTGATGGAGAACCAAAGACGACAGTGCGATATCTCCTTGGAAGCGAATAGGTCCGCCTCGGCGCGACCGAAACTCAACCGAAGGAGCTCCACCACCTCGGGGGTGGAGTCTCCATTCCCCCGGCCTCTGCCCCTGCCTCGACAGAGAGTCCGCTACCAAATTCAAATACCCAGGAAGATACATTGCTCTCAGTGATAGTAACTTCCCTAGGGACCACAGGAGGACCTGACGGGCCAACTTGTAAAGCCGGCGAGACCGCAGGCCCCCCTGACGATTTATATAAGAGACCACCGACGTGTTGTCTGACTGAACTAGCACATGATAACCTCTCAGGTCTGCTAGGAAGTGTTTCGGAGCCTGAAACACTGCCAACATCTCTAGACAATTTATATGCCATGATAGATGATGGTCCTGCATGGAACCTCCATGAGCTCTTCGCTTTCAGGAGTGTTAGGTGGCGAGTCCTCCACATCTCCCTCGTCAATACTGCTATTTTTATCTCCTAGTTTTTATAACTAACGTTAGATAGTTGCAGTACTGGTGCCTCAGCCCGGGCGGAAGAAACCGCAGAGCGTGCGTTTGACGCAGCTCGAAGTTCCCTTGAAAGGGAAGTTTTGACTTCTGAACGTTATCGTATGTTTTCCTAGTATATTTTCAGTTTCTAAAAGTTTGATTTCTCATTACAAAATTCATTTAATCACTTAGAAATACAAGAACCAAAGGTTAACATCACATAAAGCTTTAGTTCCAGTGCGTCCCTTAGATAAACATACTTTATATTCATGTCAAAAGCCATAACCCACGTAGAGCTATACTACTTTGAAATTGTGCTACACAATTACAGAAAATATAAACTGAAGAGGTTCTTTTAGCTATCTGTATAAACTCATCCAGGTGAACTATAGCTTGATCCTAAACATGGCATATTTACAGCCCAAATAAAACCAAAGTGTAAAGTTACAGTTTATGAACTAGCTGATTTGAAATGTTTGACATTTATGTGTCTTTGGTGAACTCAAGTGTTGTAAAAGAGACTGGAATGTCAGATGCAGCTCACAGGAGTGTGTGTTTCCGCGACTGTGCTTTAACATGCTCCGCAGGCTCTTGTAGCACTGCCAGCTCCTCCGAGGAGCTTTTCTTGCGCGTCTTCTGCATGCTTGTTAGGCTGGACAGCCTGAATACTGCAGCTTTCCTGTTGTCCAGCTCTGTAGAAGGGGTCTCTCAAAATTCCTGGCACACCTGCCCATGTTTGCATGCTCTGTTGTGCTCTGATGTGCCCAATTTGCCTGCTAGCAGTAAGGGATGTCAGGACAGGAGCTCTGGGGCCTGAAAAGAGGGTTGTCTTAGTATTCAGAGACCATCTCAGTTTATCTGAGAGGAAGTAATCTTGGTAACTTGTTGATTATGATGTGATGTGTTTGTCGGGTTTTAGAATGAGCCATTTGGTCATTTAAAACACCCACAGTGCAATTAAAAGATGGTGAAGTTCATGGCAACCAGGTTAGGCTAAACATAGCGGGACGTTTGTCTCCTATTTGCACTGTTGAATAAAGTAAATTTCCATCACCTGTTAAAAACCTACCATACTGTTCAAACGTTTGGGGTTGGAAAGATTATTTTTTAATATATATATTTTTGAAACAAGTCTTATCAAAAATACAGTAAAAACAGTAATATTATGAAACATTATTACATTTTAAAATAATGTTTTCTATTTTAAAATATTTTAAAATGTAATTTATTTATGTGACGGCAAAGGTGAATTTTCAGCATCAGTACTCCAGTCTGCAGTGTCCCAAGATTCTTCAGAAATCATTCTAAAATACTGATTTGGTGCTCAAGAAACATTTTTTATTATTATCAATGTTGAAAACAGGGATTTTTTCTTCATTGGCACACTTTCGTGTGAATCAAACCATGTGAAAGCAAGAGATTGGAACAGTTTTTAAAACAGAACAGTCCTTCATAAAACATTTTATCAAAAATGCCAAAAGCTCAAAGTGGGATTTTGTAAGCTCCTCTTGGCACAAATGTAATTAATCAAATTGTGAGAGAGACAAGCTAATTTGTATTCTCTCAATTTTATTTCTCAATTTTACATGCAATAACCATGAGATGGAGTGATCTTAATGGGATTGACATTAAAACCAGCCCAAAGTGTATTAGCCTTGGTCCAATGCTAATCTTCACCTCTGGCACTGCAAAGGGGGCGGTTCAGAGAAAGTTCACCCGCTAAGCAGATAAAGAGTCTCTGTAATTAGATTGGGCACATCAGATTTCCACTAGGGCTGAGAAAAATGTCCAAGCTGGCTCGTTCTGAATGCCTTTGACAGTTCTTTGAACTAACCCTGAAGGGAGCATCACATTATGGGGGCACTTCTGACACATTTGAGGACTCTGTAGTGAAACACTATACATACTAACACATGTATGGGTTTTTAGTGCAATTAATTATTTAAAAAACTAAATTAACGTTTTTAACAAACCCCACCCTGTCCCAGACCTGTACATCATCTTACATTTCAGTTTAGTCAAGTCACCTTTATTTCTGCCATGACAGCTCTCGGAGTGTTTGGCATGTTAAAGGGGTCATATAATGGTACATGCTCTTTTACAAGTTGATTGTACTGAAATGTGTGTTGGCAGTGCCTGTACACAACCATCATATAATGATAAAAATCCATCCAGTGTTTTTGTTTTAATCTCCTTATATGTTTTCCCCTGCCTCAAATTGAGCCGTTCGTTTTTGTGACGTCAATAAAACGGACGCCCCTCCCACGATTGTTGATTGACAGCAGCGTTTCAACACAACCCCGCCCTGAGCGAGCTGTCATCATAGTCCGTCATTGTTGATACGCTGGAGCAGAATGGCGTCTAAGCGATTGTGGTGTTCTGTTCTTGGGTGTAATAACGAACACAGCAGTCATTTTGATGTTCCTAAATCCGAACCGCTGAAGACGCAGTGGCTGAGTTTTGTTTTCGAAGGGAATATTCCCCACGATCAACGTCAATGCGTTCATGTTTGCGCGAATCATCATTTCTCACCAGACTGCTTTATAAACGAGGGTCAGTATGAGCTGGTTTTGCTAAGAAGCTGCTCCTGAAAAAAGAATCGGTGGCAACTATTTATGTTCCCTCTGCACCTCCAGAAGAAGTAAGTGTAAAGTTATTAACCTTTATATTAATCTTTGCAAATCGCGAAAAAAAGTTTTTCATGACCATTAGTTGTAACGTCAATCTGTCAATGAACTAATGTATACATCAGTAAACACATAGCGTTCCTTTCTCACTTCTCTACCCTGCCAGTAGCCTACATACAAAAATAGATCAAAGTGACATTACGTTAACCAACCATTCAGAAACGTCCTGTTCGAGCCTTAATTGTCGAACTTCTTTGCGGCCGTCATCCGACTCCGGTTCAAACTGATACGATTGCACAGATGTGTCCTCAGAGACTCCCGCTGCCATTCTTTCTCCAAAATATACCCTCAACTGTTGTCAAGGCAACACTCCACGTGCGTTGCATCAAAACGCCAGCAGAACAGAGGGGCGGAGTGAGCGAAGCTCATTATCATTTAAAGGCATATGCACTGAAACGGCGTGCTAAAAACAGAGCTGTTTTTGACCAGGTAAAATTACTGTTTCCTTAAAATACTAATGAGAATTTTTAATAAAAGTATATTACAAAGTTTTCATTTAGACCCTAAACATTCATATTAACTTGTACAAAAATGGCATTATATGCAGGGGTGCACATAACTTTTTCAGTGAGTTACTCAGGTGAGTACCAGGAGATGGTGTTTGGTACTCACCCCATATGTAGCGTGGTCTTAATAAGTGCAGTCCTCCTCAGTGTAGAAGCTGTCAATCACAGCTGTCAATCATGACATCACATTCCCATTTTTATAGCATCAAATAACTAACTAAAGACCGAACTTATTTTAAAAAACGAACACTTAAATTTACATCAGCGCGAAAAAAACTACCTAAAATGACAGAAAACATCTTTGGAAAAAATTAATTTGAAGTGTAATTTGATTGTTTAGTTCATTAGACTTCATGGTGAGGATTTTGAACAACTCACTATAGCTGTGTCAGCCGGTATTTTGTCAGTCAAAAATAGTCGATCTCCGAATGCAACTTAACAGGGAGGAGAGTAAAGATGGAAAGCTCCTAAAGCTTAGTTCCATATAAATTTACGGATAATTTGTTGTTTTGTCGTAAGTGAAAAACAATATTGACCTTGTATTTGAAAAAGGATATAAGAAACAATACTAAAATTCAGAGTCAGTTCAGTTCGCATTCGGAGATCGACTATTTTTGACTGACAAAATGCGGGTGTTACTGTTCCGGCGGACACAGCTACAGTGAGTTGTTCACTATCTTTCTTTTTAGAAAACTCTGTGTACACAAACAATGTTCTCAATGCTCGAGTTCATGTGTAGAGCCCCTGGTGATACTTCCAGCAAAGTTTCATGTTGTGTCGAGCCTTCTTAGTGTTTTAAAAATAGCGATTTTTGATGCTATCATATACGTGCCCCTAGCTCTCCCATTCAAAAGGCAATTTGACCGAAAACGAAAATACGGTCAAACTTAAAAATGGCGTTTCCATTCTAATTATGCTTTTAAATGAAAGTTTGCCTCGGGTAGATTAACAAAAAGACCCTAGGTTGCATTTTGGCGACAGTTACCCTTTAAGTACGCAAAGGCGCGTAATAACACAAGTGGCATTACGCATTTCTGATTTATGTCGCGCATGCGTACCTGCGTACCAGTTATGTGCACCCCTGATTATATGACCCCTTTAATGAATATTACAATGTTGATATGTTTGGTATTGGTGGAATAGGTCTGCTATGCTGCTGCTGCTGTTATTGCTGCTGCAGAGAAAGTACAGTACTTCCTACTGCAAATACACACAAGACACGCTGCTGTGAGGAAGTAAGACATGCAGCATAAATTAATTACTTTAGATCTATACAGGTGGAGCTGGGGAAGGGGAAGATCAAACTCCGTCAAAGGAAGTCTCAATTTTAAGGCAGCCTTGTTTTGAAAGATGCATCAAGTGTATCTTTCACATCCTCCAATCACCCACAATCCTTTGCACACATTCCACAAAAGCATTAATCAGCACAACAATTTTCAACATTGATAATATTAAGAAATGTGCGGAGCGCCGCAAATGACATGCAGAAAAAAAAATTGAAAACCGTGTGCACAATATAATTAGTTCCCTCGATGAACTAAATCATGGCCACGTTGTGCTAATTCATTTCCTTGTTTTGATTTGACTTAAACATGGTCACGATTTAGTAAAACAAGGAAACTAATTATTGTATTGTGCGCACAATTTAGTAAAACAAAGGAAATACATTTTTATATCATGCACACGATTGAGTAAATCAGGGGGGGGGAAATTACTATATCGAGAACACAATTTAGTAAATCGAGGGAAGAAATTATTATATTGTGCGCACGATTTTGGTGGTGTTGGTGATCATCCCCAAAAAAAAGAAAGATAGAAAAAGAAAACATATTAAAGACTCCAAACTTTTGAACTGTAGTGCATACTTTTGACCTGACTTATGTTAAATGAACCTGACATTACCTGCAGTATAGTCACTAACATTTATGTGTAAATCGTTTGTAAAACACAGCAAATGTAAAAACTTTTTTTTTCTTTTTTCTTTTTTTTAACCTCTGTGCGTGTGAACTGGTCAATTAAAAATGCATTTTTAAGATGGCTGTTCTGTAATTGACCTTTTAGTTTGTCCTTGGCTGTGATCTAATGCTTCCACATGATGAAATCTGTCTGTACCGGCTGCTACAAGAACATGATCATAATAAATAATAAAAAAGTACTTTGACTGCTGAGGCAAAAACCATGCCAGTCTGCTCTTGTAAGACTGACTTTTCTTCTGTATTTGACTGTTCCCCTTCAGGGACTACCGCTGCGTGTAATCGCAGTGGGAACGCCCTCAGCGTGACGCGTCTGAAGCATGAATGAAATCAGTCAATGGAGAGAATGAGCGTACGGCGAGTGACGTCATCGACCAGGAAGCTATAAATATCCCCTGAGTACACAATACGCCAGCTTTTAGTTACTTCAGCAGCTCTGTGTGTGTCTGAATCTGTCGATTGTGTTTGTCTGTTTTGTCAGGAGTTTTCACTATATATATTTTATATAAAAAAACCAATATGAGCGAGCAGTATAAGAAGTGTGTTGGGAAGTGCAGCAATGCCCAGTCGGCTCTCGAGGGAGTCGATTGTCAGCATTGCGAGTGTTTTCCCTTGAGAACTCTGCGCTCGCGGCGATCGCTCTTCGAGGAGAGTGATTTGCTGCGAGCTCCCCAAGGCTCGGGTCCCGCTTCTGTTGAGGCAGAGCGGCGGCGCTTGTCTTGGGGCTCGCAGATGGATCTCACTGGCGACGTTGAGACGGGCTCCGGCCTATCTCAGCTATCTCCGCCGAGATCTAGTGCCTCTCACCCGGCTCTGGAAGCACGCGCTGCGGCGGTTACTTCTGCCCGGGTGGAGGCACATGATGATGTTGAATTGAGATTTTCCAGTTCTGAGGAGCTGGATGTCGAAAGTTTTGCATCAGAGAAAACTAGTTTATCACATTATACTGCAAATGAAGAAGGTTTGATGGATGTGTTATCTCGGGCTGTTGAAAAGCTGAAGAAAAAAAAAAAAACAGTATCGAGTGGCCAGCTGATAGACAGGTTTCTAGAATTAAAAGCAATCTAGATGATAGATTTCTGTCTGCACGACTTCAACCTTCTCGCCGGTGCTTACCGTTCTTCCCAGATCTTCATACTGAGGTGTCAAAGACCTGGGTTAGACCGGTTTCAAGCAGAATTTACACAAATCAGTCCAATGCTTATGGTAACATTGTTGGTGCTAAATCTGCTGGTTATGTGACGATACTGTAGGCGGAGGAGACGCTCGCGAGCTATCTCTCTCCTGCTTCATCGTCTTCACTTAAAGCACCGGCTCTTCCACCAAAAATAAATAAATAAATAAATATATATACCTCTGTGCTGGTGGGGAAGGCTTACTCGGTGGCTGGGCAGGCGGCTGCATGTTTGCATACGAAAAAAAATAAAAATAAAAATAAAAAGACTTTTATGCAGGCTTTTCAGGCCGATCAAAGGAAAATCTGAGGGGGTTCCCCGCCGAGAGAGACTTGCGTTCACCTCCCTTAAGGGTGCCCTGTCTCTCCCGGCGCCCTCAGGGGCCCGTCCTACTAACCCTGCCGAAACAGGGCGTAGAAGGGTCTGGCGAGTGCTTTCCCGAGGGACGCTCGCCGCCTCTAAGGAGGGTTCTAGTGTGTTCAGACCAGTCGTTCCCTGCTGGTGCGCCGTTACAGGGCACTGTGTCTGTCACGCAGAATGTTCAACCAGAGCAAAGTTTTTCGTCGAGTTCGTCTTCCAAAAGAGCACAGCAGAAGCGGAGTGTCAAGTCTCGTGCCCTCCTGCAGAGAAACTGGAGGGACGAGGCGGGCGCTCTCCGGCGCGGCCTTCTCGGGGCAGGACTGATCTGAGGACAGTCATTGTCGCCAGAAAGGCCGCGTCGAAAAAGTCCTGACGGGCTGAACGTCAGGACTCTGAGGGTGGTCCCCATCGGGAAAAACTTGAGTTCACCGCACAAAAACACGGTGCCCTGTCTTTCTCGATGCCCTCAGGGGTCTGTTCTACTAACCCTGCCTATACAGGGCGTAGAGAGACTCGGCGAGCGATTTCCCGAGGGACGCTCGCCCCCTCCAAGGAGGGTTGTGGAGTGTTCAGACCAGCTGTTTCCTGCCAGTATGTTACAGGGCGCTGTGTCTGTCACTCGGGATGTTCATCCAGAGGCCAGCCTCGAGAGGCTGGTTCCCTTAGTAGAGCTCCTGGCGGAATGGGTCCCCCACCCAGCAGGGAGTTAGGATACTACTTCATCGGGAAAAAGAAAAATCCTGACGTGCTAAACGTCAGGACTCTGAGGGTGGTCCCTATCGTGAAAGACCTGAGTTCACCGCACAAAAACACGGTGCCCTGTCTTTCTCGATGCCCTCAGGGGTCTGTTCTACTAACCCTGCCTATACAGGGCGTAGAGAGACTCTGCGAGCGATTTCCCGAGGGACGCTCGCCCCCTCCGAGGAGGGTTGTGGAGTGCCCAGGCCAGCTGTTCCCTGCCAGTACGTTACAGGGCGCTGTGTCTGTCACAGGGGATGTTCAAATCAGATCCGAGGACTGGTTTGTCATGATAGATCTAAAGGACGTTTACTTCCATGTATCTATCCTCCCTCAACACAGGAAGTTCCTGAGGTTCGCTTTCGGGGGCGAAGCGTACCAATATCGGGTTCTTCCGTTCGGCCTAGCACTGTCACCCCGAACATTCACGAAGTGTATGGATGCTGCTATAGCCCCGCTGAGGTTACAGGGCATCCGCTTTCTGTACTATTTAGACGATTGCTTGATTCTAGCTCAATCGGAACAACAGGCGGTTCGGCACCGAGATGTCGTTCTTGCTCATATCAAGTGACTGGGGCTGAGGCTCAACGCCAAAAAGAGTGTTCTTTCTCCATTACAGAGAACCACTTTTCTAGGTGTAGTGTGGGATTCAACGACGATGCAGGCACTATTGTCACCTGCTCGTATTGCTTTGATTCTCGCTGCAGTAGATCAGGTCAAGCTAGGCCAGTCATCCACTGTAAAACAGTTCCAGAGACTGTTAGGTTTCATGGCAGCTGCGTCCAACGTGATACCTCTTGGCCTCTTGCACATGAGACTGTTACAGTGGTGGCTCAGGACCAAGGGATTCTCCCCGAGGGGAAATCCGCTTCGCATGATCGTGAGTTCGCGACGGTGTCATCACGCCCTGATCATGTGGAAAGATCCTTGGTTTCTGTCCCAAGGCCCTGTGTTAGGAGCTCCTTGTCGTCGCGTTATGCTAACGACAGATGCTTCTCTCACGGGTTGGGGGGGCGATCATGGATGGTCGCCCGGCTCAGGGTCTGTGGGAGGACCATCATCGTCTGTGGCACATAAACTGCCTAGAGATGTTGGCGGTGTTTCAGGCTCTGAAACACTTCCTCCCAGACCTAAGGGGCCACCATGTTCTTGTCCGGACAGACAACACATCGGTGGTTTCTTATATCAACTATCAGGGGGGTTTGCGTTCTCGCCCGCTTTACAAACTGGCACGTCAGATCCTTCTATGGTCCCAGGGGAAAATTCTTTCTCTGAGAGCTATTTATCTCCCGGGGTATTTTAATCAGGGGGCAGACATCCTGTCAAGACAGGGGCCGAGGCCCGGGGAATGGAGTCTTCACCCCGAGGTGGTGGAACTCCTATGGAAACATTTCGGTCTTGCCGAGGTAGACCTATTTGCTTCTCGAGAAACATCACACTGCCCGCTGTGGTTCTCTCGCAGCCATCCAGCCTCGCTGGGGTTGGATGCGATGGTACATCCGTGGCCGAGGTCACGCTTGTACGCTTTTTCCCCGATCGCTCTGCTCCCAGGAGTTCTGGAGAGGGTTCGCCGGGACGGGCTCAGTCTCCTGCTAATAGCCCCGTTCTGGTCGGCCCGGGTATGGTTTGCGGACCTAGTGTCTCTCCTCGACGGCTCTCCCCTAGAGATACCGATCAGGAGAGATCTGCTCTCTCAGGCGAGTGGGTCGATCCTTCACCCCCGTCTAGAGCTATGGAGGCTGTGGGCTTGGCCTCTGAGGGGGCCCAGCTCATAGATTCTGGTCTCTCGGCTGAGGTCGTTGAGACCATCCTCCGATCCAGAGCTCCCTCCACGAGGAAGTTATATGCGCGAGGTGGAAACTTTTCACCTCTTGGTGTGGAGAGCGCCAGCAGGACCCAGTTAACTGCCCGGTTGGTACAGTGCTGGATTTCCTGCAGGACCGTCTCTCCACAGGGTTATCCCACTCCACACTGAAGGTGTATGTGGCGGCCTTAGCTGCTTACCACACCCCTTCAAGTGGAGGTTCCCTCGGGAAACACCCACTTATGTCTCGCTTCCTTCGTGGCACCTTGAGGCTGAGGCCTGCAGTTCGCACGAGGGTACCAGCTTGGGATCTGGCCATCATCTTAGAAGGTCTCTCCCTTGCTCCTTTCGAGCCCATCGAGGAAGTTTCGGAAAAGTTTCTTACTCTAAGACTATCCTTTTTCTCGCTATCTCATCTCTAAAAAGAATTGGAGATATTCAAGCACTTTCGGTGGCTCCCTCGTGCCTGGAATTTGCTCCTGGTTGGTTAAGGCCTTTCTCTTTCCGAGACCAGGTTATGTTCCTAAGGTTCCAACTGTTTCTGTTAGACCTATAGTTCTGCAGGTTTTCTGTCCTCCGCCTTTTCTGACGTCAGACCAGGAGAAAATTAATTTGCTGTGCCCAGTTTGGGTTTTAGATGCTTACGTCCACAGAGCTGCCCTGTGGAGGAGATCGGAACAACTGTTCGTCTGTTTGGGTCACCTAAGAAAGGGTGTCCTGCATCTAGGCAAAGGATGAGCAAGTGGGTGGTCGAGGCCATCCCACTTGCTTATGGGTCGGCCCATCAGCCTTCACCTTTGGCTGTAAGGGCTCGTTCCACCCGGAGTATGGCTGCTTCTACAGCTCTTCTTTCAGGAGCTTCTCTTCAGGACGTTTGTGATGCGGCAGGCTGGTCCTCACCGCACACTTTCGTTAGATTTTATTCCCTCGATCTTAGCTCCACTCCCGGGGCTCAGGTTCTCTCGTCGGCTTGTGTCTCCTAATGACACACGACGGGGATTTGGTCGTATGGGGATGTGGGTATTGCGTTCCCACTGCGATTACACGCAGCGGTAGTCCCTGAAGGGGAACGTCCCGGGTTACGTATGTAACCCTAGTTCCCCGAAGGGACGGACGCTGCGTGTCCTGCCATACTCTCGGCATCCCCTTGGGTCGCTGCTTCAGTAACTTTTAAGCTGGCGTATTGTGTACTCAGGGGATATTTATAGCTTCCTGGTCGATGACGTCACTCGCCGTACGCTCATTCTCTCCATTGACTGATTTCATTCATGCTTCAGACGCGTCACGCTGAGGGCGTTCCCACTGCGATTACACGCAGCGTCCGTCCCTTCGGGGAACTAGGGTTACATACGTAACCCGGGACGTTTTCTTGTCCAGTGTGAGTCTGACAGTATGAGAATATCTTTGACCTGGAATAGGCAAAGTGCAAGACACATATTATTGTTCCCAGAGTTGTTTTTCAAGATGTGTCTTCTATAGCCATCCACTTGGCTGGTAGCATCAGCCCAGTGTTTCTTTGTGTACATTGCTCTGGTCAGGATGCAGGCTCTCAGGGACCTGCTGGTGCCTCTGGCTAACACAGGTCACACTCTCATCGGCGCAAAGAGGCTCATGACATTTCAGCGAAGCAGAAATCTCTAGCTGAATCTAAGGCCGACCGTGTCACAGATCAACAAGCTTCAGTGCACGTGTGTTTCCATGTTGGGAAAAGTGAGAGTGTACATATTATAAAATATGCATGATGCATGTACATTGAGTGTCTTTGTGTGCACAAAGAAATGCTGAAAACTAAAACATTTGCTTGCCATAAAAACCTGATAACAACAACAACAACAACAACAACAAAAAACATTGATTGCAGTATGTCCGTTTTTTAATGGAAGCATGTTAAAATATGAAAAAGGTCACTGGGAGCTAAAGTTTAAAATAAGAGAAAAAAGCCAAATTGTGAGATATAAAGATCAGGCGTAGCGTCAGTTCTGGCAGGTCACGTTAGTCAAGCTCTCATCAGCTGACTCTAAGCTGATCCACGTCTACCAATAGGAATACGACGCCTATCACTGTATACATAAGCTCCTTCAGTATTAGCAGCAGCTATCACATTTCTCAGGAGCGAATTACTCTCCTCCATCCCCAGCTCCTCCTCTCACCCAGTCAGGTGTTATGTGGGTGGCGGATGAACCCAGGCGCAGACAGTATGCAATCACAGAACGTTTATTGTAGACAGAAAACAGGGAAAACAAAACCCACGAGGGGGTAAAACAAAGGCAACTCTAACGAGGGAAGACTAAACTAGACTAACACTTGACAAACTAGAAACTAACAACAGAAACAGGATCAGTAATACACTAGACAAAACTCTCACAAGGTACTCACAGGTAATGCCGAGTTCAGACTGCACGATTTTCAAAATAATCGGGTCACTGTTGTTTTCACACTGCATGACTATCTGGGGTAACATTCAGTTGCTGCTGTGTTCACACTGCACGATGGATCGGCGACAGGAGGTTTCACACTGCATGACTTTAAAAAAGAAAGAATCGCCGACAACTTCTGCCTGGTCCGCAAATTACGTTTCACAACCAAACAAACGCGAGAAGTGATACGGAAATAACGGAAGATCACGCGTGCGTGAGACCGGAGTTCTCGCACGACACTGAATTTGTTATTAAAAATGATAGCCTACAAGAAGATTGCGATCCAAATTGTGCACTGATTTGTAGCGGAAAAAAACAAAAACAAAAACAGTTTATGCAGGAAATGGTTGGGAAGGTGAAGGGGAGCAAGGACTGTGTTTTGCAAAGAGAGTTGGGGGTAAATAAATCATTTTGCAAATGTCTTCTTGCTGTTGCTGCTGGTCACGCAAATGTTTGTGCTTTGTTTCTGTTTGATATAGGCTAATTATAAATATAAGCCTATCTATTAAAATACTGATATTCTGGTCTATAGCTCCTCCCCGAACAGCCTGCTGTCCTGTATCTTGCTCTCTCATTGGATGTCGGTCATCGCCGATGTAGTTTTCAGTCAGAACACATTCACACAGCAGGATTGTGAATCGCCGACAGGTCCAGATATTTAGCATGCCAAATATCTCACGGGTGTCGGCGACTCGTCGGCGATTCTCTCAGATCGCGTCTTTGCTCATTCACACTGCGTGATTGTCACTCGCGTGAACGAGCACTGATTTGCCTGTGATTTCGGGCATTTGTCGGCGATTTGTCAAAACCTGTCGGCGAGCCAAACTCGGGGCTAAAATCGTGCAGTCTGAACTCGGCATAAGTTAGCTATGACAAAGTCAAACAATGAACCGACACAGGACAGCAAACACAAGGGGATTATAAAGAGAACACTAATGACAAGGACAGGTGAAACTGACTAGACAATAATGACGAGGGGGCGGGGTAAAATAACGAGACAACTAGGGTTGGGTACCGAAACTCGGTGCCAATAGGGAACCGGTTCCGACGTAAACGGTAGTAACCAGACCGAATAAGAACGACAATTTCGGTGCCTGATTTCGGTGCCTGACTTAATTAGGCACACACACACACACACACGCACAGTCTCTTCTGTCTCGCATGCACGCTCTTGCTCGCAAGGTTTGGCTGCATTTCACGTGTAAAATTACGCGTCAGAACGCCCTCTGGGTGTGCCGATAGTCTGAATCCCATATAGAATCAAGCCAATTCATTGGCTTATGGCGCGGGCGCCGCCTCGACGCACTTACGTCGTCATATTATGTTGGAGCGCGCGCGCCATCAACTCCTCAGATTTCTCTGCCGAAAAAGGAAGCTGGTCGGCAGCGCGAGGAGCTTGGCAGCGTCCCGTTCCCTATTGAGAGAACATAGGTTACACCAGTAACCAGAGATGTTCTCTTTCATAGGTTCACTCAACGCTGCGTAGCTAAGAAGCAGTGGATTTGTATTTGTAGGCTGCTGTATCACGTGCCGTTTGAACTGACGCGCTACAGCGATCTGTCACATTTCAAAGAGCCAAAACGTTATTTATTGTATTAATCTCGTAAAAATATTGACAGAATCTGACAGCTGTGGATTTGTTCCATATCAAAAGTAACCTTCTCTGTCTTGTCTGTCGGTGTCCTCTTTGTCCGCGATTTTTTTCTGCGTGAGAAAATGGATGTGTGGCGTGCGTGAGCGTGAGTCTCACGGTCAATGCGTGAGAGTTGGCAGCTCTGCCTGCTAGTAATCTCTATTAATCTCCAGTATTATTACATTGTTTGATACAATATTGTTTTATTTGATATTATGTAAATGTGTAAAATGTAAACATTTTTATTTTATATTGGTTTTATTATTACCATATGTTACTTGTATTTATATTGTTTAAAGATTTAAGTTAATATTGTGTCCAGTTTGGCCCTGTAAATAAAAGGGTATTATTTTTTGATAAAGTGTGTGCGGTTTCGTTTTCTTAAGTACCGTTTCAAGAACCGTTTAAGCACCGGAACCGTTTAAAAAATACCGAGTAGGTACTGGAATCGGATAAAACCCAACCGATACCCAACCCTAGAGACAACACAAGCACATGGCCCAAGCAAAAGGCCATGTGCTTGTACACAAAACATGGGTCTGCCATGATCCTGCCACACGACTAGAGAAATCAAAGACATGATGGCAGAATCATGACATCAGGATTTGGCATTCTGATTCCCCTTGAATCAGAATAAATTCTCGAATTATGTTGTTCTTTAAAATCTTGAATTGATGATATCAGAATAAGAACAGAACCATACCGCCAATCCAAACTGTATGCTAATTGTATGCTACTAAGGCCATATCATCTGCATATTTTATCAATTTAAACGTGCTATTGTGATTTTAATATAAACAATAGCACGTTTAAATTGATCAAATATGCAGATGATATGGCCTTAGTAGGACTCTTACAAAAAACGAATTCCTTGGATGAAGCCTCTTATCTTGCACATGTAAAGGCTCTTGAAGCATGGTGCAAAGAAAGTGAGCTAGAAATGAATGTGGCAAAGACAAATGAGCTAATATTTGGCAAAAAAACAAGACATAATAACAGAGCCAATTTTACTAAATGGTCAAGTAGTTGAAATTGTGGAAACTTTTAAATATCTAGGTACGGTTCTTGATAACCACCTGAGTTTTACCGATAATACAGAATTTATCTTTAAGAAATGCTCACAACGACTCAGTCTTCTTAGAAGACTGAACTGCCTGGGTGTCAGTGCTCAGATTACTGAGCTAGTGTATATTACACATATCGAAAGTGTTTTAACTTTTCACCTCTCTGCTTGGTTTGACCATTTAAACTGTCAATGGCTAGTAAAATTGTAGGAAAGCCACAAAAACCACTGTCCCAAATATACATTGACAGAACGAGGAATAAGGCTAGGAAAATCACTGCAGATAGTACTCACCCCCTTTCTAGCGAGTTTGAACTAATGAAGTCTGGGAGGCGCTTTAGAGTGCCTCTGGCTAAAAGTTCTTTTAGAAAATATTTCATTCCAAATGCCATTAGCATCCTTAACCAAACAAAGTAACAATAACAAATGAGCTGCTATTTTAATGTATAAGTATATTTATTCTTAATAATATGTGTTTTTATTTTATCTTATTAATCTAGAAATGTTTCTTTATTATGTCTGAGACATTATTTGTATGTTTTATCTGTTTTGTACTGTATGTTGCGGTGAGCCAAAGAAAAATTTCCACCCCGGTGGACAATACAGATTTATTCTATTCTATTCTATTCTATTCTATTCTAATGGTCAATCGTATTTGACAATAGTGGTCCTGACAGAAATACATTGTAAGACATAAAATTACAGATACAGAGAGTTACTATAAATAAATCGCCAGTTGCAAAATATAAATCCAAAACGTTAGATATAAAATCACAAGTGTGAGAAATAAAGTCAAAATAATGTGAAATAGTGATAAGTTATGTTCCATAAACTTTTAATTATAAAAAGTTACTATTCTGAGCTATAGAGAAAGAAAGAAATCCACAATTTCCCTTTTTTACCCTCCCTGCGAGCACAGTAGAGTAGTGTTGTCACGATACTAGAATTTCTAACTTCGATACGATACCTTGAAAAATATCGATATTCGATACCATTTTCGATACCACGGAGAAAAAACTGCCACAATATTAAGGGGGTATTTTTTTAATTTAAAGCTAAATATAACAAGTCTAGAACATGACAATGAGGTATATTTTACATGAACAAAAATGTCCTGAGTTCTATTTGTTTATATTTTTTAATTGGACCAGAGCTAACATGATGTATTTTTATTACCTACTGTTATCAAAGATTAAAATATACTGTAACAAAAAAGCACTTAACAGTATCAAATTCGAGGATAGAGAGTCAGTAATGTATAATAATAAGATTAAACATTCAATTTTCAGTTAAAGGCATGTCATTATTGAATTCAGAGATGCCATTGTCTAGCTGTTTAGTTTAATTAATATCTGTGTAATCAAATTGATGATAATCGCTAATGAAGGAAAATTGCAGAATTAAATAATAATTTTTGAATAAAGTTAAATAGGCACCAGTTAATTTACATTTGACCACAGTTACAATATTTACTTGTCTAAGATTCCTCAGTCAGATTATGTTAACTTTAAGAATTAAAACGAGACAACACAGACTCTTATCAACAACAATACTAGGCCATCTTGGTTAATGTTTCAGAAAAGTTCAAATGAGAAGAGTTACAGTGTTTCCTTGAGGATTTTTTTAGCAGTGGGGGCAGGTCTGTCCAAACAACAAACACCCCTGATGCTGAGCATATGCTGCTAAATAGTAGCCTACCCCTGGAGCCTGTTCCTTAAGTCTGTTTTCACCTATACAATAATTTTTAAAAATGAGTGATGTGAGGGATTATTGATAGTCAAACAATCTGTTGGGTGCCCGCAGCCCGCTCGCGTGTCCGCGCTATTCTCCGACATGCCCGCTCGCGGTGTGTAGCTCGTGTCCGCGCTATTCTCCGACATGCCCGCTCGCGGTGTGTAGCGCGTGTCCACGCTATTCTCCGACATGCCCGCTCGCGGTGTGTAGCGCGTCCACGCTATTCTCCGACTCCGACATGCCCGCTCGCGGTGTGTTTTTTACGCGTGTGCGCGCTATTCTCCGACATGCCCGCTCGCGGTGTTCTTTATCAATTAACCAAAGCCGGTCGCGGGGGCGCCGCCCTCGCCATCTTTCCATTCACTTCACTTTTGCTATTTAACCAGAGCGAATGAGACGAGTGCGTCACGTGTGGTGTTTGTCAACGCGCCTTTTGAGAGAAGTGAAAGTGACTGCTCGGCTAGTATCGATACTTCGGGAAATTAGTATTGGTACCGTTCAGATATTTCAGTATCGATATTTATCGAAATATCGATATTTTTGACAACACTACAGTAGAGCGTCTAGCTCGCCCATTGGCTGTGCTTCAGCAACTGCACATCCTATGGCGAAGCGGCTCAGACGCGTGAACCAATCTGACAGCTTTGCGCCTCAGCACTTAAGAGACCGCCAGAATGGTCGCGGCTTATGGCTATATAAGCCCACCATTTCACCATAGTATCAGGTTAAATCGACTGAAGCGACTGCAGACTGCAATAGTGCGGCAGGCTATGCAATACTCGTTCCCTACTCTCAGGGAACCGATGTTACGTTCTCTTTCGAGAACGGTCACTTCATATTGCGTAGCTAATACGCAGTGGGGACGCAATGTAAAACGTTGCACTATTAGCAACTGACTTTGTCCCAACTGGAGCCCAGGGACAACTCGAGGCTCACAGTAAGACACAAGCCATTAATAAAAAATAAAAAATTCTAGAACCTAGAACACGGGCCTGCTGGCGCCTGGGCAGAAACCATCCATCCAGTCGGCATTTAGTAGGCTCTTCGGGCGAGGCCCACTTGAGCCCGAGGTCCGACACGGCTGCGGTGAGGATGCAAAGCATCTCCGAGTCTGAGTTAGTCCAAGTCATACTAGCACTTGACTGGGAGAGGGGGGGCGGTGTCAACTGAGCCCGACCATTCTTCTTCAGACGCAGCAATGGAGAGGCTGTCGTCCCGCTCTTCGTCCAATCCGCCGAAGGAGACGAGACCCGCCGCTCGCTGGGAGGGGCGCTGGTCTGCCTGAGTGAACAGGACCGGCGAAGGGGATTGCGATGGAGAAAGCGAGGCAAGCCGGGGATGTGGCCGGCGTGGGCTCGCTTATTTCCATGTGCTCATGCTGCCATTGGCTGCGGCGCTTCTTCTTTCGTGGCTGAAGTAGGGCGGGAAAAGGAAGAGCGAGTGGAGCGGTGTTGCTGTCTTCCTTGAAGAGAGTTAACCGCGTCCGCAGCATGGATGTGGGCAAACTCTCGCACCGAGAGCAGCTTCTGGCAGAGAGTGCAGCTTCTGCGTGGGTGGCTCACAGGCACGTGGCGCACTCCGTGTGCCCGTCCGCCTCGTGCAGAAGGGATCCGCTTCGCCATAGGATGTGCAGTTGCTGCAGCACAGCCAATGGGCGAGCTAGACGCTCTACTGTGCTCACTGTGCAGCTGCACTGGGTTTTAAAATATAGGCTTCAATAATCTCGAGGAAAGGCATTTCCCCACTGCGTATTAGCTACGCAATACGAAGTAACCATTCTCGAAAGGGAACTACTTACATTTCAATAAA
Organism: Rhinichthys klamathensis goyatoka; assembly: GCF_029890125.1. NCBI lineage: Eukaryota > Metazoa > Chordata > Actinopteri > Cypriniformes > Leuciscidae > Rhinichthys > Rhinichthys klamathensis. The sequence goes on along the minus strand of NW_026606955.1, from coordinate 519,767 downwards.
TAAATAGGATATAAACAATGCTAAAATAACACTAAACATTTATAAGCCAGCAGAACTCCAGGGTTTGCATGCATAGAGAAGACTGGGTAATATATTTGCCGATCGGGTTTTACTTAAACAATTTATGACCTTTACCAGATAAAAGAACACAGTTTAAGGCGTTTACATGACCTTGTTGTCAGTGTTATTAAACATATTTGAGTAAAATGGGGCATTAAACACACTCCGTGTTTGTTCGTATATTAATATACTGTAGTATTGTGGTGAGCTGTGGATCTATTATCTCTGTGTCAAGGTCAGTTCCAGCAGAGATGTATTATGACACACTTAGAGAGACTCAATGAGCAGAACAACAGGTTGGTCATTAAAATTGACGGTGGGTGACTAACAGGCAGGGCATGTAGAATCTGCAAATAAACACATGGACTGCAAAAGCATACATTCACAAATATAACAATAACATTGCAATGAAGCGACAAGACTAGGTGGTACTGATAAACAGGGATTTATTTACAATAGGCTACCAGGTGCATGATGGGAACTTGACAGCCCCAAGCAGATGTCACAGTAGTTTCCAGTTTAAAGGGGCTACAGTATATGTAAGAATTTGCATGTACATGTAATGCAATTGCTTTTTGCTAATTCGTAAACAGCTTGTTACAAAAGTTAAAAAACAAGACCTTTCCTAGGTTGTCTATGAAAGCCTGTAGTCTGATTTTTATGTGAGGGACTCTGGATGTTTTTGCCAGGAAAATTAAAAAGAATGTGACTTTTAAGCGCACTCCCGCTACGAGCCTCCCGTTCAATAACACATGACACGAAAGTTTATGTTCAGGATAATTCCAAATGAGCCATTCTGTACTAATGTCAATGAGTCATGCAAAGAAAAGGCTTTAATAACCAGATCTATGTAGTTTGTGACATTTTTACATGTGTAATCTAACAGTGTAATTTGAATTACCTCATCTGCACAAACATATCCACATCACTATCATCAGATGTTTTAACTACTCTTTTCTCACTGCTGTTTTTTTAAGTCTTTATTTTGTTATTGAGAGGAAAGCACAAGCACATATTTACATATTCATCTAAATGTTGCTCTCAGTAGCGTGGATGGCACCTAGATGTTCGTTAACATTATATTGCTTTAAAGCAGGGGTCTCAAACTCAACTTAACTGGGGGCCGCTGGAGGTAGAGTCTGGGTCAGGCTGGGCCGCATCAAGTAGGCAATTCCACAAAAAATAGTATTCAAGTATTCCAAAAAAGGAGCACAACTGATCCAATCTTCTCAATCTTTATTATTAACGTTTCTTCTGAACTGTTCCTCTGAATTTGAACATTCCTTTCTGTACATGATTGGTTCTTCATGAGCTGTCCTTCTGACAGTTGAAGTTCATTTTTACAAACTTTCTTTGTCTATAACACATATTTGTAATATTTATATTTGCTTATGTCCTTTTTATTTTCTTTATACAACACATTAATGATATTGAATGTTTTTTTTGGAAGGCACATTTCCTTTTATTATATACTTAGAAAAACAATTATTGCTTTTGAAATACAAATATTTCCAGTCATGTCTGCCCGTCTTATTGAATTCTTTCTACACATGTATAGTGTCTCAGGCAAATTAGGCTACTGAATTTGCACAAATCAAAGCAAACCTTCTTATCAACCTGTTGGACACATATTACAAGCTCAAAATGATTATTCTCACATTGTTTTAAAGCAGGGTCTCTCTCCAACATGTCGCTCGCGAGCTACCAGTAGCTCGCGGCCTGATTGGTGGTAGCTCGACAAGGGGCAGTTCACATATCGCGCTCACATATTTTGCGCGCTCAAGTTCGTTATTTCAAATGTAGGTGCGCGTGCGCGTGCGCGGCAAGCGCGCTCATAATTGAAGCGACGCGCTCATTTTTTCCAGGCGCGCAGTATGTTTGTACTTAGCGGTTGTCTATGGCAACTATTGACAACAAACCCACCGTATGGTAGCCCATTTAAAACGCGGCACACGCAACGACGGGCCGCACTAACATTACACTTTAATGTCAAGTAGGGGGCCACAAAATATCTCCCCGCGGGCCGCAAATGGCCCGCGGGCCGCGAGTTTGAGACCCCTGCTTTAAAGGTATTTCTTCTTTTTACTTCTAAGCAAAGAAATAAAAGTAAATTTGCCATGAGTATATCTCGTGGCTTTGAATTATGTTTAGTCTCTTGTACATTACGTGTCTACAAGTGCGAGCACGTGCAATCATTTACTGGCTGCAGTTCACTTAACGGCCACTGGTGTCGCTAATAACAAAGGTTTCTGAATTCTACAGCAGTCAGAAAATATCACTCAGGAGGACTAGGACCATGTTTGGTTCCAGGACCAAACAATTTTTTTAAGAAATTGATTGTGCATTTTTATATGATAAAAAAATATTAATAAAAATTAATAGTATACAGTTAATTGGATTTTTTTTGGACTACGCACCAGTATACTGTTTTTTTTTTAAACGTTGTGGTGAGTTTTTCAGAACTTATTAAAAATGTATCTAATTTAATACATTTAAAAATATATATTTATTAATATTATTTTTACTTAATCGGCACAACAATATTCAATATATAACCACATAATATTCTAGTATTTTCAGTTGTATTTCAATAATTCACAGCACAAAAAAAAACTGTTTTTTTCATGGTCTAAATAAACTGCTCATGTTGGCATCTGGTTAATTTGGCAGATTTACCAAGGATCAGATACATTTGCAACAAAATAACATTGCTCTATTTTTGACGTTATCAACAAAACATAATGGAAGTGTTGTATTTTATCTATCCATATTATTGGATAGATAAAATACTACCCCTCATACTTTTATCAGATTTTATAGCCTGGACATTCCTTCTACGCCAGGCACTCTAGTGCTCTCGTCCGAAGTGTGCCTGTGCACAGCTTCACAATGGGACAGGCAGGGCTAGTTGTGGAATAGTGGGTACTCGTTCCCCACAGTGTCGTATCGATGCAGTTCGAGTTCCTTCGAAAGGGAACGTCTCGGGTTATGACTGTAACCCTTGTTCCCTGAGAAGGGAACGAGACACTGCGTCCCTCCGCCACGCCTTCCCCTGCCTGGGAGTGACTTGCTTCATCGCAGAAGCTAACTCTGTTGTGTGCCGGCGTCCCTTTAGCTTCCATGTATGCCGTAACATGTTACGTCATGACGCAGGACCAATCATGATTGGATTAGTTTCATTCATACTTCAGATGCGTGACGCTAAGGGCATTCCCCAAAGTGTCGTATCAACGCAGTTCGAGTTCCCTTCTCAGGGAACAAGGGTTACAGTCGTAACCCGAGACGTTTTGCACCCTCATTTTGCGGCCATAGTAATATGGAAAATCTTGTTTCATGTCCCTGAAGGTAATTTTCTATGTTCTGTATGCTGGATTATATATTTATTTAATATACAGTTGCATGCCTTTCACTCCTCACAACAGCACATATGAAAGTTACTTACAATATGTGATATTTGTTTTGTTATATTTGTGATTTGCATGTCTGATTTATAACTGAACATCAATTAACATAGTATTAAATATTCCGTTTTTTTGTCCTTCACATGCCTTCCTTTTCACCTGACATTTGTTTTATTCTACAGATTAACCATCAATAACAGGGAAATTAGTCTTCACAGTCCCTTAAATGCCCTATCAGCAAGATTGGGACTGATGAGCCATGAAAGGTGTTTTCTGCTTTACGGCTCTTGAACATTTTGAGGTCTGAAGAGCAGGGTCAGGAAGCCAGCGGGGAGGTGAAATGCCTCATATTAAAGAAATCAAGCAGGTTGAGGAGGAGGAAGCCAGGAGGATGTGTTCTTGAGAAGCTGAAAACATGCTCTCCAGTGTGCGAATTATGCAGTTATTTTCTCGAGATAATGAAGGTCAACGTTTTATCCAAAAACTAAAATTCTGTCAGTATTCACTCAGCCTCATGTCATTCCAAACCCTTATGATTTTCTTTTTTACATTGAACACAAAATTAAATATTTTTAATCATTAAACAGGTTGTTACCTTTTGTTTTCACCATGCAGTGATTTGCTTTATGGAAGAACGAAACCCATTCAGGTTTATAATTTAAATTTTTTGGGTGAACTATTCCTTTAATTGTGTGATTTGTAAATGCATTAAATATTTTTTGAATTGGTCTTGATAAGCAGGCTGTAGAAACCTAAATTGCATTGGATATGTAAACAGTATGTATAATTCAACTGCAATTTAAATTGGTTAAATTAGTTTAAATGACTGTTAAGTTTATCAGGGCTCATTCATATTTTTGATGTTAGATTAAATTGTAGATTATAAATGGGTTGGTAATGACCAATTAGAAAGAATATACCCAAGACAATTTTCATCCATAGTAAATTATGAAAGGTGGGGGCCAGAGAATTTACCCATGCGACAATAGAAAAAAGGCTGTGAATGATAAAGTAATTTTGTCATAACTAATACAAGTAATAGGGTGTTCAAGAGGAGTTTTCACCTCTCAGATTTAAATAATACTCGGTCACTGATATAAATGTCCTACAGTAATTCTGCCCTACTAAGGCAAAAGACCTTAACTCGCTAGAGTGTGGAACTGAGAAAAATGACTTTAAATATTTTTTGTTGTCCCTCCAAATTAATTATAGGTAAGACACTGGAAATCTGGCAACTAGATGTTTAAGTAATGAAAATTATCTACATTAAAAAAGTGGTCAAAAGTCAAGTTTGAGCTCAATATTTTTTTAAGTTACTGTACTCTGCCTTTGTATTGTCAGCAAAAAGTGAGAAGTCATGCCAAGGCAAAAGGCAGTAACTTCCACATTATCAATATTTGGTTGCTAATCACCATTAACAAAATCATTATAGTAACACCTGTATAAAATCTAGAGATCATGGCATTTATTTTGAATGATTTACAATTACTTATAGCCATCTTATTGTGCTTTGGTTGCATTCTGGTGGCCCTATTAATACATTAGACATGACAAAATAGCCTACCTCCATAGCGGCAAAGAGTATCTTCAAGTGGTACCGAGTGGCATAAGACTTGCTAAACACGCGCTCAAAATGATCATGATTCACGATAAAACAGATCCTCGCGCACATTCGACCCGGAGACTGGTTTATAGCGATGGATCTGAAAGACGTATACTTTCACAGGCGCTTAGCGAGATTCGTGTTCGAAGGTCCTCATTGCTCCTCATTCGTTCACGAAAAGTAGACTACGCAGTGCTTTCCCCCTTGAGACTTATAGGGAGCGCGTTCTGGACTACCTAGACAACTAATACATTTATAGCACAACCTTCTGTGTTCTGCGTCTTTTCAGTATGCGGTGGTTTCAGCTGTCTGCCCCATTGTTGTCCTTGTGCACTTCGCTCGTCCCGCGGATTTATTCCTGACGCTGTGATTGGATAACCTGCTTGTAACAGCTGGTCTGATGTTGTATGCACCAGCACTTGCTTCATTATGTTGTATGCACCAATATACCTATTGCTTCATTATTATCACTCCCTGTGATATACCCTCAACTAAAGGATTATTAGGAACACTATACTAATACTGTGTTTGACCCCCTTTCACCTTCAGAACTGCCTTAATTCTACGTGGCATTGATTCAACAAGGTGCTGAAAGCATTCTTTAGAAATGTTGGCCCATATTGATAGGATAGCATCTTGCAGTTGATTGAGATTTGTGGGATGCACATCCAGGGCACGAAGCTCCCGTTCCACCCCATCCCAAAGATGCTCTATTGGGTTGAGATCTGGTGACTGTGGGGGCCATTTTAGTACAGTGAACTCATTGTCATGTTCAAGAAACCAATTTGAAATGATTCAAGCTTTGTGACATGGTGCATTATCCTGCTGGAAGTAGCCATCAGAGGATGGGTATATGGTGGCCATAAAGGGATGGACATGGTCAGAAACAATGCTCAGGTAGGCCGTAGCATTTAAACGATGCCCAATTGGCACTAAGGGGCCTAAAGTGTGCCAAGAAAACATCCCTTACCATTACACCACCACCACCAGCCTGCACAGTGGTAACAAGGCATGACGAATCCATGTTCTCATTCTGTTTACGCCAAATTCTGACTCTACCATCTGAATGTCTCAACAGAAATCGAGACCATCCGCCTCAAGGTTGTGCGTGTTGTGGCTTCACAAATGCTTTGCTGCAAACCTCGGTTGTAACGAGTGGTTATTTCAGTCAAAGTTGCTCTTCTATCAGCTTGAATCAGTTGGCCCATTATCCTCTGACCTCTAGCATCAGCAAGGCATTTTCGCCCACAGGACTGCTGCATACTGGATGTTTTTCCCTTTTCACACCATTCTTTGTAAACCCTAGAAATGGTTGTGCGTGAAAATCCCAGTAACTGTGCAGATTGTGAAATACTCAGACCGGCCCGTCTGGCACCAACAACCATGCCACGCTCAAAATTGCTTAAATCACCTTTCTTTCCCATTCTGACATTCAGTTTGGAGTTCAGGAGATTGTCTTGACCAGGACCACACCCCTAAATGCACTGAAGCAACTGCCATGTGATTGGTTGATTAGATAATTGCATTAATGAGAAATTGAACAGGTGTTCCTAATAATCCTTTAGGTGAGTGTATTAGTCCCGCGTCGGGACGACCGTGTTCAGGGCGGTGCTGAAGGTGCCGGCGAAGTTTTGGCACTCTACCAGCTATAGATGCATGATTGTTTCAACCAGGGTGCGTGGCTAAACAAAGGCAGAGTGCCGTAACTCAATATGAGCGTTCCAAAAGAAAGCCAAAGAGCGGTAACTGGTGTTACGGTGTTCTGCCTTGGTTTCTCATGGGCTTTTGGAAGTTACGGTTAAGACAACCCATTATTTTCTCGAAAAAACAACGGAATTGACTCAAGATACTTATCCACATGATAAAGGAGGTCTTATGTGCCAAAAATATCAATAACTCATTTTCGACCAAAAACGAACGGTCTTTTGCCTTTTGGACGGCAGAATACATGGTCAATTTGTAAGTGTTATGTGGCAGAAGAATTAACCCAATTGCAGACAGCAAATACAAACAGGGGTTTATTGATGACAAAAACAGAAAACAAAACCCTCGATGGGGCAAAACAAGACAGGATACACTAGACTAAGACAATAAACTAACAACTAAGACAGGAACAAAGATTTCTCTTAAACAAGACTTCCAACAAGTTACTCACAGCAAGATGCACACAATGTATGTCACTTACATCAAACAATGAACCGGCACAGGACAGCAAATACACAGGGATTAAAAAGGGAACACTAATGACGAGGACAGGTGAAACTGACTAGACAATAATCACAAGACGAGGATAACAAGGGGGCGGGGTAACATAACGAGACACCAGCACATGCCCAAAGGCCAAACAATTGGCCATGCGCTTGTACACAAAACATGGTTCTGTCATGATCCTGCCACAAGACTAGGAATAATCAATAACATGATGGCAGAATCATGACAGTAAGGGCTTACAGAGATAGTTATTACAATTTATGCAAATTTATTATTTAAGTCATGAGTACTGATTTCATTTGTTTAATAAATGGCAGTTTCATTTAGCAGTGCATACTGCCAATAGAGAGAACACTCTGATAAGACTTGAACAGATCAATAAATTATATTTTATATCTGTGCAACATAACCACGGAAAAAAGGTCTTGCCAGGACTCCCTGGAAGAAGAGATTTAATTTAATCTCAATGGGACCTTCTTGGAAAAATAAAAGAGGAATACAAATAAAATAAAATATAACATTGTAGCAGCCCTCAAAATGATTTGGGGCACTTTAGCCACACTTGTCTGAATGTAATTGCATTTGATAAGAAAATACCAAACCAAATGGCATCTGAAATAATTTTTATATACATATATATTTTTTTTCAGTTACTTTGAACTAACTGGACGAGACGGCTTATTTTGCTTATTTTTACGTCCATTTTTATTAGATTTGATTTTTAAGTTTTTTTGTAATTTGTTTTATTTTTTTAAATATTATTTTGCACTATTAACCAAGTCACTGACTTAAGTTGCAGATCTTTTTTTAAAAAGTGTCTTTTTGTCTTTGCCTTTATTTATTTTAAAGGCTACATCATTTAAACTTATGAAATCAGAATGGGCTAATGCAATCTGCTGTTTTATTTATTTATTATTATTTAATACCATTTCTTTAAGCATTTAACCCAATTGCCATATGTTAGTAAGTCTGTTTGTATTAGTGCCTGTGTATTTTTTTTTTTAAACATATTTAGTGCATGTACACATCTGGGAGTGACTGAATAAATGTATGCTGCCTCAAACGTTTTAGAAAGATTTGTTGTAGACATCGTATTCGCGTTTAGCAAAAGTGGCACACATCAGAGTTAGAGCAGATGAATGTGATTATAGCAGATTAACATTATAATATGCAGATACAGTGGGGGAAATAAGTATTTGACCCCTTGCTGATTTTGCAGGTTTGCCCACTTACAAAGAATGCAACGATCTATAATTTTAATCATATGTACATTCTAACAGTGAAAGACAAAATCCCAAAGAAAATTCCAGAAAATCACATCATATGAATTTATTTAAATTGATAACCATCTGATGAGGAAAAACAAGTATTTGACCCCCTGGACAAACAGCATGTTAATATTTTGTAGAAAAGCCCTTATTGGCCAGCACAGATGTCAAACGCTTTTTATAGTTGGTGACAAGGTTTGTGCACATTTCGGCAGGGATGTTGGCTCACTCCTCCCTGCAGACAGCCTCCAAATCTTTCAGGTTCCGAGGTTGTCGCCTGGCAACTCGAATTTTAAGCTCCCTCCAAAGATTTTCAATTGGATTCAGGTCTGGAGACTGGCTAGGCCACTCCAGAACCTTGATGTGCTTCTTCTTCAGCCACTCTTTTGTTGCTTTGGCGGTGTGCTTAGGGTCGTTGTCGTGCTGAAACACCCATCCTTGACCCATCTTCAGCTCTCTCACTGAGGGAAGGAGATGTTGGTCCAGAATTCCACGATACATGGCCCCGTCCATCCTCCCCTCAATACGATGGAGTTGTCCCATCCCCTTGGCTGAAAAGCACCCCCAAAGCATGATGTTGCCACCACCATGCTTGACGGTGGGGATGGTGTTCTTTGGGTTGTACTCGGTGTTCTTTGCCCTCCAAACATGACGAGTTGAGTGAGGCCAATAAGTTCTATTTTGGTCTCATCTGACCACATCACCTTCTTCCAGGCCTCTTCTGAGTCGTCCAGGTGGTGAATGGCGAACTTCATGCGGGCCTGTACATGTTTCTTCTTGAATAGGGGGACCTTGCGTGCGCTGCAGGATTTCAATCCATGACGGCGTAGTGTGTTACCAACCATTTCTTTTGTAACTGTGGTCCCAGCTGCCTTCAGTTGATTCATCAGTTTCCCCCTTGTGGTTTTGGGATGATTCCTCACCGTTCGCATGATCAGGGACACCCCACGAGGCGAGATCTTGTGTGGAGGCCCAGACCGAGGGAGGTTGGCGGTGGTGTGGTGCTTCTTCCATTTCCTGATAACTGCACCGACAGTTGATCTTTTCTCTCCAAGTTGCTTTCCGATTCTCTTGCAGCCCATCCCAGCCTTATGCAGATCAACAATCTTGTCCCTGATGTCCGTAGAAAGCTCTTTGGTCTTGCCCATGGTGGTGATGTTGGATGCTGGTTGTTTGGGTGTTGACAGGTGTCTTTTATACAGGTAATGAGGTGAGGCAGGTGTATTTGATGTAGATAATTGGTTGGGATTGGGGCTGTGTCTTAAAGAAAGACTAACTGGCTTGTAGGAGCCAGAATACTTGCTGTTTGGTAGGGGGTCATATACTTGTTTTTCCTCATTAGATGGTTATCAATTTTTATAAATTCATATGATGTGATTTTCTGGAATTTTCTTTGGGATTCTGTCTTTCACTGTTAGAATGTACATATGATTAAAATTATAGATCGTTGCATTCTTTGTAAGTGGGCAAACCTGCAAAATCAGCAAGGGGTCAAATACTTAATTCCCCCACTGTATAAACAGGGGCCTGACACTGTTTTCACTCCTGCCCTCAGAAACCTGGCAAATATTCCAAGAAAAAGACTATAATTCTTGCTAACCGACACCTCTGTTAATCCTGCTAAAAAAACGAAAGTGAAGCTATGGTTAGTTGTAGAACTGCATAAGGCAGCTCTTTAGTATGACTTTCTGAGGGGGGCTGGCATCTAAGTGTTTCTATGCTTGGAGAGATGTCAGCTAAACCACTCTAATGCTGACAAATTATGCTTCTCCGGCTGACTACGGCACCCCAAGCGTTCTGCTCTTTTCTGCTAACCTAGTTCCACATTTATCAGGCTTTTCCTGCTCCCACATGCAGACTCACAAGCTGAGGAGGAAGACCAGATGATCTCATGCCCTTTCATTAGTCCATCAGTGTTTATAAGGTCTTAGTTCAAACCAGCGTTCGGTAAGGTAAAACTGCTTTCTTGATTGAATTGTTGAAACTTGAGATTGAAGATTTTTGTCTTAAACCCTATTCGCACTGGATCAGTATTATCTGAGGACCTCGTGTGATTTAGAAATTATCCAGCCCCATCTGAATTTCGTGTAGAGCATTCGCACGGGTTAAGCGAAGCCTGTGGTTTTACTCGAATTTACTGACTTATCTCCCAGATATGATGTCAATAGGCTATTGCTTGGAAATGTCTTGTCGTTATTATAGGTCTAGCTGTATGATATACACTCACCTAAAGGATTATTAGGAACACCTGTTCAATTTCTCATTAATGCAATTATCTAATCAACCAATCACATGGCAGTTGCTTCAATGCATTTAGGGGTGTGGTCCTGGTCAAGACAATCTCCTGAACTCCAAACTGAATGTCAGAATGGGAAAGAAAGGTGATTTAAGCAATTTTGAGCGTGGCATGCTTGTTGGTGCCAGACGGGCCGGTCTGAGTATTTCACAATCTGCTCAGTTACTGGGATTTTCACACACAACCATTTCTAGGGTTTACAAAGAATGGTGTGAAAAGGGAAAAACATCCAGTATGCGGCAGTCCTGTGGGCGAAAATGCCTTGTTGATGCTAGAGGTCAGAGGAGAATGGGCCAACTGATTCAAGCTGATAGAAGAGCAACTTTGACTGAAATAACCACTCGTTACAACCGAGGTATGCAGCAAAGCATTTGTGAAGCCACAACACGCACAACCTTGAGGAGGATGGAGGATGGAGGACAATTTGCAAGAGCTCACCACAATTGGACAGTTGAAGACTGGAAAAATGTTGCCTGGTCTGATGAGTCTCGATTTCTGTTGAGACATTCAGATGGTAGAGTCAGAATTTGGCGTAAACAGAATGAGAACATGGATTTATCATGCCTTGTTACCACTGTGCAGGCTGGTGGTGGTGGTGGTGTAATGGTGTGGGGGATGTTTCCTTGGCACACTTTAGGCCCCTTAGTGCCAATTGGGCATCGTTTAAATGCCACGGCCTACCTGAGCATTGTTTCTGACCATGTCCATCCCTTTATGGCCACCATATACCCATCCTCTGATGGCTACTTCCAGCAGGATAACGCACCATGTCACAAAGCTCGAATCATTTCAAATTGGTTTCTTGAACATGACAATGAGTTCACTGTACTAAAATGGCCCCCACAGTCACCAGATCTCAACCCAATAGAGCATCTTTGGGATGTGGTGGAACGGGAGCTTCGTGCCCTGGATGTGCATCCCACAAATCTCCATCAACTGCAAGATGCTATCCTATCAATATGGGCCAATATTTCTAAAGAATGATTTCAGCACCTTGTTGAATCAATGCCCCGTAGAATTAAGGCAGTTCTGAAGGCGAAAGGGGGTCAAAAACAGTATTAGTATGGTGTTCCTAATAATCCTTTAGGTGAGTGTATCTTAAACAGAATAATGTTATTTACTCCATGCTGCTATACATGTCATCCATCTCCATCTAATCATTCTTTTTTGTTTTCGCTCTTCTGATGATTTTCAGCTTTCTCGTTCTGCAAATTGTATAGTTGTATGGTGTAGGTATAGTGATATGACCCAGCACCAAAAATACTATCAAAACACTCCAACACAGCCATTCTTCGTGAAAGATGAATAAAAAGGCGCAAAGGAAACAAAAACCTTGAAAAATATTATACGACCCCGCCAAATCACAGAGATGCCGATTCGCACGGGACTAATATTATCACAGGACCTTTGTGTTCGGTGAAATATGGTAGGTCATTTACAGGGGGAATTTTTACTTTACAAATTACAGACATGGCTGATTTTCACGGGATTAAGATCACAGACCACCTCCGCAATTACTACAAATGACTAGAGGTCACCAGGTAATACTAATCCAGTGAGAATAGGGCTCTAATTGTTCTCAGTTTCACTTTCGCTTTATCAACTTGATTGTGTAGGTTCAGTAAATGCCAAATGTCCCATTCAGCTGATAGATTCTTGATCAACAATTTCTATTTAGAAAATTATGAATTAGCAATATAAGAAATTGGAATTTGTCACAATTTCATTCTTACATATTGTGTAATTCGTTTGAGTTGCAATGCATTCTGGGAGCTTGATTACATTTTTATTTTATTTTATTATTTTAATTTCACTTTCTTTTACTGAGTGTTCATTTTAAAATACTCTGCAAGTTACTAACAAAGATTAGCTGACTAAACTCAATCTACTTAGGCATGTTACTCCAAGGAGGAGCATAGGCCACTGACAATATTTCTCCACCTTGTCCTGTTCTGTAGCCAGCTCTTTCCATCTCGGCTGTGAAACACCTCCTCCAGGAGTTTCTTGGTCTCCCTCTACCACGTTTGCCCTGTGGGTTCCACTGCAGGGCTTGGCGTGTGATGGAATTCTTCGGTTTCTGCAATGTGTGCCCAATCCATCTCCATTTTCGTTTCTTTATTTCCACTTCTATTGCAGGCTGCTTTGCTCTTCCCCACAGCTCTTCGTTCTTTATTTTATCAGGCCATCTGATGTTATGAATACATCTGAGGCACTGGTTGGTGAAGACTTGTAGCTTGTTCAGGAGGTTCTTTGTTGTTTTCCACGTCTCAGATCCGTAGAGGAGTATGGTTTTTATGCTTGAGTTGAATAGCCATATTTTGGTCTTGAGTGTGATGTTACTTGCTCTCCATATAGCCCCCATCATGCCAAATGCATCTCTTGCCTTGCCTATTCTCCTCTTTACATCTCCTTCTGATCCGCCATCACTCGCTACCTCACTTCCCAGGTAAATGAAGGAGTTGGATGATGATGTTAACGACGATGCGCTTATGTGAGGTCTTCAATTTGGCCATAATGATCCTTGGGCTCACTGGTTCCCATCCTAAGAGTGTCTTCTGGGCTTCATATGATAGCATGATTGCTACCCCATCTTAGTGAGCCGCATTATATCCCGTGTGCCCGGAGTATATGATTGATTCTCCTGATAAGAGCCATGTTTGTCTTGCTTCCTTCCATCAGTGTTTCTGTAATCAAAGTTTGACCTTTAGCCGGGGGATTGGCCTACCTAGAGGTTGCTTTTCTATCGGGGTGTGCTTCCCTAGCCTTCTCCCTCCTGGGCCACAAGGCAGTGGTTGAACCATTCTTAGTCTGTTCCCTCTCCTGAGACCAGTTTGCCAAGGGAGACCCTACCAGGAGCTCCAGACAACATAGCTCTCAGGTTCACCGGGACACACAAACCTCTCCACCACAATAAGGTGATGGTTCGAGGAGAGGAAACAAAATAATCTACAAAAAAAATCTACACTGAACAAAATTATAAACGCAACACTTTTGTTTTTGCCCCCATTTTTTATGAGCTGATCTCAAAGATCTAAGACTTTTTTATGTACTCTCAAATATTGTTCACAAATCTGTCTAAATCTGTGTTAGTGAGCACTTCTCCTTTGCCGAGATAATCCATCCACCTCACAGGTGTGGCATATCAAGATGCTGATTAGACAGCATGATGATTGCACAGGTGTGCCTTAGGCTGGCCACAATAAAAGGCTACTCTAAAACGTGCAGTTTTATCACAAAGCACAATGCCACAGATGTCACGCGTTTTGAGGGAGCAAGCAATCGGCATGCTGACTGCAGGAATGTCCACCAGAGCTGTTGCCCGTGAATTGAATGTTCATTTCTCTAATAATATAAGCATTAATAATAATAATAAGCATTCTCCAAAGGCGTTTCAGAGAATTTGGCTGTACATCCAACCGGCTTCACAACCGCAGACCACGTGTCACCACACCAGCCCAGGACCTCCACATCCAGCATCTTCACTTCCAAGATCGTCTGAGACCAGCCACCCGGACAGCTGCTGCAAGAAACGGTTTGCATAACCAAATAATTTCCTCACAAACTGCACAAACTGTCAGAACCCGTCTCAGGGAAGCTCATCTGCATGCCCGTCGTCCTCATCGGGGTCTCGACCTGACTGCAGTTCGTCGTCGTAACCGACTTGAGTGGGCAAATGCTCACATTCGATGGCGTCTGGCACTTCGGAGAGGTGTTCTCTTCATGGATGAATCCCGGTTTTCACTGTACAGGGCAGATGGCAGACAGCGTGTATGGCGTTGTGTGGGTGAGTGGTTTGCTGATGTCAACGTTGTGGATCGAGTGGCCCATGGTGGCAGTGGGGTTATGGTATGGGCAGGCGTATGTTATGGACAACAAATACAGGTGCATTTTATTGATGGAATTTTGAATGCACAGAGATACCGTGACGAGATCCTGAGGCCCATTGTTGTGCTATTCATCCACGACCATCACCTCATTGAATTGAATTTATTAAGGATAGCCTCTTGAGATGCATCATCTCATTTTCAAGAGGGTCCTATAATGTTGCATTCATGTTGCAGCATGATACTGCACGGCCTCATCTTGCAAGGACCTGTACACAATTCCTGGAAGCTGAAAACATCCCAGTTCTCCGACTGCTCTTCGTGTTTATACAGTGTTTATATAGACGAAATAAATCAACACAAAGTATTAAGCTACCAAGTTTTCTACTAGATCTTTGTTTGAATCGGAGACCTTTGCACTGAATCCATTGTGCATGATGTAATTAATACATCCAATCTTTACCATAGTTTAGACTAATATATATATATATATATATTACCAGAAAACCAGTCAGTATCTGGTGTGACCACCATTTGCGAAGTTGCTGGATATTGGCAGGACCTGGAACACGCTGTCAAATACGCCGATCCAGCGCATCCCAAACATGCTCAATGGGTGACATGTCCGGTGAGTATGCTGGTCATGCATTGATTTGAAAAGTGGGCGGTCAATATCCAGCAACTGCATGGCCAGCATACTCACCGGACATGTCACCCATTGAGCATGTTTGGGATGCGCTGGATCGGCGTATTTGACAGCGTGTTCCAGGTCCTGCCAATATCCAGCAACTTCGCACAGCCATTTAAGAGGAGTGGACCAACATTCCACAGGCCACAATCAACAATCTGATCAACTCTATGTGAAGGAGATGTGTTGCACTGCGTGAGGCAAATGGTGGTCACACCAGATACTGACTGGTTTTCTGGTAATATATATATATATATATATTAGTCTAAACTATGGTAAAGATTGGATGTATTAATTACATCATGCACAATGGATTCAGTGCAAAGGTCTCCGATTCAAACAAAGATCTAGTAGAAAACTTGGTCGCTTAATACTTTGTGTTGATTTATTTCGTCTATATAAACACTGTTCATTAAAGTCAAGAATGCATCCATATAAACACTCCAGCCTCAATATTCTGTTGATTTGTTACATATTCCGTAGGAAGCTGAAAGATCCTAATGGCCCAATCACTCATCAACTTCACTGTTACTTTTCTCCATTTCAGCAGGGCAGCTCCCAATTGAAAGTCACTGACGTGTTAAATGGAAAGGTATCGCCGTGCTCTGCCACGTAATGGCATGGGCGCTTAATCTCATCTGATAGTTTGACACAAAAATTAGATTCGAGATGAAAGTAGCCAGCTAATGAACTGTGTCTGCACACCTTCTCACAATCTTATAGATTCAGAGACACCTAAGACCTTCCCATTTCTCCCCACGGAGTCCTCGTCTCAATGAAAAAAGCAAACTGAAAAAGTCGGTGAATAAAAAAGTGCAGTTACTGAACCACTCTTTCTCATAGCCTAAGTGTATTTACATAAGCTACTGAACCAAAGTAAGTGAGTGTGCGTTTTGCCCTCATATTGGAGATGAGGAATGCTAATGCATTCAAATGAGTTGATTTATTTGAGGGTAGTTCATCTGCCGTGGCCAGTATCTCTGTGATTACTCGGGTTACGTTTAATCACAGACATTCATAGAAATATGAGCTTTTCTGTATAAACCAATCACATTTCTTTGCTCTTTTGAAATAAATGTACTTTGTAGAATTACATTCAGGGAAACCAAGCTGCAAAATTGGGTCTTTTTAAAATCTTCATGGTCTTGGCATTACAGGAAAGAACACATTAGCATATGACCGCCCACTTTTCAAATCAATGCATATTCAGTGTTGCATTTTAAATTGGCCTGCCCTAATCAATGACAGTGTGATATATGTGGCTATAAGGAAGTTACCCAATCATAACTGCAGTCATTTACATATCTTCCTAAATGCACATTACTGAAACTACACTAAAAATATATGGTCGACCAGATTTTTTTGAAAGTCTTTCATGCTCACCAAGGCTGTGCTTATTTGATTATAAATACACTAAAACAGTAATATTCCAAAATATTATTACAATTGTTAAATACATTTTAAAAGTTATTTAAAATAAAATGTATTCCTTTGATCTATTTCAAAGCTGAATTTTCAGAAGCCATTACAGTCACGTGATTCAAATCATTATAATATGCTGATGCTCAAGAAACATTTCTTATATGATTCTTAGATGAATAGAACACCATTTCTATGAAATAAATGGTGGACTTAAATATATTTACTGTCACTTGAAAATTTGAGTAAATCCTTGCTGAATAAAAGTATTAATTTCTTTCAAAAAATCTTACTGACTAAAAATGGTATAGAGTAGTACATTAACGATGGTTTTGGTGCAAAAACCTTAACTTTACCAGTGGACTTTAGGATAATAAAATGCTACACAAATTTACACCTCACCAGTGAAATGCATTCACCCAGAAAACTGTCATAAAGCCACCAGTGCCAATTGCCAACTTTTGTATGCTCATAATAAAGTATTATAAAACATCTTACAGTAGTAAACTTATCTGGCTGAATTTATGTAGAGATTGAGTTTAGCCAATAAAAGCTCTGGGTTACATTTGTAAATCCTTTTAGTTTGATCCTACTGCCAGGAGAAAGAAGCAGTGGTACTGTATACATTTTATTTTTATTAATTTAAAACATTGGACTGATTTCCTGTAGTCTTTCCTTCCACAGATGTAGATACATGCAGTATGTAGTTGTGTTTATGTTTAGGGGATTAGTACGTCTCTATGAATGAAGGAAACAGCATAACAAGGTGACTGTGGAGATTCTTCTGCTCTTGTACTCGGAGGTTCAGCAGGTGAATGTACTGAATGATTTAAAGGGTGAGAGGAAGGCGGGGAACTACTCTCTCAATGTAATTACCATGAGTGCAGTTTGGGTGAGTGGAGATGACACCCTATCATCTTGCCCCTGATGTGTGTGTCTGCGCTCCCAAACACATCCATCCCCACTAGCAATTTTGTCTGTTTTTGCGAGGAAGGATAGTGGAACTGTTATAATTAGGACTGTCAATCGATTAAAATATTTAACTGAATTAATAATGTGATACGCTTAGTAATTAATAAATTAATTATACTTGTGGAATGTTAAATAATCACAAAAATGAAAATATTTGCATTACAGATGAGTAATCATTGATTAGATATTACCAAAAGTGTCTTCAGAAGACAATCTATTATATACTTGCCTATTTTTGGAGCACAGGGACATGTGAACTGCAGACATACAGTATAAACGTCTCGATTTGCTTTCAGTTAGTGTGGTTTAGCAAGGTGAATTTCCTTTTGTAGTTGTTGTGTTTGTGGTGAATATCGACGGAATATGGACAAATGGAGATGATGGTGGGAGGAGCCAGGAAAGAGCCAGGAGTAGTCAGACGGGGACCCAGAGGACAGCCAGGACGATGTCCCACGGTTGAGTCAAGGGTGGAAGAAGCCATGGTGGAGACTTGGCTGATGACACCAGGGGAACGACTGACTGAGACGAGACTGATGAAAGTGGAGCCTAAGGCGAAGACAGAGAGCTGATTGGACCAAACAACACCGATGGCTTAGGAGACCAAGGCGGACCTGCAGTGACAATCATCCAAAGTGGAGCCAGGGTGCCAGAGCACTGAGGCGGAGCCGGTGTGACTGAGGACCAAGGCGGAGCACGACGGAGCCAAAGGGGTGGAGGGTCGAGGTGCAGCCGGAGACCCGGAAGTCCATGCCATAGGCAGAGCAACGTCTAACCAAGTCAGAGCCGGAGGGACAAAGGGAGCCCGGTGTAGCTGTAAGGATGATTATCCTATGTGGAGCTGAGGGAGGGATGGGCTAACTGGTCAACGAGCCGAGGTGGAGAGATGGGCTCAGTGGTTGGAGGCGGAGCAAGGGCATCATCTTGAATAGGCAGAGCAGAAGACCGGAAGACCAGGGACAATTATATACAGTAGAGTGGTGTCAGAGGAAAAGTCGAAGGGCTGAAGTGAACCTCTGGAGGCATTGTTCACCTGCACCCACTCTACAAATGCGCCAAAATGTACCTTACACTGCTCATTTAGGCTGGTTAGAAAAAACACACAGAGAAAAGATGGTAAGGTACGCCAGGTCTAGAACGTCACTGGTGTGGTCCTCAAGATTCTTGTTTCCTTGCTCTAGACAGAGCATGCGAACGTCCGATAAATCCATATTTTTATTCGCAATTGAGGGTCTGTTATTTTGTCACAATAGGTTGTAGTGAAGCGCACAACGAAACGAGTATAGGGAACAAAAACAGTCTTTAATAAATCCATGACAGAACACTCAGGAGATCACAGGAGATAATGTAAACACAACCAAATTAACATTAATGATACCGGTAAAGGAAACCAAGGAAACACAGGGCTTATGCTGCCTTCACGTGCTATTAGAAATTTCCTACTTCCCACTTCTGAAGTCGTGAGTACGAGCTCATCACATTCAAAGTTTGACAAAGTTCATGTCCAATTTTTTAACTAGGAAACTAGTATTTATGATAATTCTGATAACACGTGAAGGTAGTATTAAATACACAAGGAGCATAATCAGTGTCAAATGGAACAGGTGTGGGGACACAGGCAGGCAGACAGGCAAACAGGGAAACCAAAACACCATGATAACAAAACAGATCATAACTGTTACAGGCAAAATAATTGAAATAAATGAATTGAAAGTTACTTTTGCAGTATTATTATTATATATTCATTTTGCAGCATTTTATTTATTATTAATAATGTTGGTGGTGTTTTTTATATTAAATAGTTTTTTTTTTTTTTTTTTGGGTTATGGTGTGTTTCATTAGAGTTATACAGATCATCTAGTGATGATGTTCTTTTTTTGGACATTGACAATGCGTATGAAATGTATCTCTCTTCTCCAAGTACAGTGCCAGCAAATCACCGAGATGGAGGCATGTGTCTTGACTCATCAAAAAAATTTGACACCGGTCTGTCTCCCTCCACCATCCTGTCCTTCAGTCTAGGACTAACTTGTAAATTATAGTCCAGAAAGAGCACGCTGAAGAACATAAAACAGAGTGCATCTGGTTATGGCAATTTGCCAAAAATTACATCTCGGGTCACTAATACTTTTTTTTTATTTGCCAACACCACTTGCTTTCATGTTTCTCATTTAGCTGTTTTTGCTACTGAACCATTAAGACTTCTATATGTAAACAACCATTGTTAAGATTAATTCTGATTATCCGCTTACTTATGGGTCGCTGCTTTTGCTGTCGTTTAAATATAGTTGACACTGGCCTACCCTTCAATAACATCCTCTTAGTAAAGGTTGCATGTTCACAAAAATATAAAAAATATGCTGATCTCATTGACGTGCTAATGAGGCTTGCGTTAACTGTTTAATCTAGGATGACATGCAGTAATGTCTCATATTAAGACATGCATGTAATATGGTTCACATGTGTGGATGTGCTCTGACCTTCTCCTGGGTTATTTTCGCAGACTGAATGAACTTTTCACACGCTCTGGAGTGACTGTGTGTTTTCCCAGTCAGCTGGTCTGGGTTTATTCATTCAGACCTTGACTCTTCCCAATCCCTCCCCATCTCCAGTGTTATGCATTTGTGTTTGCACTTTTTCTCTACGCTTAGCTGCACAGACACAGAGGGTATCCAGAAAAGCTCATGATGCCTGTCAAGAACATGTCATGGTCATATTTCACCTCAAAATCAAAAGTAAGATTTTTGCTTAGAGAAAATTAAAGCTGCAGTAGGGAGTTTTTAGAAAACGTTGACTTAGCCTGAAAATTTGAAAAAGCACAACTTACAGGTCCCACCCCCTTGCTCTCTGCTGCGCTACAGCCCTCCCTCCACAGCTCCTCCCCCACAACGGAGCCTGCCGTGAACGCACAGCAGGCTAGTAAGCCGGGCCACTGATGACGGCGGATAAACAGTTATGGCACATTCACTGGTAGGGACGAAACATCAACAATATGCTTTACATTGACTATGGCATGCCCATACTTTGACTACAAACTTGGTCCTCAAATCATTATGTATTTTGCAATTCATGTAATGTAACTTTATAATGTTGCACTCTTTCTATAAGTTATAAATAATGTAATATAACGGTAACTAACGTTACAGTATGTAAGTAATTATTCTAGCGATATGTAATGCTAGTTAAGGTTTGCTAGTACATTATTTCAGCAACATGACAAGCCAGTGAATTAGCAGGTTTCAATTTTTGCTTTGCACAGTGCGTGACATTTTATCTGTATGCTATGCGGCTAGAGTTTTGACACTGAGTCAATGGGCTCCAACGAGGAATTCACACCCCCAGCGACTTCGAGTCAACGGCCGGGGAGAAGAGGAAGAGGATGAGTCGCCAACAATACTTGAAAGGGCAAGGATAGGATGTGTGGTCATCTGATGCTTGATTGGTGTTGATGTTATATGCAAAGCACCACCCTGACATCTACAAGAAACCATGCCATACATAATTTGTCAGACCTGTTTTCAAATTATCTAAGTTGTGTAATAAAACTTATAAAATGAAACAAATAAAGCAGGGATACTTACTTGTCAAGCAGAAATGTGCCTAACTCTGCATCGGTTTATTGTTTTTTAAAAACGCGTAGCTCCCTCCACCTAGGAAAAGCCGCTCCGATGTTTACCCTTGTTCTATTTCGTGCTCTGTCTAATTCTTTCTTTTTCGCTTGTTTAACGTCATCAGGTTTTTTTTCGTTTACACATCTTTGTTGGATGAGCAGGAGCCACTCGAAAAATTGGCAATTTTGGTGGTTTGTCCGCCATTAGCACAGATGCGGCACACCGGCAATCTTGATTTTGAACGACGGTACACGCTGTGCAAGAGAGGGGTGTGATCAGCGCGTACACAAGGTTGATTGACACTGCTAAGACATTCCTCCTGGCTCTGATTGGTTGTTTCTGACCTGGAGCGGTGTATTTC
The DNA here is from genome assembly GCF_029890125.1 of Rhinichthys klamathensis goyatoka. Taxonomy (NCBI): domain Eukaryota; kingdom Metazoa; phylum Chordata; class Actinopteri; order Cypriniformes; family Leuciscidae; genus Rhinichthys; species Rhinichthys klamathensis. The sequence continues at coordinate 498,056 of NW_026606955.1, read as the reverse complement.
TGCAAATGGCAATAGGACCACTGGGAGTAGTCAGAGGAACTTGATTTTTTCACAGATTATCTGTCTCATATTCTACTGTCAGGACATAATGACATTTTTAACAAATATGTAAAAAAAAAAAAAAAAAAATTCACAAGTTATATGAAATAGATATTTCATATAAATATAGATATTTTGCATTATGAGATTTTTTGTATCACATATTAATTTTCATTATTTTTATTATCATCATGCATGGCAGTCAGTAGATTTGTGATGTTTAAAATATAGTAATGAGAAGCAGCATTTTGGAACAATGAGATTTCACAGCGAGTGGGACCAATAAAACAAAATAGAATTAACATACTTTTATTGCTTCATTGCATTGAGCTATATGGTCCTACAAATAGGCCTCTTTTCCTAAGTTGGCCTGGACATGTTATTGTGAGATTCACTCATCCACATTTTCCTGACAGTTGCAGTAAAAGAGGCTCCAGGGTAGTCCAAATTCTCATAACTGAATAACAGTATTCTTGTAAATAAGTTCTGAATGGATTTAGGCAACACATAAATTATGGTTCCAGCTCTATAACACAGCTGTATTTCTTAACTGAACATCTAACACTTCCTTCCATCTGGGTAATAAACTGGGTCATATTTGTATTATGATCTCCTATGAGGCAATCATAGAGACAGCTGATCCTAATGCAACTTTTACACCTGCAGTTGCCTTGAGGAGCCATTAAGACGAAACATTACACATAAAGCTGCATTCATTCACACAGCAGGAGCTTGTCTGCAATAATATTACACTGCAATGGTCATTCAGGCAATATTGTTTTGACTGTTAAGCTTAACTCAGGATTCTCATGGGTCGTGCAGGGATGAGCTTTTATGGCGAAAGTCATCGAAGCGTTGAAGATGTGCCTCATAAATGAGCTTATATTCAATAACGTTTCTTGTTATTTTCTGTCAGCATCAGTTATAAAGTTAGTGCTTTAAGTTGTATTATTTTTATTTGATTTAATATTGTTTTCAGTAACCCTAAAAGGAAAACTGTAATTTATTCACTCTCATGTCTTAGTTATAACCCTTTATTTCCTTTTAGAATGAAACACAAAAAGAAAAGGTTTGATCAAATATCCAAGCTGTTCTTTTCAGTGGATGGTGATTGTAAATTTAAGTTTTAAATTGTTATTAAAATATGATTTGAATTTATACACACACACACACACACACACAGCAGAAGAACTTGCATAAGGGGCTTTCACACCGAGTAGTTCTAGGAACTTAGTTCTAGGAACTAGCCTCCAGGGTGGCTCCCCGACAACTAATGGTTTCCCTGGAACGTTTTTCTGGTTGCATACGCACCACCAGTAGGAACTCTGAAGTTGTTGTGACTTTTATTTTGACGGCGCTGAGAATGCCAGCCAGAGCCACACAGTGCTCGCATTCTCCATGTTCATTAGTTTACGATCTTACAGTCCTGTCTAATACGCTATTAGATAAAACTCTTATACATAGAAAGTAGACCGTAATGAAAAGTTATTAGCATATGCCGTGTGGTTGATGTCCAGTGTTGTTAGCTGAGCAGAAATACATAATCATGTTTTGCTTGGTCCCCTCAAAGTTGCGTTGGATTTTCTCCTCAGTGTAAAGGTTAAGAGGTCCATCTATCACTGTTTTCCATGTTCATAGAGTTATTTCTGGAGTAAATATACAGGCTATAATCTGTGTTTACACAGCCTTTTCATAAATGGCAGGTGCTGGTGTTTTGCGTGCGTTCGGCCTATCAGCAAAAGATGCATGAAAGTGCAAAAGAGTGGACACATGACCCACAGGGGTCCATTGTGTCCCCTTTTTCAGCACATGTGCACATGTCACATGGCTCCATATTTTCTCCACTGAAAAGGGCATTTTTCACAAATTTCTGTCCAGATAATCAACTACAAAAAATCTTAGTCACCTTCATTGGTAAGTAAAGAAGTATTTTCAAAAACATAACATTATATATCATCAAATGTATCATAGGGAATTACATAAAACTGCATGTTGCCTGGAGGCAACATTGTACCGTAATGGAATCACATAAGGCCATACCAGGCATACTAGGTTTGAACACAAGTATATTTTATTTGTAAGGAAAAGAGTTTGAATTATCTAAATGTATCTGCATTTTTACAATCACAAATCACAAGTTTTACAAAACTCAGCATGGTTCGACAGGACATTTGGCCACTATAGGGGGCAATCGGACAAATAGTTGGTTCGTGGGACGGGGGCATGGCTAGTGAGTGGTCAGCGGGGGTTGACGGGACATTTGGCCACTATGGGTAATCGAACAAATAGTGGGTTCGTGGGACGGGGGCGTGACTAGTGAGTGGTCAGCGGGGGTTGACGGGACATTTGGCCACTATGGGTAATCGAACAAATAGTGGGTTTGTGGTATGGGATCGTGGCTTGTGACCGGTCAGAGGGATCAACGGGACATTTGGCCACTATAGTGGGTAATCGGACAAATAGTGGGTTCGTGGGACGGGGGCGTGGCTAGTGAGTGGTCAGCGGGGGTCGACGGGACATTTGGCCACTATGGGTAATCGGACAAATAGTGGATTTGTGGGACGGGGGCGTGACTAGTGATAGAGTTCTCAACGGGTCGGGTCGGCCCGACAAACCCGACGGGACCCGCGGGTTCGGGTCGAAAATATTAGCAAATGACTCGTGTCGGGTCGGACCTCGGGCTTAATCTTTTGAATTGTACAGTGAAAGAAAAAAAAACATTTATTATTCATCGCTGCTGTTCACTGTAAAGAAAGTCTGGCTGCTGCGTGCAACGTGCATCGCGACGCGAGGGCAGACCTGACGCCGCTGCGTGCACGCCTTTAGCCCGGAGAAGAAGATGGAGTTGGTGAAAAGTAAACTTGCTGCAGGTAAAATCACCGTTGCTCAGGGGCGGCGCGACACGTTGGGTGATTAACCTCGGCAGTTTAGGACATCGCACAAGATTTGCGTCAATACAGAAAACATTTAATCACTGGATAGTTTTTTTCGTTTATTGAAATGTGGTTTATGTCAGCTGGATGGGCGGAATGTGTGAGACGTGAGAGTGCGCGCGCGCGGCCGGGGCTCTCTCTCTCTCTGCGTCAAGCGCAGCAGTCATTCTACATACATCACTCACCGATCAAAAGGGTGGCGTCGGGCCGCGGGTCGGGTTCGGGCAGATAATTCATGTTGATGTGTCGGGTTACATCGGGTCCGGGCTTTAAAAGCCACGGGCCGGGTCGGGTCGGGTTGTGATTTTCAGGCCCGTTGAGAACTCTAACTAGTGAGTGGTCAGCGGGGGTCGACGGGACATTTGGCCACTATGGGTAATCGGACAAATAGTGGATTTGTGGGACGGGGGCGTGACTAGTGAGTGGTCAGCGGGGGTCGACGGGACATTTGGCCACTATGGGTAATCGGACAAATAGTGAGTTCGTGGGACGGGGGCGTGGCTAGTGAGTGGTCAGCGGGGGTCGACGGGACATTTGGCCACTATGGGTAATCGGACAAATAGTGGGTTCGTGGGACGGGGGCGTGGCTAGTGAGTGGTCAGCGGGGGTCGACGGGACATTTGGCCACTATGGGTAATCGGACAAATAGTGGATTTGTGGGACGGGGGCGTGACTAGTGAGTGGTCAGTGGGGGTCGACGGGACATTTGGCCACTATGGGTAATCGGACAAATAGTGGGTTTGTGGGATGGGAGCGTGGCTTGGGACCGGTCGGGGGTCGACGGGACATTTGGCCACTATAGTGGGTAATCGGACAAATAGTGGGTTTGTGGGACGGGGGCGTGTGGCTTGTGAGTGGTCAGCAGGGGTCGACGGAATATTTGGCCACTATGGGTTATCTGAAAAATATTGGGTTCGTGGGATGGGGGTGTGTGGCTTGTGAGTGGTCAGCGGGGGTCAACAGGACATTTGGCCACTATAGTGGGCAATTGGACAAATAGTGGGTGAGTGGGACAGGGGCGTGTGGCGCCACACAGGATGAAGGCGGCGCTGCCTCTGAGGTTCTCGGATTTTGGGGTGCTCCCGTCGGGCCCCTGGGGGGGTCAGTCCCCCCTGACCTCACACGGGTCATTAAGTCGGCCGGGGAGGTCTTCCACATGTTTGATCTTGCTGTTGTTGAGGCCTGGCCTTCATATTATGATAAGGTTATGGTGATTGTTAATGCTTTACCTTGAAACAACACCGATTGTAATGTTTTGATATGATAACTTGATATGATGGTTTGTAGTACTTGCGTTCCACGATGGTACAATGTTGCCTGAGGGCAACAGCTGGATAGTAAATGTTACTTTTTATAAAATATGAAATCTGTAATTCATTAAAAACTTGATAAATCTGTTTGTTCAAGTGTTTAGTTAAAGAAAGTGATGTTTTCAATAAATCTATAATTTTTTTCTTTAGGAAAATGGATTTGTCCATTGTGGTACAATGTTGCCTTGAGGCAACAAACTTTTAATTAATAAATACATTAAAAAATAATGATAATGTTTATTGATATTGTTATAGTGTCCAATTTTAAGCAGGAAAAACATAACAAATATTTTTTTCTTCACTGATATTATATTGCGTACCATAATTAACAATGGATTGTTTCAAAGCAGCTTTACAGAGATAAACATATAATTTAAGGTAACAGATTGTTTTGGCGTTATAGTGGTTCTTGAATAATGTTACTTCCAGCTAAAGTTAACTTTGATTGATTCACCTCCGTCGAAATGATCAGACTTTAAACGCGAACCTGTGATTAACGCTGACGGCGTTCACATGCTCATTCAGAATTCTATAGTTATGTGCTTTTTAAAATATGTGTGCAGGTTTGTAATTCATACAACCCAGCCTAAACAAACTACTTTTCTTGCCTATAAATTTTGATACAGAATTTGTTTTATTTTATCACTTCGGGGTACGCGAGCCGGAATTCACAACGCTTTATCTGTAGAGTGGGAATGGGATCCTCCATAGGGAGAGGATAGTGGATACTTCAGCACTGCATTGTCATCGGGTCCAGGCAAAGCTCCCTCGTCAGATCTGGACACGGCCTGGATCCGGCAGGCTGCGGGAAAACCTCGGGATAAACAAAGACACTAATATTAGCGTAGATGGCATTCTTCTTATGATGTAGCGAGTACATCAAGATTTAAGGGAAGTGTTCCCAGTTCCGGCTGACCTAATCTATGCAGCCTAACATTGAATTTATAGAAGTCTATAATGTATTATGTATATGCTAGGTCAAAGAGATGTGTTTTTAGTCTAGCTTTGAACTGACAGAGTGTGTCTGCTTCCCGGACAATGGTAGGAAGACTATTTCAAAGTTTTGGTGCTAAATAGGAAAAGGATCTCCCGCCTGCAGTCGATTTAGATATTCTAGGTATTATCAACTGGCCGGAATTTTGAGATCGCAATAGACGTGAAGGACTATAATGCGTTAAGAGCTCGCTCAAGTACTGCGGAGCTAAACCATTTAGTGCTTTGTAGGTAATCAACAATATTTTAAAATTTATACGATGTTTAATAGGGAGCCAATGCAGTGTTGACAGAACCGGGCTAATATGGTCATATTTCCTGGTTCTGGTAAGAACTCGAGCTGCGGCGCTTTGAACTAGCTGTAGTTTGTTTATTAAGCGTGCAGGGAAACCACCCAGTAGAGCATTACAATAATCTAGCCTTGATGTCATGAACGCATGGACTAATTGTTCCGCATTTCCCAATGAGAGCATATGGCGTATTTTAGATATATTTTTAAGATGGAAAAATGCAGTTTTACAGATACTAGACACGTGGCTTTCAAAAGAAAGGTTGGTATCAAATAGCACACCCAGGTTCCTAACCGACGACGAAGACTTGACAGAGCAGCCATTAAGTGTTAGACAGTATTCTAGGTTATTACGTGTGGAAGTTTTTTGTCCAATAATTAGAATCTCTGTCTTTTCAGAATTTAGTAGTAGGAAATTACTAGTCATCCAATTTTTTATATCAGCTATGCATTCCGTTAATTTTGTGAATTGGTAAGTTTCGTTGGGTTTTGAAGAAATATACAGCTGAGTATCATCGGCATAACAGTGAAAGCTAACTCCATGTTTCCTAATGATATCTCCTAATGGTAGCATGTACAGAGTGAACAGCAGCGGTCCTAGTACTGAGCCTTGTGGTACGCCATACTGAACTTGTGATCGATAAGACATCTCTTCATTTACTGCTACAAACTGATAACGGTCAGTTAAGTATGATTTAAACCATGCTAATGCAATTCCACTAATGCCAACATAGTTTTCTAGTCTATTTAAAAGAATGTTGTGGTCAATGGTGTCAAATGCAGCACTAAGATCAAGTAACACTAAACTATTGAGAGATACAACCACGATCGGATGATAAGAGCAAATCATTTGTGACTCTGATGAGAGCGGTCTCAGTGCTATGGTACGGTCTAAATCCTGACTGAAAATCCTCGCAGATATCATTTCTTTCTAGAAAGGAACACAGTTGTGAAGATACTGCTTTTTCTAATATCTTTGACAGAAAAGGCAGATTCGAGATCGGCCTGTAATTGACTAATTCTGTAGGATCAAGTTGTGGTTTTTTAACAAGCGGTTTTATCATAGCCAGTTTAAAGGTTTTTGGTACGTATCCTAGAGACAAAGATGAATTAATGATATTAAGAAGAGGATCTATGACCTCTGGAAGCATCTCTTTCAGTAGTTTAGTCGGTATAGGATCTAACATACAAGTTGTCGATTTAGATGAATTAACGAGTTTGCAGAATTCTTCCTCTCCTATAGCAACAAATAAATCAAATTTTTTCCTCAGGGAGACTACAATGCACTTCCTGATGCGATACTGTGGTAGACGGTTGCATAGTTATAATTTTGTCCCTGATATTATCGATCTTATAAGTGAAGAAGTTCATACTCCTGAGCTTGAAGCTTTATTTTTCGTTAGTTTAGCCACTGTTTCAAATAAATACCTAGGATTATGTTTATTTTCTTCTAATAGGTTTGAAAAATAAGCAGATCTAGCAGCTTTTAAAGCCTCTCTGTAAGCAATCGAGCTCTCTTTCCACGAAATCCGAAATACCTCTAGTTTAGTTTTCTTCCAGTTGCGCTCCATTTTTCTGGCTGCTCTCTTAAGGGCCTGGGTGTGCTCGCTGTACCATGGCGTTGGACTATTTTCTTTAATCTTCTTTAAGCGCAACGGAGCAACTGCGTCTAAAGTGCTGGAAAAGAGAGAGTTAAATGTTTCTGTTGCAATATCAAGTTCTTCTAAGCTATCCGGGATGCTGAGATGATGAAACTGATTAGGAAGATTATTGATAAAGCAATCTTTAGTGGCAGAAGTTGTAGGTCTAACGTATAACACGGAGTCGGCTTTGCAGCCTTGGCTAAATGTAATTTACATGAGACTAGATAATGATCTGAGATGTCATCGCTCTGCTGCAGAATTTCAACAGCATCAACATCTATTCCATGTGATAATCATGCATATAATAATGCAATAATAATGCAGAACCATATAGGCCTGAGGAAGAGACAGGGTAATCAAGGAGGGCTGTCTTGTCAGCGTCCTTAATCTCCAAGTTGCGCTTGAGCACCACTAAACAGTCCATTATGCGGCTGACCACCTGGGCCTTGTCTTATCAGCGCACAGAGCGAGGTCGGTCATGCTGTGCAACTCCTTTTAAAGCAGCAGGGCCTTGGCCGGACTCATCCATAGTGTGTAGGAGTTTGGCTTGAAACACTTGAAGGACCGCCATGGAGAGCAGATCCAGCTTGACAGGCCGCAGAGTAGTTTTCCGACGGCTTCCTAAGCTTTCGCCTCCGTCAACAATAGTGAAGTTGGTCGAAGCAGAAGAGTCACACTCCTGTATTTAAAGCTGCCAATGTCATTTGCACATAGTCCCCCTTTGGCATCATTAAAACAGACCAAAACGCTCGTACCAGACGAGGGCGTTGGTCTTCGGGTGTGGAAAGCACCGGGGTATCCCCTCGCTACAGGGAGAGTGAGGCATGGGGGTATATGGACCGACATGAGCTCACTTAGTGCCGTCCACTCAGCCCTGAGACTCCATTGTTTCTTGCTCTCAGGCTCCTGAGAGGGAGAGAACAGTGGAGAACGAGGGACGGAACCGCTTTCTTTAGAATGAGAGCATGTGAGAGCGTCCATCTTTGATGAGTGCCGCTTGGCGTGAGTGTGTCCCCGGCAAGTGATATGCTTAGAGGCGTGGAGTTTTAAAACAAGTAGAGAGTAGAGAGGCTTCTTTGTCTTCAGAGTCAGCAAGGAGATATACCTTCACGCTGAAGGAGAAGCGCTTATATATATATATATATATATATATATATATATATATAGAGAGAGAGAGAGAGAGAGAGAGAGAGAAAGAGAGAGAGAGAGAGTAAAATAAACATTACATTGTTTTAATAGTGTAATAGTTCAATATAACTATATATATAATATAGTGCATGCATACACTTAACACCTCTGAAATAAACAAACTAACCCTGGAACAGAACCTGCTCTGAAGCAGGTTACGTTCAGAGAATAAGTTGCTATGGCTTCTTACTTACCCTAAAAGTTGCCTCCGTTCTTGGAAACTGAAAGTCGAGGTTATCCGCTTTCTTATACCCTTAAACATACCTGGGTATGTCACATAAGCTGCTTTCTGGAATACCCCCCAGAAGTCAAAGTAGCTTTTTGTGCCAAACAAACTAAAATAATCCAAGATTGTTATGACATGAAGGTGAGTAAATGATTCAAAATTTTTATTTTTGAGTGAGCTGTTATTTTAAACACACCCCTCAATCAGATGAATCAATTAGTTCAGTGTACTCTTTTAGTTTCCTACCGGGCAGCACGTAAATTCTCGAGTTACAATTGTATATCTATCCCACCATCCCTCACAGTATGTATTGACACTGTAAGACAGTATCATGTTTTAGAAGTGCTGGGTTTGTATAACCTACAATATGAGTTATTAGCTTTGTTTTCTCTAATCAATTGTTTACACATTGCTTACTGGGTGGTCGTACAAATGATTTTATCCATAATTATTCTTCTCACCATGTCTGACTTTTGTGAAAGACACCGTGTGATCTACTATTCGGGAGGAGGTCTGATTTCCCACCTGTCTTTGTTCCAGGAAACTCCAGGAGTCAGTTTCTTCCTTCAGGGATGGTGAAGTAGACATTTGAGCTGACAAAGTCTGCTCATTGTGTGGGAATCAATTTGTAATTAGCTTTAGCAGACGTTCCATGTGATAAGGAATATGCTGTTTCCTTGATCTCAAAGGGATGTAGTGTTAGTAGTACCGCTGGCAAAAAATAAATAGATGTGCTTTTTGCCATTCTGAAGCGAGAGCAACAAACCAGAGGCACATTGACATGTCTTCTGTGAGAGTGGAGGAGAATGAGTGACATATGCCAGAACTACTTCCCTAAATTAAACCCCTCACAGTGCTTTGTACAACCTGTGCTTTGAATAAAAGAAATCTAGGACATGAAGGCTTTGTAGACTTCAAAAGGAAACATTACTTCCCTTAGGGCCCGTGCACTGCTAAAAAACACAACGTGAGGAAGTTTTCATTCTGCAAGGTCCAGTAGATTGCTCCCTGCTGAGACAATTCTGCAAAACACGGAGGATCTAGACGTTCAGCTTAGTGTTCTAATGATCTTCTGATATCTTCTAAATGTTTACCATGTAAGTTATTTTTTTATTAAATGGCAGGTAACCACTTTTTTTTCCTTATTGATGAGTGTAATGTCAACATGAAATTAAAACTGACTCTATTTTCTTTCTTAATAATTTCTTGTCTTAATCTTTCATCAAAATATAATAACTGCTACAGAACCATACAGAAATCCTAAGAGGCTGTGCTTTATTTATTTTTTTGCCTTATTTAAGTTTTTCGTTCTTGTTTTCTTATTGTGATTCTTAATACTTTCTTAAATGTCTTAATCTTTCATCAAAATATAATAACATTCTCTGCCGCAGAAACATACATAAATCCTAAGAGGCCATGCCTTATGTTTTGTTTTTTATTTTAGTATTATTTCTTGTTTTCTCGTAATTGTGATTTTCTTATGATCTCGACATAACAGAAGTTGTTTTGCTTGTTATTCTGTTATTCTAATTCTGATTTATGAAAGTTTTTTAGCATCCTTGAGTTTTAGAAAGGCATGGTTTTATTATTAGTAGTATTATTATTGTTTATACCAATACATATAATAATAATAGTATGTCTATTATATTAATAACATTATAATTATTATTTATTAGTTTTATAATTATTAGTTTCTTGAGATCTCAACTTTAGGATGTTGACAGGCTATACAATGCAAGTTGTTCCCTTTCGAAGTGGAACTCAACACTGCGTCTAAATCGACACTATGGGGAATGTCATCAGTGTGACCGGTGTCTGAAGAACGAGTATACACATGACAATTTCATTGGCCCATGACAGTCCATGACGTCACTACCATCCCTCCTTGTTCTTGTCACTATGGCTAGTGCGTTTGAATCAGGTACAGGCTACAGCAGGTCCTAGGTGAGTGTGTCAGAAGGGTTAAGCTACCTCCCAGGATTCTGGGGTCCTTAAGTAGGATAGCTCCCCGGTGGCTACCTTCTAGAAGGGCAGCAGTATTGAGGGTTGTAGATAGCACTTAGCGGGCTCCCTTTGGTAGGATTCAATTTGGAGTTGAGCCTCAACTGGTTCTGTAGAACCTAACAAGTAGCGGTTAAAGAGTAGAGAGTAGAACCCTCCCCTACTGGTAGGGTTTTAAAGGGGTTAGGGTGAGGGCTTCCCCCCGATTGTTTTGGGGTAGTAGAGCTGATGCTCCCCTACGGCTTCCAAGAAGTTAGAGTTCTTTGTAGAAAGGAGGGTGAATAGCTATTCAAAATGGAACCCCCTGTTTTTGCTTCCTGTAGTGGTAGTGGTAGGCCAGGGTAGCGTATTGAAATGGTCTCCCCTGAAAAGCTGTGTCAAGTTAAAGAAGCTGACATAGCTAAACCTTAGAGCACTGCTCCTGGGCTGTAGCTGGTTGAGCTGGGTGATTTTCCTTGTCATTGGGCTTATGGGCTTGAGATTCCCAGTCAAGGGAATATTACCACTTGACGGTCTATGAGTCTTAGTATGCTCCCTGTATTGAGATTCTGTATTGAGAGGCTTCTGACTCTGCCTAAACAAGTCTGTAGAGACAATACTGCTATGGTCAGTTACAGAGAGGGTTTTTTTTTTTAAGATCGGGTCTTAAAAGTTCATCATGGGCCAACTTGGGGTGCACTGTAAAATGTCTCAACTCATTATATGTTGTTTCTTTTTTTGCATAGGCTTTTTTTTTTTTTTTTACTTCCAAATTCTGAGATAACTTTTTTAATTGTGTCTATTTTTCAAATATATGGTACAAATCAATTGGATAACACAAAAAAATTAAGTTTAGTTTACTAAAAGCAAAAACAAACAAACATAAAACACACACTACAGCTTTAAAGCAGTAACAAACTGCTGGTAACATTATAGCATTTACACTAAGATCTAAGTAGCATTTTTTAAAATGGCTAATTAAGTTGCCAATATAAGCTCTTATATTGGCAGGGATTCGGTCACGATGCGGGCACAATTGTCTCCTGCACGGATCGAGTCCATCCTGGCCACGGTGACCAGGATGAAGCTAGCCCAGGTCATCACTGTGAAACATTTTTCAGAGAGTGTTAGGGCTCATCCTGTCGAGGCAGGGGCTGAGGCCCGGGGAATGGAGACTCCATCCCGACGTGGTGGAGTCAATATGTCAGAGGTTCGGCCCAGTGGAAGTGGATCTATTCGTGTCTCGATAGACGACTCACTGTCCGCTGTGGTTCTCCCTCACACATCCAGCCCCGCTGGGGTTGGATGCCATGGTACAGACGTGGCCTAGGCTGCGTCTGTATGCATTTCCCCCGATCGCTCTGCTCCCGGGAGTTCTAGAGAGGGTCCGTCGCGACGGGATCAGTCTATTGTTGATAGCCCCGTTGTGGCCGGCCCGACTATGGTTCTCAGACATAATATCACTCCTGGACGGCCCTCCATGGGAGCTTCCCATCAGGAGGGACCTGCTGACACAGGCAGAGGGCTCAATATTTCACCCTCGGCCCGAACTATGGAAACTGTGGGTCTGGCCCCTGAGGGGGCACAGTACCGAGAGGCCGGCCTGTCAGCAGGAGTAGTAGATACCATACTCAGCTCTAGGGCTCCCTCCACAAGGAAATTGTACGGCCTAAAATAGAATATTTTCACCGTATGGTGTAGAGAGCGTGAGGTGGAGCCAGTTAACTGCCCAGTGGCTTCAGTGCTGGAGTTCCTCCAAGATCGCTTCTCGGCTGGTCTTACCCCGTCCACACTCAAGGTGTACGTGGCTGCCATTGCGGCTTTCCACACTCCTCTTGGTGATGGGCCTCTGGGGAGGCAGCAGTTGGTCGTATGTTTCTACAAGTTTCTTGAGCTCTTTTGTCGTAACTCATGTTTCAGAGGACTCGTACCCAAGCTCTCCGCATCGCAAGTTCAATTCTGTACCAGCTGAGCTACAGAGCAAGCTTAGTCCATCAGAAAAGCCTAACATATGGAGCTGGTTATGTGATGCAAACTCCAAAATGTATTCATTTACAAATCATGCACTATGGTAAAAAGTGTTTTGAGGTCACATAAATAATATTTAGCAAGGAGCCACGTGAAAATACTGTAAGTCCATAATCTGCCCCGTAATCATAATATTGTATGCAAATGATTAAAAGTGCTTGCTGTTGTATTGCCCTTTAGTGTTCATTTATGTTGGAAACCACAGTGGCGCAGCGTACGTATTGGTACGTATTTTGTGTTTTGCAGAAATGTTGCCACAGGTTTCAGCCAAAAATGTTGTTATTTTAATGCAATTTAAGCTATATTGCACAACAGAACTCTTGCTTGTATGATTTAATTTAAATTGACTTCACCTAAATAGATACCTCTTACTTCCGACCTTGTCGTTCAATATTTTGGGGTCAGAAAGGACAAAAGTGTTTTTTGTATTTATTTGATCAAAAAAGCAATAAAAACAGTAATATTGTGAAATATTATTACAATTTACAATTATTACAATATTTTTAAAATAACTTTTGTAATTTTAAAATATTTATTATTGTGATGTGGAAGCTGAATTTTCAGCATCATTAGGCCTACTCCAGTCTTCAGTGTCACACGATCTTCAGAAATAATTCTAATATGCTGATTTGTTGCTCAAAAAACTTATTATTGTTATCAATATTGAAAACAGACAGATTTTTTGAGACAATATAAACATTTCAACTGTCAATTAAAGTCCGTGTAAATATGTGTTCTGGATTTTTGTCACACCACATAAAAATGAGTAATTAACCACCCAGCCAAATTCGATTGATTAAAAAAAATGCCAAGTAAATAAAATAAGTTATCAAAATCTTGAAAAAAATAAGAAGTAGTCTCTGCTCTCAAACGCTGGGGAAAAACGTACACTCATTGGTGGGCACGTACTGCCGACGATGGCACTAGATGTCGGCGGGATGGGAGGATGAAGGCCGGGGCGGGAGATAGTTGATTCGGCCCCATTCACCAGTAACAGCGAATTATCAGTGAATCCCTGTTGTCTCAGATGAAAGTTTGTAAAACTATCCGGTGTAAAATGTTCACTGCAGAGGCGGGTGTTGGTGGTGATCCTTAGCTCTCCATCAAGGTGGCTCTTCTCTTCTTCTTGATATCATCGTTTTTAGGAGATTTAAATAAGGAGACCGAGCTGTTTTGTAAATTATCGCAACCAGGTAATATGCATTTACTTGACGAAGGCAGCTAGCTAGCAAACTGTAGGCTGTAGTAACTTACGGTAATGATAGTAACTCAAGATTGAATGGGCAAACCACTGATGCGAATGCGCTCTAGTTATTATAGTGTTAGGGGAGGGGCCATGCTCAATGGCTCCAGTGTGTCATCAAGCCATGATTTTAGGCCCTCCCAAAAAATCCTGAACACAAAAATGGTGAAAAACGATCCAACTCCACAATTCTGTATTACTTTCTATACTACACAGTCTTTGTACGGTGTTTTCAGGAATACATTTCTAACATTTATAATGTGTTTAGAAACATTTACATTTAGTCATTTAGCAGACGCCTTTGTCCAAAGCGACTTACAAATGATAAATAAATGTGCTCAAAATACAAAGTTCAGGCATTGCTTAGAGTAGCATAAGCCAGACAAGGGTATATAATATATATATATATATATATATATTTTTTTTTTTAAGAGGTTAAGTGCTCACGGAAGAGAGTTTTCAACTGTCTTTTGAATGTTGTCAGGGATTCTGCTTTCCGGATGAAAGTGGGGAGATCATTCCACCAGCAATTAACCGAGAAATGAAAAAAATGTTCTGGAGAGTGATTTTGTGGCTCTCTGTGATGAGAAACATATCTCTGAGTTCCCTTTACACGGACTTTAAGGCCGGGACACACCAAGCTGACGGTCGTCCGTCGGCCAACGTCGGGACGTTAGCGAACATCTGTCGGGCTAGTTTTTGAGGTGTGTTCCACACGTCTGCTCTCGTCTGACTCACGTCGGCGCCAGTTTGTCCGATTCAGCATGTTGAAGCAGCATCGGGGCCATCGGTGAGAATGGGAACTCTGATTGGATGTTCAGTCAGTGCACAAGAATTAAACCGAAAGTGGTAAAAGACAGCAGGCAAGTCAAGACGGCACAGACAGAAGGCTAATCTAATGTTATGTTATCCTACCTAAGCCAGTGTTTTCCCTACCATTGTTTTGGGGGGGGCGGCCCGCCCCCCCAAAACGACCCCCCGCCCCCCTAAATTGCTGACGAAATCCAGTCATAAAAAAGAAATTTACTGTATAACGCGGATCTTTTGAGGAATAAATAGAAAGCAGTTCAGTATACACTTGAAATCAAATCGCGATGTAGACAAGTGTGTGTGGATATTAAACCACAAAGACAATTTAAATACGAATCTTGCTTGTTCTGTGTGAATGAATGGTGCAGCCGTCGCGCAGTTTCATTTACCACACACACACACACACACACTGAAGCACGTGTGACGCTTGCGCTGTTTTTTTGCCTATATGAAGACACAAATGCATAAACTTCCTCTCCAGGCTCTAGATCCACTCCGAAAGTCACTTCGTGATCATTTAACCGCTTCATTTGTGAAAAACTATCATTATGACAAACACACAAACTCAAAAGGTCTTCACGGCAACCCGTCAAACTAAAAGTTCGGTTTAACTTGACAGAGATATATTACCGTTGTACAGTAGAATTTAGACATGTCCCAATGTAATAATACTAACACTAATCCAAATAAATTATCATCAAAACTGAATTTAAGGAATAATCCATGTTTTCATTTTAACAGTAAAGCTCATTGTGCAGCACGTTATTTGACAAAACGTTTATTTAATTTCATATGATTAAAATTGATGATAAATGATAAAATTTGTGTTTTATGTCTTCATTTTATTACCAGAAAAAACACAACACAGAATTAGTATGACATTTTTCATATTTAAAAAAAAAAATGTTGTATACGTTTAAGGATTCATAATACACTATTTCAATTAATTAGACATGCTTTTTGATTGCTAAAAAATTTACACCACGTATCCGTAACACGCCCGCTCCGCAACACTAGCAGTCCCCCCCCTGAAAAAAAATCCTAGGGGAAACACTGCAAGCATTCCAAAACGGGAATAATTTTCATAACAACAGCCGCTTAAAATGAAGAAAGTTATCAACATAACTGACAGAATGGTAAGCAAAATGGTAAGCATGCACTGCTTTGTTTACATTTTCTATATCTTCGTATATCTCGTATATACTTGTTTTGGTTTCTCCTTTTGAATGACGAATATAGACTATTGATACCTGCTGATACAGATCATCAGCAAAGTTTGCTATGTAGCCAAGGTAAGTGTCACAATCTGTGTGTTTAGTTTCACTCTCATGGACATTTAGTTTGTTATCGTCAGTTTCCTGTTTACTTTGTTCTTAGGCTATGTTTACACGGAAACGATCTAAAGAGAAAACGCAAAAGTGGCGTTGCGTTATCACTTTTTATTCCGCGTTTAGACGAGCGTTACGGTTGGGAAATCCGTGTGCATATGGTGACGCGAAAGTGTGTGAAATTCAATGTAGTATGCACTCCAGGCGGCTAGGTGGCAATGTGAAGCACTGCCACACAACAACACCAATATCTTAGAATATTTTGTACAACTGCTGAAAAGACTCCTGTATGTTTTTCAGAGCTGCTAGGGCAACTTGAAGGTCCGACGTATGGAAATAATCTGACATGTTGGTTGTTATTTTCCTGTACTGGCGCATGCATGTGACGTAAACGCGTACGCGACGAGAGCCACCGTGAGCAGATTTGCGTTTTTACCGTTTAGACGGGAACGCGACGGTGGAGCGTTTTTAAGATTTCCACTCTGGAGGGTGGTTTCACTTTTTTGCGTTTTTAAGTCCCCGAAACGCCGTTGCCGTGTAAACGAAAGGCACATCCGATAAAATATTTTTACGTTTTCACCCGGAATCGTTCTCGTGTAAACGGGGAATTAGTTTCCCACCAGTTTTTAGTTTCCATGGACACTCATTCAATCATCACAGCTGTTCATAATTAAGTTCATTATCATTGTGTATTTAAGTTCCGGTATTGTTTGTGCTATGCACACTGTCGTGTTGTGTTTGCTCATTGGATTATCTGTTTTGGCTTTATTTATTAAACTACTCTGTTAATTGGAACTACCTCGTTTCCCTTCATCATCATTGGACACTAAACGTTACAGTAAGTGTTTGCTAAACTGTTTTTTGATATAATGTTCAAAATTATGAGTTTTATTTGCTTAATAGTGAATGTTTATCATTAAATGTCTACATCCCTAGATACTTACTTCAGTGAGTTGGCAATCTGACTTAAAATAGTGTTCCCGCTATGTAACTCCAGGGGAAAGTATTTAACCTCATAAGCATAGTGCAGCATTTATGTCTACATTTACATTGAAAATTTAAGGCATTACAACTATTAACCACATGCTCTTATCTAGATGAATAACGAAAAGATACAAAAGTAACGTTATGTAATGCTGTTATGACCACATGCACCAGGAGCATGCATTGCCTGCGGTCAGCACAGTAGGCCACAGGCCAAATAACGTACTTCCCGGAGCAACGCTAATCCTCGGTCTCAGCGTTTCATTTCACACAGTGAAAATGACTCGCAGGATATCAAGGAGGAGATTCAGGGCTTTGGTTGGAGGAAGTATCTCTGGCAAGTGGGAAATTAGTCATTATTATTTTAATGCGGGCTTACAGATTACTTCCTGCTCTGCCACTGTTCGGACGCTCTTGCTTACTGCTCCGCGCTTTGCTCTATCGCTTTTATATTTTTATATTTTATCTCCTTTTATCACCTAATTTTAACTTCAGCTAATCAGCACAGTGCTCAAACGCTTGGATTACTACAAAAAAGCAGAATTCTTTTTACTTGACCAGCCTCCCACTGAAAGCTTACATTCCGGGGAAGAGAAAATCACAACTGTCTACACTCATAAAGGATAAGAGAAATGCCTCCTCTGGAATCTACTTGCTGCATTAACTGCCACAGACTTTTACAAAGGATTGTAGTTCTTGAAACAAAGTTATTTGTGGGACCACCAAACCAGACGGAACACACAACAGAGATCAGCCATGGACGCCCTCAGCATACAGCCGGTGAGTCCCATGTATCTAGTACTCCTCGACAGGCCATACTGAGTGTAGAGAAACAAGCCGATCGACTTACAAATCGATGGCACAAACAGGGAGCGAGACCCAAAGGCACTCGAGACATCAGATTGTCACGAGTATCACATATTGCCGCAGTAGCATCCTCTACCCCAGATACGGCTCTGACAAGGATTGCAAACACTGGTCTCCTACCACCGCCTATACATCTTGAGAACAGATTTGAAGTATTAATGAATGAGGAATCCCTGAATGTGATGAATGTGATCGAACACAGACTGAATCAGCCAGTTACCAACACTGCTAACTGGCGCTCAAGGTCGAGCAGACAGCGGCACTCAGCTCAGAGCGCAGCCGAGCCCAGGACTCTGATAGTGGGTGACTCCATAATCAAAAACATTAGTAGCAGGGATACAACTACATGCTGCCTTCCACAAGCAACAACTTCTGATGTAAACAGGGAACTTCAGAACATTCTGATGAAACATAAAACTGCAAATCGACTCATCATTCATGTGGGGAAAAATGATATTCATAAAGAGCAGTCAGAACTCCTTAAGAAGGATTTCAATGAACTTTTTGAAACACTTAAAAGACTGAAAGTTCAAACATTCATCAGTGGACCACTCCCAGCAAGAGGAACAAACAGGTTTTCACGGTTGCTTGGGCTTAATACATGGCTCCAAAAAACCTGCTATTTAAAAGGAGTAAACTTCATTGACAACTTCAATCTTTTCTGGAGTCAGAGGCAACTGTTTCAACAGGATGGGCTCCACCCAAACAAACTTGGCTCAAGAGTGCTAAAGGACAATATCTGCTTCTCCCTCAATCATCCTTCTGCAGTCTGTGCCAATCCACTCAACCTGAATGGCACACACATACCTGGACACAGTATGAATGACCACAGGACTTCACTTCAGCACCTGAATGGACATGCGGTTGACACGTCACACAAGGACAATGATAACACCATGCAGCCACAACAACTTCTGCTCACGGACACAATCTCTGCTGAGCCCTGCCCACAGCGCTCGCCACAGACAGACTGTGACATACTAGAACTGCTCCAAGATTCAGCACCCAAGGACGACTTTCTGGAAAACAGACAGGGAAACCAGGACAGCATATTACAGCCGATAACACCAGAGCAACAGCCCGTCTCACCAGACACATTTTCTCTATCTCCAGCATCTCCACTTCTGTGCTTCTCAGAGAAAATGGAAGAACTGGTGTTTGCTGGAACCAAACTATCCCACTCTTTTGCTGCAAGCCCCCAGATGTCAACCAAAAAGCGGCAGGCCCCACAACCACCAAAGCCTGCAGGCCCAGCTCGCCCTCCCCCTCCTCCTGTGAGAGCTCTTCGGCCTCTGCCACAGCGCCAGGGCCCACACCCTCCTCCATCGGCCCGAGGTCAACCAAAAACAACTGATACCAGCTCTCAGTGATATGTGTCGGGTCTCCGCTATGACAACAGTAACTTTCTTAAATGTTTACATAACAAGCGGGAACCCAGTGTGCCTGTATCTTTCTCTATTGCTGTTCGATTACATGATAGAAGGTCTAAGGCCTTCAAAAGCCGTACAGCAAACCCATCTAATCTGGTACCTATTACACGCCAAACTAAGACTGCTGTGGGGACAAAAAGTAAGACTGTTAAGTTAGCACTTTTAAACATCCGCTCACTTAAAAATAAATCACTTCTAGTCAATGACTTAATAACCACATACAACCTGGATTTTATGCTTCTAAATGAAACCTGGCTAGAAGACAGCTGCAGTGCAACAGTCCTCAATGAAACAGCCCCTCCTAACTTTACTTTTATGAGTGTCTGCAGAGCTGTAAGGAGAGGTGGAGGAGTAGCTGCTCTTTTTAAGGATGTCTATCAATGTAAGCAAACATCATTTGGTAACTACCCGTCTTTTGAATATCTCGGTATTGTTTTAAAAGGTGCCCCACGCATTTTACTTATCATTATTTACAGGCCTCCAAAATACTCTCCAGCCTTTGCTGAGGACTTTACAGAACTGTTATCAACAATTTCCTCAGAGTTCGACTGTTTTGCTATTGCTGGAGATTTTAACATTCACATAGATAATGATACAAATATGGCAAAAGAAATCAAAACTGTTTTAAAAACTTTTGACCTGATTCAGCATGTACACGGACCGACACACACTCGTGGACACACTCTAGATTTACTTATCAGTAAGGGTCTAAACATTTCATCGATTGTTATTAAGGATGTAGCACTGTCTGATCATTTCTGTATTTTCTTTGATATATTGATCTCTCCTGCCATTGAAGCTAGATCTGTGTCTGTCAAGAAGAGATGCATAAATGAGAACACTAGTGTACTATTTATGAAGGCTATATCTTCAACACCAAGCATATCTGCTGACTCTGTTGATTTTCTCCTTGATTGTTTTAACTCAAAAGTTAAAAGTGTAATTGATGATATTGCTCCTGTGAAAGTCAGGAAGAGTGGTAGACAAAAAGCACCTTGGAGAAACTCAACAGCTGTGCAAAATATGAAAAGACAATGCAGAAAAACAGAGCGCATGTGGCGGAAGACAAAACTTGTAGTCCATTATAACATCTACAAAGACACCATCCATGCTTTTAATATGGAACTAGGCAAAGCTAGACAGACTTTCTTCTCAAATATTATAAACAGCAACTTAAACAACACACGCACTCTTTTTGCTACTGTAGAGAGACTGACAAACCCCCCAAGCCAGATTCCCAGTGAAATGCTTTCAGACAGCAAGTGCAGGGAGTTTGCTTTTTTCTTCTCTGAGAAAATCAATAATATCAGAAAGGTGATCAGCACATCATTGAGCCGCACTGGGGTCAGACAGATCAGACCACAACCGCAGAAAGTAGCTACTATGTCTGATTTTGAAGAAATTGATGGCAAAATTTTAGAAGAAACCGTACAGCACCTTAAAACATCAACCTGCGCCCTTGACGCACTTCCCACATCTTTCTTCAAAAGTGTGTTAAACTGTTTAGAAGCAGATCTCCTAGAAATGGTAAATGCCTCACTTCTCTCTGGGAATTTTCCAAACTCCCTGAAAACTGCAGTTGTCAAGCCCCTCCTGAAAAAGATCAATCTGGATAAGACCATATTAAGCAACTATAGACCGATCTCAAATCTTCCTTTCATAGGGAAGATCATTGAAAAAGTTGTCTTCAATCAGGTGAACAAATTCTTAAGCTTGAATGGATACTTTGACAATTTTCAATCTGGTTTCAGATCGCATCACAGCACAGAGACAGCGCTCATAAAGATAATAAATGATATTCGCTTAAATACTGATACAGGGAAATTATCAGTGCTGGTACTACTCGACCTCAGTGCTGCATTTGACACTGTCGATCACGACATACTTCTTGACAGGCTGGAAAACTGGGTGGGGCTTTCTGGGATAGTCCTAAAATGGTTCAGGTCATACTTAGAAGGGAGAGGTTATTATGTGAGTATAGGAGACCATAAGTCTGAGTGGACGTCCATGACATGTGGAGTCCCTCAAGGCTCAATTCTTGCACCACTCCTGTTCAACCTGTATATGCTCCCAATGAGCCAAATAATGAGAAAGAACAAAATCTCTTACCACAGCTATGCAGACGACACACAGCTCTACTTATCCCTATCGCCTAACGATTACAGCCCCATTGACTCCCTGTGCCAATGCATTGATGAAGTAAACAGTTGGATGTGCCAAAACTTTCTTCAGTTAAACAAAGACAAAACTGAAGTCATTGCGTTTGGAAACAAAGATGAAGTTCTCAAGGTGAATGCATACCTTGACGCTAGGGGTCTAACAACTAAAAATCAAGTCAGGAATCTTGGTGTGTCTCTAGAGTCAGACCTTAGTTTCAGTAGTCATGTCAAATCAATAACTAAATCAGCATACTATCATCTGAAAAATATTGCAAGAATTAGATGCTTTGTTTCCAGTCAAGACTTAGAGAAACTTGTGCATGCTTTCATCACCAGCAGGGTGGATTACTGTAATGGACTCCTCACTGGCCTTCCTAAAAAGACCATAAGACAGTTGCAGCTCATACAGAACGCTGCTGCCAGGCTTCTGAGCAGAACCAGAAAATATGAACACATCACACCAGTCCTCAGGTCTTTACACTGGCTCCCAGTTACATTTAGGATTGATTTTAAAGTATTATTACTGGTATATAAATCATTTAATGGCCTAGGACCTAAATACATTGCAGATATGCTCACTGAATATAAACCCAACAGATCACTCAGATCATTAGGATCACATCAGCTAGAAATACCAAGGGTTCACTCTAAGCAAGGAGAGTCTGCTTTTAGCTACTATGCCAGCCGCAGCTGGAACCAGCTTCCAGAGGAGATCAGATGTGCTCCTACAGTAGTCACATTCAAATCCAGACTCAAAACACATCTGTTTAGCTATGCATTTACTGAATGAGCACTTTGCCACTGTGTCCGACTGTTTGTACTGTATTTTATTTAATTTTTTATTCTAAACTGTTTTAATTATTCTTATTTCTTTTGATTATTTTAATCTCTTTATTCTTAACTGTTTTAATTATTCCTATTTCTTTTGATTTTTCTATGTAAAGCACCTTGAATTACCATTGTGTATGAAATGTGCTATATAAATAAACTTGCCTTGCCTTGCCTTGCCTACTGTTGGAACTGTGAAATTCAGAACAGAAAGATAGAGAGACACACCTCCCCCCTCCTCCCCCTTCTGCCTCTCCGGTCCATATTTATCAACCCTTCCAAAGACAATCCCCACTCTTAAGTCAAAATTACCGTCAGAAATGTGACATATAGGTCTTAAGATCTCTGTAAGCCTTAGACTATGAAGACCTTATAATAAAAGTGAGCAACAGGATCCCTGCTTTTCTCTATTTTCCCTTTGCAAAACATTTGAAATGTGAATCTAAGCTCAATAATGTTAATAACCAGAGTCAACCCACCTGTTGTGCTATGCAACAGAACCCTACCTTAAGTCAAATAGCTTCAGGATTAGGGTATAACAGGGCTAAAAACCCACCAAAAACAAAACTGTGCATGTTTACTATTATTATTATATACAAATACTATTTGTATATTTTTTTTATTATTATTTGTGTTTTTATTTTCTATAAAATAAATATGTTTATATTGATTATAGCTTTGCATAAGAACATTTGGTAACGCTTTAGATTACAGCCCGGAAAGTACTGTGTAATTAAGAGGAATTTACAGTGTAACTTGCGGTAATTATAGTGTACCTATAAAGTACTTACATGTAGGTATAAGGGAACAATATGTAAAGTTTGGGGAAAAAAGGGGTAACAACCAGGAGAATTAAAATTATTTCTGGAATATTTATTCTGGAAGTATTATAGAACTAGGGGGTACTTATTCTACTATTAACAATCTTGGGAGCATTTTAGTGCGAACATATCCTGCGTACCTTTTTGTAATAATTACAGTTTTTTTTATAGCAAAAGTGCAGATGTTTAAGTTTGGGCTAACATGTTTCAAGGCAAGAAAAGCTAAGACTATTGCATTTGTATTTTAATACTGGGAAATATATCTTGTTTCATGTGGTTACAGGGTAAGTGGTGCTTGTATTATAAATAAAGGTTTCCGAGTCAGTGATATTGTGTGTATGCATTTTTATTTTACTTACCCTGTAACTACATGGAACAAGAGGTTAACAAGCTACATGAAACAAGAGTATCTTTCCACAATATTTAAACAAATGTTGCAATAGTTTTCGTTTTCAGTGCAATTTTGTTAAAAAGATTCCATTATAAATGCATAGATATGTACCCTGTAATTTTAAAAAGCCTATACAGTATGTACTGGTTCACCATTATTTCAAAAAGGTAGCTACGCAGTGTATGTTCTTGCTAAATTGCTCCCAAATGTAAGATTGTTGTTTCATAATAGTAGAATAAGTACCCCTTAGTTCTATAATACTTACAGTATAAATAATTCTCCTGGTTGTTACCCTTTTATTCCCCAAACTTAAAATATTGTTCCCTTATACTTACAATATAAGTACGTTATAGGTACACTATAATTACCGAAGGTTATGCTGTAAAATCGCTTTAATTACGCAGTACTTTCCGGGCTGTAATCTAAAGCGTTACCGAACATTTCAATCACTTTTTGCATTTCATAATATCTCAAGTATTTTTTACTAACTTCTGCATTTTTCTGCGTTTAGTGAATGAATATCTTAGAGCTGTGATTTTTAGCACAGGTATATTTCACAGATCTCAATTACAGCTTCACACTTTTGCAATTCAGAAGCCAGTTTCAAAGAAACAGTCAGAGCCCCCATTGATTCCTTCAAAATGGCTGATTCATTCCGGAACCAAGTGAGTGAGTCGTTGAGTCATTCATTAAAAAGATTCATTCAAAAACGCAGATTCATTCAGTAACGAAACTGAAACTTTGTTGCTCAGAGACACGCAATGTTTGGAACTTTTTTCAATGGCAAAATAGAGGAAAAATATTGTCTAAAATGTAAGTCACCTTATAGCCTATTTACTTATTGTTTATTGAATTGTTGTATAAAATCAATATCACATTTGCAACTATGCTGATATTCAGGAAAACATGACTTTTGCTTGTGTGATATTGGTCATAAATATTAAAAACAAAAACTTATACAGAGTTTTTTTTTTTTTTTTTTGGACTACCAATATATCAACACTAATGTTGGCTAGCAGGCATAAGTATTGCTAGCAATTGCTAGCACAAGTGTGGTTTCAGTTGTCCCTACATTTTTTTCGTAAAATTAGAATACACTTTAGTACGAAAGTTTTCGGTGAATCATGTTTTGTTCGTGAAAACATTCATGCGCAGATTTCACGCACATTATGTGTGCATACACGTGGTTAGTAAATTACACCCATTGTTTGCTCTCAAATCTCATTTGCATCCATTTCAACATGTTGTAATTTGTGTTGCATATGCCGTGAAATCCTGGCAAAGTCTCAGGCCTGATGGTGATATATATCTTTTTTGGACAAACTTTAACACCATTACAGGCATAAGTGACACTGTTTGGGGACAGAACTCTCCATAAGGTCTATGAAAATCAAATTACACAGGGCATGACCTTTAGCAGCCACATCTCTTTTGTCAGCCAACGTAAAGCCCTTGTTTATTTTCACCAACCTTCAGTTTTGCTTTTTGTGCCTAGTACTGGCTGACTGCCCACATTATTTATTTCTTTTTCCACATCATTATTTTCCCTGCAAGTTTAATTATGCCTTCCTAAATGAGCATAGCATGAAAAAGCCTACTTTCCTCAATTAATTTCACATAAATTAGAATAGTCCTCCCAGATGTATACTTGCTCGTTTATGAGAATTACCAAGCACATTTTATTGTTGTGAGGAAAAGGCAAGGAGGGTGGAAGAGGTATAATGGTTACGGGGCAATGCAGACTGGAAATAAAATGGAATGGTGCAGAACATTTTTGATTAGAGCAATGCAATGGCTGGAAAATTTGAAACATGTCACACTTTGAGAGTGAGAGACAGAGGAACAAATCACAAAGCCCCAGCTGAACTGCAGTAAATAACATGTTAAAACACAAAATGGCTTTAAAAAGGGTTCAAATGTGAATGTCTGGCTGTTAGTGGTCAAGTTTCAATAAAAGTTCAAGCTCAATCCATGGAAATTGTTGTGTATTGTTGAGTACCACAACCTATGTATTTATTGTATAACATATACTATACATGCCACAAATGCTATGAATAGAGCTCAACTTGAACCCGAAACATTGCTTTAAACATAGATGAAATTACATAACATGGCTGACTGGTATTAGTGTCCATATATATATATATATATATGGGCGTCGTAGCCTATACACATCCTCTACATACTGCCTGTCCTTATTGTATCCGTTTAAGTGCTGGACGCACAAGCCCAAGACAGCTTAAAGTCCACTCATCTCCTGTCCCTTAGTGTCTCTGGCATCTGCCTCCACTGCAGCCCATGGGAATTAATTAAATTATGACAGTCTCTCTGCATTGTTGTAAAAATAAGGTTAACTTAATTACAGTCAGAAAGGTTAGGATTATAACCAGTCCAGAATCCCAATGAGCAGCTATATACACTTGTAGGATGTGACCGGGCGCTGCACTATATGTGATGGGGGAGACTGTCAAGGTGTTTGCAGAAGCATAGTCCATTGAGAATTCTTCTCCAGTCCTCTGAGCTCTTTCCCTTTCTCTTTTCTTTCTCATATTCTACCCCCTCTTCCAAGACCTTGTGCTCCTCAAAGTGTCAGCTCTAGTCTTTGCTGTCAAATTGTGTTTCCCCGCAATGTGAGACAGCAGCACTTGTGATGACGGGAAACTGGAGCAGGAAAATGTGCTGATTTGACCCCCAGTGGAGAACCATTCTCTGACATAAACCCCCTTTCAGCCTTTCTCTGATTCAACCCTGGCCTACATTTCTAACTGTCCACTTTTATTTTAAATTTCTACAATTTGGATTATTCTGTGATTGTGATGGCCCACAAAATGCAAGTTGAAAAGTGTATTATTATTATCAATAATAATAATACTAATTATAATTATTATTTATTTGTATAGCATTTTATGTATAAAGTCAACTCAAACAATTCATAGGACCAAAAAAGCACAACAAATAAATAAAAAAAACTAAATGATTCTTCATAATAATAATAATGATGATGATGATGATACCAATACTGTCTCAGATTGTGTTGCTAGATCACACACAAACACGAAGGTAAATAGGTAGTCTTTAATAAATCCACAGTCTGAGTGTAGCACACAAAACATCCAAACATTGATGAGACCCAACAACAATGAACAGAAACAAGAGAATTACATAAAAACAAGGATGATTAACGACACTGAATAACATGAATAACATCCATGACAACTAACTACCTAAGGGAAAACTGTGCAGACTGAAAACAAAAGTCCACATAGTGTGTGAGAGTGACAACTACTACTGTATACTACTACTGCTACTACTAATAATATTAATATCAATAATACTTTTTTATGTTTAAAATGTATACAAGACTTTTTATGCAAAACATGCAGCTCAAATAAATAATAGGAATAAAAAACACAAAAAGCCCTACTGGTTCTTAATAAAATAATGAATAATCATCATAATATTAATAAGTATATATTTTATTTGTACAGCACTTTTAATATATAAAATGCAGCTAAAATTATTAATTATTCATAGGAATAGAAAAAAGGAAATACATCAAAAATAAATAAAAAGCCTAAATCGTTTATTATTATTATTATTATTATTATCATTACATTTTTATAATTATGATTCGTGTGATGATTAAAATAATAACAATAACGAGAAAGAATATATTTTATTTATATAGCACTTTTTTACATTTAAAATGCAGCTCAAAGGATTCATAGGAGAAAGGAAGCTGATCAAAAATTTAATAAACTATATGGTTTTTTGTTGTTGTGGTGCTGTTATTTTGTCCTTGTTGACTTGTTTGTCTTGCAGCTCTAGCTATATCTTTTTTTTCTGAAATATTTTAATATACTGTATACACCTGTGGAGTGCTTTTAGCTGCATTTTATGTTTGAAATTATGATTTATTTTAGTTAATTTTTTAATTATAAAATTATTGTTATTATTATTAGTAGTAGTTGTAGTCTTTTTGTATGCTTTGCGCTAAAGAGGAACACCATATTATACCTTTTGTGTTTTAATTTTAATTTTTTTATTGAAATGTATTTTTCACAAACTCTTTGTACGTAAATTTTGTTATTTTCCCATTCTGGTAAATAGGAGCCATCCTTGCATGGCTGCAAATAGCTGCCCGGAGGCTTTACAAATATGGCCGCTGAGTGAACCGACTTGCCTTAGAGACATTGCTGCTTCTGCTGTTCACAAACTTGTCAGTTCTAAAAGCACGCTCTATTGCACCATTCATGAAGAACTGTTTGGTGTTTGAGGTTGGCTTAAAAAAAAAACATGCCTGATATATATCTGTGACTTTTTTTTAACCTCCTGTGGTTTAAAATGAGTTTGTCTGAGCGATAGGTAGGTGCGTGGTGTAGTTGTAATTTCACACATGTTCAATCATTTTAGAGCATGACTCAATATAAGTGAAGCATATCCTGATGAAACCTGCTAAAATCGTATAGTTTTTTGAAGCGAGAGACAGACAAAGAAAGAGGTGACTTAAAAAACATGAGGAGAACCTGAGTTTACAACCCATAACCCTCTGTTTCTCTCTCTCTCTCTCTCTCTCTCTCTCTCTCTCTCTCTCTCTCTCTCTCTCTCTCTGTCTCTGACATTTCCAGACAGTGTTTCTTGTTGACGGCTTTGGGTTGAGCTCACACATTGCTTCCCATAGAGCTTGTTAAATTTGGAATAACAAAGACGATGCTGTTCGTGATCAAACAACAAGACTAATAATCAATCCTCATGCTTCTGGGAACAGAAGAAAATATTTTTCAGATAAAACTTTCTATGGTAAAAACAAACACAACTGCAGAAAACTGTCCTCCAGGATACATCTGATATAAGAGAAATGTTAATTTCCCCTTGAATAACATGCTAGAAGGGAAAACTAATCTAAGACCCACAGTCCTGATTAAGTGGGAGGAATATTATTTACCAAAAAATTAGCAGTTGATGGTTCTGACAAATAAAATACTTACTACTAGGCTTGAGAGATATAACTAGTTTAGATGGAAAGGATCTCAAGCTGACTAGCTGAAGATGTTACAGTAGCTATAGCCATTATTAGACATAGTACTTCCATGACATAAATTCCAGCACAGCGCTACAAACATAATGAAATGACCCTTCACAGTAGATAATGCTTTACAATGAACTCTGTTACATATGGCAGTTTATTTGTTCAATAAAATACTTTACTTGAGTAATAAAAATGCCATCTCCCCGTCGATTTTACAACATTTCAAATCCCTCAGTTTTTGCCAACTTTGAAAATCTAGCCAATATTGATTCGCGTTTTATTACAAGCTCTGTGGCCTGTCACGCTTGGCAAAGCGTGGTTAAACAGTAACAAGATGAAGAAGAAATATGATCAATAGGCTTTATTAACATGGGCAAAAAACAACCAAACTCAGTGTATGACAAGAACGAGATTTGACAGAGAGAACTAAAACACAGCAACTTGGGTAATTAATGACGAATAAATGTGATGATAAATTAATCTCGATAGCATCTCATAAGTGGGGAACAAAAAAAAAGGACAACAGGAACTAATGTAAGGCTACGTTCACACTGCAGGCTGAAACGACCCAATTCCGATTTTTTTTGCCCCAATGCGAACTGTATCTGATCTTTTCATGACAGTCTGAACGACACAGATCCGATCATTTCAAATGCGACCCAGGCCACTTGGGTATGTGGTCCAAATCTGATATGTATCCGATCTTTTGAAATGTGACTTCAATCTGAACGGCCAGGTCACATGTATCCGACCCGCACGTCATTGATATGCGACAAACGTCATAATTCTGCGTTGAAGTAGGCGGGAATTGACTGTTGAGTACTCTTCTGCGCATGCGGGTCACTTCTGGGTCATTTCATGTTCACACAGGAGATCACAAAAGGTCGCATTTAATTGGAAATGTGAACGGCCTTGCAAAAAAAACATTTTTTTTCAAAAAATCGGAATTGAGCATTAAGCCCCTGCAGTGTGAACGCAGCCTAAAAGTCCATGAAAACGAAACTATCAGATCATAACTGTCACATTACGCCCCCCTCGAGAAGGCGCGGCCTAGGTAGCACCCCATGGCAGCATTGCTGGAGGAGGAACCATGGCGGTACAGCATCCAACACCTCCATGGAGTCCTGGGCGCAGACGGAGAGTTAATGGATCCGGAGATGTCACGACGACCCCCCGAGGTGGAACTGGAGAACCAGAAGGCTGTGGCAGAACTGGCACGACTGAGGACTGAGCCTGAGGAAGGGAGGAGCCTGTCTGAGCCGCAGGGGTGGAGAGCCGGAGCGTAACGGCAGGTGCGCAAGTCCATGGGGAAGGGCCGGCGATGTCAACGCAGGCGAAGCTTGCAGGTCGAGGGAGCCTGGTGATGTCTCGGGTCCGATGTGGAGCCGAGGGAGGGAGGGAGGAGTGGAGGCGGAGTAATTAGGGCGACGGGCCGAGGTGGAGTGGCAGGGACAGCAGTCGGAGGCGGAGCCAGGCAATCCTCCAGCCCGGTCGAGGATGCTTCATTGGATGTCCCAGGTGAATCGTAGTGAGGAGGTGAAAGTTGAACAATAGGGCAGACATGAGTAGACGAAGACAAGGCTGGAACTAGAAGTCGTGGTAAAAGAGGAAGGGAGGGTGGGATAGGGCTGTCAAAATTGCTCAAAAATGACGTTCGAATATTCCCTCTAAAAAAACCCATATATTCGAACTATTCGAATATCTGGTTGCGCATTTTGTCAATGACGCGCATAACGTTAATAACAGGACAAATTAATACAAAGAGACACAACTACTTGTATAGGTAGTTTATTTAAGTTTAAACATATTTGACAACGTATTAACTTACACAAAACCAAGTAAATCAACTAATGGCCAAGACCGCAGACCTTACTCTCGCTCGCACTCGCAGGCACTCTCTCTCTCTCTCTCGCCCTCACGCTCTCTGCGCATAACGGTTTAAATGAACAACAATAAACAAATGTTGAGTGCTGATCAAGAGTTTTGTGCAAGCAATTTAAGGTCGCGACTCTTGTCCTAAATATAGCAGGCTTCATTCGGTGATTGAAACAAATATTATTAACATTAATTTAAGTTTTACAGTATATAGAACCGACATTGAACGCTCCGAGCGAGCTGTGCTGTGGTAAACTGCTGCTGCTAGCCTGCTACTATGGCTATTTCGAGGGCGTCTGGCCACGCCCCCATTGGCGGGCTCTGACGTGTCTGATGTAATGCTAGCTCATTGGCGCACACGTTGGAGGCGCCCGTGCCATTGGATGTGCAGTTGACGCAGCACAGCCAATGAGTGAGCCAGACACTCACTGTGCTATCTGTCTGTGCAGCTGGAAAATGCGTTTTACATTTAGCTTCAGAATTTTGCCACCCGCAAAGCAGACAGCCACGCCTTTGCTACCGCGGGCGTGTTTTTCCACATGATTCGAATATTAATTTTCACCTTCGAATTTCTGGTTTTTAAAACTATTCGAATATATATTCGAATTTAGAATATTCGTTGACAGCCCTAGGGTGGGATCAACGCATCTATCTCCAAGTCCAGTATGCACTCACTCACAGTGGCGAGGTTGTGGGCAGGGAACTCCTCTATTCCCTCGAACTCCACTAATATTTCCTGTGTCACAGGCTTGTTGGTTGGCTCGCAAACCAGGTAAGACGAAATGGGTTCAGACTCCAGTGCGATGGTGTTCATGTCCTCTTCTCTTTGCGTTGGCAGCTTCATCGTGGCAGGCGCTGGCACTCCGTCTGTTGGGGACTCTGGCTGCCACTCCGTGTCGCTGGATGTGGGCTGGGCTCTGGAGTTGCTAATGCAGGTGCTGGTGTGGATTGGGGGACACACGCTTTCCAGACAGCGGAGGATGGCCTCCCTCCATGTTCCTGTCGTCATGTCTGGTAGATCTACCGGTTGATGATAATTTACCCCAATCCAGAATAACGATTTCAGTGTCCCATCCTCTAAAGCTGTCCGTTGGGCAAGTGTGCAGAATTGACCGTTCGCAAAGAACCGCCCCCTTTAGTTACTGTTATGTCCGACAAGCCACACTCCACCATGTTCTCACGCAGTGAAAAATACATTGTGGAGCAGAGAGGACACTGACAACGTGCTGACAGACAGGACAGACCAGGTTACTTTTGATATGAAACAGTCTCAACTTTCAAATTTGGTAATTTTTTTAACGAAATTTAAACAATAAATAGCTTTTTGTGGCTCTTTAATGTGTCTGACAGATCGCTGTAGAGCCTTAGTTAAAGCTGCTCGTGAACCGATCATCTCTTCCCTCAAATAAACATGAATGAACATAAGAAGGAATGTTGTTTTAACCCCGGAAAGACGTCAGTAAACACCGTTTTTCAAGATCAACGTTAATCTACTAACTCTCCTGACTGCTTGGTCGGACAAAAATGGCGTATTCGGCGGATGGCGGATTATGAATGGTCAGGTCGCCTGTCAATCAAACTCCCTGCAATGGGTCAATTGGGCTATATAATCCAAAAATGTAAGTCCTTTACTGGGCTAGCACTGTAAATAATTCAGTATTTTCCAACACTTGTAATAGCCTTACCATAGTGAATCAGGGTAAGAAAAAACACGGGAAAGGGATTGATGATGTATTGAGTATTGACTCATTATTTGAATTTTGTTAATAATGAACCAAAAAAAACAACGTTGCATAGCACCTCAAAAGGAGAAAATGAGTGGAAAATGGAAGTTAATTGGTAATGTCACACAGTATGCTACAAATGGTGGTGAATGAACTGAGCTTGTACCAAACCCGGAAAATCTCTTTGAGAGTATGACGCCATTTTTTTGTATGACTAGACAAAACTACATTTATAGGTCTTGTTACTGAGACTCTGAAAAAACATAAGCTAAAAATAACTGTTAAGACTGCATTTCTGGCACTGTGGAGGAATTGTAGTTGAGTTATTGTCTTCATTATCCCTGCTGTATGTGTTTATGCAACCATATTCTGTCTGGACCTCTTTCAATGATATGGGCTTTAATTGATGGGTTAGTGAATGTGCTGTTTACACATTTATATTTACACATTCACTCTCAATGCATTCAAGCAATATATTTTATTCATCTGTATGTTCCCTACATGGGAATTGACTGCATTACCCTGAAAAAGTGTAGAAAAACATGGGACAAATGTGCAGTTTTCCTAAGGCCCATTGTTGTGCCATTAATCCACAACCCACCAATACAGTAAAATTGTACATTTTAGAGTGGCCTTTTATTGTGACCAGCCTAGCACACCTCTGCAATAATCATGCTGTCTAATCAGCATCTTGATATGCCCCATCTGTGAGGTGGATGGATATCTCAGCAAAAGAGAAGTGCTCACTAACACAGATTTAGACAGATTTGTGAACATTATTTGAGAGAAATAGGCCTTTTGTGTACATAGAAAAAGTCTTAGATCTTTGAGTTCAGCTCATGAAAATTGGGGGCAAAAACAAAGGTGTTGCGTTTACAATTTTGTTCAATGTAGTATCCTAGCAAGCAATAGCCGTCATTTCACCATCTAGGTTAACTATAGACCGGATATAGTCCGGCTATGAGTAACCCACTTCTAGACAAAATAACCTTGAATTTGGTTACACATCGTTTTTGCCAAAATATCTTGTGAGATCTATGATATTCCATCATGTAAGCAAAGTCAACAGTGATTACAAGGTGTTTGGTTTAATTTCTTTGACATGTTATCGAATTGATGACTCCATACTTGGGCTATGGTTCATTTTAATTGACAGCCCTAACTTTGCCTTGTTTTAGCCTAGACGTCAGGGCTGTATTTGGTTGGCTATTAGATGTCTTTTAAATGCAAAATTGCTTCCTGGCATATAATGATCAATCAGTAGTCTATTATACCCTGAGGACAAAAAGCATGACTCGCATGAAGTTTGTGTTTGAGTCTTCATGTTTTTTAGAGCTTCACTTTACTTATGCAACACTATGCTGAAGGACCAGAGATTTAAAAATGGCTGTTCATTTGTTAATTCACATAGCTGAAAAAAGTATATGTTTAGAAAGATGTTATCAATTTTTTATTAAAAGAATCAGTATATCTAATGAATTTAGATTAGCTCATAATTGTTAGTCTTACTTTAATAAAATAATTTGTCATGGTAAAAACATCTTGCTTGTAACTCTTATTCTGGGGGTTCATTTGATTATTAGGGTTTCTCTGTCCTTTCCCGAACAACAAAATGGCTTTTCTGGCATAACGAGTGAATATTTGAGTTAACTCCAGTGTAAAACTGAACTCTCGGTGTAGCTACCACGTGCACTCTTAGCCGAGGCCTCTTTGTTTTTTCAGTAAGTGGTTTTTGACCAGAATTAACTCCACTCAACATTTGCAATTGAACCCATTTTGGTAAAAACAAGAGGACGCTAATTAGCTCGTGTTAGCGTACAAATCAGTTTTTGTACCTCGCTGTGATCTCAGACTTCATGTACTGTAGGATAAATCACTTTCCATGAAATTACACCAGCATCTGGATCTCAAAGCACTTACATAAAGCATTAACATTGCTATAACATAACTGTACTGAGACATATGGCAGAAGGACATGTGCCTGAAGTCTTTGAACCCTATAGTGAGACTATGAAGATGGGAGAAGATGTACTGGGGATGACTTTGGTGACTGTCTGTGGTTTGTTCCCATCAACCCAGCCATATTTTGAGAGCTGTAACGACTGAGACAAATCAGACACAAGTATTTGTTATAGTTAACAAATAATATTTTAAACTCACTCTGGGATCTGTGGTCCCATCCCCCCAAAAGGGCAAGAAGGTCTTAGTTATACCATGACCATGACCACGATCAGATAAGTTGGTTTTATTGCTGTTAAAAATGCGGTCACATGTTCAAGACTGAGATGATGGGGAAGACAGAAACAGCCTTTAATACAGACTTTGCTGTCTATAAATTAACATGAAGAACATTTTGCGAATGGTTTACTGTCTTTTGTAATGTCTTTTAATACTATTAATTTGTTGATGCTGTGTATTTTACAATAGAATCAATGGTCACCTATACCATGTTTGGTCTCTATAAATTGGTACTTTGCAGATCGAAATGATTGTGTACATGATATGTCGATAGCTGTGCAACATTTTAGTATTACAAGAATCTTTCTTAGTTTCTTCACCAGAAACAAATCCAGCTGCACATGCAAATGAGCATGCTCAAAACAAAGATTCATAAATCAACCACAAAGGAATTTTCCCGCTTGGAAACTCCACCCTTCTCATTGGTCAAGCAAACCCGGAGAGGTGGGGCCTTTCTCAGGCTTTATTAGAGTTTCACAGTATTCACAGTTTCACCAATTCACAGTGACTCGCTCTCTTGCTCTTGGCCTTCTCTCCTACGTTCGGGTTGCTGTCCTGCGGGGCCGCATCAGGCCTCAGACCCCAGGGCAGCAGGCCTTGACTCACTACCAACCATGTGCTCATTCAGGAGAGAGAGGACTCTCTCAACCACAATAGAATCAAGGACAACCTCAGGAGTTTGGCACGACGTCTTCATTCAACACAGAAGAAGTCTATCGCAACTCCTACCATTTGCTCTGCGTGTCCTCTCCGGCCCAGGGTCGGCAGGCCACAATCTGCACTCCAGGCATGAGAACAGAGTCGAACTACCCATGCAAGTTCATCATATCTTCTTCATCAAACTGAGAAGAAAACGATGGCAACTTCAACATTTGACACTCACAGAACCAACAAATTCAATTTTCAACAACTTCAATAATTGTTTCCTCTGCACTGGCCATGCAAGTATCAATTTAATGAGGTGCACTAAAAATGATAGGCTGATGGTTCTTTTCATTGTTAAATGGATCTTTCCCATAGTTCCATTTCCTGCTTCCGATTCAATTCTGTCACTCACCCTTTTACCCATTCATGTATGTATGTGTTTAGATTAGATATGTTTGTGATTTAGTTAATAAAACTTGTGCACACTACGTATTTGGTTCTGATTCTCTGCTTGCAACAAAGTTTACGATTTAGATTTTGACTACAGGGTCTTAGTACTGTATAGCAGAGTTTCCGCTAGAAAAAAACGGTGCCGGACTGCCGGTCAAAGTGACCGACAGAGTTTTCATTTTACGGACATTTTGATGATATGCCGAGCAAATATAGCCTCTTAATTAGTCAAGTTGAGGAAAACTGGAGGCAGGCTATGTAACTTAAAAAATGACATAATTAGCCTAACTTTAAAATAGATCGCCAATCGTTTTTACTATGGTTTCACATTCATAGTTTAACAAACCAATCCCCCTTCCCCACATGAAATATATGAATAGTAGCCTATTGTTTTTACTAAAGCAAACTTAATTATACACTCTCAGTATGTCTCATTTAGCTGGTAACATTTAAATTGGCCACCGTGAAATGACTCCTTGTCAAATAAACTGGAACAAACTAATGACTATGCCTATAACATTGTCTCACGTCATTTTAGGCTACTTTTTACGCTGTTTTGCAGTGCTGAATTGTGCATCTAACGACTTAAAATCAAAACTTCCCAGTGTCTTTCCACAACTTGCAATGCGCATAAGACGCGTAAGGGCCTGTTCGCATATTGCATCTTTTGCACGCTCAAGTTCGTTATTTCAAATGTAGGCGCGCGGTATGCGCGATCATAATGGAAGCGACGCGGTCGCGGTGCGACCATGGGTGCGACGCGCTCATTTTTTCCAAGCGCGTCCATGCCGCATCGAGATAAAAACATCTCGGTGTGGATTGAGGTAGGGCTGCTATTTTTATTTAACAAAAAATCTTAGTCTAACTGAACAAAATTGCCGGTTTTTGAAAGCTTAGTTGAAACAGATTCAGTGTTTTCTTTTTGTCATCTTAATTTGTTAATTATTTAAGTTAAAAAAAATATATTTAGTGTTGGGCAATTTTATGTTTTTTATTTGTATTATTTATTCTGTTTTTCTCTGTTGTCACTGTTGCAATGCTGCAGGTGCGTGAAAATTTTATCTGAATCCAGGTTCAGTTGTTGATCTGTTCTTTATGCTGCTGTTTGCACTTTGCACGTTAAAATAAACCCTTTGATAATTAAAAAAAAATGTTTTTGTATTTTTAACGGGTCACAGATACGCGTCAATTTTAATTTAATTTAATGCCAATTCAATATTATAATCTTATCAGTTAACGTCAATAATCGATTAACGAGCGGCGGTTGTCGGTCGGGAAAATGAACCGAAATGAGCATCCCTACTGGATACATTTCGTTGAAATCACATATGAGGACTTCGCAGGCTGTGGAGAAATGCAATCCTCCCACTGATCTATATAATGTCATTATATACACTCACCTAAAGGATTATTAGGAACACCATACTAATACTGTGTTTGACCCCCTTTCGCCCTCAGAACTGCCTTAATTCTACGTGGCATTGATTCAACAAGGTGCTGAAAGCATTCTTTAGAAATGTTGGCCCATATTGATAGGATAGCATCTTGCAGTTGATGGAGATTTGTGGGATGCACATCCAGGGCACGAAGCTCCCGTTCCACCACATCCCAAATATGCTCTATTGGGTTGAGATCTGGTGACTGTGGGGGCCATTTTAGTACAGTGAACTCATTGTCATGTTCAAAAAAACAATTTGAAATGATTCAAGCTTTGTGACATGGTGCATTATCCTGCTGGAAGTAGCCATCAGAGGATGGGTACATGGTGGCCATAAAGGGATGGACATGGTCAGAAACAATGCTCAGGTAGGCTGTGGCATTTAAACAATGCCCAATTGGCACTAAGGGGCCTAAAGTGTGCCAAGAAAACATCCCCCACACCATTACACCACCATCACCAGCCTGCACAGTGGTAACAAGGCATGATGGATCCATGTTCTGATTCTGTTTACGCCAAATTCTGACTCTACCATCTGAATGTCTCAACAGAAATTGAGACTCATCAGACCAGGCAACATTTTTCCAGTCTTCAACTGTCCAATTTTGGTGAGCTCTTGCAAATTGTAGCCTCTTTTTCCTATTTGCAGTGGAGATGAGTGGTACCCGGTGGGGTCTTCTGCTGTTGTAGCCCATCCGCCTCAAGGTTGTGCGTGTTGTGGCTTCACAAATGCTTTGCTGCATACCTCGGTTGTAACGAGTGGTTATTTCAGTCAAAGTTGCTCTTCTATCAGCTTGAATCAGTCGGCCCATTCTCCTCTGACCTCTAGCATCAACAAGGCATTTTCGCCCACAGGACAGCTGCATACTGGATGTTTTTCCCTTTTCACACCATTCTTTGTAAACCCTAGAAATGGTGGTGCTGAAAATCCCAGTAACTGAGCAGATTGTGAAATACTCAGACCGGCCCGTCTGGCACCAACAACCATGCCACGCTCAAAATTGCTTAAATCACCTTTCTTTCTCATTTTGACATTCAGTTTGGAGTTCAGGAGATTGTCTTGACCAGGACCACACCCCTAAATGCATTGAAGCAACTGCCATGTGATTGGTTGATTAGATAATTGCATTAATGAGAAATTTAACAGGTGTTCCTAATAATCCTTTAGGTGAGT
This sequence comes from Rhinichthys klamathensis goyatoka, assembly GCF_029890125.1. Taxonomy (NCBI): domain Eukaryota; kingdom Metazoa; phylum Chordata; class Actinopteri; order Cypriniformes; family Leuciscidae; genus Rhinichthys; species Rhinichthys klamathensis. Next base: position 459,993 of record NW_026606955.1, on the reverse strand, counting down.
GTAGATCAGTGAATCCTCCATAGCCACGGAGCGCTGTCATGACAGCGAGGGCATCATGTCGCAGGCTTACGGCATCGATACGAGGAGCGGTGTCCGCAGACTCAAAGCTTGTAAAATGGCAAATAATCCTTCTGATCGGTCAGTGTATTTTTGCTTTTATACATTTTAGGCTTATTCTCAAATTCAGATTGTGTTAGGGGGGCAGGATTATTAGGCCATTTTAATTGGACAATTTGACCGGAGAGATTTAATTTTGTCTGACATTTCATTTTTTTCCAGGCCAATGTCCGGTAATTACCGGACAACGGAAACCCTGCTGTACAGTAAGAAAGACATTTCCCTTCCCCGGAAATTAATATTTCTTAGAATTGATAAACAATTAACGCTGAGAGTTCATGACGAACAGGTGGGTTGATTCTAATATTAATTTTACCACATTAAGTTATACTACAGTAAATTATTTTAACTGATCCAAATATTCATAATCAATTTTAACCAGTTATTATTGATTATTAATATTCCAGATGTCACAATAACCACGGGGACCAGAATACAAATCAACAGACTTTATTTATACACAAAGCAAATCCAGGGCAGAAGAATAAACGTAGAAAACTACTTGTAGACATTAAACTAGAACCCAAGCACGAATTCCTAAATGCTCAGACAGTCCTTATGATATCACTCAGATGAGCATGGGATGTTCTCACTGACAGTCCTCGGGATATCACTCTCAGATGCACGGGGAATTCTCATACCGACAGTCCTTGAATTAACACTCACGGATGCACGGGGAATTATCATACAGACAGTCCTTGAATTAACACTCATGGATGCACGGGGAATTCTCATACAGACAGTCCTTGAATTAATACTCACGGATGCACGTGGAATTCTCATACAGACAGTCCTTGAATTAATACTCACGGATGCACGGGGAATTCTCATACAGACAGTCCTTGAATTAAAACTCACGGATGCACGGGGAATTCTCATACAGACAGTCCTTGAATTAACACTCACGGATGCACTGGAGATGAGCAGTCGATCCAGTATTCACGTTCATAGAAGACTGTCAGTCACTGGAGATGAGCAGTCGATCCCGTATTCACGTTCATAGAAGACTGTAGACACTGGAGTCATCCCGAGTGAGGGAACACAAAGCCACTCGCCGATAACCTCTGGAGCCAGTGTTTCAGAACACAGAAGTAGCACGAGGAAACAGAAACATGAAGTAACGTATAATACCCGGCAGTGAGACAATGGGAGTGAGGAGGTTATAAAGGATCAGCAAAGCGAGATCATGAGGTGAAAGGGAACAGCTGCGGTGATGAGGGAAGTGAGTGCAGGTGCGGGGATCCAGGGGGAATGCTGGGAAATGTAGTGCGGGACAGGACCAGGGAAAACCGTGACATCACTCCCCCCTTCCGGGAGGCGCGTCCTCGCGCCTAATAACATCAGAGGGGATGGAGGGTGGGCGTCCTGGAGTCCTACCCGGGGGGATAGGGAACCAGGGACCAAGGACCTGAGACTCCAGGATGGTAAGGGACCAGAGGATACCAGGGCGGGGCTGGCCAAATGGTCGACCACGGGGGAGCACGCTGGGTGGTTGACCATGGTGGCACAGGCTCTGGGCTGAGCAAGACCACAGACGAGTAATGATCTGGGCCGGATTGGGCCTGGGGCTCGGGGAGCTCTGGGTTGGATGGAGCTGGTGGTCTGGGGTACTTAGGGCTGGCCAAGGCTAACGGATAGGGATGTTCTGGGCCGAACGGAGTCAGCGTCCTGGGGAATTCGTGGCTGGGCGGCGCCAGCGTTCTGGGGCGCTCCAAGCTGGACGTAACCGGCGACTTGGGTAACTTTGAACTGGGCGGACCCAGTGGCTTGGGTAACTTTGAACTGGGCGGACCCAGTGGCTTGGGTAACTCGGAACTGGGCGGACCCAGTGGCTTGGGTAACTCGGAACTGGGCGGACCCAGTGGCTTGGGTAACTCGGAACTGGGCGGACCCAGTGGCTTGGGTAACTCGGAACTGGGCGGACCCAGTGGCTTGGGTAACTCGGAACTGGGCGGACCCAGTGGCTTGGGTAACTCGGAACTGGGCGGACCCAGTGGCTTGGGTAACTCGGAACTGGGCGGACCCAGTGGCTTGGGTAACTCGGAACTTACAGTGCTTGGCTTGGCGGGCTCGGTGCTCACAGCCCCTGATTGGGCGGTCACTACATTCTCAGACCCCGAGTCAGCGGGCAAAACCTTCACGGTTGCTGGCAAGGCGGCCATTAACTCCACGGTTTCTGCTTCGACGGGCGCTAAGTAAAGCGCAGGCTCATCTATTCTCAAATGGGTTGTGGGCTTGGCAGGATTAGCGTGGAGTGCGGGCTTGTTGGGTCTGGTGCGAGGCACGGCCTGGACAAGACTGATGTGACGAGCGGACTCTGCAGGACTGATGAGATGCATTGGCTCGCCAGGGCAGACGAAGCATGCTGGCTCGGCTGGGCAGCCGACAGGCGCAGGCTCGGCTGGGTAGACGACAGGCGCTGGCTCGGCTGGGCAGACGACAGGCGTTGGCTCGGCTGGGCAGACGACAGGCGCTGGCTCGGCTGGGCAGACGACAGGCGCTGGCTCGGCTGGGCAGACGGCTCGGCTGGGCAGACGACAGGCGCTGGCTCGGCTGGGAAGACGACAGGCGCTGGCTCGGCAGGGCAGACAAGATAAGCGGATTTAGCTGGGCCGATTGGATGTGGAGCATACCTGCGAGCTCCCCGGACTGACATCAAAGGGGGGTCGAACAATTTGGATGCCAGATCAGCACTGTTTGAAACCAGCTTACGTGCTCTGGGCCAGGTGATCCCCGCGACTGGTCCAGGGCGGATACTGAACTCCTGCTCTGTGGGTTTGACTGGGCTGATTAGATGAACAGGCTTGACTGGGTTGAGAACAGTACATTCAGGGAAAAAACTATCCCAGCAGACGGATATAGCCTCCCTCCAGTCCAGACCCGAGAAGTCAGGAAGCTGCCGCGGATCGACGTATTCGGCCCCGATCCTGTAGCAGGCCTTAATCGTCTCATCGCTCAAATCACAGTCCTTGGCCAAAGAACAAAATTTAACAGTAAAATCAAAAAGATCGCGGGTTTCCTGGGCCAGCGTCGCGATCTGTTCCCAACACATCCTGGAAGGGGAATCGGTTAAAGCTGGGACTGAACTGGAACTTGCTCGAGTGTGTGGCCGGGTATTCTGTCACAACAACCACGGGGACCAGAATACAAATCAACAGACTTTATTTATACACAGAGCAAATCCAGGGCAGAAGAATAAACGTAGAAAACTCAGAAGATACTTGTAGACATTAAACTAGAACTCAAGCACGAATTCCTAAATGCTCAGACAGTCCTTATGATATCACTCAGATGAGCATGGGATGTTCTCACTGACAGTCCTCGGGATATCACTCTCAGATGCACGGGGAATTCTCATACCGACAGTCCTTGAATTAACACTCACGGATGCACGGGGAATTCTCATACAGACAGTCCTTGAATTAACACTCACGGATGCACGGGGAATTCTCATACAGACAGTCCTTGAATTAACACTCACGGATGCACAGGGAATTCTCATACAGACAGTCCTTGAATTAATACTCACGGATGCACAGGGAATTCTCATACAGACAGTCCTTGAATTAATACTCACGGATGCACGGGAATTCTCATACAGACAGTCCTTGAATTAACACTCACGGATGCACGGGGAATTCTCATACAGACAGTCCTCGAATTAACACTCACGGATGCACTGGAGATGAGCAGTCGATCCAATATTCACGTTCATAGAAGACTGTCAGTCACTGGAGATGAGCAGTCGATCCCGTATTCACGTTCATAGAAGACTGTAGACACTGGAGTCATCCCGAGTGAGGGAACACAAAGCCACTCGCCGATAACCTCTGGAGCCAGTGTTTCAGAACACAGAAGTAGCACGAGGAAACAGAAACATGAAGTAACGTATAATACCCGGCAGTGAGACAATGGGAGTGAGGAGGTTATAAAGGATCAGCAAAGCGAGATCATGAGGTGAAAGGGAACAGCTGCGGTGATGAGGGAAGTGAGTGCAGGTGCGGGGATCCAGGGGGAATGCTGGTAAATGTAGTGCGGGACAGGACCAGGGAAAACCATGACACCAGAGAGTTAATTCGTTACAGAGCATAGCTCTTTCTTTCTTTTTTTTTTCTTTTTATTTTGCAGGGTTGTGCAAAATTCTGAATCGAAGAATTGGCTTTTTTTTTCATGAGTGTGAATTTGAATTGAATTGGCCATACCCACTGGATGTTGAATTGGAATTCGGATTTGAATGACAGGAAGACAAATTTATTGTGATTAGTAAACACAGTTAGACAAAAGAGGAATTAATCCAACAAAATTCACAAGAAAAGTACGTTACATTTCTTTGTCATGTTTACATTCTCTATCTTGGTTAAATCTTAGTTAAAGTTACAGTTCTCTTACGAGAGGTTCTCTCGTATTGCGTAAGTTTAGCTTACGCTACGGGGTAAAGTTAATCTTTGCTCGAGATATTGAAGCCAAAATTATCCTTAATTTTGTATATATTGTCAACGCAGTGCAGCAGCTGCAGACCTAGAGCAGGCTGTCTAGCGTGCTCATTGGCTGCCTTGCGGCAACTGCAGCAGCCTACCAGTGAGCCTGGCATGACGTCGCGCCCACTACGCGTCACAGCCCGTGCAAAGGGGTGTGGCTTAGCGTATAGAAGCGGGGCTTAGAGGCTGCTTCCCTGATTTTCATCTCTTCAGCGAAAGAGCACGCACCACGCAGCCCTCGCACTTTCGTCGGGAGGCTGCATCCACTGCGAAGAGCTGTCTATGGCAACCTTGCGGGCTCGTCTGGAGCTCTTCAGCGCTGAAGCTGTCACTCCGCCCTCCATTTCACCGCGCAAAAAGAAGCGCCGTGCTCAGAGGATGCCGGAGCCCGACGCGGAGGACAAACACTCGCCGGACCGGCTCCCTTGAGTGTCTCTTTCGCCTTCCCCACCCCCCCTCACCGACGCGCAGATGCCGGCTTCCGCCCTAACTGCCGTTGGTTCAGAGGACGAGGCGGACAGGGGCGCCGCAGGCGACAGCTGTTCTATCCTGGCCTCGGATAGCGAGGAATGGCCTGGATCTCTCCACTCCTCCTCTGCTTCCATCCAGGAGTCCGGACGGACACGTTCGGGTGTGGATGCCGAGCTGATGCGTCTCCTGGTAAAGGCCGTCGACCACCTCGGCCTCGAGTGGTCACCGCCCAAGGAGCCCGCGCTTAACCGCCTGGACGACTGTTTTCTTCAGCGCCGCCATCAGCCACCGGCTTCAAGGCCTGCTCCAAGGCCTGCTCCTTTTCTGCCGGAGCTCCACGCCGAACTCTCTAAATCGTGGAATGCACCTTTCTCCACGAGTCTCCACACCAGTATCTCTGCGACGCTCCACACCAGTATCTCCGCGAAGCTCTCCCACGTGGACGGCGCCGCCGAGAGGGGGTATGTCTCCATCCCCCAAGTGGAAGAAGCGGTAGCAGCGCACCTTTGCCCGCCCTCCTCTGGATGGCGCTCAAAGTCTGCGCTCCCCTCTAAAGCCTGCAGGACCACGTCAGCTCTCGTCGGCCGCGCCTTCTCCGCCGCCGGACAGGCTGCTTCCGCCCTGCACTCTATGGCCGTTCTGCAGATCCTGCAAGCCGACCTCCTCGGCGAATGGGACGAGAAGGGCTCGGATCCAGCTGCGATCGCTGATCTACATTTACATTTACATTTAATCATTTAGCAGACGCTTTTATCCAAAGCGACTTACAACTGAGGACTAAACCAAGCGAGTCATCGTGAAGAGGCAAAAACAACGCAAGAAGTGCTCAAAATACAAAGTTCAGACATAGCTCGGAGTAGCATAAGCCAGGCAAGCGAGGATTTAGAGGAAATGATTATTTATTTTTATTTTTATGTTAAGTGCTCCCGGAAGAGATGAGTTTTCAGTTGTCTTTTGAATGCTGTCAGGGATTCTGCATTCCGGATGAGGGTGGGGAGATCATTCCACCAGCATGGAACCGTGAATGAGAATGTTCTGGAGAGTGATTTTGTGCCCCGCTGTGATGGTACCACGAGCCGTCGCTCATTGACCGATCGTAGGCTTCTGGTAGGGATGTAGACTTGTAGTAGTGAGTGGAAGTAGGAGGGAGCTTAACCTGTGGTCAATCTGTAAGCAAGCGTCAAAGCCTTGAACTTGATGCGAGCAGCTAGTGGTAGCCAGTGCAGAGAGATGAACAGAGGAGTGACGTGGGCCCTTTTGGGCTCGTTGAAGACAAGATGAGCTGCAGCCTTCTGGGTCATTTGTAGAGGTTTAGTTGCACATGATGGAAGTCTAGCCAGAAGAGCATTGCAGTAATCAAGCCTAGAAATGACCAGGGCCTGGACGAGAAGTTGTGTTGCATGATCAATTAGGAAAGGCCTGATCTTTCTGATCATGATCGAGCTGTCTTTGTAATGTGGTCTGTGAAGGTCAGCTGATCATCAAAGATTACTCCAAGATTTCTGACCGACCTTGATGGGGTGATTGAGGATGAATTTAGCTGGATAGTGAGGTCGTGCTGCAGAGACTGATTGGCAGGGAGGACGAGAAGCTCAGTCTTTGCCAGGTTGAGCTGCAGGTGATGTTCCTTCATCCATGCCCAGATGTCCGCCAGACAGCTTGAGATCCGTACAGCTACTGTGGGATCATCTGGTTGAAATGAGAGGTAGAGCTGGGTGTCATCAGCATAGCAATGGTAAGAGAAACCATGTGCCTGTATGATGGGTCCCAGTGATGTTGTGTAAATGGAGAAGAGGAGCGGTCCGAGAACTGAACCCTGAGGAACCCCTATGGTCAGTTGATGTGCTTTGGATACCTCACCTCTCCATGTGACCTTGAAGGACCTACCTGTGAGATAGGACTCAAACCAGTTGAGGGAGGTTCCAGTGATGCCCAGTGATGAGAGGGCGGACAAGAGGATCTGATGATTCACAGTGTCGAAGGCAGCAGACAGGTCCAGTAGAATGAGAATTGATGATTTGGAAGCAGCTTTTGCGATCCGCAGGGCTTCCGTGACTGACAGCAATGCAGTCTCAGTTGAATGTCCTTTCTTGAAGCCAGATTGGTTGACATCCAGCTGGTTGTTCAGAGACAGGAATGATGATACTTGGTTAAAAGCAACTTGTTCAAGTGTTTTCGCAATGAATGGTAGGAGAGAGACAGGTCTGTAGTTCTCTAGAAGTGATGTGTTTAATGGTGGTTTTTTAAGCAGAGGAGTTACCCGAGCCTGCTTAAATGCTGTAGGGAAAATGCCAGTGTGGAGGGATGAGTTGATAATGTGTGTGAGAGCTGGTAGAAGTGTGGGAGAGATGGCTTGTAGAAGGTGTGAGGGGATGGGGTCTAGAGGGCAGGTGGTAGGATGACTGGAGAGGAGAAGTTTAGATACTTTTTCCTCGGTTAGTGGAGTGAAGGAGGAGAGAAGGTTATTGGCTGTGGGAGAGGTTAGTCTGGGTTCCTGTGTGTGTGAATCTGAGAACTGACTGCTGATAGTTGTAGTTTTGTTAGTGAAGAAGTTAACAAAATCATCAGCAGTTAGCGAGGAGGTGGGTGGGGGTGGAGGTGGACAGAGGAGAGAGTTGAATGTCTTGAACAGTGTTCGTGTGTTAGAGGCACTGTTGATCTTGTTGTGGAAATATGAAGATTTTGCGGCATGAACATCAACAGAGAAGGCAGAGAGCAGAGATTGATACCTACTGAGGTCAGATGTGTCTTTTGATTTGCGCCATTTCCTCTCCGCTGCCCTGAGCTTGGTCCGGTGTTCACGAAGAACCTCAGATAACCAGGGGTTAGAGGGAGTAGTGTGTGCTGGCCTAGAGGAGAGAGGGCAGATATTGTCTAAAGAAGAGGTCAGGATGGAGCATAAAGTATCCGTTGCAGTATTCACATCCAAAGATGAGAAATGTGAGGGTGAGGGAAGAGAAGATGAGACAGCAGAGGAAAGATGGGATGGAGAAAGTGAGCGCAGGTTTCGTCTGAAAGTAAATGGTGGGGAGGTTGGTGGAGCATGGGTAGTGAGTTGTAGATTGAAAGTAATGAGGAAATGATCTGAAACTTGGAGAGGTTTCACCAAAATGTTGTCTGTGATACAGTTGCGTGTGTAAACCAGGTCCAGCTTTGCAGCGTCGACAGGGCAGCCGCCCTAGTGTTAGATGTAGACATCGCGCCCGCGAACTCGCGCTCGCGTCCATCTCATGCCCGCTCTGTCACACGGCCATTTCAACCTCAAGTAAGTCAGGTTATGAGTGTAAGTCACGTGCCCGCTCACAAGCGCTCACTCTTACTAACAGACACACTGTCTCCGGCGCTGCTCGCGCGTCACAGAATGTTCATGGCACGCTCCCCGTTCACAGTAACCGGGTTGCCTCATTTAAAACAGCCACCTGTTGCTGTCAGCGAGCCGCCGCATATAGACACCCATATGAGTCAGGCTGCGATTGTAAGTCACGTGCCCGTCCCAGCGTGCTCACGCTTACTAATAAACGCCTCGCCTCCGGCGCCGCTTACTCGCTACAAAGCTCTCAGAAAACGTTCCCCGTTCAATGTAACTGCCACGTCACATATGAAACAGTGTGCCATCGCTGTCAGCGAGCCGCCGTGTTTAAGCTCTAATAACGGTCAGACTGCTAATGTATGCTACGAGCTCGCTCACGAGCACTCGCATGTACTATCAGTCGCTCCGCCTCAAGCGCCGCTCGCGCTTCAGAAAGCCATTGTAAAACGCTCCCTTTTGTACTATTGCAAAATACATAATGATTTGAGGACCAAGTCAATGTAAAGCATATTGTTGACGTTTAGTCCCTATTAGTGAATGTGCCATATAACTTTTTATCCGCTGTTATCGGTGGCCCTGTTTACTAGCCTGCGCGTTCACGACAGGCTCCGCTGTGGAGGACGAGCTGTGGAGGGAGGGCTGTAGCGCAGCAGAGACCAAGGGGGTGGGACCTGTAAGTTGTGCTTGTTCAAATTTTCAGGGTAAGTCAACATTTTCTCAAAACTCCCTACTGCAGCTTTAACCCTCTGGGGTCTAAGGTGTTTTTGGGGTCCTTGAGATGTTTTGACATACTCTGACATTTGTGCTTTTTTCAGTTGCTTATAAACAAATTACTGGCAAAGATGTAATAACACTCTATTTAGCACAAACAGGGCTACCATAATATGTGAGCAACATGTATGTACGTTTGTATTTTTGAGAGAATATTGTTTATGCGTGGTTATTGAAAAAATTAAAACTTAAAGTTTCAGAAATAAGGCCACAAAACACATACTAAATATGACTATACACAAGACTTTTGACTAATGGATGTTGTCGCCTAGAGTTTTTTCTTCAAAATGATCTGAAAATCATTCTGCCTAATCATTCACATAAAACAATAGATTGGTTTAAATTTAAAAATGACACTTTTTGTTTGGAAAGGCAATATGCGCAGGGGTGTGACCTGCTGTGATTCACACCTGAGAAGACAATGGGCCCGCATAATGAGCACATAATGGGGCTGCATACTAATTAACCTTTCATTCAGGTGTGTCACTGAGCCACAAGAATGCAATGACAATATATATATATATATATATATATATATATAGGCCTATATAATACAAAATTGGTTCACCGTTCCAATTATTTATTTATTTTTCAAATTGTGCTTGCAAATTGTATAATATCAAATGTAAACATTTCTAGTAATTGTGCAGTTAATTCTCATACTGTATTTACAGAAAGTTTGGGAATATATCCCAAATGTGTCACTAATAAAACACAATACAAATAATTTAAAGAGGAGGCTTATATTGAGCTTTTAAGATTTACCTAAGATTTATTTATATGTACATATATTTTTGCTATTTTAATAAAAAGGTTACAATTACAACAACAATTAAAATTTTAACTATATTTCAAATGTAATCTTTCTTTGTATAAACTAAAGTATAAATTTTATCATACATATTTCACAGTTGCGGATTAATTAGTTTGAATATAGCCTTCAATCGAACAAACACTATAATAACATCTTAGCAAACAAGCTTATTTGATGTGGCAGTATTTTACAGTAAAAACAACATCTTGTCTTTCATGTGTAACATATCGTTTTTATGATTAGGGCATATAAATGTTAATTTGCAGTTTAATACGTTGCTTATACAAAAATATTTTATTTCAACATATTTCAGTCGATTTTTACTCATCTCAGTATTGGAATATAGTTAGGTAAAAGCTGTTCATTCATTCACACATAAAAATGCGATTCATATTCAAACAGTCTTTTTGTTTACAGACACTATTTCATATCGCGATTAGAACAAAGCACTTGAAAATAAAGAATGTACCTATTCCTCAGCTGGATCCGTTGCTCCTCAAAATGAAACTACCTGCACTTCTGAGGTAATTTTTTCCAGGATTATTATTAAGATAGTATTATTCCTCACAGCGTCGTAAATATGAGTCTCTTTCGGTGGGTTATCCAGCTGATCTGTGGGCGTGGATCGCCTCAGAGCATTTGTGTTTGAATAGAGCGCGCGCTCCGTGGGCGTGGTCAAATTAACTTTAATGACCTGAGACGAGAACGACTATCTCTTTTCGTACAGATTACATAAAATGAGAAAATTTGTTTTTTATATAAATTACTTCATTTAAAAGAAGATAATTCAGGCTTCATGCCTGTGTGCCTGTATACCTGTTTGACTGAGTATTTGCAGAGTTATAGTTAATTTTCGGACGCGTTTCAGAATGGACTTCACTGACAGAGAGAAGGCAGAATGTGCATCATGCTTATTTTTCTTTATTTGTCGAAAAGCACAACACTTTGTTTTTATTGTGAGTATACACAAAAAAATAGAAACTTAACAGGATCGAATGATGTATAACACTTGCCTGTATGACAAAAATCGACGGAGTAATTTGAGTCTCTTTTGCACTGATAAGAAAAAAACCGAGACAATCGCGCCGGCGCGATTGCCGACCCCAGAGGGTTAAACGTGTGGGGGACTTACACGCGCTATCTGTTAGCGCAGCGTGCCTTGAGTTTGGCCCGAATGACTCTAAAGTCATCCTCAAACCGAGACATGGCTATGTCCCGAAGGTGATTGGCACTCCCTTCAGAGCGCAGGTAATTTCTCTGTCGGCTCTGCCAGCATCCGACAGCGTGAGCAGCGACAGCCTCCTCTGCCCTGTCAGGGCACTGAGAGCTTACGTTACGCGCTCCGCCCCCTTCAGACGCTCCGAGCAGCTCTTCGTTTCGCATGGCGGACGCACCAAAGGTCTCGCCGCCTCGAAACAGTCCCTATCCAGATGGATAGTGGACGCGATTTCTGCTGCCTACGCGTCAAAAGGTCCACAATGCCCTCTGGGCATCAGGGCTCATTCCACAAGAGGCATGGCCTCGTCGTGGGCATGGTCCAGTGGAATTTCCATTCACGACATCTGTATGGCGGGTGGCTGGGCCTCCCCGTCTACATTTGTCAGATTCTATAATCTGGAAGTTCCCGCCTTGCAGGCCAGACTTCTATCAGTCTAATGTGTGTATGATCTGCCCACATCACTGTTGCGCAGGGTACCTCAACGTTAGCTCTCCTGGTTGAGCTGCACTAATATGGGTTGATATACATGTACATGCAGCCCGGCGCCGCCGCTCTGCATTCCCCATGTGTGCTTATGTTTATACATGTGTCGGCCCGCTTGCTGGCCGCTTGAATTTCCCACTTTCAATGTTCCCCAGGTTGGGACTCATAGGGTGGATGCTGGGCGCGCACGGCGTTGACCAAGTGTTCCCGTAGAACCTCTCGTAAGAGAATGTACTCGGTTACCTAACGTAACCTCGGTTCTCTCTAGAGAGGGAACGAGTATTGCGTAACCGGCCGTGCTAGCGCCTCGAGCGATTTTCGCTTCAGATCATGAAAACCAGGGAAGCAGCCTCTGAGCCCCGCTTTTACACGCTAAGCCACACCCCTTTGCGCGGGCTGTAACGCGTAGTGGGCGCGAAGCGCCACCATTGGGCGTGACGTCACGCCAGGCTCACTGGTAGGCTGCTGCAGTTGCCGCAAGGCAGCCAATGAGCACGCTAGACAGCCTGCTCTAGGTCTGCAGCTGCTGCACTGCGTTGACAATATATACAAAATTAAGGATAATTTTGGCATCAATATCTCGAGCAAAGATGAACTTTACCCCGTAGCGTAAGCTAAACTTACGCAATACTCGTTCCCTCTCTAGAATAGAACCGAGGTTACGTTAGGTAACCGAGTACGTTTTTGGTAGTGAAAAAGAACAAGTCATTATATAATTTACAGTGAAAAACTGTAAATTGACATCCAAGAATCCCCTGCATGACACTTCACATATGATGTATTTTTATTCAAATAACTTTTTCTTCCTTAGTTTTATGTACCATTATGTACATTAGTTTTTTTTGTTACTGTATATATCTAATGTTGTTAAATTAATGTTCATTGCATTTGTCATGTGTGTTTCCATGATGGTGTTTAGTATTTGAATGACACTGTGCACACCTTGTATATATGAGTATTTACCTTCTCAGCTTGTTGAAAAGCTGAGTTTTGATTCATCATGTGACTTTCTCATCACCACCTGTTTTTGGTGGTTGTCAATGTATTACAAAGGTAATAAAGGTAATAAAGCAACCTCGGCATCCGTTTTCATGTTATGGTCTCTCCAGTGCTGGAAAGCTTCTCCGATATGAACTCGCCGACTCTTCCTGCTGATTGGCTACAAGTGTGCTTTGGTGCTTGGTCCAAACCACTTTTCAACAGCGTTTTTCAAAAAGGGCTTACGGCACCTTTAAGCGTGTGGTGGGATGGGGTGGGAGTGTTAATGTTTCTGGGTCGGGTAATGAACAGGGTTCTTCACAACCTGGGGAAAGAAGCTGCTGAGCAGTCTGGCAGAGCGGGCTCTAATGCTCCGGTACTGACTTATTGATGGCAGGACCTAGAAGAGACAATGAGAAGTATGGTTGGGGTCCTTCACAATGCTGGTGGCTTAGTTGGAGCATTGTGCAAGTAAAATGTCTAGGATGGAGGGGAGAGGGACATCGATGATCCTTGCAGCTGTACGCTGTCCACTGTAGGGTCTTGTGGACAGTTCCCATACCAGAAAGCGATGCAGCTGGTCAGCACAATCTCAATGGTGGCCCTGTAGAATGTGGTAAGGATGGATGGAGTGAGACTTGCCCTTGTCAGACGGTGTAGGAAGTGGAGGTGCTGTTGGGCCTTCTTGGAGAGTGATGTAGTGTTGGTGAGTCCAGGTGAGATCTTCTGTGATGTGCACCCCCAAGAATTTAGTGCTTCTGACTCTCTCCACACTGAAGCTGCCGATAGTCAGTGGGAGGTCAACAGAGTTTCTCCTAAAGTCCATAACACTCACCTTTGTTCTTCCCACATTAAGGCCCCGTTTACACGAGAACGATTCCGGGTGAAAACGTAAAAATATTTTATCGGATGTGCCGTTCGTTTACACGGCAACGGCGTTTTGGGGGCTTAAAAACGCAAAAAAGTTAAACCACCCTCCAGAGTGGAAATCTTAAAAACGCTCCACCGTCGCGTTCCCTTCTAAACGGTAAAAAACGCAAATCTGCTCACGGTGGCTCTCGTCGCGTACGCGTTTACGTCACAGGCATGCGCTAGTACAGGAAAATAACAACCAACATGTCAGATTATTTCCATACGTCGGACCTTTAAGTTGCCCTAGCAGCTCTGAAAAACATACAAGAGTCTTTTTAGCAGTTGTACAAAATATTCTAAGATATTGGTGTTGTTGTGTGGCAGTGCTTTACATTGCCACCTAGCCGCCTGGAGTGCATACTACATCGAATTTCACACACTTTTGCGTCACCATGTGCACGCGGATTTCCCAACCATAACGCTCGTCTAAACGCAGAATAAAAAGTGATAACGCAACGCCACTTTTGCGTTTTCTCTTCAGATCGTTTCCGTGTAAACATAGCCTAAGGGACAGATTGTTTGTACCACACCATTTGTCCAGTTGTGCCACTTCCTCTCTGTAGAGCATTTCATTTGTTTTTGCTGATGAGGCATACCACAGTCGTGTCATCTGCAAACTTAATGATGGGGTTGTAGCTGAACTTGGCAGTGCAGTCATGGGTCATCAGTGTGAAGAGCAGCGGGCTGAGCACATAGCCTTATGGGGCCCCTGTGCTTAGTGTGGCAGTGCTCAAGTTGTTGCGGCTGACATGGACTGACTGAAGTCTTCCACTTAAAAAGTCCACAAACCAATTACAGAGAGAAGTGTTAAGGCCCAGCAAGTTTAGCTTTTTGATGAGCTGTTGTGGGATCATTGTGGTGAATGCTGAGCTGAAGTTGATGAACAGCATTCTAACATAAGGGTTTTTGCGCTCTATGTGGGTGAGAGCCTGGTGGAGGGTGCAATTAACAGCAATTTACTTTTAGGACATGCTCAGTTCAATTCCAAATGATGCACAAGCCTATATTGTATGTGTCCGTTTTAAAATCTGCAAACACAGACACCAAACACCACCATCCTGAGATTTCAAGTTCAACAGCAAACCAATCAATCTGTATCTGAAATATTGAAGTGTTTGCACACTGTTTACCGAATTGAGGGCTACAAACCCAAGAGAGCTTTGTTAACTCGAGATGATTAATATTTTGTGGTTTAACCATACAATTTCTTGACTGCTGGTTGTGGTTCAGCATACAGCAAGATAATTAAAATAGCTTTTCTGAATCAAAACCAAAATAAACAAAGGATACACTACCATTTTTACCATTTAAAATAGCATAATATATTTTAAAATGTAATTTATTTCTGTGACGGCAAAGCTGAATTTTTAGCATCCATTACTCCAGTCTTCAGTCATGATCTATGCTGATATGATGCTTAAGAAATATTTGTTATTATTATCAATGGTGAAATCTGTTGCCTAATATTTTTGTGGAAACCTTGGTACTTTTTTCAGAATGTTTTAAATGGAAAATTCAAAAGAAAGCCATTTATTTGAAGTAGACATATTTCGTAATAATATTAAAGTGTTTTCATTTTTTATCAATTTAATGCTTGCGGAATAAAAGTATTGGTTTCACTTTATTTTGATGGTCCCTTTTGAACATTCTGTTGACTATAGGTAATGTTGCACCTACATGTCTACTAACTCTCATTAGAGTGTTAGTAGAGTATCAGTAGACTGGTAGGGTTAGGGTTAGAATAAGTTGACATGTAGTTGCAAAGTTACTTATAGTCAGTAGAATATCTGTTGGGGGAACATCACAATAAAGAGTTAGCAGATATTAAGCAAACAGTTTACTAATACTCTGAGAGTTAGTTGACATGAAGTTGCAAAGTTACTTATAGTCAACAGAATGTTCAAAAGGGACCATCAAAATAAAGTGTTACCCAAGTATTAATTTATGATATGATCGTCCGTCCTGTTTTTAAATGAGTGTCAAATGCAATCCATTTCATAAAAGTTTAAGCACTCTCAACTTCAATTTTTTTTAAGATTAATTCATTAACTGAATTAAATCTATTGAATTTGTGTCAATTGTGATATATTCCAGTGTTGTTGAATTGTTGTTTACTTTAGTCACTGTCTCTGTGGTTTCAGAAGTTATTCACGACTATTAGTCACGACAGGAATAGCAAATTGAATTGACTTTGGTTATTCATCCATATAGACAATTCAATCTGCTTCTGTAAGCTGTTGTGTAAACAGGACCATTGGCACTTGTTAGGCTACGGTCACACATTTACTAAGTAAATCCGCTGGACTGAACCTCAGAGGACAGAGACGAGCAACAGCCCTGGAAGTATAAGTCATCACAAGTCACTCAGAATGAGAGTGTCTGCCAGGCAATTAAGTGATTAATTAATAATGAATGGGATGTCATGTGCGTGGCCTCTCTGCTTTGTTCCACGCCGCCGGCAGGCTGTGGAGACGGAGCGGAGGGTCGACAGCGAGCTCAGCGCTGATTGAAACCCGCTCCACGTACCCCCCTCACTCAAACTCACATTCCAGCTGCTGCAGAGATCAAAAGCTCCATTCCCTCTCGCAGGAGTCGAAAAATAGAGGTGAGATACATTTCAATGAATATTTCTCTTTAATCTGAAATGCGTGACCCTGCCCCTGTGAAGACAGAACATGATAAATGAGGATCCTACATGTTGTTATGGCGAGTGCATAATAGGCCAAGATGCAAAAAGGTACAGTAACAGATGGATTTTTTTCAAGGATGAGTTTAGAAATGCATTAAAGTTAGCGTGAAATCAAAATTCACCCTGTCTATTTTCTAAATGCATGTTATTTATCCTAACAATATGCATATATTTCTTCTTTTTTTTTTTACCTCTTAATGAAAATGTCATGACTCAATCTTCCGGTGAAATGACAGACTTTTCTTTGGTGATGTCAGATTTCTCCAATCATTTAGTCCTCTTAAACCTGCCCCTTTCTTATAATCGAATGGCGATCTGCCTCCATCCAATCAATAGGTGACCGATAGAACCAAATCCTGCCCCACAATTTTTTTGTTCGATAATCTTTTTTTCACCCGGGTGTCAATATATGAAAGAAAAGCTATGTTGCTTTCGTGTTTTACAATTTTTTTCTGACAAATGCTAAATTATTTACTGTGTGAGTAGCATATATCTAATCAGCCAATCACATTGCAATAACTTAGGCATTTATGCATGCACGATCTGCTGAAGTTCAAGAACATCAGAATGGGAGAGAAAGGTGATTTTCTCTGAGAAATGACTGACAATCATCTCTAGGGTTTACAGAGAATGGTCTGAAAAAGAGAAAATCTCCAGCGAGCGGCAGTTATGTGGGTGAAAATGCCTTGTTGATGACAGAGGTCAGAGGAAAAATGGCCAGACTGGTTCGAGCTGATAGAAAGGCAACAGTAACATAAATAACACTCGTTATAACCAAGGTGCAGAAGAGAATCTCTGAATGCACAACACGTCAAAACTTGAAGCAGATGGGCTACAGCAGCAGAAGAACACATCGGGGTCCACTCCTGACATGGCTAAAAAAAGGACACCGGTGGTGATGGTGCAATGGTGTCGGCATATTTTCTTGGCACACTTTGGGCCCCTTACTACCAATTGATCATTGTTTAAATGCCACAACCTACATGAGTATTGTTGATGAGATGCTGACCATGTCCATCCCTTGATGACCACAGTGTACCCATCATCTGATAGCTACTTCCAGCAGGATAATGCGACATGTCATAAAGTTGAAATCATCTCAAACTGGTTTCTTTTATGAAGAATCTTTTATCCTTTATGTGAAATAAGTACTTGCGTGAATTTGGCAACATTCAAGTACACAACCATAAGATGTTAGTTGTGCATCGAGGAAAATGCATCTCAAACGAATAAAAAAACACACGCCATCTGACAGTAGTGCAAGCCATGTAGGGTTATGATTTAGATTGAAGCTCTTAATACAAAGCATGTCTCATGTTTAAGACAACTTGGACTGTGTACTTTCCCAGCCGCAGCTCACTCTGATGTTGTAAAAACATAACAAAGGACACAGAGTATATCAATATAATATTGAATATTGTTCCTTCCTAGGGGGAAACTAGAGTTCCACAGAGAAGTTCTGCACATGCAGAGTTTAAGACAACAATGCATACCGAACCGAAAATCTTCAGTACGAATATGTTTATCTTTACACCTCTGTTATATTTGGTATTCAAAAGTTTAAAAACCCCTGCTATAGCATAAATGTCATTGCATGCAGACTACTGTATTTCAAATGATAAATGCAGCAAAGTAGCACTTCAATATAAAAATACATGCCTGCAAGCAAATAAAGAAAAAAGGAAAAAGAGTCCCAGTCAGTTGATGGTCAGAAAAAGTAATGCAAAATTAAATCAGCATGTTCCTTTCCATGTAAAATAACAGCTACTTTTTATAAATAGTAATACAAGATTGTAATAAATTATTTTTGGAAGAAATGTTACCCAGCGCTGCCCTTAGTCAGAACTCTTGATGAACAATTAAGCATCGGTTCCACTGGGCAAACTTTATGGCAAGCGATCACGGTGGGAACACAGCTCGTTTGGTGCCAAATTAACCAACTGTGAAACGGTACACAGCCGTGATCCTTCCTTAAGCCGTTTAAAACCAAATTAAGAACAATATCATGAGCCTGACAGATTATTTAAATCCTAGCCGAACACAGTCAAATGCACTCTGTGATATTTATTTGTTTATCGCAGAGTCTCCTATTGTGCCTGCACTTTATTTCAGTGGTTATTGAATCTGGTGCTTCAGATCCCACATTTTACATTGAATATCAAGGGGCAATGCAACATAACGCCAAAACTAGCATTTCAGCATGATTATTGGCATTGTATTATTAGCATTTACCTTTGTTTCCAACCTACGACTTTTTTGATCATGCTCCACCGGTTGTACACCAAAGCTTCACTACACAGTCACGGGTGCACCTTTTCTCTGGTCAGAAACACATGAGGCAGAGTTATGATTTGATATGACAGATGAATCACAGAGTCTGGACATCAGCTTGCTGTTTCTGGCCCCGCTGTGACTCGCTCGCCTGGCCGTGACGCCCCAGCCTTCCTCAGACAGTCTTCTGACAGAGTGCTTGTTCCTGATTGCTCAAGCATCACTCAGCATTTTCAGTTCCTTTAGTGCACAGCATGATGGGAAAGGCCCTGTCATATATTCGGCCGGTCATGCTTAAGGGATTTACACAGTGCACACAGCTAGAACTGCTGCACTGATGTGCAGTTCTTACCAAAACATTTGACCGGAGTGAGCCATGACTAACTCGATATATAATAGTGTCAGATAGCTGACAAAAATAGTGTTAGAACTATGGCACATGTATGTATATATGTAGGCTATGTGTGTTTTCACACGAATAATACTATTTCTAATAAAATATTAATATTGTTATAATAATAATATTATACAAAATAATATTTTTATTTAAACTATTAAATTATTTTTTAGAATTATACATATTTAATAACAAAAAATAATTATAAACCCTATAAATTAAATGTAAAATCTGGGAACACATTAATTATAAAAAATAATGATAAATGATGTTAATAAAATGAAGATTATACATAAATTATTAACAATACTAATAATAATAATAATGATAATAAAATGTATTATTATTATCTGTTTAACTTCAAACAAATAATATGTATAAAGTTTTATTAAATATATTCAATAATTATTTAGAATAATCATAAATATATAATTAAATTACATTAATAAAATAAATTATAAACATTATAAACATGTCCCCTTTATATTTTATGTAAAATCTAATAAATAATTAAAAAATAATTATACATTTGGAAATAAATAAATAAAATAAATATATAAATAATATGATAATATTATTATTATCATACTTCCAAATCATATTGTCAATGTATATTCCGTGAGGTACTATCCGCAGCAACAAATCCATCTTTACAAACAGTTTCAAACTTTATTGACTGACTTTCCATGCTGCAGGTCATTTCTAATGTTTTAGCAGCAAGAAATAGTTCCTCTCCCCATACAAGCTTCTTAAACCTTATGGCTTTTCTTAGAAGTTTCAGTTGAACAGTCTACTAGATTTAAGTCAGAGGAGGCCTACCAACTTATAAGGAGTGCAGATATTTAATTTATAGGTTGTAGTAATGATGTTTACTGTAGTGCATAGATTCACAGTGTCTGCCAAGGAACTCAGCTTGAGAATGTGAGTTTGACCCATGCTCATGAACAGAAAGAGCCTGGTCAGAAGTGGAGATGAATAGACAGTGAGAGGAAACCGCAGCATTAACACCACTGTTCATGCGACGGTGAGTGTTTAGCACTAATTACAAGTGCTGGAAGCTAAACAAAAGCATACAATTGTGTATTCTATTGTACAGTAGTTGCTTAAAAAAAACATTTGGCATGTTCTGGGGTTTGGACACACTGTAAAACAATTATGTTTAGCGTAAGTAATAGAGAAAAAAATCACCAAAGATGTACTTGACAATTGTTTTTACATTTGTTCGGTTTACTTACTGTACTGAAGTTCTACCAGAAAGACTCGGGAGATAAAATGATGTAACAAAAGCATATATTTATTAACAGCCCAGCAAGCAAATATTTATAAAGTTCTTTGGCGTCCGTAGCACGCAATCCGAGGGTAGCGGAATCTGCATTTCCTGCCTGAAGACGAAAGCAGGGGCGCAGCCGACCCCCCGGAGGGTATGGGAAGGGACCGTCCTGGTGGTGGTGGGGAGGATGGAGGGGAAGGGACCGTCCTGGTGGTGGTGGGGAGGATGGAGGGGAAAAGACCGTCCTGGTGGTGGTGGGGAGGATGGAGGGGAAGGGACCGTCCTGGTGGTGGTGGGGAGGATGGAGGGGAAGGGGCCGTCCTGGTGGTGGTGGGGAGGATGGAGGGGAAGGGACCGTCCTGGTGGTGGTGGGGAGGATGGAGGGGAAGGGACCATCCGGTGGCGGGGAGGATGGAGATAATTGTTTGCGTCAGCATCTGCGAACTCAGACATGTGTAAGTACCGATCATTTATACTGCAAGTATTAGAACATGATTGGCTAGATGTGAAGGTAATAAATGACATAACGATTGAGTCTTCCTGGCAGAACTTACGCTAAAGCTTTCATTTCTTACAACTTTCAGGAACATAAATAATGCATTTTGATGCTTTTCTGTTGTGATATTTAGATTTTTTTTTAAAAGTGGAACAAACAAGTATAGCATGTTTAATGCATTCAAATAGGCCTGCGTTTTGCAGTTCCATTCGCCCTCTTCTCAGCATGCATTTGGGCCATGAATATTTAATAAAGTTGCACTTTTGATTTTTTTGCCAGTTTATTTACAGTTTTGTTTTCACTTGTAGTAATTAGTCATTCTGTGTAAATGGCTTGAATGAAATTAAAATTTCAGGTCTGCATGACTTAAAAAACACCACTGTAACTTTCAGAAGATTTCTAAAGTTACATTTAAAAAGACTTGCAAATTGTTCCCTTTATTTGCATAGTCCTACATGTTACAATTAGCCTATAGGCCTATTACACCCATCATCTCATTTTTTTTCTATGAGAGATGCTTGTTGTCATTAAAACATCACATTTGTGTGTAAAAAAATATTAAGAACACTCTTTATTAAAACACTATGTACGAACATCAACACTGAAACCTCAGCATGAAACTTGTCAACTAACAACCAACAAACTGATTTATTTCCATTATTTAAAAACAGCCCATATCCTGTCAATCAAAAGAGGGCGGAAAACTGCAACTCATATTGAGTGTCATGAAAATCGGTAACACTTTATTTTAAGGTGCTTGTAATAAGCAGTAATTAACAGTTAATAAGACACTTATAAGACCTTATAAGATACATATAAGATGCATATAAGATGCATATAAGCATTAAGTAATTATAATAAATAAATTAAATTAAATAATAAATTTCTCAAGTATCAATACATTGCACTTTTAGAACAGCCGAACAAACATAAATGGTAACACAAACTCCCAGTCCCTTAAAAATTGACCTTCCCAAGAGGGAGTAGTTTCCCTGATCTCTTCAGGGCCTGGACCTTTAATTAACCCTTATATGAAGTAGTTAATGCTTATATGCATCTTATATGCATCTTATAAGGTCTTATAAGTGTCTTATTAACTGTTAAGTACTGCTTATTACAAGCACCTTAAAATAAAGTGTTACCTGAAAATCTCTCTTGTCGTGTTGGATTTAAGACTGTCAAAGTGAACGCACAATAATAACGTATTAACAGCGACATTGAAGCAGAATCTTTGACTCTATGAATCACCCGTAGTTCCACACAGGGTTGCCAGGTCCGCGTTTTTTCTCTACACCAAACATTATTTGTAGTGCCGCCCATCCAATGATCGCAAAGAGCTTTGTGCTTTGTTACTTCTGAAACAATGTCTCAGCTTTGAAATTCTGTCCATTTTATCATGAAATTCAATCAATAATGTCATTTTGACATTGTCATTTGGATTGCTCTAACCTCAGTTCAAGCGGCAGCATGAAATTACCTTATAGAAGTTACAAACATTTCAGTTTTTATTTGAGTAATTATATCTACAAATAAATAGTGGTTGAATATTATAGCTATGTTTTTATTTTGTATTTATTTATTATTTATTTTGACCTCTAATATTATAGTAATGTACCTTATGAGAAGGTTTCTTAGTTTACAGCATTAGTTAGGAGAGAATCCCTCTTTCTTCATGAGACCCATTTAGAACATGCAATTCTAGTAATTAAAGTAACACTATGTAGTTTTTCAACCTTCATAATATATTTCCAAAACCCTTGTGATAGTACATCGACTTACAATAGGTTAAATGACACGTCTGCCATAGCCTGACGTGGTCTGTATCGCTTTACTTGCACTATGTAACTTTGGGTTTCGGGTAGTAACCGGAGCACAAAAAGAACTACAAAATTCGACTGCTTTACGTCATTTCCCCCACCACTTCCTCAAATTCGGACGTGAGAGGCCAACCAGCATTTGTTTTCCGGCTTTCGTGCTTATGTTTTTGTCATGGCCGAAACAGTAACAAAAACTAAGAAGACAAAGGTTTTGTCGGAGGAGACTCGGAAGAGGAAAAGGGTGGTGATCAAGTAAAAGGCTGGACAAGGATCAATATTGGGCCAGTGAGCTTAAGGAGGAGGAGGGGTGCCCGACCGATGCTGACTTGCTGTTGGACTAGTAAGTATATTGCTTACATACTATCTCTAGTTTTTCTAATACTATCTCTAGTTTTTCTAATTTTCTAATCCTCCATTTATCTTCATGAATCAAGTAATGCTAGTAGAGGAGTGAATTATCAATTTGGTCAACCCGATCTCACGACCAATTCGTCCGAATTTGACGAGTGATTAAAAGATGGCTAATTCGTAACAATTCGTACGACCTCACTCGTACGAATTAGTACGATTTTTGCTAAAACGTACATATTTGACGAGTTGCCCAATTCGTATAAATTCGTACGAATGACCTACCCCTGACCCAGCCCCTAAACCTACCCATCACGTGGGTTTAGACAAATCGTACAAATTCGTACGAATGAGGTCGTACGAATTCACACGAATTAGCCATCTTTTAATCACTCGTCAAATTCGGACGAATTGGTCGTGAGATAGTGTTGATCTGGTAGCTAGTAAACACTAACATGCTAGTCTTAGATGGTTAGCATGCTATCGCTAGCATTCTCTTTCCGATTTGAGCATTGCAATCGATGACATGCAAATCGCAAATGTTTGAGTTAAAATGTTTAGTCTAAAACATCTAGAAAGTATGAAAGATTAGTAATATTATCATTACCCATATAAAAAGAAAACCTGCATGCTTCATATACAGCAAATATCTCTTTTTTTTTTTTTTTTTTTAGTGCTGGGCAAGTTAACGCGTTATTATCGCGTTAACGCATTTATTAATTAATGCCGACAATTTTTTTATCGCGCGTTAACGCAGTTTTTTTTTATTATCATTATTTTGAAAGTCCGTTGCTCACTGGCTCTGAATACACATAGGCCTACAGTCAAACCATGATCACAGGAGGGGTGGGGTGTTTGTCAGCCAGCAAATAACCCACCCAAACAAGCAGTGGATAGGCTTTGGCAGGTTCTCTCAGGTGAAAAGAAAGGGAGACAGCGCTCCGCGAGTGAATGACAGGCGCTCAATGGATAGTAACCAAGGCAACGGCTTCTGTGCGCTACGCAGCTGTAGCCTTTTTAACTTAAATTAAAATTATACATAACTTTACCTGATAGGCCTGCGTTTAGTTTAGCTGGGATGCTAATGTGTATTCCCTCCTGTTGATGTCCTGATAACTATTTAGATTCTGGAAACTCACAAACAGCGAGCCGACGATCAGTCTCTCTTCCAATGATTTGTGCTGCGCGTCGTGTACAAAAAGTTAGACAATTCAACTTCGGCAACGCGCGGGCGCGTGCGTGAGGCGAGCATGACCGCAACAGTTTCACAGGAACGCACCCGCTTGTCGCTGCACCTGTGCTCGACCACTTCACCTCACTCTAGGCTGATTTATACTTCTGCGTCGGACCTACGCCGGAGCCTCTACGCTATAGACTACGCGTTGCTTTTCATTTATATATCTGCGTCGTTGTCCGCGTTGCCGCGCAATTACACATGCAGAGGGAGAGTGTGAAACCCGGGGAGCGGTTCTAGCAATTCGAATAAAAATCGAATTGACGTTACATTTTTGGAGAGATGCACGTCAGGGTACGCGCGCTACACAGCTACGGCGTGAGTTCGACGCAGAAGTATAAATTGGGCTTTACCTCTGTTTAATGTAATCTTACGTGGGAAACCATGGCATGCCATGACCAAACCTAAGCTGCTATCAGAGAAGTAACGTTGGTCGACTTATATCTGTAGTAGTGATCATGACCCTTTGATTACATAGAATCTTTCTGCTGCTCCTTGATACAAGATACTTGTTCAGAAAAAAAAGAAAAAAAAAGAAAACTGGACTCGTTTTAACAAGCTAGATAAAAGGTAAAGCCCTGGCAGTGGCAAATAGCTTTGTTTAAATATTTGATTTGATTACATTAATGTTTAAGTTGAGATTTACAAGAAATATTTTATTGATACTGTGTAAAGGGAATACTGCTGGTATAAACGCACCTTATTTGTTTAAAGTTTTTCCCAACCACATGTTATTGCACTTTTGTAGCAGTACATTTAAATCAAAAGTGCGCAATACACTACTTTAGAATTCATTATTCAATTTTGCGCGTAACAATGCGATTAATCGCGATTAATCGCAAGAAAATCATGCGATTAATTGCGATTCAATTTTTTAATCGTTGCCCAGCACTAGTTTTTTTTTTCAGCTACCAGAAACGGCAAGTGACATCGACACCTAGTAAAGCCACACATTCACAACTACTGTTCTGCAATAAGTTTGTACTTTTTATCCTTGTGTAAACCTATCTTGCTGTTATACCGTTTCAAGTTTACTGTTACACAAAATAAAAACTATATATAAAAAAGCAAGCAATGTCATTATTTAGTTTTTCTTCGTTTGTGATGTCTTTCATAAAATCATGCATCATACTCTACCTTGTCTGTGGCCATTGTTGATTCCAAAGCCGGTGCTGGATAAACAGCGAGCGTGCGCGTGCGACAGTAGGCTGCGGTAGGCTAAATTATGACAGCGGTAATGGACAATTCCGCTTCCAACCTGTGGGGCGACCGCTTAGGAAAAGTTCCTTGGTGTTGCTTTAAACGACAGTGGTGTCTTATTCTGAGAAGAGATGTATTTGTAAAGACAGTAGATAATGTTGCTTATAAACATAGTTTGTTCCCCTGGTAGAAGCAGGTCACAAGGTCCAGCTACAGTGGTAGTGTCTTCATGACTATGGACTTTACAATGACCTCATGTTCTACATGAGTCTTCCAAAACACACACACACACACACACACACACACACACACACACACACACACACACACACACACACACACACACACACACACACACACACACACACACACACACACACAATGCTTAATTGGAGTAATTATGACTCCCTACCTCCATAAGCATGTTAGGGGGAATTTGTTTCATTGATTTCTAATCCCTTAAGTATTCGACTGTAAGTACAACAAGAAAATATTCCGTTCTCGTAGGCTCGTTTCTCCTTTCGAATGTCAGCCTTGCCAATCAACCGCACATCATCTCTTAATTACAATTCCGTGGTTGTTTGGCAGGAGGTTAATGAAAAGTCTTCTGATTCTAAATTTTAAATGAACATCCCCTTCTAAATTGTCTGACACACTTCGATAAATTATTCAAAGCTCTTGTTTTACCTCCAGGGCAGGTTTATAGAAAATTGCAATTAAGAACTTGCTGGAGCGGAGCATGTGTTAAGGATGTAGGGAAAGGACTTTGAAATCCTAACCATTCCCAGGTCATATTTAACCAGGGAGTAAGCAGGGAGTGATCTGTAAGCAGAAGCACCATAGATCTATAGGTACACTGTGGAGAAAATCACATAAAAATGCAATTAGAACTGTATGACTTCAAAAGATATTTTGAAAATCAGTGACTTGCATTGTATGGACAAATAACATTGAGACATTTAAAATATATATATTTTTTGTAGCTTAGTCGGAAGAAAGTCATACAGGTTTGGAACGACTTGAGATTAAGTAAATCATCACCAATATATTCATTTTTGAACTATCATTTTAATTCACATTTTAATTAAAATGAGCAAATGCAAAAAAATGTTTTGGCCACACATAATTTACATTTAAGGAAATAAAGTGTGCTTAATTTCTATTGTGTTGGGACTGGATGGGTAATGTTAAATGTTAAAGTGTTGTTTTATGTGTTTTGTGTGCAATAAGACTTGTTTGTTGGCATTTAGGTTGTCAGATTAATGTGCTTGTGCTTCGGTTGAGGAAGGACTAATGTAAGTACAAATTGATCTGTGTTCTGCTTTAGTTCAAGAACAGTTTCTGTTTTGTGCTTTGCATGTAAAAAACGACTTTTAGCATAACGTGCTATCACTTCATAGTTGTAAACTGCTACATATTCAAATGATTTAGTTTGACATTTCTAATTTAATTGGTTTACTCAATTTAATTTATTCTAAGATGTTTGAGTCCAGTTTAGTGTTACACAATGTTAACACTAGAAGTGCCAGAATTCCATAACTACTAGAACTGCCACAAGCGGTCATTTTGACCTTTAGATTGCAAACTCTATATCTCTAATGATAAATACCCAATTGAGAGATTAATGCATTTATTATATTAGGATATCTTTTAAAAACAAAACAACACCAAACACTTAAACTTACATTTAAACAAGTTTAATTATACATTTATAAATAATAATATCATCAGTAGGCTAGCCCGTAATTATTGCATATTCACAACAGATAGGCTATATTTCCATATCCATTCAACATAACAAGATAATAGCAACTAAAAGTATCTTATTTAGATATTCTTTTGACAGTGAGAGAGACAATGTCACGGTTTATGAATTCGCTGTCTCCTTTCTCGTCTTGTTGTGTGTGTGTGCGTGGTCGCTGATCATTGCCGCTGATCAGCACGCCCGCTGCTTCTGATCAACGCGCCAGCTATTGCGGATCAGCGAACCCTTTTTAGTGCCACTGTTGTCGCCTAGTTTTTGTCAGATCGTTGTGGATGTTTCCTGCGTGTTTGTTCCCTGCCTGTATCCGTTTTCCGTGTGTCATCCATCCGTCTTCAGCACTCCATGGTTTTACACGCAGCGTCCCTATGCTGCGAAGGGCTTCATACAGGACATTTGCACACCTTAACTCTCCCAGCATCTGACCAGCTCTGAATAAACATATCTGTCATTTTGCAATTGAATCTTCTGATTATCTCCTAACAGACAAAGTTCAACCGCGGGAAATGTAACAAAAGAATACCGCGGAATTCAGTGCGGTCAATATGACCGTCTATGCTGGCCGAAATAGGTAAATATGTTCATTTGGGTTTTTTTTGCCTTATGTGTAATTTATATTAAAAACATTTTAAATGAAAATACAGACACTTTTAGGAAAAGTCAGGTACCAGCAGGATTTTATTTATTTTGCAGATATAAAATTCAAAACGGTCAAAATGACCGCCGTGGCCGTTCTAGTGTTAAAGGGGTCATCGGATGCACATTTCCCACAAGTTGGTGTCATTATATAGGGTCTTAATGTAAATTTTGTAACAAACTTTGGTTAAAATTCCTCAATGGTTGTGTAAAACAACACCCTTTTTATCTCCTCAAAAACAGCTCTGTTCACAGCGACCCGTTTCGGTGCATGTCTCTTTAAATGATAGCGAGGAACTGCTCACCCCATCCCTCTCTTCCATGGGGCGTATCACACTAGACACGTAAAGTGCTGCCTTGCCGGACAGTATAGAAATGGCTGAGGGCAGAAATATGCTAATACGGGACAGTCCGTCATTGGTCGTGGGCGGAGCATGAGCAATATGACATCATATTCCTCAGGAAATATTGAATATTGAGTGTTTAGGCTTTTTGAGGATTAAAAAGAAAGGAGTGAATGGATTTTTTACATTGTATGGTGGTTGTGTCCAAACACTGCAAATACACATTTATATGCAAACACCATATAAAAGTAAATCCAATTTTAGCCATTTATGAGTGACATCTTCATTACATTGCATTGTTTTTCTTGTAATGCTTCTTTTCTGTTGGAACTACATGATCTTAATGTGTCATACATCATGTGAATATGGTAAACTGGGACAAAAGTTTCCTTGCTTCTCTCAAAGACCCTGCCTTATGTTTTGAGCCTTTTTCATTACTATCTGTGATATTTTACTCCTTGCTCTTGAATTAAACATCATTCAAACTGTGAAATACAAAAACACTGTACTGCTGGTCGAAAGAAAGCAAACAGAGACTCCTGTGTGTCTTTCCTATAGAAAACCACAGAGATCAGAAAAAAAACATCAGGCAGACTTATGTCGATAAATAAAAACCCAACAGACCTTTAAAAAATAAGAATGACCAGCCCGATCTCACGGCAATTCGTACAAATTTTACGAGGTGGCTAATTCGTACTAATTCATACGACCTCACTCGTACAAATTCGTACGATTTTTGCTAATTCGTACATATTTTACGAGTTACCAAATTCGTATGAATTCGTATGAATGACCTAACCCTGACCCTGCCCCTAAACCTACCCATCACGTGGGTTTAGACAAATCGTACAAATTTGTACGAGTGAGGTCGTATGAATTAGTACGAATTAGCCTCCTTTTAATCACTCGTACGAATTCGTACAAATTGGTCGCGAGATAGCATTGGAATGACTGTAATGTAATGCAAAAAAAGTTACTCCTTCACAAGTGAGTGTGTTAAAATAAGCTTTAACTGACATGAAAACGAGATCTAATAAGTAAGACTAAAAGTGTGCTCACATCTGGTCATAATTTCTTGACCATCTCCTACTTGATCGTTGTGACGCCATGGCATTGGCTAGTCAGGGAACTTCCTCTGCACATATATAAGCATAAATGTCACCGGGTGAACAAACCGGGAACCAAAAAAAATTGTTGACTCGTTTCCAGGGGGAAGAAATGCCGGTGTAACACCAGGCTGGCTCTGGGTTTACCTGTCATGGCCGCCGACCATAACAAGCGCCAGCTGAAGCCAGTGAGTAGCGCTTCATTGAAGCATGTGTCTGGGAAAAAGGAGTATAAAGAGAGGGGCTTGAAGCACAGGAAGGGGGTGTAAAAATGCTTTGGCAGTAGGAAAGCTCCTCAGGAGTGCTTGAGTGGATTGTAGCAGTGGCAGTGAGCGGCGGCAAGTGCAGAAAGCAGAGGTTTAAGACCTGATCGGTGTTCTATGTTGAGTAGTGATGGCAAGATGAGGCTTCCTGAACCACTGAGACCTCGCAGCCCATTGGTTCAACCAAAGGTTCATTACTCGAAGCTTCATTCAGCATTGCTCACTAGTGACACCTAGCTACTGTGCAAAGAAACAGCAGGCAAATTAATTCATTCTGAACCAATGACCCGCCCCCCTCCCGCTCTGATTTATTTATTTATTTATTTATCTTCTTCTCATTGTTAATGTCCCTGTAACCTTTCATTTGCAATAATAAAGAGATCTGTGCAGACATTTGTCCATTGCCTGGGTATGAAATAAAACGTGTATCTTTCTCTGTCTGCATTTACTTGTACAGAGAACTGTCACACACACAGTTAATTAATTATTTTTAAAAAATGTGGATAGTTACAGTATGAACAACAAAAGTGACTGTTGAGTGCAGTGCTTATGGTGGAGGGACTCGAGGAAGTGTAATAAAGTAAACTGCAGTAAACCCCACAGTTTGGGGTGGATGAAGGAAGGATTGCAATAGATTTTTATTGAGAAAATTAATTTTTTGAAGTGTGTTGGGGTTTAGACAATTCCTCTTCTTGGACAAAACCTCTCCAGCCTTGGAAAAATATCCTTTCACAAGGAACAGAGGATGCAGGGGAACATAAAATGTCAGTGCCAGCGGGTATAAATGAAGATATTGATGCTTCTGTTGAGCCCAGACAGGGGAGGATTTCCTCTTTCTTGCTGGCTCCATTACCATGGAAAAGGAAGATGTCATAAAAAGCAAACAAATCCAAAAGTGCTATCCAAATCAAAAAGCAGTCCAGTCCAGATCCAAAAATCTAAGCTACCCAAAATCCAAAGCAATCCAAATAATCTTATCTAATTAATATAACAAGACTATAATATAGCTACTATGATTAATAATAACAATTATTAATTATTATTAATAATTATTCTAACCTGATATAATGTAATATACAGCCCTAACACATATATGACACAATAACGACAATGAGAGTTCTCTAACTCTCTGACACGCTACAACTGCTTCTACTACTCCTGACAAGAAGACAACACCCACAAGGTGGCGCGAGTTTCGAACCCCCTTTATCCAGAAGCGACACTCAGACCGAACCGATGACGTATCCACACAAACCGAGGCCTCGTTTGTCATCAGTCACGTGATTTTCAAGTTAACAACACAAGCCTCGAATCGCGGCTTCATCTGGCACGCCCATTTTTTCTCGACACAAGCTCCGATGCCTCGGTTCAAATGTCACATCACTAATGTTGAGTCCCCCGAGACATGCTCATTAAGTGAGTCTTTTTAAAGAAACCACGAACAGCAACACAACGAAGTAAGTGAGAAAACTTCACAGAGGAAGAAGGAGAGTGACTGGCAGAAAAGAGAGTGGAAACCCGCTGCAGGATTCACGTGATTCACAGAGGAAAAGTTAAGTGCACCCCTTTTATGATTCACCTTTTGGAGAAAAACCTATGTGAAGATTGCCATCACCAGTGTACGACTAACCTGTGTTTGTGGGCAGTGTGTGTTATCCTGTTGACAGTAACCGTAGCGGCTGGGAAGATCGCTGAATCCATGTTCATCTTCTGAGTCCACTATTCTTTGGTTCATCCATCCTATGAAGAAAAGAGAAACGAGTTGATTAATCGCTGTGAAGATAGAGTGAGTTTGCAGTGTCTGAAAGAGTGAACTAAACACGTGTGGAGATGTACAAGAGTGATTTATGCACGAGTGCGGTGAGATCAAACAACTGTGTTCTCTCTGAGTTTCTGACGGATGGAATTGATCCATAACTTTGAAGATTCTTTCGAATTGATCTGTCCCCTCAGCTGTGTCCAGGTCTCTGGGATTGTGTGTATGGTGCAGAGGAGAACAGCTCAACGCACCTCTATTGCAACCGTTCACGAGCACTGTACCCCACGCCAAAGAAGGTCCAGCCTCCCTATTTCTCCCAACGGCGCCGTTCTAACCCACCCAGAACGAGAGCGAAGGCTGGTAAAGTACCCCGTTTCCGTCTTTGAAGTCACTGTCTGTCCCACGAACTTATTCAACGGGTCTGACGACGAGAGAAGTCACTGTCTGTCCCACGAGCCACCAAGAGAGGGATATACTTGCCTGAAGAACGGAGTGCCTACCAGCACTCCCCTCCCCGTATCGCACCAAAGCCACAGCCACGAACGTCCCTGTCCCTGCTTTTATCCCTTTTTAAATTTAATAAAAACTTACTTTTTAAACTTACCTTGGTTGTCTGCCTCTGGTGTCTGCTCCTCCGGAGTGTGGTAAATAACCCTTGGCCTTAACATCGGTGACATAAAGATGACTTAATGTTTGAAGTATTTTACTGTTATCAACACTGAAGCTACACATAGAGCCCTCTACCAAATAATAATTCAGCCATCGATCAGGGAAAAAACACAGCAATGCACAAATACCCAGACCTCTAGCATTTTATTTTACATCCTTTTTTCCTGGTTCCCAGTGCACTGATCAAAATCAATTTGTTGACTCATTCAGCACTTAATTGATCTGGATCTCTTCCCAACTTCTCCAGCTCCTGCAAAGAGAGTGAGAGAAACAGAAGGAGAGAAAGAAAGGTTAGATCACTCTTATTTTATATTTTTTTATATACTATTATAATATTTAGATTTTTGTTTTTATATTTTCCGTTTTTTTGCACACAGATGGAGTCAAAATGATCCACGTTCACACGGATCCACAAAAATGTCTAAAAACGCTGTATTATGCATGCCAGGCCAGTAGTTCGCGATGTCACTTTAGTAAAGAAACATTGCGTGCCGGTAATGTTTAACAGTATCATTTTCAAAAACATGCACTTTAAAACCTGTTTTCAAAAGTTTGCGTTTTCAGGACCCCGAAAGGCCGTTGTCGTGTAAATGAACGGCCAAAATGCAGACAAAGTTTTACGTTTTTAGCTGACAACAGTATTTTGTAAACGACGCCTAATATTTAGCAAATTTATGTGCTGTTGTCATGTTTATACTTTTTTTTTATATTTCTATTTAGTTGTAATTTATTTTTATGTTTAAGTTTTATTATTTAAGTACCTCAACCAGTTAAAGCCAAGGCAACATTTCTAATTTTGTTTAAGTTGTTTAATGCCACGGTCACACTTTGAGCACAAACAATTTGTACAGACACTGCAACAGTTGTGATATGACATCACACTCTGCGGAATCTTATTTATAAACATAAATTTCACATACAACGAATAATAATAAATCTAAAAGTTACAAAATATACAATCTACTCCACTTTACTGGAAAAAAAATGTGCATTCATTTGATTCAGCCAAATTCGTATCACATGAAGACGTGACCAATAGAAGATCATGTGCACCCTACATGATCTTCTATTGGTCACGTCTTCATGTGATACGAATTTGCAGGTTAAAGTTCTTTGCATGAGCTTGCATATTCGGTCTCCAGCATTCGCATGCAAGTAAGTCAATGCAACAAAAAGTGTAGTGTTACCGCCCCTTCAGTTTTTCATCTAATATTTATATTTTATTTGATTTCAGTTTCAGCTTTATTTATGTAGCAAATTAGCTCTAAGAAATATTAATAATCAATAATAACTTGTAATAATTGATTATGAATATTTGGATCAGTTAATAGAATTAACTTAGTGTAGTAAAATTAATATTACAATCAATCAACCTGTTTGTGTCGTGAACACTCTGTGTTAATTGTTTATTAATTCTAAGAAATGTACATTTCCGGGGCATGGGAAATGTCTTTCTTACTGTACAGTACTATTCAGAGCCTGTAGTCAAAATCTATGATTAGGGACTCCAGTATCCCTTGTGTTCTGTTCGAATTCTGTGTACTCCCCTTATGGACCGGGTCAAATTGACCCTAATTGGATTCAATACAATTCCTGAAAAATCACACTATGAAAAACAACAAAGATTTAGATACAAACTGTAAACTTTTAATATCAGCATTTGTCAAACATTACAAAAACATTATATCTGAAAATATGATTTATGAAAATGTTTTTAAAACATTTTTTAAAACAGTTTTGTTTTGACAAAATTGGAAAATAAACAGTATACTGATTTCTTTGCATATATATATATATTTTTTTTTTTTTTTTTTTTTTTTTATGCTTTGAACATCGTAACTGAACAAAAAAAAATTGCTGTATAATGAAAATTTTTCATTTTCCTAAGTTAACTTTCCCTAGTTTCCTAAGACCTATTTTCCTAGTTTCATTATTCACTCACTGGGAAGTGAGAAACCAAACATAACAAAAACATACATCAAATAAATGTTTTTTATTTATTTTTTGGCTCTGTGAATCTGCCTTTGAAAATCCTACATAAAAGTTTTGGTTAAAAGCTAGGTATTTTAGATATTTTGAATATTGAAATGAGAGCTTATTTTACTATCTGTGTCTGACAAAGATTTTCATCTGTAATTTGCAAATAATTCTGAACACTGTAATTTTATCTTTTTCAAGTGTGTTTGGTTAGGGTTAGAGCACTTTTAGATGCACTTGCACGTTAGAACTGGAGTTGAAGTGCCCTGACATACAGAAAATAAATGTTTTTATTTTGTGTCTGTACAGTTGCTTTTGAATGGCTGCCTATGAGGGTCAAATTGACCCGCGAACATCACGAACGTAACAGTAATTTTGTTTGTATATGTCAAAACACATCAGCATGTTGAAACTTTGCAGGCATGTTCATCATGATAAATGAGAAAAAGTCACAAAATATCAAGAAAAAAAACAAAGGTTAACCAGTATTTCCAACAACTTGAAAATCGAAACGGGTCAAATTGACCCGCAACATAACACAAGGGGTATATGAGCTTGAGACACGGACAACTTACATGTGACATGAACAAGACTTTATTATCTAGACTAAACTACTCTAACCTACACATACATACATGCATACAGTTAACCAAGGGAAAGAGAATTGAAGCAGAATACAGGAAAGCAAGACGTTATAGCATTGTTTGAAATTCAGCAGATTAACAGCCTTGAGCAAACCATCAGTTTATTTCTACGCCCTTCTTAAAAAGGGGTAAGGATACTTAATGTATCAAATAATGAGACTAAGTTGATACTTGCATGTCTCGCCCATTTGAATTAAACTGTCCTGATGCTATTTGTTGAGGCTCCAGTTGATCTTTGCTGATGTTGTCTTGATGAGAGAGAACCAGTGGGAGTCAGAGAAAGACAAGGCCGCAGCCTGGCACAAGCTAGGGGGTCCTTAAAACTTCTAGTTCAGCATCATATTAACATCAGGATTTCAGAAAGGGACTAAGCCCAAGAGAACTAAGAGACTAATGCTGCGTTCCAGGCAGGGTTTTGAGCATGCAAATCACGACTTCAAACCACGACTCACGACTTTGTAGCGTTCCAGGCCAGTCACGCCAAACTACCTGAGCGCAATATACATACTTATTGTTTTAGACAGATAACATTGTAATACATAATCATGTGTGTATTATTATAATTATTATTATATTATTATTAATTTGACTGCGTTATATTGTCCTAAAGTGTATTCTCACCGTGTACCGCCTGCAGAAACACTGCATCCGTAGGGGCTGCCATTGTTGTTTTGTATGGTTTCGTGGGCTATGTGACTTCAGAGCTCGTAACTGGGAGTACATCGATCTAGTACGAGTTCACGGGTGGGAAGTCACGGGTTTGACTGCCGTTCCAGTGCACTTTCACAGGTATAAGGTTGGAAAAACACGGGTTAACATGACCACATAAAAGGTTATGTTAACCCATGTTAACCACGGGTTAACCAAACCACATAAAAGGAAAATCATGAGATGGGAAAATTAGATACATGTTTACATTTCTCAAGTGGTTATATATAGAATATATAGGATTAAAAGGTTCTCTTACGAGAGTATCTCTCGTACTGCGTAATAGCTTACGCTAGGGGAAAACCTCTTTTCCACGAGATATTGAAGCCAAAAATTATCCTTAATTTTTTATTAATGTAAAACGCTTTGCAGCAGCAAGCTATTGGCTGCTCTTGCGGCAAATGCGGCAGCCTATCGAGAGAGACTCTGCGTGACGTAAAGACCAATGGGGGCAACTCGCGCCCATATCGTCACGTCCCGCCAGAAAGGGCGTGGTCTCACTCTATAAATATGCTCGTTAGGCTGGTACAAGCTGATTTTCATCTCTTCAGCGAAGCACACGCATCGCTGGATCCGGAGTGAGAAGCCGCGACGTCGAAGCAAGCTTTTCAGCGGGACGAGCTCTGGAGTCGCTGGCCTCGCCGCCTTCAACTGCCGTACCTGCTGCGCTTTCCGGCGTTCTATATCCTTTTATATCACTTTGTATCCTTACTCTGCTGAGAGTGTTTGCTCGCTTACTTGACGCGACTCACACTTCTCATCACAAAAGAGCTGCGTCTTTTTAAAGATGCCATCCTGTGGCTCGTGCCGCGCCCCACTCAGCGACGGGGACCGTCACGTCATCTGTGTGTCCTGCCTGGGTGAGGATCACGCGGCCATCGCGCTCGCTGACGGTGGATGCCCTCATTGCGAGTTTTTGCCTATGGTGACTCTGAGGACTCGCTTGGCATCATTCTCCGAGCCTTCACCACAGCCCGCCGTGGTGCCGCGCCGCAAGAAGCGCCGCGCCCAGCGCGCTCCCGAGCTCTCTCCAGCCCGCCAAAGCTCGCCGGTTCGCCCGCCAGCTTCGCCGGCTTTGCTCGAGTCGCTCACTGACGGACAACGGCCGCCGCCTGCCGCCGCGTCCGTCCACGAGTTCGACGAACCCACCGAGGCTTGTTCTCTTCTGGCATCTGATAGCGAGGATTGGGCGAGCTCCGTGGACCTCCCCTCCGCTAGCGTTTCCCGCCAAACCACTGGTAAGAGAGCCGGCATTGAGACTGAGCTGATGCGTCTGCTCTCTCAGGCCGTGGAAAGCATCGGCCTCGACTGGGAGGCGCCCGCGCAACCGCCGCGCGAGTCGTCAGGGAAACGGGCAAGCATCAAGACCGCGAGCCCTAAAACCGCGGCTAGCTTTCTTTACGTTATAAGAAATCTACCCCGCCCCCCATGGGCGTGCGTCACCGGCAAATGAGAAAAGAGTGTGTTTTAGTCCCCGCCGAGGCCGGACTAATCTCCATTTCTCAAACATTTCTCAGCTCCTAGTTTGAGCGGCTGAAAATGTCATTATTGCAGCAATGAGCCTGTTGTATAACACGCACACCTGCATACAAACGCCGACACACACAAAACTGTGATGACGCTCTCTTATCTGCTTGTGCTAATGTAGTTCTCCCTGTGGCCCAGTGGCAGAACCCGAAGCCTTCGCGCGAGAGACCCGTGTTCGATCCTGGCTCTCGCAGCAGATAAAAATTTAGTCTCGCCGCGGCCAGACTTACACCGAAACTTTTCGCTCGTTCAGTTCCAGAAAATGCGACTGTTCCAGTGTATTTTGCAGTAAACAAGCTGGTTCCACGGCCCGCTTGCCTGCACATAAAGGCCGTTTCCACGGCGACCCAGAAAAATCATGTAATCATTGTATTTCTGGTTTTCCGGCCACAGCCGATGGTGTTATAAGTGTAATAAAATGCTCACAGCCCAGTGTTCATTTCTACACACAAACACAGCCCGCCACGGTACAGGGCTCGCACAAATGAAATCGACGCATGTCAATTGTGCATTAAATGTAGTGAATGTGCCCACAACCCAGTGCCCACAAACACTACCACGGTTTCTGTAAAACGAAACCAACACAAGTCTTCCTAGCCTCCTAGGAAATCGACGGTGTTTCAGTCTCGCCATGGCCAGACTTCCACTTAAATTTTCGCTCGTTCAGTTGCAGAAAATGTGACTGTTCCAGTGTATTTTGCAGTAAGCAAGCCAGTACCATGCCCGCTTGCCTGCACACAAATGCTGTTCCCACGGCGACCCAGATAAATCACATAAACGGTGTATTTTCTGGTATTCCGGCCACAGCCGATGGTGTTATGAGTGTATTGAAAATGCCCACAACCCAGGGCTCATTTCTACACACAAACACAGCCCGCAAAGTTGCAGGGCTCGCACAAACAAAATCATTGAGACGACGGGACATTGAGACGACGGTGAAAACGAAGTATCTCATCTACTTTGAGCCGAGATAGCGAAACTACTGAGCAAAGGTGCTATAGAACCTTTATCTCAAGCTCAGAGCAAAGGGGGCCTACACAGCAGATATTTTCTGGTACCGAAAAAAGATGGAGGTCTCAGACCCATTTTAGATCTGCGACAGCTGAACAGAGCGCTTGTGAAACGCCAGTTCAGAATGCTTACGACCAGGAAAATCCTCGCGCAAGTGCGCCACGGGGACTGGTTTATGTCAATAGATCTGAAAGACGCCTATTTCCAAATACAAATAGCGTCCCATCACAGGCGATTCTTGAGATTCGCTTTCGAGGGCCAGGCATATCAATGCACAGTCCTGCCGTTCGGCCTGTCCCTAGCACCTCGTACATTCACGAAGTGCATGGACGCGGCGCTCGCACCCCTGAGACTTCAGGGCATGCGAGTCCTGAACTACTTGGACGATTGGCCGATTCTAGCTCGATCACGATCGGAGCTCATAGAACACAGGGCCGCATTACTCGAGCACCTCGAGGAGCTGGGCCTCACAGTCAATTGGGCGAAGAGCTCACTGTCTCCCAGTCAGAAAATTTCCTTTCTGGGAACAGTGTTAGACTCGCTATCCATGACGGCACGCCTGTCACCAGAGCGCGGACTAAATATTCAGCGCATCGCGAAATCCTTCCGCCACGGCTCGATAGTTCCGCTCAAAAGGTTTCAGAAAATGCTGGGGCTGATGGCCTCAGCGGCCTCTGTACTCCAGTTGGGCTTGCTTCGCATGCGCCCACTGCAGATGGGGCTGAAAGCGCGGGTTCCACCCAGGGCATGGACAGCGGGTCTGTTTCGCCTCAGGGTCGACCTACAGTGTGTTTCAGCTCTGGAACCTTGGAAAATAACCGACTGGTATCAGTCAGGTGTGAGTCTGGGGACCGCTTCGAGTGTGAAGGTGGTGTCTACGGACGCCTCCACCTCGGGGTGGGGAGCGCTGCTCGAGGGCAGACCGCTAGCTGGCCTGTGGTCAGAACGGGAAAAGCTCCTTCACATAAACTGCTTGGAGATGATAGCAGTCGACAAAGCGCTACGGCGTTTTTGTCCCCAGGTAACAGGCCACCACATCTTGGTCCGGTCGGACAACATGTCAGTGGTGGCATACATAAATCGCCAGGGCGGCGTCAGGTCACGAAACCTTCACAGGCTGACGGAACGCCTCCTGGTCTGGGCTCAGCACAACCTGCTCTCACTGAGAGCAGCGCACGTGCCTGGTCACCTGAATGTGGGACCAGACAGACTGTCCAGGAACAATGTTCCAGCAGGGGAGTGGTCGCTGCACCCGCAGACAGTCCAGCTGCTGTGGAAAACATTCGGCAGAGCACAGGTGGACCTATTCGCGTCCCACGAAAACGCTCATTGCCCGAAGTTTTTCTCGAAAAGCAAGGACGCGCTGGCTCATGTTTGGCCCCGCTGCCCCCTATATGCTTTTCCTCCTGTCTCGCTCCTGCCTCAGGTGTTGGAACGAATCAGGGAAAACGGATGCCCAGTGCTGCTCGTAGCTTCGCTCTGGACAAACCAGACGTGGTTCCCTGCCCTGATGCAGCTGACCAGCACTGCCCCATGGCCTGTACCATTGAGGAGAGACCTCCTCTCTCAGGCGGAGGGCTCGATTTGGCACCCTCGCCCAGAGCTGTGGTCCCTGCACGCATGGGCCATCAACGGGTACCCGCTAGCCTCCCAGAAGGAGTGTTAAACACGATCGCGCAGGCTAGAGCTCCGTCTACCAGGCGGCTCTACTCCTCGAAATGG
The DNA here is from genome assembly GCF_029890125.1 of Rhinichthys klamathensis goyatoka. Lineage (NCBI taxonomy): Eukaryota > Metazoa > Chordata > Actinopteri > Cypriniformes > Leuciscidae > Rhinichthys > Rhinichthys klamathensis. The sequence goes on along the minus strand of NW_026606955.1, from coordinate 420,590 downwards.
TCTGTTTTCTCTGCATGGTGTCAAACCCAGAGTTTTTCACCTGTGGAATGCGGGGTTTCGGAAGTGCTTTCCTTCCTTCAAGAGCTACTGGATAAGGGCAGGACCCCATCCACGCTCAAAGTATATGTGGCGGCCATAGCAACGTTTGCAAAACCGGTGTCTGGCCAGTCGCTGGGGAAGAACGACTTAGTCGTGCGTTTCCTTAGGGGAGCTCGGAGGCTAAACCCTCCCAGGCCCCCTTCAGTCCCGACGTGGGACCTTTCTACGGTCCTGGAGGCCATGAAAGGCGCCCCGTTCGAGCCAATCCAGCTGGTGGACATGAAACACCTGTCGTTCAAAACAGTGTTTCTCATGGCTCTCGCTTCAGTGAAGCGCATAGGGGACTTGCAGGCGCTTTCAGTAAGCGCGTCATGTATGGAGTTTGGGCCTAATGACTCGAAGGTCATTCTCAAACCTAAGCACGGGTATGTGCTGGAATCCCTCAATACACCGTTTAGGGCCCAGGTAATTTCCCTGTCCGCCCTTCCGGTTCTCAATGAGGAGGAGGACGCGAGTCTCCTTTGCCCCGTCAGGGCATTATGTTAGCTTCTTTGCCCCGTCAGCTTATGTGTCGCGCTCGTCTGTTTTCAGACAGACTGAGCAGCTTTTCGTTTTGTTTGGCGGGCGCTCCAAGGGACTTGCCGCCTCAAAACAGAGCCTATCCAGATGGATAGTGGATGCCATTGCGCTCGCTTACACTGCAAAGGGCCTGCAGTGCCCCTTGGGTGTCAGAGCGCACTCCACGAGAGGCGTGGCCTCTTTGTGGGCATGGTCTAGCGGGGTTTCCCTGCAAGATATCTGTACGCCCGCGGGCTGGGCCTCGCCGTCTACATTTATGAAATACTATAACCTGGAGGTACCCGCCTTACAAGCTAAGCTTTTGGCGGTCAAAAAATGCAGTGCTATCTGCCCCCTGCAGCCCCATGAGTGTTGACACACGTATGGCCACCCAGATCAGGCTGAAAGCTTTCACCCTGGCTGCGCGTTTTATTGTCATATGATAGCCCCGCTGGGTGCTATTTTATAAGGAATGACGCTTCCAGCCTCTCTTCCTCCACTCTATGTGAGTTTATGGTGATTATGCACTATATGAGCCCTGGGCTTCGGCCCCTGGGACTTTGGTGTTGGATCCCTGTACGCACGGCGTGTTGCATTGTGTTCCCCTAGAGTAAGCTATTACGCAGTACGAGAGATACTCTCGTAAGAGAACGTACTCGGTTACTAACGTAACCTCGGTTCTCTCTAGAGAGGGAACGAGTACTGCGTATCTTGCCGTGCTTGGAATACGCTCTGGTTCGCTTCGGCGATGAAAACCAGCTTGTACCAGCCTAACGAGCATATTTATAGAGTGAGACCACGCCCTTTCTGGCGGGACGTGACGATATGGGCGCGAGTTGCCCCCATTGGTCATTACGTCACGCAGAGTCTCTCTCGATAGGCTGCTGCATTTGCCGCAAGAGCAGCCAATAGGCGCGCGAGCTGTATCGCCTGTGTCTGCTTGCTGCTGCAAAGCGTTTTACATTAATAAAAAATTAAGGATAATTTTTGGCTTCAATATCTCGTGGAAAAGAGGTTTTCCCCTAGCGTAAGCTATTACGCAGTACTCGTTCCCTCTCTAGAGAGAACCGAGGTTACGTTAGTAACCGAGTACGTTTTATTTCTCCTTCTCAGCAAGAATTAAGTGAGAGTCAAAACTCTCTGCAAATTCCTTTTGGGGTCATAAAAATTCTTATTAGTCTTAATGTGTCCTGTAACAGGACACCGGGTTCTGCCAGTGTGTTAGTTTCATTTGGGATTTTAGTTTTTGGGGAAGTTTCATAGACCTTTATTGGGAGAGTGAGTTTGCTGGATTATTCATTAAATATAATGAATAATTTGTCTGTGTCTGATTGGTCCAGATGCTACATTTAAAAAAAAAAGAAAGAAAATTAATTTTAATAGTTGTAGCCATTTACAAGGTTAGATTAGCCTTAGACGGCACTGCCATGGGTGACCCAAAGGGCGTTTATTGTTACAATATTGGCTGGCTTTACGCAACTTAACACCGCATCATTTCCACCTGGACTTGACAAAGTTTTTGCAAGGTTAGTGGCGCTTTGTAGCAAGTTAACTAGATATCTGTGTGCAGAACTGTATATTCAGCATTCATTGAGTTATTTCTGTGAAATAGTCCGTACTTAATACCTGGTAAGACTATTCACATTTTACACTATTTCTATGGTCGTTTATGTACAACCGCCCACTATTTGAATTCATTTTCATGCACTATGTTATTATTCCTGTCTAAGTTGCTGATTTTTAACTGGAATAAGCTGCAATGATGACTAGACTTTTCGACAGTTTTAGACTAGCCTACTAGAATACCAATTTTCAAAAACAGTTTGTCTTCTCTATTTCAGTAGTGATTTAACGCAGCCATCCTGGAATGTTGGGCAAAATATGTTAAAGAGGATCATTAAACGTGTTATTTCCCTTTTTTAATATAGGCAAGGTTCAATATGAATTTTTGGCATTACTCTTTTGAAGACTTTTGCTCTTTTTTAATGATTCGTGCGACACATACAGCACAGAACCGAGACTAAAGCTATACAACAAGAAGAATCAAGAGTCTTTGTTAAAGAAATTCGACTCGCAGACAACATAGTTCAAAGATTACCCCAGAATAGATAGATGCTCCTCAGCCAGAACTTTAAACGATCATGGGTCTTAAATCAGATTCCCAGGGGATTCTGGAGAAGAAGGATTGGCATGACTGAAATTTCGTATCTCTGCAAAAGTCTGTTTTTAAGCTAAAATAAGCCTTCAGCACCCCAGATTTCACTTTAAGTCTTACCTCACTCCTTTTGTTCCTCAGTTTTGGGACCCTGTAAAATATGGATGACTCAAAGGTCTTAAAGACAGCATGTGAGTGTGACTCTCTGGACACATTGTTTTCCAGGACTGCACATAGCGTGTCTTTGTTTATCAGACGCTGTGAGTCAACTAAGGAGAGCTGTCATTGTTTTAAAATAGAGACGGCTCCTTTTGGCACATTCATTTTTTAAAAGCCTCCTGATTTTCCACTTCACTTCCTCCAGCTCATCCATCCAGGCACTTGGATCTGGTGGCCCACTAGGGAGGAATGGGAAAATATATTGACCCCAGGGAGCTGGTGTCATTTGTAAACTAACCTCGATGGAGTCATCAACTTGACCAATATGTTCCTCTGTCCCGTCGTTGCCAGGAAAACAATCGTAGGAGAACAACGCCAGCGCTTTTACTTGGAATCAGCACGGCGGACGGTTCCCCGCGTACAGCTGCTAGAAGCTAATGAGCAGCAGATGCTAAAAGCGCTGAGGTTTGTGAAGAAGAAAGATTTATTTGACTAGCGAGTTTTAGATATGCAGAAAGGAGTGCTTTGAAGAAACGATTCCATTAAGATGCTGAAACAATAGCATCTGTTTTTGCACAGAGAGGGGAATCTATTTTTGTTCACGCTGTCTTGTTAATGGTTTTTCTTCAAAGGGGATATCCTGTTGGGAAAGTTTCTTCAAGCAAGGGAGCTCTTGTTTGAGGCCAAGATCTCGCACTACGATAATGTCCATTCTTTATCAAAGAATGTTTCATCATTTGTTGAATCATTCTTGATCTTTTGTGGAAAAATCATAGACTGAGGTTTGGGCTAATTATCGACTTACAAAGTACAGTATCTCGATGGGCAAGACCCGACGTATCTCTCCCAGCTAAAACCCAGCTCAGATCACAAAACAGGAAACGAATGTAATCCCACATCTGCTAGACGGTTACAAAAACTGCAGTTGCACTGTCTGAAAGACTTTTATCTCCACAGCCTAGACTGGTACCCGCTCAGACAGGAGCTGTGCCTCCACGGTGACTCAATCTTCATTAACGCCCTCCATATCTGCCTGCTGTTTATGCCTTTTTCTCAGCTTGATTCTCCCCCCTCCTCCTCTTAAATACCTGCAGAGGTAAAGGCTAAGTGATTGGATAACTGACACCTCTTTTGCAATCACGGCCTGCCATTTTTGAGCCTCAATCGCTCTCTCTAATCAGGGCTGGGTATTGTTCTCATTTGTTCACCAGGCCAGGGACAGTGATTGCTCTTTGATTTAGACTGCAGCTGGCTTTTGCAGGGATGCAGAATTACGGCGACTGCCTGATTTTCTCCTCCTTTTTTTCTTTCGAACTTTCTCTTCATCAAATAATCCTCATTCACAATTTCCACAAACATATTAAGCAGCACAACTGTTTTCAGCATTGATAATTAAATGTTTCTTGAGTAGCAAATCAACATATTAGAATGATTTCTGAAGGATCATGTGACACTGAAGACTGGGGTAAAGATGCTGAAAATTCAGCTTTGCCATCACAGGAATACATTTTAAAATGTATTAAAATGGAAAACCATTTGTGTAAATCATAAAATTATTTCACAGTATCACTGTTTAATGTATTAAATTAATATACATTACCTAATGTATACTTTACTTAATATTGTATAATATACATCCCAATTGGTGGGCATAATCATTTTTCTTTCAAAAAACATTTTTTTTAATTTACAGACCCTACATTTTTGAGTGGTATATACATATAAGTAGGCGATTGACTATAAAACCTTTTCATTATTATTATTATTTTTTAGCATTGCAGTGGCATCAAATCTTTTAAAGATTGAGGGCCATTTACTTAGAATGAGTTGTGCATGTGAAATGTGTTAATTGAAAGCACTTGTGCATTGTTTTTGCACTTGATTCTCTAAAGGAATTATGCAAATCATGTAATAATGCAGATGTGACAAAAAAAAAGTGTTTTCATGGTGCAATTCCTGTAGTTGCTGGCTTGGTCAGACAGTGTTTTAATTTTGAAGTGGTGATTCTTAGCCAGAACAAACTATTTTATGCTGATACTTAAAAGTGTAGACTAGCAACATATTGTGATTGAAAAATGAGTCATGGTGACTTCATTGGCAGATACCTTAAGACAGGCTGATTGCAGGGAAAGGGTCTGTGAGGATCAGGATCAGAGGTGTGAGTGACAGTCTTAGTTCTCAGGCTCAGACAAGATCTCATCTCATCTGCTCCTCCTCCTCATCGCTGGCTTAAACTCAACTCAAAATACTTGTGCATACTGTGTGCAAGGAACATTTTGGTGTGTACAACTTTTAGAAACTTTAGTTTCGATACCACAGAAAAAAAATTAATAGTAGGCTAACTGAAGTAAAAAGTTCTCAAGCAATAATGAATACAAGTAAACAATCCTACAAAAAGAAACAAAATTGGACAAATAAATACAATAGAACAAAGTTATAAATTGAATAAAGTAATTAAATCTAAAATAAAACTCTGCAGTCTGAATTAAATACACATTGATTTTTATTATAGCTACAAAAGTTTTTACAATTTTCTCTTTGTCTTTTGGTGTTGTTAGATAAATATTAATGGCATACAGCATCTGTATAAGGCTACAGTCACTTTAAGAGCTAAAGCACAGACCCAACATATTGATACACATTGGCTGTTTACCTCCACTCAAGATATAAACTGACTTTTTCATGTAAATACTCAGATTTTTACATATTTTTGTGTGAATTTGATATTTTAGCCTCACACAGAAAGCTGCCTTTTGCGGCATATTGCACTTTTAATAACTCTTTTTAACACCAAGCATGTCCTGCTCTTTGTTACTCATTCGTCCATGTTCCATTATTGCTCTTACTTGTTAATAACTCCTAAAAGCTGCATGCATATATGTGCATACTGTGATAAAGGATAGAGAAAAAATTCCATTGACTCACACTTTATATAACCTATACTATATATATATATATATATATATATATATATATTGTCATATCACCCAGTCCTAGCAAGCAGTAATGCTTAAACACGTTTGATAAAACCAACAACCGATTAACTATCAAGACAGACGGGCTAACACTATTTTTCCCCTTGCCAGTACTGTTTTATTCCTTCATGTTAACTGAAGAAAAATCTGAATGATGTTCCGTTTTAACCTTAATCAACAAGTAGAATCAACCACGACATCCTCACTGTATCTTGTTCCTTATTCATGCAGAACATTTGCTCATCCAGTGTTAGATGGAGTCATAAAGCTGCAGCTCACGTGCATGAAATTTGGGGTTTTGGGGCCTGAATTAGTATTTTTGTATTTTAAAAATACAAAACTAATCTTAAATGTATATAATTACAAATTAAATGTTATTTTATTCTGAATCCTGAATCTTGAAAACTGTATATTATATCTCTTACACTAACCCTAACCCTAAACCTACTCATCACAAGAAATTTTCCTCATGAGGACCAAAAATATCCCTATAAGGACAGGATTTTGGATATTGCCATCTTTGTGGGGACATACACACATTAAAAACGTCTCGGTTACATATGGTAACCCTCGTTCCCTGAGGAGGGAACGGAGACGTCTCGTCGGAGGAGTTTCCAACGAATTGGGATCACGCTAGGGAGACCAATTGCCTTTGAGTGAATTAAAACGAGCCAATGAATATTGGCATGCAGGACTTCTATTCCGCGCCCCGCCTGCCAGTGCAGGTATAAAGCGGAAGCGAGCGCACACACATATGCTTTACGCTGAGGAGCCAGACGGTGTCCAGTCCTCCTCAGGGAACGAGGGTTACCATACGGAACCGAGACGTTCCCTTTCGTTCGGGAACTCCTACGTCTCGTCGGAGGAGTTTCCAACGAATTGGGATCCCTAATAACACGCCATGGTGCTGGCCCTACAGCGCCCAGCTTAGCTTCCCACCAAAGCAGTTTCTTAATTTTCTTTACGGTGGGAGCTAGCTAGGAAGAATCACACTGCTGTTCCGCAAGACCCGCACAGTGGATTTAGATAACACTGGGAAAGCGTGCCCAACCTGTAGGAGGGAACGCTGCGGAGCCCCTGCCCGCCCGAAGGGAGGCACTAATACACATATGAACTAACCCGTGGGGTAGTGAAACATATGGCAGTCCCTGAGGTAGTCCCAGCCCGAGGGGTGGGAGCGTACTCAGCAGGGATGACAGAACAGGTCTGTCGAGGGGAAGACACGGTGCTAACACGGAGGGTAGCTGGAACGTGGAAGAAATGGGTCACCGTAGGGAAAAAGACGCTCGTAACGGGCCCCTGGGGCGGGAATGGCGTAGCAAGCCGACATGTCCTAGTGCCTCGCACTACTGGCCGTAGCGAGTACAAGGGGGGAAACAGGTTCAACACGGAGGCTATAGAATCTAGCGAACGTGTTAGGTGTCGCCCAGCCCGCAGCTCTACAGATGTCTGTCAGCGAGGCGCCCTGCGCCAGCGCCCAGGAGGAAGCGACACTCCTAGTGGAGTGTGCCGTCAACCTAGGTGGGCAAGGCACGTCCTGGGACTCATAAGCCCGGACGATAGCATCCACTAACCAGTGGGCTAACCTCTGCTTGGAGACAGCCTTCCCCTTCTGCTGGCCTCTGTAACGGACGAAGAGCTGATCTGAGGTCCTGAAGCTTTGCGTTCTTTCCACATAACAATGCAGAGCGTGGACGGGACAGAGGAAAGCTAGGGCTGGGTCTGCCTCTTCCGGGGGCAGCGCTTGCAGGTTCACTACCTGATCTACGAACGGAGTGGTAGGAACCTTGGACACATGTCTCAGAACAACGTGAGAAAGACCCGGTCCGAACTCCAGGCACGTTTCGTCGACCGAAAATGGCTGCAGATCCCCTACCCTCTTAAAAGAAGCCAAAGCCAACAGGAGAGCTGTCTTCATAGACAGGATATTTAACTCAACCGTCGGTAAGGGCTGAAAAGGGGCCTCTGGAGTGCTCTGAGCACTAGAGTTAGGTTCCAAGAGGGTACGGGGTGCGGATTACGAGGCGGATTTAGCCTCCTAGCACCCTTAAGGAATCTGATGACCAGGTCAGGCTTTCCTAATGACTTACCTTCTACTGCATCGTGATGAGCGGCTATTGTGGCAACATAGACTTTGAGGGTGGAGTGAGACAGCCTTCGCTCCAACCCATCTTGCAGGAAGGAAAGCATGACTCTGATCGGGCAAGTTCGGGGGGCTTCCCGGCGGGAAGAACACCAATCGACGAACAGGTTCCACTTCAACGCATAGAGGCGCCTCGTAGAGGGGGCTCTAGCGGAAGTGATGGTGTCTACCACAGCCTGCGGTAGGCCACCTAGAACATTCGCGTCCCGTCCAGGGACCAGACATGGAGTCTCCGGAGGTCAGGACGCGGGTGCCATAGAGCGCCTTCCTCAGAGGAATGGGCCAAGGAGGTGCTGTCGCGAGGAGCATAAGTTCTGGGAACCAGGTCCGGTTGGGCCAGTACGGCGCAACTAGCAAGACCTGCTCCTCGTCCTCCCTGACTTTGCACAGTGTCTGTGCGAGAAGGCTCACTGGGGGAAACGCATATTTGCGAAGGCCCTGGGGCCAGTGCATCTGTGCCGAGGGGTCCTCCGGTCAGGGAAAAAAAGCAACTAAACAACTGACAATGGGTCGTGTCTGGAGAGGCAAACAGATCTATCTGAGCGGCTCCGAAGATTCCCCATATCAGCTGAACCGCCTGGGGATGGAGTCGCCATTCTCCCGGAAGGGGCGGCTGCCGTGAGAGTTCGTCGGCTGCACGGTTGAGCACACCAGGGATGTGAATGGCCCGAAGCAACCTCAGATGCTTCTGACTCCATAGGAGGAGATGGCGGGCGAGTCACGACATACGACGGGAGCGTAGACCACCTTGATGGTTGATGTACGCAACGGTCGCAGTGCTTTCCGTACGGACCAGTACATGCTTGTGCAGAAGCAGCCCCTTGAGGCGGCACAAGGCCAAGCGTACTGCTTGCAACTCTAGGCAGTTGATGTGCCAATGCAGCTGAGGCCCCGTCCACAGACCTGAAACTGCATGCCCGTTGTACGTGGCCCCCCATCTGTTTGCAGAGGCATCTGTGAAAAACAGCATGCCTGGACACCTGGACTAAGGGCATTCCGGCCCGTAGAAAAGTAGGGTCCGACCAATGACTGAAGGTTTGGCGTCAGTGCGAGGTAATGTTGACCCGGAACGTGCCGCTCTGCCACGCCCATCTCGGGACTCGATCGTGAAGCCAGCACTGAAGCGGTCTCATATGCAACAGGCCGAGCGCCGTTACTGCGGCTGCGGCTGCCGTATGCCCCAGGAGCCTCTGAAACCGTTTCAGTGGGAGTGCTGACCTGCCCTGAAAAGACTTGAGGCAGTTGAGCACTGACTGGACGCGCTCCTCGATGAGGCGCTCGGAGCCGACCCGGACCACCGGCGTACCCGCGGAGGGGCAGCGAGGTGGAAGGCAGGGACCGGACTCCGGAGGCATTGCTGCGGCCGAGAGAGGGGTCTGGGTGTGCGGGGCAACACCTACCTGCTTCCACCGGGGAGCAGGCAGCAGGGAAGGCCCATCTTTCTCTGAGGCGTTCGGCTGCTGGCTATCCCGAGGCGAAGGAAGGAGCGAGGCCCGAGGGCGTCGAGTCCAGGTTTCCGTGCCTCCTTGCCCAGCGGGAGACGAGAGTGACGAGGTCGTGACTTAAACCATTTTCTCGGTCAGTAACAATGCACAGCTCAACCCCGACTCAGAACTACCCTTGTGTACTGCGTGTTTTGGCCTCACACAGACTTGTAGTGGAGAGAGGAAAAAACTTTCTCTGCAGATTTTGGCATGTTGGGCTTTCCACATTGGCACCAATATGCTTCCATACTGCTAAAAATTTTCACACACATCCGGGCAGGCACGGGGGCGGGGCAAGGCGATTACATGTCGCACTGCACCCCCAGAGTAGCGCGCATCTAGAGCGCCGAATGACGCTCGATGAGTTACCGTGACAACCCGCGCTGTCAGCCGGCAGCTCGACGGCACGCTGAGCGGCTCAAGCCTTTACGAGAAAGGGGAGACGAACAACGTGTCGACGTGGTCATGCTCTCATGAGAGAACATAAACCACCCACGAACGCAGTCTCAACATGCTTAAGTCTCCCTAGCGTGATCCCAATTCGTTGGAAACTCCTCCGACGAGACGTAGGAGTTCCCGAACGAAAGGGAATCCTAATTATTCCAAACTTTTGACAGGTCATGTATATATTATTAATATAATTATAGAGTTTATTAATATCAACTATTAATATTATTTTACAAACTATTTAAACTAATACATAGTTTACTGACTATATTTTTAATGTCACACAACATCCTAAAAATGCTGCAACATCCAGAAGCATTCATTTGAATGCCTGTGGCTGTATTGGCCATGAATTTAAAGGGATAAATTTAAAGACAGCATTTTTTTAAAGGGTTTTAGTCGACTATCGTGAGCCATCCCTAGTTGAAATGCATTTACAGTACCCAAACTGTTTGAAGTTGGTGGCAACCATTTTCTGAGGCATGCTTTAGCTCCTGTATCCTTAATTATGTCAATTATCTCTGTCTGTGAGACAGAAAAGGCGGGAAATGACAGATAATTAATAAGACATGGAGACCTTTGATTACACAGCAGTATCCACTGGTTGCATGGAGACACAAGCCTCCATTTCACCCTGTCATTATCAAAAGTTGAGTTGAAATCTTCTGCCGTCTTGAGGAAAACTAATTGTCAAGTCACCTTTATGTATATAGCGCTTTATACAATACAGATTGTTACAAAGCAGCTTTACAGCGATAACAGGAAAATGATGCATTTCGGCTGTTGTTCAGTCAATTGTTTGAGTTGTAAAGATCTATTATTAAATAAGTTCTGCAGCGTCAGTACAGTCAGATCAATATTGTTGAATATTAAGTGTCCCCAACTAAGCAAGTCAGAGGCAACAGTGGCAAGGAAACCAAACTCCATCAGATGACAGAAAATAGAAAAAAAAAAAAAACCTTGGGAGAAACCAGGCTCAGTCAGGTGTGTTCTCCTCTGGCCAACGAACGAAGACGGTGTGATTATGATTCAGGCTGCATCACAAGTCAGAATTCAGATTCCCTTTCGAGGGAACATGAACTGTGTCGATATGACACTTTGGGGAACCGGCCCTTAGCGTAACGCGTTTGAAGTATCAATGAAACTAGTCCAATCCTATTGGTGTTGCGTGATGACGTAGAGTGTGACGGCACACCTGGAAGCTACAAAGGGATGCCATCACAAAGCAGTGTTAGCTTTCGCTCTTCAGCAAGCGCTCTCTGTTGTTTGAAACGTCTATTTGGTGTTGTTTGTCTAATATATATATTACAAAGAGATGGCAAGCGAGCAGTTTCATCAGTGTGTGCACCTCTGCCCTCGTTGTATTACGGGTGGGGACACGCACGAGATACGTGTTTACTGTTTGGGAATGCAGCACGCCGGTCAGCCCTCGAGGGGGGCTATCCTCCTGCCTGGCTATATTTATTGAAGCCGGACAGGCTCTTGTCCCCGTGGTTCGGGTCTCGCGTCCGCTGAGGCAGTACGGCAGCTCAGATCGTGGGACTCACAGAGACAGCTAGCGGACGCCATCGAGACTGCTTCGGCACTTTCTCAATCCTCGTCTGATAGCCCAGATCCCCTCCTTCCCCGTGCGGAAGCCCGCCCCGCGGCTTCTTCCGCTCGGATCGATGATCCCGTGCTGTAGCTCTCTGATTCTGAGGAATTCTGAATTCTGAGGAAGAACCTTTGGCCAGCTTTTTAGCCCCTGACGCGGCCCTATTTAGCCCCTCATCTCTCAAAGCCCCGGCTCTGCCTTCTAAGCCCTGTCACATGACATCTGGCTTAGTGGGCAGAGCCTATATGGCGCGGGTCGGGCTGGTGCGAGTCTGCACACCATGGCTATTTTGCAGGAGTACCAGGCCGACCTGTCTAACTCCAGATGATATTGCCGAACTGCGCAGAGCCACAGATCTGTCTCTCCGGATAACCAAGAAGACGTTGGCCGCTCCATGACAGCTCTGGTAACCACGGAGAGGCATCTGTGGCTCAATCATTCTAGCGTTAAAGAGAAAGATAGGGACTTCCTTCTTCTTGATGACGCAGTTAATACAGTTGTCGACAGGTTCCAGGAAGCAAAGAAACAGAGCGCAGCTTTCAGGCAATAAATCCCTCACCGCTTAAGGTCGAGGAAGGCTGCCGCCGGTGGGCAACCTGAGCCGTCATCAAGCTACTCATACCGTCCGGGCCAAAAGGAGAGTGTTGCCTCTAGAGCTCCCTCTCGAAGAGCTTGGGACTCTAGATGGCGCTCCCACCTGCAGGCTCCCGAGAGGGCGGATTTGAGAACCGTCCATCAGGCCAGGAAGGCGAAGGGAAAGAGGTCCTAATTGCTATGGGACCTCTGAGGGCCGCCCCCACGAGAGAGAGCGATCTAGGTCCCCTCTCTTGTCGGACCCTCAGGAAACTGGTGTCAGTATCCCACTGCCAATGGCGCTTCGGGACACATCAGTTTCCAGCGAACGCACGCTGCTCTGTCCACCCCACAGGCCTGTGGTCAGGCAGCGTTCGAGTCCGTGCAACAAGAATCGTTTTAAATTATTCCCTGCTGGTCCTCCACTTTAGGGTATCGTCAATCGCTCTCACAAAACACTCGACACCAGCCCCGAGGTTCACCCACCGAAGTTAAACGGGATGGTTTGGCAGTGGACCCAGAGCAGGGTTGAGAGTTAGAACAGGAAGTTCACTCGCTGCTGGCAAAGGAGGCCATAGAGTATGTTCCTCCACCAGACAGGGAGTCCGGGTTCTACAGCCGGTACTTTATAGTTCCAAAGAAGGATGAAGTGTTGCGTCCTATTCTAGATCTAAGGCATCTGAATCGGTCTCTGAGGAGGTTCAGGTTCAAGATGCTCACCATTCCCATTATCGTGAACCAAATCAGGTCCGAGGACTGGTTCGTCACGATAGATCTGAAGGACTCATACTTCCACGTCTCCATCCTTCCCTCTCACAGGAAGTTCCTGAGGTTCGCTTTTGGGGGCAAAGCGTACCAGTATCGGGTTCTTCAATTCGGCCTAGCACTCTCCCCTCGCACATTCACCAAGTGCATGGATGCAGCTCTAGCCCCGCTGAGGCTCCAGGGCATCCATGTGCTAAACTACATCGACGACTGGCTCATTCTGGCCCAGTCTCTTGAACTGGGAGTTCAGCATCGAGATGTCGTCCTTGGCCATATTCAGAGCTTGGGGTTGAGACTCAACACGAAAAAGAGCGTGTTGACAGCAGCCCAGAGACCCAATGTTCCTTGGAGTGCTGTGGGACTCGGTGATGATGCGGGCACAGTTGTCTCCTGCACGGATCGAGTCCATCCTGGCCACGGTGACCAGGATAAAGCTAGGCCAAGCCATCACTATGAAACATTTTCAGAGAAGGTTAGGGCTCATGGCAGCAGCGTCCAACGTCATTCCATTTGGCCTGCTGCACATGAGGGCCCTACAGTGGTGGTTGAAAACCAAGGGGTTTTCTCCAAGGGGAAATCCGTTCCGCATAATAAGGGTTACGCGCAGATGCCTTCGTTCCCTATCAATGTGGAGGAAACCTTGGTTGGTATGGTTCTCAGATACAAAATCGCTCCTGGACGGCTCTCCATGGGAGATTCCCATCAGGAGGGACCTGCTGACACAGGCAGAGGGCTCAATATTCCACTCTGTGGAAGCTTTGGGTCTAGCCCCTGAGGGGGCACAGTACCTAGAGGCTGGCCTGTCGGCGGGAGTAGTAGAGACCATACTCAGCTCTAGAACTCCCTCCACAAGAAATTGTACTGCCTAAAATGGAATGTTTTTGGACCCAGTTAACTGCCCGGTTGCTTCAGTGCTGGAGTTCCTCCAAAATCCTTATCCGCTGGTCGTACCCCATCCACACTCAAGGTGTATGTGGCTGCCATTGCGCCTTTCCACACTCCTTTGAGTGATGGGCCCCTGGGAAGACATCAGCTGGTCGTACGTTTCCTCCATGGATGAGACCTGCAACTCGGACCAGAGTTCCCCCATGGGACCTGGCAGTGGTTCTCAAAGGGTTGGTTGAGGCCCCCTTCGAACCACTGGAGTTGGATGAGGCTAAGAACCTGTCGCTTAAGGTTGTCTTTCTCCTTACCATTACTTCTCTCAAGAGAGTAGGAGATCTCCAGGCCCTCTCCATATCTCCTCAGTGCCTGGAGTTTGCTCCTGGGAGAGTTAAGGCAATCTTGCACCCTGGACCGGTCTAATGCACCCTAGATATGTCTAATTTGGCGAGGTCGACGGTTCTACAGGCATTTCATCCCCCACCTCATGTGACGGCGGAGGAGGGTAGTCTTCATCTGCTCTGCCCTGTTAGAGCACTTGACATATATGTTCAGAGATCTTCTCAGTGGAGAAAGGCGGACCAGTTGCTGGTGTGTTTCGGGTCGCCCAGGAAAGGGCTTCCCGCATCCAAGCAGACCATCGGTAACTGGATTGTTCAGGCTGTTTCCCTGGCCTATCAGTTTGCGCAATTTGCCTTTATCTTTGGCTGTGAGGGCTCACTCTACCAGAGGCATGGCGTCTTCTAGAGCCCTCCTTTCAGGGGTACCGATTCATGAGATATGTGATGCGGCTGACTGGGCCACTCCGGACACATTCACAAGATTTTATAGTCTGAACCTCCCATGGACACCTGGTGCACGAGTGCTTTTGTCCTAGTTGTGCCTGAGACAGCTTCACACTGGGATAGGCAGGTGTCGTTGTGGCATAGTGGGTACTCTTTCCCCAAAGTGTCATATCGACGCAGTTCGAGTTCCCTCGAAAGGGAACGTCTCGGGTTACGACTGTAACCCTTGTTCCCTGAGAAAGGGAACTAGAACTGCATCCCTCTGCCACGCCTCCTCTTGCCTGGGAGCTACTTGCTTCATCGCGAAGCTAATGCTGTTTTGTGACGGCGTCCCTTTGTAGCTTCCGGGTGTGCCGTCACACTCTATGTCATCACGCAACACCAATAGGATTGGACTAGTTTCATTTATATTTTAGATGCGTACCGCTAACCTGTCATATCGACCCAGTTCTCGTTCCCTTTCTCAGGTAACAAGGGTTACAGTCGTAACCCAAGATGTTTTTCCTAAAAATTGTTTTAACTTTGTCTCTGGAAACATGGCAGGACAGTATTAGTGTAAAGTGCTTCAGAAAACTTGGAGTGTATCAAACGGGAGAGTTGAAACTAAAATTAGCTTCATGTCAGAACGACAAAAATCAGCCTCTCCTCTGGTCATGCTTTGCAGCTAAAACCTTTGACAGCTTGTGAAATGAGTTCACAGGGTTTATTTTCTTGCCTTAAACCAATTCTGAAGTGAACAAGGGTTAAGTGTCTTGGCTGTTGGCAGTTGTGAGTGGTTAAAGGACAGTATTCTAGATAGAGGCACATTTTCTGCAGAGGTAAAGTATCGCTAATATAGGGTTGGCGTAAGGATCTGTATCGTTTAACTGACAGCTTCACAGGCAGTGTCAAAAAAACATCTGTAGCTGCACACAAATCTCAGGTTTGAAATAGGAGAGAATGTATGGTTGGTAAAGTACACAACAGCTTGTTTACTTAATTTGTGTGATTTTGTCACTTAACAGCTCTAATTGCAAGCAAAGACGGTTTTACCTTTGGCCTCACTTCAAATCTCACACTAATCCTGCAAAAAATGAATATTTTGTGATCCAATGGGATCTCATTAGCATTCGTAACTGTTTGTAGTGGGAACATTATTTACAAATCCTTTGTTGGGGTTCATATAATATTTTATTAATGTAATTCACTGCTTTTTTATAGCAACTATCACAGTCTGAATCTTTATGGGAGAGTAAACACACTCACAAATCAGTATTGGCAATGTGTTTCACTTGTTGAGCTTTGATGATACGTTTAATTAAATTCAGCCATGCAAAGTGGACTAATTCTTTTATTAGTCCCATTTGGATGTTGTTTATACATAAATATGACATTAAAAAAGCCAGTCTTATTATGACTTGTACTCCATTATTTACAGATAAATGAGTCAGGGTTGTTCCAGAGTAAATCTCATTAAGGTTCTAACAATTCCAGTTCTCTTACGAGAGTATCTCTCGTACTGCGTAATAGCTTACGCTAGGGGAAAAACTCTTTTCCGCGAGATATTGAAGCCAAAAATTATCCTTAATTTTTTAATAATGTAAAACGCTTTGCAGCAGCAAGCAGACATAGGCGAAACAGCTCGCGCGCCTATTGGCTGCTCTGCAGCAAATGCAGCAGCCTATCGAGAGAGACTCTGCGTGACGTAATGACCAATGGGGGCCATTCGCGCCCATATCGTCACGTCCCGCCAGAAGGGGCGTGGTCTCACCCTATAAATATGCTCGTTAGGCTGATACAAACTGATTTTTACCTCTTCAGCGAAGCACACGCATCGCTGGATCCGGAGTGAGAAGCCGCGCCGTCGAAGCAAGCCTTTCAGCGGGACGAGCTCTGGAGTCGCTGGCCTCGCCGCCTTCAACTGCCGTACCTGCTGCGCTTTCCGGCGTTATATATCCTTTTCATACTCTGTGTGTATTTACTCTGTTGAGAGTGTTTGTCAGCTTACTTCGCGACTCACACTTCTCTCACAAAAGAGCTGCGTCTTTTTAAAGATGCCTTCCTGTGGCTCGTGCCGCGCCCCGCTCAGCGATGGAGACCGGCACGTCATGAAAGGCGCCCCGTTCGAGCCAATCCAGCTGGTGGACATGAAACACCTGTCGTTCAAAACAGTGTTTCTCATGGCTCTCGCTTCAGTGAAGCGCATAGGGGACTTACAGGCGCTTTCAGTAAGCGCGTCGTGTATGGAGTTTGGGCCTAATGACTCGAAGGTCATTCTCAAACCAAAGCACGGGTATGTCCCGAAATCCCTCAATACACCGTTCAGGGCCCAGGTAATTTCCCTGTCCGCCCTTCCGGTTCTCAGTGAGGAGGATGATGCGAGTCTCCTTTGCCCCGTCAGGGCATTGAGAGCTTATGTGTCACGCTCGTCTGTTTTCAGACAGACGGAGCAGCTTTTTGTTTTGTTTGGCGGGCGTTCTAAGGGACTCGCCGCCTCAAAACAGAGCCTATCCAGATGGATAGTGGATGCCATTGCGCTCGCTTACTCTGCGAAGGGCCTACAGTGCCCTTTGGGTGTCAGGGCGCACTCCACGAGAGGCGTGGCCTCTTCGTAGGCGTGGTCGAGCGGGGTTTCCCTGCAAGATATCTGTACGGCCGCGGGCTGGGCCTCGCCGTCTACATTTATAAAATACTATAACCTGGAGGTACCCGCCTTACAAGCTAAGCTTTTGGCGGTCTAAAATTCAGTGCTATCTGCCCCGCTGTGCGGCCCAGATGCTGAGTTTACTGCAGCCCCATGAGTGTTGACACACGTATGGCTACCCAGATCAGGCTGAAAGCTTTCACCCTGGCTGCGCGTTTTGTTGTCATACAATAGCCCCGCTGGGTGCTTTTTTATAAGGAATGACGCTTCCAGCCTCTCTTCCTCCACTCTATGTGAGTTTATGGTGATTATGCACTACATGAGCCCTGGGCTTCGGCCCCCGGGACTTTGGTGTTGGATCCCTGTACGCACGGCGTGTTGCATTGTGTTCCCCTAGCGTAAGCTATTACGCAGTACGAGAGATACTCTCGTAAGAGAACGTACTCGGTTACTAACGTAACCTCTGTTCTCTCTAGAGAGGGAACGAGTACTGCGTATCTTGCCGTGCTTGGAATACGCTCTGGTTCGCTTCAGCGGTAAAAACCAGTTTGTATCAGCCTAACGAGCATATTTATAGGGTGAGACCACGCCCCTTCTGGCGGGACGTGACGATATGGGCGCGAATGGCCCCCATTGGTCATTACGTCACGCAGAGTCTCTCTCGATAGGCTGCTGCATTTGCTGCAGAGCAGCCAATAGGCGCGCGAGCTGTTTCGCCTATGTCTGCTTGCTGCTGCAAAGCGTTTTACATTATTAAAAAATTAAGGATAATTTTTGGCTTCAATATCTCGCGGAAAAGAGTTTTTCCCCTAGCGTAAGCTATTACGCAGTACTCGTTCCCTCTCTAGAGAGAACAGAGGTTACGTTAGTAACCGAGTACGTTTTTGTAAACAATTTATAACATTTACACTGTTCAACAATTTGAGGTCTATAAGTTTTTTTTTTTTATGTTTGTAAAGTCTCTAATAATCACCAAGTCTGCATTTACAGTATTTGATCAAAAATTATTTTTTTTGATCAAGAAAAGTAAAAACCGTAATATTGTGAAATACTATTACAATTTAAAATATCTGTTTTCTATTTAAATATGTTTTTAAAATGTAATTTATTCCTGTGCTGGAAAAAGCTGAATTTTCAGCATCATTACTCCAGTCTTCAGTGTCACATGATCTTTCAGAAATCATTCTAAAATGCTGTTTTGGTTCAACATTTCTTATTATTTTTTATCAATGTTGAAAACAGTATTGTTGTGGAAAACCTTTTTTTTTTTTTTTCAGGATTCTTTGATAATGACAGTATTTCATTACAATATAATTCTTCAGTAACAGTATAAAATCCTTTACTATCACTTTTGATCTGTTTAATGCATTTTTTTATTTTGCTGAATAAAAGTATGAATTTCTTTTAAAAAAATAGTATTACTTACCTCAAACTTTTGAACTATAATGTACACTCATAACAGCGTATGTTGTCAATATGTTTATATCGTACGGTTTCAGTGTAACAAATACCGGTACTTAGAAATACCTACGCCCTGGAATTTTTTATGATGATGTATGTAAACCAGAAAGATCTTGCAAACGGGTTATTAGACAAGTGACGAAAAGCAATGAAAACAACAAAGTTGACAGTTTAGCAACAAGCATAACCACAGGAAATGGAAATTGTGACATCTAGACACATGATCATGAAATCATCATCATCATCATCATCACCATCACCATCATGTTGAATTGCTGCAGTGACATAATCACATCCTCATGCAGTCACATCACATCAGTATGAATTAATGATGGTGAGTTTTCCCTGATGATATCAAGCGGTTCATGCCTGCTTTAACTAATCGTCACTGCAGTAATCGCTAACCCTACATGAAAAGAATAAGAAATGAATACCAGTCTTACCCAAGACCAACTGGACATTCGAGATCTATGGATGAAGAGGGACGTTTCTCAATTTTGATTATGATTATGTCATCAATTCTTTTAGTAGAGAATTCTGGCTTCATTTAGCGGCCGTCGTCTTGATTAAATGTCAGAAAGGCACACACTGTTTTAGCACAGTGGAGTCGGGCACGCACATATGACTGATTGGCTGTATCAAAGTGGGTTATATTTGAGCGTGTGGGTGTTTAGCTGGAATATTCAGTGCTCCTCTAAGCACACGGCAAGCTTTCAAATATTTCAATAATTTATTCGATGGACCGGCATCTAGCCAGCTCTAGAAGAAATTTACATATTTCTCTCCCTCATATACTTTGACATGCAAAGCAAGTGTATGCATGTAAATGCATATACTGCAAATATGGAATATATACAGCGATGGTGGTGGTGTGAGAATTGCCGCTCTTTATCATGTAGACTCTGGAATGATGCCATCTTTTGCTGTGCGCTATAAAAGGAAACACACTCTGAATTCCCTCAGCGCCGGGTAAACAGCTTCTCCAACAGCATGATTACCTGTAAGGTCAAGGGCACTTTAATCCAAATGTATTTTCTGAAATCCAGACACAAACAAGCAGCTATGCACATGGATATGCACTGTCTGCTATCTCTGTGGAATTATAGTTGACACATTTTTGGTGTTTTTTCCACCCAGAAACTTGTCTGTCTGTCTGTTTGTTTGTCTGTCTGTCTGTCTGTCTATCTATCTATATATCTATCTGAAATATATTCCTTTTTTCAAAAGAACATTGCAAATATACTGTAATGACCTGACAGTCAGCGCTAGCAGCCGGGTGCATTATGGGTAATTGTTTGTTTGGAGTTGATTTATGCGTTCTTTAAGCAAGATGGTTGGGGTTTTGCATTAGCAAAGTTATGTTTGTTTATGTTCAAGTTATTTCGGGTGGGTTTGGTTCATTTACTGCCTTATGTAAAAATGTGGTTCTCACCGTCATGGAAGAGATGTGTAGGGGAGTGACTTGGCGACAGGGCCTCAACTATGTAGGTTTTATTCTGTGTTGAGAAAAAAAGGAGAAAGAAGATGGTACTGCCTTTTGCTGGTTTGCTGATGCTCCACTCGCAGAGACACTCATGGTTGTGCGGTGTTGCTGTGTGCAATTAGCTTAGTAAAAGTACAATAGTGTAGCTTAGCTCCGGTCAGCCACCACATTCTACCGAAGAACTGCCAGTTATTACAATACTAACAAAAATTGCATTATCTTAAATTATATTAAAAGTATAGCATAATGCGTTTACCAATTTTCACAATACTTTGAACACACTTAATAATTGTTATATTAATAACAAATAATTGTACTTTAGTATATTTTCAAAAAAATATATTTTAGAAAAATATACTTGAAGTGAAAATTCAGTTTATTTTTTAAAAGTGTATTTCTTTACACTTTATTAAAAATATATTTTAGGTATATTTTAACTGTGTGCTGGAAATGATCATTGCAACAATGCATCGAAAGTATACTTTCAAAATACATTATAATATACAATAGTATTTTGAACAAAGTATAACTAAGTATTATTTGTCTATTAATGTGCATTTGTTATTGAAGACAAAGTGTGCAATTTGTAGTATACACTTTAGGGCTGTAGCGATACACTAATCTCACGATACGATACGATACACGATATTCGGCTGACGATACGATATATATCACGATATTCAGCCAACGATACGATTCGATATAATTCGATACACTTACATCATTTTCTGAAAGATTTAAAGGGGACAGAGTGATTTTGGTGACATCTTGTGAGTCTTCCATTTACTTGGATTGAATTAATTGAACTGAAAACTGAAAACATCATTTACACAATATATGTCTCTGACTGGGCAGAGAGTACAGCTTGCAAATGCTGGACAAAATGAATCAAATATGTGTAGAGAAAATTAGTTCTATTTATTGAAAGACAACAGTGCAAACTGTAGCTTATAAGCCTTTGTTAATTGCAATACTGCACTTTATTTACTTTTCAATGGAGAGTTAAAAGGTGCAGCAAGTGGCCTGTTGTGAACAGTTTCTTTGCACTGCCTTTTCTTTGACAGCTTTTTTAGCTTGACACTGAACATGTGACGTGCTTCAGTTGTGCGCGAGGTCAAGCCGTCGCACGTCAGGGAAACTCTCTCCGCGCTGGCCAGGGAGGCTTTGACGTGTGCTCTTGCCTGAGTGTACAGCCTGGGAATGCAAACCTTGATGAGGTGTTCGCGGGTTGGAATAGGATAGCGGGGCTCCATCGCGTTCACCATGCGCCTAAAGCCGGCGTTTTCCACCACCGAATACGATTTTTTTTACATTTTTTTTTTTTTACTAAGCCTATTTAAAATCGTATTTGATTGCAGAGCGCCGCAGCGCATTCACGCAGCACTACCTCGCTCTCGCTCTCTCTCTCTCTCTCTCTCACACACACACACACACACTCATCCGTACCTCGCGCACTTTCTCACTCACGGAACACCGCTGCACAAATCTGTCCAACACAGCGCTGTCAATTTCGGAGACCCAGCTTTAAAAAAAGCTACTAGCCAGCATGCAAGGAGCCTAGCCAACAAGGAGAGCTAAGTTGTTGTTTGAATACAGCTGGATTTTCGTCAATATCGATGCACGCGCGCAGCTGGCCACTAGCGGCTGGCTGACCAAATCACTCTTCATGCAACGCGAACGGGTTTAACACGGGGGATTTGAATGGGACTTATGTATCGATACTCGCGGCCTAAAAATCGATACTTTCTTGGGAGAAAAAATATCGATTTATATCGCAGAATCGATAAAATCGCTCAGCCCTAATACACTTATGGTTGGCGCTGATAGCATCGTCCCGGCTCGTGTACCTTTCCCAAACATCATCCCACCTCACTTCCTGTCTAGGAACTGTCCTATCCTAATAAAAGGCAAAAGCGCCAAAAATCAATCTTTTAAAAATAAAAATATATATACAGGTCCTTCTAAAAAAATTAGCATATTGTGATAAAGTTAATTATTTTCCATAATGTAATGATAAAAATTAAACTTTCATATATTTTAGATTCATTGTACACCAACTAAAATATTTCAGGTATTTTATTGTTTTAATACTGATGATTTTGGCATACAGCTCATGAAATTCCTGAAGTTTGGCATACAGTATTGGCATACAGCTCAAACCCAAAATTCCTGTCTCAAAAAATTAGCATATTTCATCCGACCAATAAAAGAAGTGTTTTTAATACAAAAAAAAAAAAGTCACCCTTCAAATAATTATGTTTAGTTATGCACTCAATAGTCAATACTTGGTCGGGAATCCTTTTGCAGAAATGACTGCTTCAATGCGGCGTGGCATGGAGTCAATCAGCCTGTGGCACTGCTGAGGTGTTATGGAGGCCCAGGATGCTTCGATAGCGGCCTTAAGCTCATCCAGAGTGTTGGGTCTTGCGTCTCTCAACTTTCTCTTCACAATATCCCACAGATTCTCTATGGGGTTCAGGTCAGGAGAGCTGGCAGGCCAATTGAGCACAGTAATACCATGGTCAGTAAACCATTTACCAGTGGTTTTGGCACTGTGAGCAGGTGTCAGGTCGTGATGAAAAATGAAATCTTCATCTCCATAAAGCTTTTCAGCAGATGGAAGCATGAAGTGCTCCAAAATATCCTGATAGCTAGCTGCATTGACCCTGCCCTTGATAAAACACAGTGCACCAACACCAGCAGCTGACATGGCACCCCAGACCATCACTGACTGTGGGTACTTGACACTGGACTTCAGGCATTTTGGCATTTCCTTCTCCCCAGTCTTCCTCCAGACTCTGGCACCTTGATTTCCGAATGACATGCAAACTGAGCAACAGTCCAGTGCTGCTTCTCTGTAGCCCAGGTCAGGCGCTTCTGCCGCTGTTTCTGGTTCAAAAGTGGCTTGACCTGGGAAATGCGGCACCTGTGGCCCATTTCCTGCACACGCCTGTGCACGGTGGCTCTGGATGCTTCTACTCCAGACTCAGTCTACTGCTTCCGCAGGTCCCCCTAGCTCTGGAATCGGTCCTTCTCCACAATCTTCCTCAGGGTCCGGTCACCTCTTCTCGTTGTGCAGCGTTTTTTGCCACACTTTTTCCTTCCCACAGACTTCCCACTGAGGTGCCTTGATACAGCACTCTGGGAACAGCCTATTTGTTCAGAAATTTATTTCTGTCTTACCCTCTTGCTTGAGGGTGTCAATGATGGCCTTCTGGACAGCAGTCAGGTCGGCAGTCTTACCCATGATTGCGGTTTTGAGTAATGAAACAGGCTGGGAGTTTTTAAAAGCCTCAGGAATCTTTTGCAGGTGTTTAGAATTAATTAGTTGATTCAGATGATTAGGTTAATAGCTTGTTTAGAGACCCTTTGGTAATACATACAGGCAATATACCATACCACTTGGTATGGTATATTGCCTGTATGTTTCAAAGACACTCATAATTAATTTGTAATGTACTAGTAACACAAAAAAAGTACACTTTAATTTCACTGATCAAGCATGTAATTAGTCCCTAGTACCCAGGCATACAGTATACTTAAAGTATACTACTTGAAGTTGTTTCAATTTAGTAAACGAAAGTACACTAAATACACATAAAGTTATGCTTTACTACAATTTAATTACAACTAAAATATACTTAGTACAAAATTACTTGTTTCAAAATAGCACACTTAGAGTCAACTAATCATTAACACACTTGAAGTATACTAAATTAGTTGGGCTGCAAGTATAGCATATATATTTTTTCACCAGGGTCTGTGTGTCTGTGTGTCTGTGTGTCTGTGTGTCTATCTATCTATCTATCTATCTATCTATCTATCTATCTATCTATCTATCTATCTATCTATCTATCTATCTATCTATCTATCTATCTCTTCCAAACAGACCAGTGGGACACAGATAATAGGCTATATAATTAAACAGTATTCAAAAGCACCGGCCGTGGTCACCTTATAGCGACCATAGACATAGTTGCTGTGTGTGAATTTGCACTCCATGCAGTGCAATGAAGCATCTCACATCTGTCATTTGTTAACAAAGCACAGTTGTAGTCATACGCTTTTTGGGGTAAATTATCCTATAAATGGTTTGATTATATTTGAGATAGGAACCGTTATTTTACAGTTTTTCTCAGTCGCTTTGGTGCATTTCTCATATCAGAAATGAAATTCTCAATACTACAGTAGTGTGTAAATTTATACTTTTAAAATGGATATATGGCATACAGAAGAAGTGCAGCTTTGTACATTTCACAAACATTTGACAGTAACTGTCATCCAAACTGTTGCCATAGTTTACATAAGGTAATACTAAAAGAGTGCAGTGTTTTATTGACTAAGCATTTTGACTATCTTGTTTG
Source organism: Rhinichthys klamathensis goyatoka (assembly GCF_029890125.1). Taxonomy (NCBI): domain Eukaryota; kingdom Metazoa; phylum Chordata; class Actinopteri; order Cypriniformes; family Leuciscidae; genus Rhinichthys; species Rhinichthys klamathensis. Next base: position 396,100 of record NW_026606955.1, on the reverse strand, counting down.
TAAACAATAACACAAGGACCTATCATTCTGATGGCACTGATATGTTCATTGACATAAATACTTACTTCTGAGTCTTTTGCAGGTAATCCAATGTGTGGGGCTGTTTGTACGAATTGTTTTGAGAATGCACATACTTCTTTGCAAATATTAAGGATGATTTGAGAAATGCACCAAAGCGACTGAGAAAAACTGTAATATTAATAATTATAATAATAATACATTTTATTTGTAATGTGCTTTTCTCAGACTCAAAGCGCTACAGCATGTACAGAAAAAAAAAAAAAAACATGGAAAAAATACAAATATAAAAATAAATACACAGCAATAAATTATAAATTAAAAGCTTGACAAAAAAGATGTGTCTCAAGAAGTTTCTTAAAACGATTCACAGAAGCAGCATCCCTAATAGATGCAGGCAGGGGCGTAGCAACCGGGGGGGACGGGGGGGACACGTCCCCCCCACTTTTAGAAACAGGTGATTCTGTCCCCCGCATTTGTTTTTACTCCGCGCCAATATTTCCGCCCGTGTTCTCTGATTTGTTACTTAGACTTGAGTGAGCTAACATTCAGCCAATCACAGCGCGAAGCATCTATTGGGCGCGTCTGCCATGAGCTTCAAATCTTTTGTTGCTCTTGCGAATTTTCGTGTTTGTTTAGTCGGTTTGCTGTTTGGCCGTCTAATGCACCCCAGAAAAAAAAAGCAGAGGACCACATCATTTTTTTTCAAACACACACTGTTACAGAATGTCGCGATGACATGAATCACACGTAAAGTTTCCTTATTATGATTTAACCTACTGTAACGCTGTAAGAAGTGTAAGACAACAGAACCCGTATGGACCTCGTCACGTCGCGCCGGATTGTGCCGAGTGTGTGTTAAATGCTCTCCTACTTGTTGCTTTGGATAAAAGCGTCTGTTAAATGAGACATAACAGATAATTCCCAGCAGGCACACAACGTCATAAGACGTTGATATTTGGTTAAATTTTGGTTGCGACGTCGGGTGACCAAAATTCAATGTAAATTCAACATCTAATGTCAATGTTAAATTGATGTCCAATACCGAATACATTGATTTAGGTTTTATTGATATATTTTTTTATAAAATGTCTGTTGTATAAAATTACTGTAGGCTAGATGTAATCTGTTATGTACTCATTGAACACTTTTTTTGGTCCAACTGTTAGTAAGATAAAAGTGATTGTTCAAGTGTAGTTTAACTGAAATATTGTAAATAGCCTATCATAAAACATCTTTATTTCATAAAAATAAAGTATAGATTTCCACAGTTGTCTGAAAGTCCCATTTTTTTATTTCGAGTATGATTTCACAAAAATAGGTGCTGTAAACTATCATGGCATGTTCCCAAAATTGGCACTAGGGTGCTGTAAAATGCCAATTGCTATTCCATCTAGAATTTATTATTATGAACATCACCTTTCAGTCCCTCCAGAAAAACGCGATTATGCAATCGCATGATTCAATAATCAGCCAAAGTCCGCATATTTATGCGGGGGCATTTTTTCAAATACGCCGCACTTTTGCCGTATAAATTGCCGATTTCCACCCAAAATATGCGGGGCTTGTATGATTTCATAATCCCCGCATTTTTGTTGCAAAAAAAAGTCACATATATCTTAGCAGAAAGTTGAAAAATGTTGCGTTTGCTTCACACGAGAGCAGCCGTTTCCCCCTGTTGCCATGGGAACGTTATGAAGTGACGTAATTACGCATTGAAAAAAAAACTGTAAAACAGGAAACATTTTTTTCATATTTTATTTATTCATTTTTACAGAAGTTGTTTGACTCATCAATGTTTTGTAAGTTTGAGCCATGTGTTTATTAAGGTCTGAAATAAAACAAGATTAAATATTCCAGCTCTTTCTGTGATGTAGTATGTTTGCTTATCATAGGAAGTAATAAGAAATAGCTCTTTACATTAAGGTAATAGCCTAGTGAGAACAGGGTGTTGGGGAATCACTTTTTCTCTCTTTTTCATCAAACCGCAGTTTTTGCAAGTTCCGGCAATTTCATCACATAAAATTGCAAATATCCTGCATATTCCATCGCCGCATAATCAAGAATTTTTGCCCGCAACAATCACAAAAAAACTCCGCATTTTTCTGGCAGGACTGACCTTTGGGTCACATCACCACACCATTTTGTCCCCCCCACTTTTATAATGGCTGCTACGCCCCTGGATGCAGGTAATGTGTTCATAACTTAGGCACGTTATAGGAAAACACCCTTCCCCCAATGGCTTTTAATTTACAACGAGGCTAACTTCATATGTTTTGATTGATTTATTTGAAAGCTTAATGTCTTAATGCAAGAAGGAGTCTTGTTTTGGTCAGAGCATGTTTTGCATCACCCCTGGGCTATATTGGGGGTTAAATGATTTGCCTTAGGGAACAGTAGGAATGTATAGGGAAATTGTGATCAAACCTGCAAAGTTACTTATTAGCATGCATTATACTAGGATATTGGCTGTTTATAGGTACTTATAAAGCACACATTAATGCCTTGTTCTGCATGACCATATTCTACATCCTTAATCCTACCCAATACCTAAACTTAACAACTACCCTACTAACTATTAATAAGTAGTAATTAGGAGTTTATTGAGACAAAAGTCATTTTAAATAGTTAGTTAATACTTAGAATTGGTGCGACTAATCTAAAGTGTGACCATATATATCGTATGTTGTATGTTTTGCGCACACAGGAGAGTAGACAACCTATGGCCCTGAACCCTTCGAACATCACTTCCTAATGGTCTGTTTCCCCCCACATTAATGTGTAAAGAGAGCTGTATATCCTTTAGACGTCAGAGACAGCGTCTAAAGGGAGTAGAAAGGGGCAGAGACACAAAGAGAACAGTAATGAAAAGTACAAAGCTATTGTTCCCTGTGTTTTACGTTCAGTCTTGTGGGTGGGTAGAGATGGCAGGGGGCCCAACAAGCGTTTCTGGACTTGGTCCCAAACAATAGTTATGCCACTGCTGGAGAGAACAATGGTTTGTAATTAGCGTTTGATGACCTGATTTTGTAAATCTCTGTAAATATTTCACAGTTGTTGATGCGAAATATTACAGTCTCTGTGCATTTGTTTAGCTCCTTCAAATCTCTTGATTGCACTTCAATCAGCAATTTCACAGCGTTCTGTAACTTCCATGCTTCTTCATGCTTCGCTTATGTTGAGTTTTTTTCCTTTTTTTTCTATTTGTTCCTAAGCAACAGTGCATTGACAAAGTTATGTTGACTGAAATGTTATGTTCAGTTTCACAGGTAGTTTAAATAAATTTCCATATCATGTATATTACTCGTGATATGACAAAGTATAATTTATTTAGCTTTTTTATTTTAAAGTGAAGTTTGTCCTGGCAGACTGATCTCATGAAATGGCGTATGTATGACACGCGAATTCGTATTTCTATTTTTGGCGTGCTATCAACACGCATAATCGCTTTTCAGCGTGTTTATCAACGCCTTTGACTTAACTACATTACTGTATATATAAATATATGACCTACCCCAGCCCCGTCCCTAAACCTACCCGTCACTGGGGTTAATACCATTTATGAGTCTTCCCCTACCATCCTAGGAAAAAAAAATATCGCTCCACAGATGTAGATATAGATTTTGCTTCGTTTCGCTCGGACATTTAACGGCGTACACATACACGCGGAATCACTCGGACATTTAACGGCGTACACATACACGCAAAAGATTTCGGCGTGGACATACACGCGGATAGCTCAAAATGCGTATAGATAACACGCCACTTGACTTGAAAGTGGCGTGTATGTTTACGCAAAGTCATGATGTCATGTTGGTCCTGGAAGTTTCTTGTTCCTTGTTGATTTACTAATTATTGTTGTTGTTTTTTTACCATTAAGTTCATAATATAGCCTACCCCCCTACACTATTGGATGAGCTTACTGTTTGAAATTCCAGTAAAAGCTCCTATGATATGAATCTGCACATGGTTAGGTTTTATCTTGTCTTGCTGGCAAATGGCTGAGATTAGGAGTGTCATATAAAACTGTAGAATGATGGATCTCAGTTAAGCTTTAATATCAGACTATACTAAATCACTCATCTACTGGGACATATGACACTTAAGTCAATTTGATGTGATATACGGCAGCTGGTGTTTCATGTTGCCTCTGGAAGTTCGGTTTTCTATGCCTTTGCAGACTCAAATTTGAATCATTTAGTCATATTTCTTGGTGTCTCTCTCACTTTCTATGTATTCATTCATCCATATAATTGAACTTCTGTTTCTGTATATTCCCATTGGCAGCACAATAGACAGGGTGGTAAAGATTTGTGGTAAACTAACAGGTTGTGCACGGCAAATAATGAAGGAGGGGATTAAGCTCATGAATATTAATTAGCTTGTGAAATTATAATTTGCTAAATCATTAGCTTAAAGTTTTTGGTGTTTCACACTAATTTGACATTGAGATGTGATACAGTATCCAAACACAATACCTTTAATTGTTAATTTATAGTTAATCTGGAGATTGAGATATTATTCAAATATAAAGATGCCAAAAAACATTTAAATTATTACAATAGTTACATTTTTGTTGATTGCTTATTAAAATAGTACATTGATTTGGTATTTATTTATAAACAACACAGTATTTTTTTCTTTATTCACAAGTACTAATTACCTTTATTTATTTATTTATTTATTTATTTATTTTTAACTTTAAAGATGCAACACAAATGTAAAGTTAACTTTTGCATGCTAAACACATGGAGATTTAGCATAGCACGTTTAAGTAATATTCTTACAGAACACGGTCAAATTTCTACCTGTATGTATGTCACAGGATATGCTTTTTTTCTTTTTCTTTTTACGTGCAAAAAGGCACATAAAGGTACATATATGTTATCAGCCCGTTTGGTCACTGTCTAAGAAAAGACAAGTTCGAAAGCCACATGAACCAGGAGTTTATAACTTGTTTTAAGGAGGAAACTGATTTTCTCCTTGAGAGTCCTTTCACATCTGAGCTGGAGGAGAGAAAACAGTGGCCCCAATTGCAGTGTGAAAGACACCAAAAGGGCCTCAGCGTTCACATGGACTACAGCTGCATTACAATTACTGATGCAGTGCAGCAACAACAACCTTAGCCTCTGCTAAGGGCATTTATGACTGAGATATTGAAAAAATACATCATTTTTAGTACCTTCGGGATCTTGAAAATCAGAATTTTATGGTGATAGAGCAAAAGGTTAATCCCCATGTATGCAAGAAGAGATTAGAGTCAGGGTACAGTCTCAGACCTATTCAGAGTCAGATAAGACTAAGAATCATGGGAGATATGGGCCAGGTCTGTGCATTTATCCCATAATAGATTCATACCTGTGGTAGATACTGTGGCATACATACTTTACTGACATTTCTAGACTGATAGCATATTGACTCGATTCCTTTGACATCAAAGGAGAAAGGAAGACTAGAACTGAACAATATTCCCTCTGCCTTGTTACCGTTCTGTCTTACTCTTTTCTTTTTCCTCTATTCAACTTCATTCGCAATCTCTATTTTGCCTACAAAGTATTATCCGTTTTTAGTCCATCTCTTGCATTGGCCTCACAGAAAGCCAGATGGAAAAAGGCAGAATGAATAAAACCAATTTCCAAAAGCTTGATATAGAAGTCGAGGTCCTGCAGATGAGAAAGCAAAGCCCAAACCCCCAAGGAAAAGCTTAAACTCATTCATTTAAATATTTTTGCACAGGAGTTTTCAAACCTTGTGCCTTGCTTTAAGCAAAACGTGAAGCTTCCTTCTGCATTTCAGGATGTCTGTACTAAACAGGTTCCTGTCTCACATTAATCTCGATCAGAGGAGATGCATTTTTTTTTCAAGTTGTTGAACAAACACAATCCACAGATTGAGGGTATTTACACAACAACGGTGTACTAAAAAATGGAAGAGATGGAAAACCGCAAACGTGTACACTGTATTTATCAAGGTTGAAGAATTATATCTGTTTTACTGCTTTTTATATTTGTATTGTTCATTGTAATCTTTTATTGTTGTTTTATTGTTTTTCTTTTTAGTAGTGCTGTCAAACGATTAAAATATTTCATCGCGATTAATCGCACATTTTTATCTTTTCTAAATGTCTCTTCATTTCTTTTTGTCCCATTATTTTTTCTCATTTTAATGCTCTTATCAACATGGAAAAGTGGATCGGCTTGCTTTGTGCAAATATTTTTTATTGAAAACAACATTGGCATATACTGAAACTCATTCATTTAACACTAACATTTGCTCAATTTCACACTAACATTCTCACTTGGAGCAAATAATCTCTCACACAATGTAACACTGTCCATCAATAAAAGGGTGAAATAAATACTGACGAGGTCCTGATATTGACGAGGGGGCGGAGAATTCGCATCAGCTGTGTGTGTGTGTGTGCTTGGCCATCATCAAGTGGTGTTTCAGACTGGACGTGCTGCGATGATGATAGCTCATTCACAACGACAAAACACACAGATCACTTTGGTCTTGTCAATGGAACCATTTGGCAACTTTTTAAAAGTAAACTTTCCATTCAGAATCTTATTGGCATCCATTTCGGCGTTTAGCGCTCGTCATCCATTCAAAGCGTAGCGTTAACCTAGCCCAACAAGCCCAAACAAGTGTGTGCAAGCCATTGAAATGAATGGGTTTCATAGTGCAGCGCCGCGCATGCCACGTCCTGTTGCAAAAGCATGTGAAAAAAACTACAAAGTTTGCTAGGCCAAAAAGGCCGCTAATCGCGCGATAAAAAAATTAACGCCGTTAATAACGCGTTTAACTGACAGCCCTACTTTTTAGGTAGACAATTTTAAGATCTGTTCAGGGACAACAGATGAAAAATAGCCTTTTGGCTAATTCTGGTGCATTTACAGTAATGTCAATTAATGTACACTGTCCCTGTCAAATAAATTAATAAATAAATAAAAAAAACACAAATGACAACGTTGACGACTGTGAGAGCGCAATCGCAAAAAAGCGCAGATGGGAGTGGAAGGTTCAGCGTGTGACGACTCGCAAATTAAAGAACACAGACGCAGCCGGATCATTTCCATAATGACCACTGCAATCTACCAGATAGCGACTGGTTTAAGACGTGCTTTTTTGGGCGGTAAATAATGGCGCAAATACCAGTTAATTGGCTTTATGCCACAGCTTCACTACTTCCTGAACTTCAGCCAGCTCCTTGTTTCCTGTCTGACATTATTGGACAAACTGATTAACCCAGGTGTGTCTGGTATTTGTTACTGGTCAGGCACACCTGGATTAATCAGTTTGTCCAATAATGTCAGACAGGAAACAAGGAGCTGGCTGAAGTTCAGGAAGTAGTGCAGCTGTGCATAAAGCCTATTGACAAGCGCAAACCTTAGTAAATCACATTGCGTGATTCATTTAAATACTCCCATAAATTTTGCATATGAAAGGGAAATTCAAATTTGTGGATAAAGTGAATATTTGGAAAAAATAACAGTTAATAGTATAGACAGATATAGAATTTTCTCCCATTTTAAACCAGTATGCATGTGTGGCTGCCAATGACAAATCATTTATAATTTGTTCTTGATATTAGTATTACAATGGTCTTAAAGTTTAATATAGATTAATATTAAATTAAATTAACAGTTATTTAATGTTATTTAATTCAACACCATGGAAAAAGTGGTCAATTCTGCCTATAAGATCATCATGTATTATGTTTTTTTTTTTTTAATTATTATTATTTAATAATGCAAGAGATGTCTGGTCCACTTGTGGTGAACAAAAGCAAAAATTATCACCTTTATCTCCAAGATCCATCTGCATTCTAGTGCATTAGGGGGATGCCGTCTGGGAGAAAACCAGGAACAGTGTATTCGATTTTGTGATGATGAGGGTACACTAAGTTCTAGCCTGCTAATTGGACTTGGGGGAGGAAAAGCCCACCCATCAGACTTTTGTCCTGACAGTCAAACAAGTTGTTAAGATACAAGTACATTTTATTTTAAGAACAAAATGTTCTTAAATGTTCTTGCATGAATAAAACTTTACAATATGTGTTAATGCATTAAAATAAGTTCCTGCATTTATCATTAAAGATTTTTTTTTACAACATGTATTAATCTTTTGAGAGAGAACATAAAAAAATAACATTAGCCTTATTGTAAAGTTTTACAATGCATATTATGTGATTACCCGCAATGTGGATCTTTATAGAAGACCTGCTGTCAACAAATGACAATTAGTTTGTTGCTGCAAGCTCAGTGTGAGAGAATAAAAGAAAATTTGTCTTTTATATTAAAAGCCAACTTTTTTTTTTTTTACTTTTGGATTAATTAAAATAAGAAATTTGGCTTCACTTCAAATCAGGGACATGGCTGCTAAAGTATTGTATCATGAAGGATTGTTTTTTATTTTAAACCTTAAACAAAATTCCCTTAGCTTGGTAAAAAAGGAATCTCTTCCTTTCAAGTATGCCCTCTTCTATGGATGAAACAACATTATTTATGTTTCTTTTATTTTGCCCCTCCATCTCTCGTCTTTAGTTGTAATCACAATGGTAAAGGAATGATTCGCCCTGAAGCCTTCTTTTTGGGTGGTAGTTCTCCACGTCTGCATTGTATGCTATTAATAGAGCTCTGAAACTGCAGCAATAAATGGGTCACGGTGAGACGGCAGCACATTCAGTCTCGCTCCTCCGAGGCTTTCAAATCTTGCGTTTAGTCCAGGTTAATTAGGTAGCATGAGACTGGAGTGCTGGTTTCTCACCACAGCCAAACTTAACACCATCAGGCACGTCTGCTGCTGTGCCGCGTGCTGGACCAGAGAGAAAGAAGAAGAAGAGCTAGAGACACCGAGGCATGGAAATGGAAATATAAACGGGAGGGTGGGGAATATTAAAGTAGAGACGAGATCATGGGGATCAGAGGCCAAACAATGTTCAGTGAAGGAAATGCATTGGCACAAATGCAGAATCACTAATATTTTTCATTTCATCTCCCTTGTTTTCACCTCTAATAGCTTGGATTTGCTAGACAGAGATGTGTTACTTGAAGCTCTTGAGTATTTCAAGTAAAAGCAGATTGTAGTGAAATTGAGAAAAAGAACTGATGCATACTTGAAGAAAACAAATGGGGAGTGACAGTGATGTAAGCCACTGCAACAATGGTGAGATGTGATGCAATGGGATTGATCCTAAACTGTTTGATATTAAACTTCGGCATTGCTAGCATGACTTCACAGAGTGGCCTGTGGACCAAAGACATTGATCAGTCACCTCTTTTCCTGCTCTTAAATAACAGAGCATTTAAAATATGGAGCACTGCATGATTTCAACACTGATTTTCACATTGCTCTGCAGAAGGGTCATGTCCATAGACATAATAAATGCATAGACGCCCTATTGGCCGCTGGAGCGTACGTCAACGGCGCCGCCATATTGCGGAGGGCAACTTTCTCATACTTCTCATAACGAGAATTGAGAAAAATGTCTGTTTCATGTGCTGCTTGGGGCTGTACAAATCGCCACACAATTGAAAACAGGTCTCGAGGAATTATCTTTCACAAGTGTAGCATGTCTGGAACGGACTCTCCAACACAAATGACCACACGACTACTCAACAATGAGATCCAATGTTTTTTTTCCTTTTAATCTGTAAACAAAGAGATCATCAGTGGATCAACGGGGATTTAGCTTCTCTCTCTCTCTCGTGTACACACAGTAATATTCACGGAGAGAAGCAACATTGCGTGTGCTCATGAGCCTCCCGCACAGGTAGACTGAGGCTATTACAGATCTTAAACAAAAATAAATAAATAAAACATGTAAACAAAATAATAAATCTGATACATCCTTAATCTTCCTTGTGATACATCACATTAACACTCTTATTAATACACTACAATAGTGTATAGTACATCAATTTTATACTAAATTACATGACCATATGCATTAATTCAGGTATTTATATAATATAACATGCTATGATAAACAAATAATAAATTATAATATAATTTGTACACATAAATCCAAAAGAAATGCACATTTAACAGCATACCATGTGCAGGCCGCAACACGTTCGTCACGCACGAATCTATGAATCGGATTCGTTTCCCCTATAACACTCTTCATACAGTACACATTTATTAACAGTCAACCAGATCTCTTTTCTTTCACAAAACAAAACTAATTAAACAACATACCTGTAAACAAAGAGATCATCAGTGGATCAACGGGGATTTAGCTTCTCTCTCTCGCTCTCGTGTACACACTAAGCATAAAATTCTAATTAGTTAGCACCATGATGAATTTCATAAAATCGTATTACTACACACTTCATCACGACTAACACACTCAAATGATAGAACACACTCAAATCACACTTATTGAGCAATAATTATGCCTTCAGGCAATAAACATCATCATACCAGTAATATTCACGGAGAGAAGCAACATTGCGTGTGCTCATGAGCCTCGCGCACAGGTAGACTGAGGCTATTACAGACCGCACGAGGAGAAACCCCAGAAGTGTTCCACTGATGACGCTCCCCCCCCCCCAAACAAACACCCAAAGAAAAGTTCTGCTATTTTAACGTTATGTTCTCTTACTCATGAACAATAATCTGAACAAAATTTTGTGAGGTTCATTAATCCATTCTAAATACAAAAATAGAAAACCTTATAAACAGTAAATTACAGAAAATAATACAATGTAAAAAAACAAGTCAAAGGTTAATTCACACCAGTTACACAAGCAAGACTGAACATTTTTTAGGTGTTCAAGCACGAAGTGCTGAAAACCTATTGTAATTGTGCTGATTTTTATTATTATTATTATTATTCCGCCCTAAAACGCATCGTGCAGACCAAACCGTAAGAGCTAGAGACTTGATATTTGGGATTAAGGTAGCACAGAAATCGAGGAGAGGTTATCAAAATATGAGCCCGATTGGCCCATAGGTGGCGCTATAGCGCAAAAAACAAAAAAATGGCACTATTTTCCTTAAATCTCAATAACCCTGTGTCCCAACATCAAGTGTCTTATATCATTGGAATCCTTGGCTCAAGCAGAACAAAAATGGCCTCAAGGATTTCATTTCCGGTATGCAAATTTTTCCGCTATTTCCGGTTTTGTCTAAAACCTACTTTTGCGAACTAGTCCCTGGTTTTTTGCCCGATTGGAACCAAACCAGTGCAGAAAGATTCTCTGGACACTGAATATCAATAATTATCGAAAAAAAGTTGAAATTTCGATTCACGGTTGCTAGGGAGTGCCCAAACGTTCGAAGGAGGCGGAGCTAATTTTACTTAAATGGGTCTAACTCGTGAACGAAATGAAATATTTTCACCAAACTTGGTACACATATTTATGAGTTCAATCTGAGGTCACAGTAAAAAAACTGCGTCGATCTAACACTAGGTGGCGCTATAACATTAAAAAAACATAAAAGGGGGTGTGGCCACCTGACCGTTAGTCCGATTGACTTGAAAATTGGTATGCAGTGTCTTGGTCCAAGGTGCCATGGATGTGAAAAAGGATATTGGCGTATCTCAAAAAACATGGCCGCCATCGGCCAATGAAATTTGAGCACCTGTGAGACGAGGTTAACGGAGGCCAATCGGAACGAAACTCTATGGGCATGTTCGACTCATGGCCCAAGAGGTCTGTTAGAGTTTTGAAAGAAATCGGCCACTAGTTGGCGCTAACGAGTTTTACGGCTCTGTAATCACGTGGTGTTGCACACATCCCCACAATATGCATATCATTTGATAGATCTCCTCATGTTGAACAACTTTGCCTCTAGAACCATTGCTGTCAATCAAACCGTTCATTAAATATTCACGAATATGTTAAAAACCTACTTTTGCGAACTAGTCCCTGGTTTTTCACCCGATCGGAACCAGACCAGTCTAGGACAATTCTCTGGACTCTCTAGATCAATAATTATCGAAAAAAAGTTGAACTTTGCCCTTTGCTTTGCTATAACAGGGTCGTTTATAAAAGGGGTGTGTCAAAACACACTCAAAAGCCTATAAATCATAAATAAAAACTCAGAACTTCACAAAAATTGATGAGCATATGTGTCATACCATGCTGAAGAAGCATGCAAAGTTTCATGGAGATCGGACAATAGGTGGCGCTATAACTGTTGAAAAGCTTTAAAACCATGTATTTCCTATGGTAAAGTGCCTGTATTGGCTGTATATGGTCTTTTCCATCTATGATCGTATAATGTTCATATCTTAATGTTTAAAACCAGTGCAGTACAATTATCTGGACTCTCTAGATCAATCATTATCAGAAAAGGTATAATTAATTCATTTGAATGGCTATAATAGAGTGTAAATCTGATGGCTATAACAGCTTGGATGGCTATAACAGCCAATAAGTGGTATTTTACTGCCCCCTGCTGTCATTTCATCATACTACTCTCTAATATTTTTATATATAATTGATATTTAGACTTTATTAAATCATTATTTTAACATTTACAGTCACATTTTGTCAAAATTCATCTATTGCTCTGTACTCTCTAGAACAATAATTATAGAAAAATGTATAACTTCTTTATTTGGATGACTATAATAGGGTCACTTCAATATGTAACCTTGACCGAAAGCCAATATCTTTTCAATAAATGCTCATAGCTTCTTAAAAAAAGGTCAAGAACAGCTATAACAGCTTGAAAAAGGCTAACAGCCAATAAGTGGTATTTTACTGCCCCCTGCTGTTTAAAAAAAGTCATTTTGTCACACTACTCAACTACAATTAATATTTAGACTTTTTTAAATTCACTATTTTAACATTTACAATAACATTTAGTCAAAAATCGTCTATTGAAGTGACAATTGAGTCACATTGGCTCCTGAAGTTCCAAATGTCTCTATCTACATCAGAATGAGCATGTGTAGATTAAATGATATGAAAAACATGGCCTATTGTATAAGTAGGCTGTAGTAGCACTGTTGTCCACTAGATGGAGCAGCAGCATTAGACATTTTTAATCTTTTTTTGCTATCAACTTGGTAAATCATGGTAAATAACGCCAGAAACATGGTAAATCATAGTAAAAAAAGGTAAATCATGCTAGAATCCTGGTAAATTATTCTAGAATGTGCTATATCATGGTAAATCATCATATAACATGGTATATCAAGGTAAACTATGGAAAATCATGTTAGATTCATGGTAAATCATACTGGAACATGGTAAATCATGAAAAATCACACTGAAATGTAGTATATCATGGTAAATCATGCTTGCTACATAAAACTTAATGTCTTTTCATGCTTTTGTGCTTAACGGCCTGAAAGGCCTTAACTGCTTGAACACCGCTAAAATGCTGCTTGCAGCTTTAATTCTGGTTGTATTTGGTCATGATATAATTAGTAATAGTAACGTTCAGAGGAGAAAAGCCGCGAAATTTAAAAATAGGCTACTATACTGTTATTGTGTCACAAAATGTAGTTTTAATAGTTTTTCAGTCGACAATGTAGTTGTTTAAAGCTCAAATCTGTGGTTTATTTATAAAGATAGCGCCTATTTAAAAGTTTGATCTGAGTTGTGAGATCCAGACTTTCACCGGGCGCTCAGCGCTCATGTACCCCGCCTGGAACAGCCTTACCTCGGCTAGTGCTTTTGACGTTTGCCGCTGGTTCTGATGTCTCTAGTCTAGTGATTAAACATGAGATATAATTTGTCTTGTGTATATCTAACGGGCGATCTTTGGTCTCACAAAAAGAGAAAGGGTTGTGACATTTAATTTTATATAGCCTATGTAGGAATATTTTAAAATATATAAATTATTCTTCACTCTTCACTGTATGTAGGCCTATATAAAATAAAATGACACAAATCTTTTTGTTAAATGTCAGTTTAATGATCAATATTATAATGTTTCATATTTTTTTCATATTTTCTATATTATTCTGCAATTCATATTACATTGTATTTGCTGTTCTTCTTATTATTGTAACATTATACCACTTGCAATTATCAATCTATTACAGCTATGCTGTTAAATGATTGTACTATTTATAGCCACCATTTAACTTAATATTTTTATTGTCTATATACTGCAATTGATATTTCTTATTCCATTGCTATTATTATAGTATTATACATAAACTATATGCTATTATCAATATTTGTATTATTATATTATGTACTTCTGATATTATATAATTATACTATTCATTGCTATTTTATTTGCCGTATACCGTTTGTTTATTTTATTGACTAAACTATTTACTATTACTTCTCACTTTATCTTATATTTACTATTTGCATTGTACTGTAGTTGTACCATATCATATGTATTACCATAAAGGATCCATCAGTTATCTTTGTTATTGCTAAAATCGGGTCAATCACAGAAAATGCTTTTTCCACAATAAGAAAACCACTGAAATCAGTTGATAAATGTAATTTTTTTTTTTTATCCAGAAAAACCGCAGCTCACCATTTACTTGCATTTGATTACAGTGCAGTCTTGCCCCCCGCAAAATGGCAGACAAGTTGACGTATCGCAGCAACGTTCCAAAGCGGCCAATAGGGCGTCTATGTATTTATTATGTCTATGGTCATGCCCGTTCAAAGCTCACATTTTGAACCAAGTAGATTTTAAAGGCAACTTCCAAAAAGTGTTTTTGAAAATAAAAAGTTGTTTATTAATAAAACCACAGACACAGTGTAATCACCATGGGAAAATCTCAAAGTAAAACTGGGAGCTGTGAAAAATATGATACACCAGTGTTTTGCCAGATGAGAAGTTTATCTATGTATCATCTTTAACTTTTTTAAATTCCTTTTATAACTGTATCATCTTTATATCTCATTAATTCCTTTTATAACTGTTTTAATTTTCCTTGCTTTTTTTGTGATTATTTTAATTCCTTTCTGTGTAAAGCACTTTGAATTACCATAGTGTATGAAATGTGCTATATAAATAAACTTGCCTTGCATTGCCTTATGTAAAACGATGTGCCATAAATCGCACATTCACATGTGTAAATTTGGTCAGAGCAATCATGTCACACCTTCTGCAGATCATTTGCTATGTGAAGCCAGAATTTTTTCATCATCTACTACACCATAACACTCTTGTCACATCAAACTCATATTATTTATTTAACTTTTTTTTTTTTTTAGTGTCGGGATTTAAGAATACACTCGGCCAAAATAGAGTTAAAATGGAATGTTTTTTTTTTATTATTTTATTAGTACTAATAATTCATATGATTAATTAAAATGCTAAATTTGGTATTACATCAGTGGACTTGGATAGGCTTGGACTTGGTCTTTCTCCCCATTCACAGGGACACAAAAAAAAAGAAATATTCAAAGCTAAAAAATACAGAATTATGTTAAACACATGCTTGCATGCTGCCCCTGACTACATATATTTAGAAATTTGAAATATGTTTATAAATATTATTACATATTGAGTCTTATTTATTAAAGTCCCCCTGTGGTGAAAATCAAGCTTTTAGTGTTGTTTATGTGGTGTTTTTAATATGCTTTAAGACAAACCATGTACAAATTCATCAGTCAACACCATTGCTGAGTATTTTCTCCTTAAAACTGCTGTGAACTTAAGACTTAAGAGAACTTAAGATCATCAACGAGTGGATCTCTGAGCTGGTGCGAGTGAGTGGAGGCGGGGATAATTTGCATATTCTTAGAACCACGTATACTAAATGAGGCAAGGGTGTAGAGTTACATTTTTTCAAGGAAAAAACATTTACATTTTGGTGATCAAAGATGAGTTTTAAGGGATATAATTATTGACTACAGGGGGACTTTAATCATTAATAAAACATGGAAGCTCAAATGTCTGACCTTCTGGATTTTCCATATTTGGTGTGCCGTTACCATATTTGATGCTAAATTAAATTTGCCGAAGCTTTCATTTTGGGTGAACTATGTGATACATATGGTCGATCCGATCACAAGTAGATGAAGCTACATACATTTTCTTTAAGCTTATATGCTTGGTTTTGGAAACAATATTTCCTGTATTTGGGCAGAATTTGCAATGTATCATTGCAGAATGCATTCGATTACTTTCAGAAGAAAAGCATCAGTTATGTGAGTCACATTTGCAAACAGAAAATAAATAATTCCATTCTCATTCAAACAGTTAAATCATTGGAAAGTTCTGGTATCTTGAGGTTAATGCTATAAGATGACAACCACAATGATCATGTGGGCAGAGAAACGCTATTATCAATACATAAGAACGAAAGGTGCTCGTGTTTGGAGGAGGAGATCTTACGGGAGATCTGGATGGGTCAGACCGGGATAATGGGCCTTAGGTTGTGTACATAAGCAGGCGAGATGTTTTTCGTATGCGGGTCACATCCGCATCACTCACTGTTTGCCGTGGGTAATGAATGCAGAAGTCTGTTATGAACCGCCCAGTGTTGGCAGATTGATTGTTGCTGGGAATCAGAGATGACTTTGCTTGCACTTATCCCGAAGAATAAAATAATGTTTCTCATCACAATGGATAATCTCCCAGTTATCCATTCCCCCTCTGAGCATCGCAGATTGTTGGCAGCGACAAGGAGCAATCTATCTCTGTGTAAAGGAGGGTAGAGGGAGGGCAGGCAGAGGTGCGAGGGAAAGGAAAAAAATAAGAAGAGAAGGAGAGGACACATGACAGACGTTCTCAAGGTCTTGGGCCGAGGGAAAGAGCTGCTTGACACTGCCTGACTGTCAGCCTGATCGGCAGAATAGAAGAATAACTGTGATTGTGCTGTCTGGTAAATAAAGAACTGTAGTCAATTCATCTGAGCAGAAGAGAAACATTGTCAAGAGAATCAAGCAGATAAGAGTTACCTATATGTTGGAGACTGGAGTAGATGTCAGATTAGAGTTTAAGACTTAAACTTAAGTGGATGAAGAAAGTAGATGTTGTGAATAGTGGTGTAAGTTTCACCAAAACCTTGACAACTTAAACTTCTCATAAAATTGTGATGGTTATAATTGATGATTCCAAAGATGAATTTTCAGCAGCCATTACCCCAGTCTTCAGGGTCACATGATCCCTCAGAAATCATTCTAATATGCTGAATTGTATGCTCAAGAAACATTTCTTCATATTATCAGTTGAAAATGGCTGCTTAATATTTCCGATGAAGCTGTGATACAGTGTTTCTTGTGTTTTCGGGTGGTATAGGATTGAAAGGCAAAATGCATCAGCACTATGAACACGTGAGATGGTAATAGCACCAGGGACGTGCACAGGAATTTTGAGGGGCAGTTGCTCTGACCTGAAAAAAGGGCACCCCCAGGAATTCCGGTAGGGAACAGAATCGACTGCTAAACCCAGTGCCGATCCTGACCTCCCCCTGGGGCCCTAAACAAAATTCTGCTAAGGGGTCTCTATGACCCGTGAAGTTGTGAGCTATGTAAACCATTTGCCATTGCCACACAGTCACACCTGACACTTCAGTGCTCCCATACAATCCTCCCTCCTTTAAACAAAACAGTCAAAGAATAAGTACAACAATATAGAACAGAATGAGGTTCAAACAAACAATATTTATTGAATAGAGTATTTTCTATAAAATATTAACATAACAAGTGAATATTAATGTAAACATAAGAAGAAAATAATAAATTATAACCCTGAGCTTTGGCTTTTGGGATTAACTTTGGTTCTCTCTACAGCTTGGGTATTTTCGGCATTAGTATGATTTTTTATTTTTTTATTATGCATGTTGAAGCAATTCTTGATTTATGGTTATTATTTACTGAGGGATGTGCATCCATATTGACCAGTATGTCCAGCTAATCAACATTTTAAATTCAATATAGCCTAAATCAATAGTCAAAATTGTCAATACATTGCTTTCTATCTTGCATAATTAGTGCAGTTGTTTAGAGTTTTTAACTACACTGAGACAATCACTGTCCCAACTGATACACTGAGATAATCAGTGTCTTGTTTTATAATGTGTACTTTGATTGGGAGTGCCATCATTCACGTGCATGTATTGTACAGTATGTCTGGTCTCCACATATTTCTGCTTGAAAAATGCGCGTTTCATTTCGTGCACGCGCATATTAACGCAGGGTAACACACGCGACGCGGTTATGTTTTCTGAGCTGCAGTAAACAAACGCCATTGCACTTTGTCGTTTATCAAAAACAATTAAACGTAATAAATAATTGTATTTTACTCTCACTTTTGTCAGGCACAAAGTGATGCAAGAGATGCATTGCCTGCCCAGCTAGGTTAGCAAGACCGAAAAACTTTGTTGACATCAAACTTGGAGAGGAGAGAACACAAGTTTACCTGATTGTTGTTCCCGCAATTCACTCTCATGTTTTTTCTTTCTTCTTCCTCTTTTCGTGACCAGAAGGATAGTTTCGCTTCATTTTGTCATGGATGTTGTACACATTAATTGACGTGCTATGACACGAGATGGAGGCGGGGCCTTAAGTAATTCGCGTGCAGTCTATGGTCGCATGCAGCGCTGCGGCTGCAGCCACGTAAACAGTTTGCCCTTCCGTTACTGACTTTCACTTTCGGTGCCCGAATGGAAGTGAATGAGGCTTTGCGATTTTTTTGTGTGGATTTTTTATCTAGGCCTACATGAAATTCTACATCCATTGTATGATTTTTTTTTTCTTTTTTTTTTCTCGGAAGGGCAGCCTGAGTCAAGAAGGGCATATGGGCAGTTGCCCGGGCAACCTGAGCAACCCCCCTGTGCACGTCCCTGAATAGCACTGTAATTATATTATCTTTTTTTTTTTGTCACCCAACAAAACTGTAATGTCTTTCCCTGAAATATGTTACAGCAAACTTTTCTCATTCTGTATTGACTCACTAATAGTAGGCGGTTTTAAAGTTTAAATTCATGCATTTAAAATCATGTTTTTATGTGTTGTTTCTCAGGAGAATTCAATACTGCAGTAAACAGTACAATGACTTCCTCTAGAGCTGAGGAAGAAAAGCAAACAAGCTCTATCCAGGTTCTTAAGCACTTTTGACAGCAGGCAATGTTGATTACCTCAGACCCTCAGAAATGAATTATACTAATATTAATATAAAATAATCATATGAATCATATGAAAGCTATACTGGGTTTTGGGGCTTTATGCCAGGCTGATAAAATAAATAAAAATAATATGATTAATAAAATAAGTAACGTCTCTATGCTTTAAAAAAAGTTTTTTTTTTTTTTTTTACATTTATCCCAGGTACAATATTTCATGC
Source organism: Rhinichthys klamathensis goyatoka (assembly GCF_029890125.1). Classification (NCBI taxonomy): domain Eukaryota; kingdom Metazoa; phylum Chordata; class Actinopteri; order Cypriniformes; family Leuciscidae; genus Rhinichthys; species Rhinichthys klamathensis. Next base: position 376,852 of record NW_026606955.1, on the reverse strand, counting down.
CCCATTGAAATTGCATTATTTTACACACAATTTGCTTGTTTTGAGTAGGAGTCCTCCGATTGATCGGCTACCGATCGCTATCGGCCGATAATCTCGTTGGGAAGATGGTTTGGCGGTCTTTATAATGGTATAAAGGTATTCGCAAAAAGATGCGAGAGGTATGGCATGACATGCAGCGGCACCGTATCAATCTCTGATCAATCTCTGTTTGGCGTGGGTAAAATTAATGCTGGTGAAGGTGAGGTACAATTCATATTTCTTTATAAAATAACTTAAAAAGTATTTTGAAAAATTTCTGTGAGATGTAATTTCACAAACAGCGTGAGTGAATCACTGCGCGTGCTCTCTCTCTCCCCATCTCAAAATGTGCAAATGTCTTGACTCTTTACATCACCACTTTGCGTCTGCACTATAAGTGAGCTGCAGGCTGCACAGTTGAGAGGAATTGTCACTTGCACAATCGAGGCAGTGTCACATCTTCACTAAAGTTTATAATTTGCATTTCTTTTTAAGTATTGCAAGTGTTTAAACCACTCAGCACTTGCGAGCTCTCCTGGAGACAGTGCACTCATGCACACTCAAAGCGCACACACAAGGCCGCCTCACAAACAGCTCGCGACTGTGCTTAAATGGTCAAATACACACAATGGGTCTCATTCATGAAACATTCGTAAATATTCGAGTAAATATGCGAGTGATTTGCGCGTAAAGAGACCTTCCCGAAAACTCATCTCCTGATTCACAAATACTTCGTAAACGTCAGATGTGATAGTGAAATGTGTGTGTGTATTAATGAATTCCAATCAGTCGTAAATGGGATGCGCGTGCACGTTCATTCTCAATTACCATAAATCCCGCCCATTAAATCCGACTGACAACTAAATATGAGCATCATATTATGACATGAATGTTATGACATGAATTTTTTTTCTCAGATGCAGAAATTGAAGTTTTATTGTCAGAAGTTCATTCAAAACGCCACATTTTATTTTCAAGCGTACATAGTGGCGTATCGGGTCCTAAAAAAAAAGGAAGCTTGGCAGCATTTTACAGATGCAGTTAATGGAGTTTCATCTGTTAATCGAACATTCCCAGAAGTGAGAAGAAAATGGTTCGACATTAAGCTTGAGAGCAAAAAACGAATTAGTTCACTTCGGAAAAATAGTATTCAAACTGGAGAAGGACCACCATCCGCGTAATTACTATATATAATATTTTTTCAAAATGCTGTGCAAATATGTACCCGATTAAGGTGAATTAAAATGCAGCCTTATTAATGAGCAAAACGTTCGGGTGTTAAGCGCACTATTTACGCGTGGCTGGGAGCAGGTGTAGATTTCTTGTGTACCAACGAACATTTGGAAAATACGAACATTTGAATGAATCCGAAAATTTACGCCAGAACCACTTTACACACGATTTACACAAAAATTCGTTCTGCTCGTGTTTCATGAATGAGACCCAATATGTACAACATTACTTTCTTAAGTATGCACGTAAACAGTCATGCTGCGTCCCAATTCGCATACTATCCGTCCTAAATAGTATTCGAAAATAGAATTAGTACGTCCCAAATCGTAGTATGTTGAAATGAGTGTCCCAAAGAGACCCGGATGGTCTACTATATCCGGTGAGAATCTGAAGTGCAGATCGATGCGCTCTCTAACAGCTGATATTGCCCACAACCCATCGCGCGTTGGACGAGGATTCGGTTAGAACTACAAACACGAATGAAAAGTGTTCAAAAACTACAGACATGGAGGACGCGCGAGTCCGACGGTTATGTAGAGAGGTTTAGATAAAGGTGTTTGAGTGATTAATTATCAGTATCTAACCTGACGAAAATGTATTTATTCAATGTTGTCCACATTATATTGCATCTGCAGCAGCATTGTGAACTTTTGCAAAGATACGTTTAGCCATTAACTTTTAAATGCATTATTATATTCAAATTCCAAACACATGAGGAGAGTCTCCACATGAAAGACCCACGACTGGCAGATGAACGTGCGACAACAATTCTCTCCGAAATGGTAAGAAATTATATTAGATTGAATGGAGGATTTTAACTGTGACGAGATGATTGACAGGGCAGTTTACGGATGCACGCGACAGATCTGTCCGTTAAAGATGACGAAGTAGTGTGTCCCAAAGCTTGCCTACTCTTTTGCTACACACTCAAAAGTATGTACTTTTTCTTCACAAAAAGAGTACATACTTTTAGGGCGTAGTATAAGTAGGTGAATTGGGACGCAGCATCAGTCTTGTCTTAAGTGAACAATTGAGAAAGTTGTGTAACAGTGTATTGGATCCGTGCAGCTCTTAAAGTGACAACAGCCTAATAATTCTGCTGCTGTCTCAGAGTTTTTTTCTTTGTCTTTTGTTATTTGATTACACTCACTGCTCTTGAATGACTGACTTTTGTAACATCAATTGTAAGGAATAATCTGTATTTAATTTATTCAGGGAAGACCATCCAATATTATTTTACATTAGATTCCCTATTAAATTTCTTTAGTATTACTCGCCTCACTGTTAGACCTACCTGAAATTATTTTTATTTGTATCTTTATTCTGTTTTATTTATTTGTACTACTGCTTGTTAATTGTTTATTTTGTTCTTATTTTATTACTGACTATTTACTTGTCTTTTTTGTGAATTCAATTCAGAGATTGAAATCAGGGTTGTGCTGTGTATAAGCTATTGGGCAACAATTGTAAAAACATGATCAAACATTTAGGTGAGGTAATTATATATTTTTTGAAAAATGTCAAAAAGAAATCCCCCCTTCAAATGAAAAGAAAATTCCACCCCATTTTCAAAAATGAAATTGAGGCCCTGAATGAATGTTTGTAAAAATCCTGATTGGAGCATCCCTACAAATAATTCTACATGATAAAAGGAAGGCTTAAAATAGAATAGTGATCGTATCGGCAGATTCTGCATCCTGCGATCCACAGGTGATCAGCTAAAAAAAAATCCTTATCGGATCACCATTAGTTTTGAGAGTTGAAATTATGTTGAAATGAGTTTTCTATGATAATTAGCACAATACATATACCCTGTTTATATAGAGTATAATTTGAATTGGGTCAGTAAGACTTGAATATCTATTTTCCACGTGAATATGTTTTAAAATGTAACTTGGGATTGCAAAACTGAATTTTCACATTTTTACATTACCAGTCTTCAGTTTGACTTGATCTATCAGAAATTATTATAACATTAAATGTAATTACTTTCACTTTTTTGTGCACTTTAATGCATCCTTGCTACATAAAAGTATCAATTACTGACCCCATACATACAATATATAATATATGTGTGCCAATGTGTACTGAGAAGGTTCTCCAGTGAGCTAGATTCGAGTGTGTTGAGCTCATTAAAACTCTGCTGTGGGAACTATAGGCCTGTTAATGTATGGTAATTCTACAGCTGCTCACTAACAGAGGAGCCGGTATTACCCAGCGATACCTTTGAACTCCCAACATCATGCCAGATGCATAATTAAGAGCAAAAGAGCTGCAGTTACATTCGCAGGAAACGGTAATTATGGTTCCCTTCTTCATCATTTACAATCTTAATCATCTCTCTCACCTCTGGTCATCACCTCAGTCACTCTGTCTGTTTCTAGCTATGTTTTTTGTCTCTCTCTTGTTCATAAACACACGCATATACACACAGATTCGTGTGTGGGCTGTCATTTCATCAGATCGCTTCGTCTCCGTCATTCCCCTTCCCTCTCTCCCTCTCTCTCTCTCCCTCGCACACACACAGAAACAGAGGTCCATTAGTTTCTCTAATGAGGGCCCTCACACACGGTTGCCATTATGGCCCATAATCACCCCATCAGCGAGTGGCGGTGAGAGGCAGAGCTAATAAGCCAGTGACCACCAGGAGTGGGGGTCTCTTCAAACCCATCAGGGCTGAAAAGCAGAGCCCCAGGGTCAAAAAACCTTTTCACATGTTCCCTCCATCATATTCGTTCACTGCTTTATAATGCCATCCATTTTCTCAAGCCCATCGGTCCTCAAGGGACGAAGCCTGCAGGAAAAACACACCACACTGACATTTTGCATGTGACTACGTGTTTCCATACGCACCACGTTTGTTTTCACACATCTACACTGAGAGCGAGCACCACGATAAATGCTTGCAATTTCACATTACATGCTTAGACAGCTATTAACTGGAGTGATTTAGGTTTTTGCATCTTGTTGTTTACTCTTAGAACATTCTTCATGTAAACTATAGGAAGCTAGCTTCAGGTTTGTTTATTGTCAAACACAGCTATTACGGAATCTTCCAGGTTTAAAACATTTAGTTCTATCGACAGTGTGTGGAATATACACTACCATTCAAAGGTTGAAGAAATTAATATTTTATTCTTTCTTCTGAAACAATATAAATGTATGTACTAATAAATACTGTTCTTTTCAACTTTTTATTTATCATATAATCGTGAAAAAAAAAAAACATGTATCATGGTTTCCACAAAAATAATAAGCAAAAAAATTTTTTTTCAACATTGGTAATAAGATTTGTTTCTTGAACACCAAATCAGCATTTGTGTTAGTTAACTTTTATTTAACCAGGCATGTCACTTGCAAGACAAGTGCAATTATAGCCTATTCTTAAATCAGCCTGATTTAGGAGTCTGGGTCAAATAGAAATACTTTCAACGTGATTTGTCAGCAAAGGACAATTATTTGCGCTGCAGTGACATAAAAAGTGCTAAACAATAAATAACACCATGAAAACATAATACCATTTAATACATACATACATACTACTACTACTACTAATAATAATAATAAAACAAGAATTGTGCATTGATTTTATTGATACAATACCTTTACTCAGCTTACATATTTCTTCTGTGAGAGAATCACATTTCCCCAAAAATATTAATGGCATAGTTCACCCAAAAATGAAAATTCTGTCATAATTTACTCACCCTCAAATTTTTCCAAACTGTCAGCCCATTCTCATCCCTAGGCGTCATGAAACTGACGCCTTGGGAATCATTTTGGCCATGCTTCAATATTCGACGCTTTAGGCACCCTTTAGCGTCAGTTACATGACTTAGGTAAAGCGTCAGTAAGACGACGCCCTAGGATCGCGTCATGTAACTGATGCTAAAGGGTGCCTAAAGCGTCGAATATTGAAGCATGGTCAAAATTGTCATTTTAGTGACGCCTTGGGATGAGAATGCGTTGAAACTGTCTGAATTTCTTTCTTTTGCTGAACACAAAATAAGATATTTTGAAGAATGTGGCTAACAAAACAGTTCATGTACCCCATTGACTTCCATAGTATGAAAAAAAGAAATACCATGGAAGTAAATGGGGCCCATCAACTGTTTGGTTACTGACATTCTTCAAAATATCGTCTTTTGTGTTCAGCAGAAGAAAGAAATTCATAGGGTTTTGGAACAACTTGAGGGTTGTTAGAAGACATAAAGAGTGAACTGTCCCTTTAATGTAAAAAAAAAATACACTAAAAATGTTGGTTTTTGGCATGAGAATATGGATATAGTGGTGTGAGGTAAAATATTGCAATACTTCCAAATAACAATTCCCCCAGCCCTAGCACTTAGGGCCCTGTTTCACAAACAGGGCTTAGATTAAGCCAGGAATAGGGCTTAGTTCAATTAGGGCATTTAAGTAGCTTTTATAAACATGCCTTAGAAAAAAAAAAAACATTACTGGTGTGCATCTCGAGACAAAACAATGCATTGACATATTGTAAGATAAATCAGTGCAAGTTGCTTTCGGTTAAAGCAGCTCAAACATTCCTTTTAGTATAGGAATAGGCTTAAGCTTTGAAACCGGGAGTAGAGGTTGAAAACTCAGACTTTACACCAGAGTCATGCGTACAGGATACAGTTTAAGTATTGTGGCTGTACTTTTATAACAGTATTTATTTTAATGTTTACTCCCTGCATGGCCTTTGTATACTGTTTAAAACTGAGGGATAAGTCAAAATTATTTTCTGTACTAATGTACATCGATATAAATTTGGTCGATAGAGCTTACTGCTATTGAAGCCCCCATTCCTTTAATGAGCCGTGTGGTATGAAACAGTCTTGGTATTAGCTACCTCACACAATCTCAATAATGTCATATTTATGATGTGTATTGTTGAGTTCGTAATGATATTTTCTGTCTCTTGTGCAGAATGATGAAGCAGAACATTGATTCGTGTTATAGCCAGCCATGTGGGGGAATCAATGTTTGTTGAATCATTTGAGTTATTGGAGCTGTGTTGGTGTAATGCTTTTATAGTGTGTCTATAGAATTGTATCTGTTGCAGCACATACAGTAATAAACCCACACAGAGTTGGCAAGTGATTTTACGTTTCTCAAGGGCACATAAGGCCAAACATCTGTTATATTGTATTATGTACAATTCACAGGCACATTTATGTTTCTGCTGGTGGGTGACCACACTCCAGACACTTTTTCTGCATGTGATGGTGCTCTTGATGAATTCATTAGGCTACACAAAAGTTATTTGTGTCTCACAAAGCAAATACAACCAAACAAAAAAATAATATTCTTTTCATGAGTGTTTTCGCGAATCGCACTCTCGCTATACACCTGATGTTTTTTTAGAGTTAATTACTTAAAATGCAATGTACCATTGTGCAGGGGTGGCATGGTGGCTTGGTTGCATGTTCTCCCTGTGTCAGGATGGGTTTCCTCCGGGTGCTCCAGTTTCCCCCACAGTCCAAAGACATGCAGGTTAGGTGTGTGTGTGCGCGTGTCAGGAAGGGCATATCCCAGAAAAAAAAAACCCAGAAAGCACAAGCTTTTGTTTCAGGTATAATATATGTTGTAATGATAAATATAAGTCCCTTTAAGTCATTTCACATTGTCGATTGGCTCTTTTATTTAGAAGGAGGGACGCTTCCAAACGAACTCGACTGATATATGAACGCAACACGGACGCAAAACAGACCAAAGACATCTAAATAAACCAAAAACATGATGTGATGTCACAAGATGCGACCCTAAAAAGGACAGAATGCTAAAGCATACCTGTTTTTTTTTTTTTTCTCGTCAAATGAGCTACGTTGCCCTTTACAGTTTATTACAGGCATCAGAACCACGTCTCCCTGGAGCAGATCTTCATTTGTGTGGAAAAGAAACATTCCTGCCGCTGTTTCGACTCCTTTACACATTTTATAAACACTTCACAAGTTCTCAGCTGATAACAAAATCCCTTCATCCCATACAACAAGCGCAAACTTTAGCGTGACACAATTAGTCACGAGACATATGAGAGCCAATGCCATTTCACAATCAAAGCTGAGATAATGCTTCTTCTGGTGGCGATTTTTGAATGTGTCAGGAGGATCTTTATGAGCTTTATGGCGGTGATCACTTTTGAGTCTGTTCCTCACACAAATCAATCGTTTGCCCTCGGAACACTTGGAATATTTGTACTTTTTGAATAAATTGTGACTGTAGTCATATCTGCCTGTTATATCACGCGTTTTATATTGTATAATATACAAATGGGTTTAGGTTTGCATGCTCAAACATGTATAGATAAAAAAAAATTCTAATAAATGTGAATACAATTATGCTGGTGGATTGAAATGAAAATCAAACCCCAACATATATGTCATAATAGCAAAATGATACACCAATATATATTTCATCATGGGGATAAAATTCCCATGCCCATCGTGTCCGTGTATTCATGGCAAAGGTGTCTTATTGAAAGCAATGTCCATTAAAAACGTGACACAGCGGTGTCACCAAAGCATCAATATGCGACGAGTTGGGAGTGAAAATGTGTTAGCCTTTGAGATGAATGCTAATGGAAAGCTTCCACCAGATATTGATGTAAAACCATAATAATTTCAATCCCTAATTGATATTAAACTAGGAACCCTGCAATTACATGAGGCTTAATTTACTGCGGTCATGAGTGTGTGAACACTTTTAAAAACCAGATAAATGTTGGTTAATTTTGTCCTGTGTTGGTAAAATTAATTGGTTTGAACGGCATTACAAGTTTAAGATCAAGGGGTCTTGGAGTCAAACCATCCCCCAGTCTAAAGTATGAATAATTAAAAACTCTTTCATTGCACTATACTGCTATTAGTATGTATTTTTGATGCCTGTAATTAGCAGAAACATAACAGACATGGAATATAAATGAGGACTAGCAAACAGACATGCAACTGGGGCTAGCGATCTCTTAGTGGAATTTTCAATCTCACAGCCTAATGTGATGTTTTACTTTTTTTCGTCCTGATCTGGCATATCTCATTAACGTGATTTGTTCCTCATCATCAGGAAAGTATTCGTCATTTTACTAGCGATTCATTTCATCTCTTTTTTCTCCCCCTCTGATATTAGTTCCACACATTATAAATTGCTTCACTCCCACCGTACTCTTGTGTACTACGAAAGGGGAGTTTCATTGGAAATCAAATTCAAAGATGTATGAGGGATAATTGAGTTCTTTTCAAAATGGATACTTTTGTTTACATGTACGCTTGGTTATTCTGAAACAAGATTAATTTTCTGTGAAGAAAACCATTTCCTGTCAAGATCAAAAGAGAAACTGGATTGCATTGAACCTGTGTATTACATTAGAACGATTTTTTTTGTAGCCATATGCCAGTGAATAATGGAAACTCACTTTTGTGTTCAAGCAGGCTTTATTGTCGTGCGCTTCATCATCTCTTCAATACTAACCAGCATATTATTTTTGGAAACTGTACTCAAACTGAAGCATCACTGTTTTCTTTCTTCTGTTTTCCAGGCAAAAAAGCCCTGCAGATAAATAGAATAGAAGAAATCTAACGGCTGCATTTTAAAAGATTTGGTCACATACTACAGGATTATTTTTATTCATTATTTAATTTCATTTCAGTTTGACTGCTCTGGGTATTTTCTATGACATTTTTGCCTTTTTATTTTATTTTATTATTTTATTTGATCTATTTAATTGTTATTTTTTTATTTAATTTAATTATTTTATGATATACTACACGATTATTTTTATTTATTATTTTATTTCATTTCAGTTTGACTGCTCTGATGGGTATTGCTATGGTATCTTTGTCATTTTATTTTATTTTATTTTTTATAATTTTATTTGATCTATTTTTTTTTTTTTTCATTTTATATATTTTTTTATTTCATTATTTTATGATATACTACAGGACTATTGTTTTTTTTATTATTTATGCCATTTATTTTATTATTATTATTTTACTATTTTTATTAATTAATTATTTTTTTTATTATTCTATTTTATTTTTGATATACTACAGGATTATTTTTATTTATTATTTTATTTCATTTCAGTTTGTTTGCTCAGGGTATTTTTACCTTTTTATTCATTTCAGTTTGTCTGCCCAGGGTATTTTTACCTTTTTTTATTTTTATTTTTTTCATTTTTTATTTATGTATCTCATCTACAATAGTTTAGACAAACAGATCTAAACACTGAGATAGTAGAAGTTTTTTTTAAATGAAAAAAAGTCACTCTCCACCTTTTTTTAAACAGCATATAGTACAGTGTTGCATGAAGCACACATATTGGCAGAGCATGTAGTGTGTGACGACCTAGTGTGAATCTCAGGGTCAGTACACCAATTACCACTCATAACATTTCATCCTGACTGCATGAGCTTCTGATTGATACCTTCACGGACAACTGAGACATAGCCTAACGTAAAATAAAGATGAAGCTTTAAGGGGAAGTTTGGCTTGTGGAACATCAAACACGCTGAGAACACATGGTGTGACTTGAGAAATGCCAGTAGCACTATCAGTCAGATTGCCTTCCAGTTCGAATGATGGCCGAAGAATACCGCTGTTTGACATGCAAGTTAAATTTAAATCTGAATTGACTCCAAATTAACGATTGATTTCCCAAGGTATTCACTAATAGAACATAATAGATTGTTTGATAAATGAATCACTGGTTGATGAAAATGAGATCATCAAAATGCAAAAACCAGAGAATCTCACACGCAGACAATCTCACGCAGACACACTGATCATTTCTGTTAAATACCAGAAATACACTTCATAACCTAATGTTCACTCTAATGAGCTCGAACTGTTTAGGATTTTTTTTTTTTTTTTTATTCAGTTCTTTAGTATTCTTGTTAACACTCTACTCTATATTAATTTGATATCCCGTGCTCTTTGTGATTCAGGAAATGTCGGTTTTCGGTGACATCAGTGATTCTTGCAAAGAGATTAGGCTCATAGATAAAGCCCTTAACGGTGCATGAAGGGAAGTAGCTTTGCAAATTAAAATTTTCATTACATGTGGATGGAGGCTTGACAGAACTTGCAGATTTCTTGTCACTTCCTGACTGTCAAGTAGGGCTAAATTAATTTTTTTTTTTTTTTTATATAGTGACTTAATCTTAATGGCACTTGCATATCACAGAATTAAACTGGATTTATTGAATTTGAATGCTGGTTTGTGCGTCTATCATTTGATGTACACATTTGAATTTGAGTTCATTCACGCCAGCAGACTTGTTTTGTATGATAAACACAATCTATCTGCTTGTCAAACATCTTTAGTCACGAGGATGCAGTCATTTGAAGGACATTGCTTTCAAACATGAGGTATTTATTTATTTATTCTTCCCTGGGTACACATATTCAAATGTTGGTTGAATGGTTGATTATTTCCATTCACGTTCAGGATATGCCTGCATCTCTGAGCATCATGGCTGTCCTGGCAGATGCTTTTAACCTGCTAATTGCATTAAGGAGCTTTATGAGCATGTTAGTTTGGAGGGATGTGATGTGCAATTATGCTGAGCCTCCTCATCAAAAACATGACTTAATTCTTAAAAGCACATTAACGTTTTGTTGTTGTTGTTGATGCTATTGTTTGCAAATTTAACTACATGATTGTCGTCCTTCTCAAAAAAAAAGAAAAAAAAAGAAATCTCATGCTGCAAATGTGTTTTTGTCACTGAAAAGTGCCTGCATCCTTCATTGCTAATGTTTTTTATACACGTCTCATAGCAAGAATATTTATTTTATTATATATTATTATTTGTTAGTTTATATTTATTTTTTTATTTAAAATATGTTGTCCAGAAATAGATATTTAGAAAAGAAAGTGCATTTTATTATTTCATTTCACTTAGCATATGTCATTTTTGTTATGCTAACATTTAGCCTAAAGAGCCTTTTACACAATTATTACATATATATATATATATATATATATATATATATCATAATCCTTTACTTGAATTTTCACATATCATGAAAATCTGACTTTTTCTGTGTTTAAGTGCTATAATCGGGTCCCCGGTGCATCTACCTACCCAGAAAACGTGAAAAGTGACAACCCAGTAACTTTGTTTTAGATAGCCTTTCTCTGCAAGCATGTCAAATAAATAAACCGATCAGATTTCGCTACCCTTCTGACGGAATCATTCTTATTATAATATTACCGCCCATTAATCTGCACATTTTCACCCACGACTGATGCCATTACAGTGTAAGTTGCAATGGCAAAAGTTCGAGCAAAGCATGCAGACTTCTCTGTCCTAGACGAGCACAGAACAATATTTGACCAAAAAATGTCACAGCTGTCTTATAAAGACCTCAGGGAACTGTGTCAACTTGTGTAAAAGTTAAACATGACAGTACAGGCAAGTCGATGAGATGAATCAATGTAAATCCACAACAACTACATACATGTATCAACTAACCATTAACGTCCAGGTTCAGTCTAAAAGTTGCAACCTCTTCCTGAGTCTCTCCGTAGGGCTGAACTCCACTACTGCTTATTCCTGAGATTTTGGATGAGTAAAATTCGCATTTTGTTATGGTGTATTCGAAGCTCATGTAAAGGATTGGCCATCTTCCGAATGGAGGCGGGGAGCAGCAGCTCATTTGCATTTAAAGTGACACACTAAAATGGCGCGTTTTTTTCTCACACCCAAAAAGGGGCAAATTTGACAAGCTATAATAAAGGATCTGGGGGGTATTTTGAGCTGAAATTTCAGACACATTCTGGGGACTCCATAGATTTATATTACATCTTGTGAAAAGTGGCATAATATGTAACCTTTAAATGCATTATTCATATTTCTCAAATAATCTCTCTTAATTCTTTATTCATTCATCATCTTAATTAGTCACTGTTGTCTATGTTGTCATTAGTAAAGAAAATGCATTCTCTCTCTCTCTCTCTCTCTCTCTCTCTCTCTCTCTCTCTCTCTCTCTCTCTCTCTCTCTCTCTCTCTCTCTCTCTCTCTCTCTCTCTCTCTCTCTCATTCTGGGGCACATGCAAATACCTGACACAATAACAATATATCATTTCATGCTATTTGAATAATTTTGCGCAGTTTGTCTTATTGTGACATTGCCATTCAGACAGTCTAAGCAGACTCACTGGCCAATAGAACATTGTGTTTGTTATTAAACTAGTTTTACTATATAATAATAAAATCCAGGCGTACAACATCTCTAAATTTTGCAGCACCTTCAGGGCACAACATGCTATGGAGTAAAGTAAAAAAAAAAAAAAAAAAAAAAAAACCTATCTACCATATGAATCATGGATGGGTATGTCACCGGTTTAGGTCTGTTAGGTGAAAACGAGAGGAGGTGTGGAGCATTTGTGAAGGTGGAGACGTTCTATAAAATACAGACTCAGTTTATTAGTGCAGTGCAATCATTTATCACAGTCCTTCTGTGACAGCTTTAAGAGCTCGTGCTGTGCAGAAACGCTATCTGAGAATCCTACACAAAGAGGGAAACCGTTCGAGAGCGATGTATTAAACCAGTGGAGTTTGAAGAACCTCACGCAAACTTAGTATTGCCACTTGTCTTTATTGCTCTCGATTACCATGCGGTTAACATGCACCTAGACTGAATTCTGACAGTGAAAACGCAGCAAGGAAAGGTCAAGGTTAGTGATAATGGATGCACTGGATTCTGAGGAGGTAGAAGGGAGCACTTAGCTGCGCTTGATCATTTTTACGCTGGCATATTTCTCCGAACAGCAGGTCTGCAGTGCATCTCAAAGAGAAAAACTGTGCATGATAGGAACAGAAGGGCGAATGGAGCTACGCAGCATTATTTCAGAGTAAAAGTGTGAAAATGTACAACCGATTCATTCGTTTTTCTTTTGGCTAGTTTGATTACTGACTTTTGCACAATTTTCAAAACAAAACCAAACAAAGTCTTCCGTCTAGTCTTTGTAACTGTCACGTAAGGAGACATAAAAGAGACATTTTTAAGCAACTGGATATAATAGTTTAACCCGGTCAATTCATACATATTCGTACATATTTTACAAGGTGGCAAAACAAGTCATTGTATTACTACAAGCTATCTCTGTATGAAAAGAGCTGCATGAAGCATACAGGTTTGGAAAAACATTGGTGAGTGAATAATGACAGAATTAAACAAAACAAATACAATGCCTATCATAATTCACCACAAATCCAATAAAACCACAGATAAACTTGGTTTGCCCAAGGTAACCAATCGAACCCTGTGCCTAAAATGAAACAGGCCTAAATAATGTAACATTCAGTTCAATTTATCTTTTTTTTCACCTCTATTGAAACTAACTTGATGTCTAAAGCCCCATTAGCTGCTGTAAATGTCAGTCATCAATATCGTGATGTCTCCATCCTATCTCTCTTACCGTTTATCGAATGTGCTATTTCTAAAGCAATGCTCTCCAGGAACATGTATCATGATCATTTTCCTACAGCCCATTGCCCCGAGCTCCTCTGAGATTGAGCTGTTTTGCTACATCAGATGAGTGTTGGTTTCGTTCTGGGTCCAATGAGGAGCTTTTTGTAGAGTGAGACAGAATATCACGTGTAGACAGGTATACTGAAATCGTAAAGATGAGAAATAAGACAAGAAAAGATGCAAAGCAGAGTTTAAAAGGTTATTTACTCATTATTTACTCACCCTGATGTCGTTTCAGAACTGTATATATATATTGTATATATATATATATATAAACATAAAAATATTACATTAATTTATAATAATAATAATAAAGTGTCCCCATATTTATTTAGAAAAGGTCTCTAAACTACGAGTTTGCACAACATTTAAACTGCTATAATATGATGGGTTTGATCAATACAGCCAGATTGTAATGCATTTCTTTTTTTTCTGGATCTGTGTTATTGCCTTCAAATGGTTAGTAATGAGTTAGCCAGACTGAGGTATCATTATCGCACCACTTGAAGGCCTAATAATGGATTCACCATGAGCAGTTTCTGATTTAATTGCAGAGTGTATCATTTAAATGTGTTATATTACCTTCACTTCTTTTGTGAGGTGAACGGTGGCATGGAAATTATGTAAACTACACCAAAGTCCTAGAAAAGCATGGGAATCTAACAAGTATTAAATGTACACTCAGTCATTTTCGAGTCATAATAGTATTGAATAGGGGTGTAACGATATTTGAACCGAACCGAAAAACCGCGATACACCACCCACGATACGTATCGCGATACTCTCATGGCGAACCGAACACGCCCCGCCCCCTGCTGCCCCGCCCAGCCCAGCCCCGGCTCATTGCGCCTCATGTCTTATGTGTACACAACGAATACAGGGCTGTTGCCTAACCACCATTAACCACATATAATCGCAATAAGCTCAGTGTTTTGTTACTTTTGATAATAAGCAAGGTGTAATCTTTCAAATTATGTCTATTTGATCACGAAATGCAAACAATAAATGCCGTTTTGGCGCTCTTAGATGTGGCGTGACAGATATCACTGTATGCATGCGGCAGCGCGGGGCGCGATCATCTCTTCCTCAGTTACAGAATAAACATGAATGGACACCCGAAGGTATGTTGAAAGATACAGTATACTTACTGAAAGGCATCATAACTCGTGTAAACACTCAATCAGTGTTTCAACAGCGGAAATACGTCAATAAAACGCTTAGTTTTTCGCATAGCTTTATATTTACCTCAGGCAAGTCATTCAGTGTCCACAGCTTACTGGTTTGCTAACTCTTTCACTAAATAAATGCTATATATTAGCCTATATATTATATTTTACTTAACCTGTTTATGATATCTTGATTATTTAATGTATGTTTAAAATAGTTGTCATGAAAATAACAGCAACTGTGTAAATTATTATATAACAATAACACATTAGAGTAAAAACATGTTAATGCAAAAATTGCCTTATGTGCAGTTTACATGTTTTCATACAATTTGTTATTTGAGTGTTGATTATTATTATATCATTTAGGCTAAAAGTCTAGGCTCTGTTGTTAAGCTTTAATGTTATAGTAATGTGCAAGTAAGGTAGTTTACAGCATTAGCAGATAATTTTGTTATCCTTGAGAAACGTTTACTTGTAATTGAATTAATTTAAAGACAAGGACACAATTTGTTCATTAAAGCACTGTTTAATAAAAAATAAAAGCAATTTTAGCTTTCTAAACCCCCCCCCCCCCCCCCCACACCCACACCCACACCCACACCCCACCCCACCCCACCGAAATGAACCGAAATGAACCGAACCCAACCGAGACCTCAAAACCGTGGGACGAACCGAACCGTCAGGTTTGTGTATCGTTACACCCCTAGTATTGAATATGCTATTTCGTTTAAAATTATGTACATTCACATGAGATGAAGACTTCATAAGGTCGTCATGTTAGATCACATGAATATTACTAACTTTGGGCCCTATAATACACCCAGCGCAATGCCGAAGTGTTTTTTTGCTAGTTTCAGTCAGACGCAGTTATCATTTTCACTTCCTGTGCCACGTTGTTACATTTGCGCCTATTTATGCGCTGGTCTGAAAACGAGGTGTATTCAGGCGCATGGTTGGCGTGTTGCTATTTTGAGGCAACTGAAACCTGGTCTAAATTCAATGTCTCAGTATTTCTTTTGTTATTTAAAGAGCGCATTAGTAATGTGCGCCTATAGGCGGGTCCACAACGTGTGTACACTGCTTATTACACACACAGGATGCGCAGCAGCACACAAACTAGTCAAATATTAAAAATAAAAGGATTACAATGTAAAATATGAATATTGTGTACATAAAGATATGGAGGAATCCGCCTTGTCCCGTAGATGGTCTGCTTGCGCGCTTCAACCTCGCGCACGAGCAGATCCGTTTGAGCTCAGGATATGCGTTCAGTCTTTCTGCTTGCAAATTCCATCATATAAATAGTGATCCGCCACGGCGCGAGTGCAATGGGAGATGAAACTCTGGTTGGTTTATTTCACGTTACGCCCAAAACACACCCATTACTCATTAAGAGAATAGGGAAAACCCTTTTAGACCATGTGCCACGCGCACCGACCATTTTTCCTGGCGTTAAATTAGCAAAAATGGATTCGGACACGCCCTAAGTGCGATTGCGCCATGCGCTTAGATCATTAAAATAGGGCCCCTTATCTCCATAATCCCTCATTATTGACCACTTCTGATTATGGAATAAATTAAATAATTAAATTCAGTCTGTTTCTCACGCAGACCTTCAGAAGACTTGTATACACGGGTTTCCTGTTTACAAACATTTCAGGGTGCGTGCGCATACCAGAGACAGAAAGTCAGATTGGTGAGCTGGTCCGCTACTGCAACAACCTTAAGTATTGAAGCTTGCCTTATTGTTTGTATTGTTTGTATATGACTGCTGACTCTATAAAACGTGATTTTAGTTGGATCTGTTTGTCTGTCTGTAATTTTGCAGTGTTACCGTGATATATGTAAGAAATATCATGTTAGGCTAGTAATGTAATAGCCAATGTTAGCAGTGCAGCATCTACTGGACAGCCCGAATTTTTTTCTTTTATATAAGTTACGTTACGCTTGTTTACGTTACAGACACCACCACTATGCTACTAGCCTACTACACGAAACACGTCTTTTTTCTGCCTCCCGGTTGCGTGCGCAAGCAGTGATGACGTTGCCGAGAAATCCATGTATAGTCTACTTTTGATTTAATTCTAGTGCTTTTTTGTTGTTTTTTAGGGTTTGACACTGACAGTCGTATGGCAAGATACTTCAATGTTTGTTTTGTTTTTTCATTTTTTGTATAAAAATAACAGCATATGCGTTTGGTATAAAATGAGAGTGAGTAAATAATAAAAGAATTGTTATTTTGTGCTGAAAAGTACTTTTTTAAACCTGTGTTAGTCTGTAATAATCTCTTTGAAGTCTGCAGGATGTCATTATGTAGATGGTTGTAGACTTACCTTTGTGTGACGTTCAGCTTTGTATAATCTTGTGGGATATTTGCTTTTCCTTTCTGCAAATGCTACGAAAAACAGTATTTCAACAAATAACATGCTCAGATAATGTTTTTTTTTCTTTCTTTCTATTGTTCCCAGCCATGCATATATTCTGGTTTTGATACCAAGCGTTGTGATTAGGCCTTTTGCATAATAGAGCAGCTTATTACGTTGAAATCTCTGGGAACACATCGACACCAAGTAACCTATAGTTATGTCCTTTGAGCTGTGCCAGGTCTCTAATCTGATGAAAAGAAAATGAGGATGTCCCAAAGATAGAGGAGCAATACAAATTATTTAGCGAGACAGATTTTCACCTGGCTTAAATCAATGTCCCAAATGAAGGAGAGAGGAGAGAGGAGAGATCTAAAATTGACAGATCCCATATCAATGACCAGTCAGGAATTATTTAACACACATTCAGTCCCCTGGGCAAAAAGCAGGGCCCTAAAAACAAAAAGATGGTTGGGGGGGTCCAGCGAGACTTATCGTAGTGTCTTGTGAGCTCTGAAAGAGGCAGAAGATCGATAGAAAATCAGTACTGAACCAGAACCGCTGGACAGACTGCAGACAGAGACGAATGAGGTTCCTCTTACATCAGAGCAATGGCTCACAACCACAAATGACCACAGAACTGCATGACTCTCTGATTCAGTCATTTTATTGATAACACTTTAAATTACATATTTACATGTTAAAATTTTCAAATCTGATGAATTTGGCTTGCTTCAAGAGACAATTGCACTGAAATACTTGAATTCATGAGTTTGGATTTGAAATGTTTTGAATTTAATAATCAGGAACTTTAATTGGATTTTCAATTGGATTGACAGTAAAAGGAATTTGCTGATTGACTATCTGTTTGTGTCTGCCATCCATCCATCCATCCATCCATCCATCCATCCATCCGTCCGTCTGTCTGTCTACAATCTTTGCTTTCTAGTTACATTTATTTTCTAGTTGCATTCTATTTACAATTTATTTATTTTCAGTTTGATTCTAATTGCTTACATTTACATTAATTACATTCAAATTTAAATTGCAATACTGGATCCTGTTTGATACCTTAACTAAAACTTTTTTTTTTTTAAATGCATTTTCTATTCAGTTTTCCAATTCAAATTCACCTACCCCGTGTTCAAAACCCCAGATTGTTCAACTAAGTTTATTTTGGGTTATGCTTCTGTGTTGTGTTTGCAACAACTCTGATTATACCAAACATTGAGTCAGACAGCAGTACTTAGCATTATCAACAAATGTTCCTTATTTTACGTTCTGAATTTCTCTTTCTCTGGCCATTTTATTTCATCACATGTATACTTGTATATTGTGATTCATGTAACAGTAATAAGGGAACAATGTAATATATTTTTTTTTCATGTCGTGGTGACTGAAAACAAACATATTTTTCATAATAGATGCTCAGAAAATTGGAGAAAAATTGCTTCCTGAACAAGATATCCCCAATTTAGTGTACATTCTGAATCATTTACCACAGGTGAGGTCAGCTTTAGAAAGATGACTTCAGATTTGCTCCTATTTGTTTGGTTAATAAAAACTGTGGAATTGAAGATGGCTTTTTAAAATTTAATAAGTCATTTTTTTTGTGTGTGTGTGTAATATTTAGTGGTGTTTCCCCAAAGCAGGAATGACTATTACCAGTGCTCATGTTTAGGATTAGGGAGTGTTCCTACCTAAAGGAATATGGTGTTTTGGATAAATATCAGTCTGGTTTCAGACCACAACACAGCACAGAGTCTGCACTACTTAAAGTTTTAAATGATTTATTTTTGATCGTCGACTCTGGTAAATGTGCTGTTTTAATTCTGCTGGATCTTAGCGCGGCATTTGACACTCTCGATCATGACATTCTTTTAAATCGTTTACAGCAAATAGGGATTCAAGGTTGTGCTTTGAATTGGTTTGCTTCATATTTAAAGGACCGAACCTTCTCAGTAGAGATAGGCAGTTTTTTATCACCTCGTGAACCAGTTAAATATGGGGTTCCGCAGGGCTCGATCCTGGGTCCTGTTTTATTTTCTTTATACATGCTTCCGCTGTATACTATTTTTACTAAATATAATATATCTTACCATTGTTATGCAGACGATACTCAGTGTTACGTTCCTTTACACTCAATGACGATTCTGGCTTAAAGTGTTTATTTGACTGTTTGAGGGACGTCAAACAGTGGATGTCCGCCAACTTCCTTCAGTTAAATGAATCCAAGACGGAAGTTTTAATTTTTGGCTCATCTAAGTTTACAGAGTTGGTCGCCAGTAATTTGGGACCTTTAACTACAAATATCCATACACACGTTCGCAATCTGGGTGTTATTTTTGACTCAACTCTGACTTTTGATAAACAGATAAACGGTGTGGTCAGAAGTTGTTTTTATCAGTTAAAGAATATTGCAAAAATGAAGGCAATTTTAACACCCAGAGACATGGAATCTGTGATACATGCTTTTATTTCATCAAGGTTAGACTACTGTAATGTACTATACTTGGGTGTTTCACAGTCTTTACTGTCACGTCTTCAACTTGTCCAAAATGCTGCTGCAAGACTGTTAACAGGAACAAGGAAACGAGAGCATTGGCTCTCTCTTCATTGGCTCCCAGTTAAACAATGTATTGAGTTTAAGGCGCTGTTGTTTGTTTATAAGGGATTGCATGGACTAGGTCCTTTATACATCTCGGATCTCCTTTCAACTCATCATAATGCTGTTAGAAATCTCAGGTCATCCAGTAGTCTACAGTTGACTGTTCCGAGGACTCGTTTAAAATTAAAAGGAGATCGGGCCTTTTCAGTGGCCGCCCCACAGCTTTGGAACAATCTGCCATTACACATAAAGTCTGCACCTACATACACTGATGTTAAATCATTGCTTAAAACTCATTTATTTATTGCTGCTTACGGTCATAAGCGGCTGTAGTGGTATTGCATTGTTTTGTGCTTTGTGTATTGTTTATTTGTTGTTCTATGTCTTATGGATACCTGTTTATACATTGTACAGCACTTTGGCCAACAGCTGTTGTTTTTAAATGTGCTTTATAAATAAACATGACTGACTGACTGACTGTTAAGGGGAGGTGTGTGCTTTTCTAAATGATCAGACTTTTTTAATCAGTAATAACCCTAACTAGATTTTAAACTTCCTGAAGAAAATGTGTGGCTGTCTATGTAAAAGTCACTGCCATGATGGTTTTGATGGCTGTATAGTTGTTCTAAGGTGTTGTAATGTGTTTTGTGTGTGTGTGTGTGTGTTTGTGTTTTTACATGTTGCTGCTATGCAGTTTCTAGGGTGTCAGGTAGTTGCAAGCAACAGTATGTGGTTGTTAAGGTGTTGTGGGCAATTGTCAGGGCATTGTTATGTGGTTTTTACAGAGTTTTTAGCATATTGCTATGCAGTAATTTGTGCTGCTCTTGGTAGATTGCGTTGGTCATTATGATCCGGCTGCGTCTGTGTTCTTTAATTTGAACTTTTCACTCCAATCTGTGCTTTTTTGATTTGCACTCACAGGTTAATTTGCCCTGGGCTGCATTTCCTAAAAGCATCTAAGTTGACCGTAGAACAATTGCCACCAATGGTCTCTACGATCGATTTAGGCTTACAATGCTTTTGGGAAACACAGCCCTGTTTAGTAAATCTGGCCCAATGTTTTCGGACTAGGGGTTGCACAGACTAATCGACTTTAATGCTCTGCCATGACACTTTAAGTTTGACATCGACTAGTCGCTGATCATGGCCTATAGATGGCGCAACAGGATAAGAAATCGTTGAAGTCCACTTTTACGCTCCATTCCAGACAGTTAAAATGACAAATAAATGCATACTCAAAGAGCGCTCCACAAGATATATTTGATTATACGATCTGGATGCTCAAAATTGATCGGGTGAATGCACATTTTTAACAGCTTATTGTACAGGTAAGTTAATCTCTGTTCTAAACTAATGCATGCTGCATTGTAACACACACACAAAAGACAGTAGCGTGCACATCACATGCAGATCGCGCACACACAGAAACATTCAGTAGCGTAGAAATGTATTGTCAACACTGTTCTGTGATTTATCAATAAAATAGCTTAGAAATTGAAAATATCTAGCGTCTTAGTAACTAGGGATGGGAATTGATAAGAATTTAACGATTCCGATTCCATTATCGATATTGCTTATCGAGCCGATTCCTTATCGATTCTCTTTTCGATTCTCATTGGGTGATAGCCTGGCATACCAGACCTACATCAGGATGTTAGGTCTGGGAACTCACCATTGACAGGGCTCAATACGAGGGGCGGGATAAACGGTTGTCTTTCAAATTCCCTCTGCACGCAATAGGATAGCGCTACAACCAACCAGAGCAACGAAGAAGGTGACGTAGTCAGAGCGATCTCACACATCTTCACACAGAACACATCTTCCTTTTTTAAAAATGACTCAAGTGCCGTTCTTTGTTCATGTTTCAAAGAAAAGCTTAACTTTAAATCATCCAGAGTTGCGGCCAAAGCTGAATCGAAAGACAGCTGTTTGCCAGCAGCAGCAGCCATTCTTTGTTTTCAAGTAGCAGTGAACCAAAATAATTTTTGCAGCCGCTAGGGGGAGTCTAGATTTCTAGGCTAATTGGGTGAGGGAATAAGTACAAATTTGTTTGTTTGTATTAACTCGCTTTAGTATCTGATCAGAAAACACAGCACAGAGTATACACAAATTATGTGTAGCAACCTCAGAACAAACCTAAAAGTAGGTGAGCTACTTCTCAAAGTAAAGTCCAGGGACCCATAGCCTAGGCAGTGTTTCTCAACCAGTATGCCATGGCACGCTAGTGTGTGCCTTGAAAGATTATCAAGAAGAGTGCCTTAGGATTAGGAAATTGTTAATTTTCACATTCATTGGTCCAGACAAAAAAAATAAATAAAACTGCCATTTATGTGCCATAAAAACTAAAAACACAGACTGAAAACAGTCAAGGAAGAGCTTGTGCCATTTGGAATATTAACAGTGCTCATTTGGATTCAACCTGAAACAAAATTCAACTGACATAAAAAAATACAAAGAACTATCAACTTATGAATGAAATGGCGCTCACATTAACTAAGTAGACAGGGCCTGTCCTGCCTGGAGAGTTTAAAGTTACCTTCGGCATTAATAACAGATGGCGTCCCGTTAGCTCCGCTGCTGCTTGACTCACTTGTGTCGCTAAGTAGTGTGTTAGTGTATCAAACACGCGACAATCCTGCAAATTAATTGCATGCTGTGTGGCCAAATGTTTATGCATATTGGAGGTAGTGCCCCCCTTTGACGAAATGTACATTTTACAAGTGTTGCAAGTGACCGTACTGTCGTCTTTTTGCGTGAAATATAACCAAACTTTAGAGCGCTTCTGCCTCGATGCGATTTGCTGCGTTCTGAACCAAAACAACGCAGTGCGTGTTTGACATCATGACGCATTTGCAACGAGCGGAACCGATAAGTGGAATTGTTAAGCAGGCATGCTAACGGTTCCAAGGAATCGATTCACTGGGCACCGGTTCTGAAGAAGAACCGGTTCTCGGTTCCCATCCCTATTAGTAACTAACACCCACAGCTTCACTATTAGTAGAGAGACACTTGAAGGTAGAATTAATTCACATTCGCTTTCTCAGATTCAAAATAATTCAATTCGCTCTCTCACTAATGCATTAAATGTAATCTTTACTGTGCTACTTTATTGTTTTTATTTATTTATCTGATTTAAAACGAGCAGAAATCTGTGAGAAATATAATGACCCAAAGATAAAAGAACTGTTAAAAATAAGCCGTTGTGTAGGAGCAATAGCCTTGTGAGCAGCGCTGTCTGAGTCATATATGCCATGTGCACAAGAAAATCCGCGTTTGAGTCTCAGCTCGAGATTCAGGCTTATTTGTTCATTATGACGTCATCAGCAAATAGTCGACGTCGATTCGATTTCCATCACATAAATGTCAACTTAAAAAAAAAACGGAAGTCGTTCAACCCCTAATTTGGACATACTCTCTTGTAGTACTGTTTATCACATACAATATATAGTAGGGACATATTCAGTTTCGGACACAGCTTATGATATTTCGGTCTATAAATATTGTTCTGGTCTCTTTTTTGTCTTTTGTGTATTTTATCAGTACAATATCACTTAAAGGAATTATTTTACAAAAAAACAAACATTCTCTCATAATTCACTGTGGAACACAAAAGAAGATATTCAGGACATGTATTACAGAAACTTCCTATCTTAATTATTGACTTAAGATTTGAAAAAGTTTTATTTCCTAAGTGAAATTACCAAACAGATATGATATGATTAGTAGGATGTTTCTGTAATATAGGCTCTAAAGAATGTGTTTTGTTTATGCAATGCAAGTAAATGGGTTTCAGTGTTGTTTCTTCTATATATATATATTTGTGTGTGTGCTCTGCAGAAGAAAGAAAGTCATTTTTGGAAAGTCAGGTTTGGAACAACATGAGGGTAGTAATGAGAAAAAATGTTTTCATTTTTTGGGGGGACTTATCTCTTTAATTAAAAGCACATTTTCAATCAAAGCGAAAATCTTTGCTATATGGAAGAGTTTGGCTGATAAAGGGCACTGTATGATCATTTCAGATTATAACTGCTGGACTCTGCAGAAGTCAGCATGAACATTCCTATGTCTCAAGCGATTTATTTGAGTCCGCCCAATCGCTTTTGTGACTCACATTTTTTCTGTCCTTTCCTCCCGGCGTTGCTCCTTCTCTTTCCTGTCATTCTTGATTGGAGGTGCCCATGTAGCCAGTCTCCAAAATGCTTCTCTTTAGAACCTAACATTATCTGAGCAGAAAGGCCACTAATAGAAAACCTCTCTCTATCACCCCTGTAGATGTGCAGCACAATGAAGCAGTGGTGGAACATGAATATTTATGAATTTTCACTGCCATTTCTAAAAGTGTCAGGGGGAAGTAGAGCATTTCATGAGCTATATCAGCCTCTGCTTTACCCAAAAACAGCGTGGAACAGAGTAAGCGTGAGAAAGAGAGAGAGTGAGGTAGAAAGAGAAGAGATAGAGCGAGGTGAAAAGTGAGGACGCAGTCATGTCACGCATCCTAAGAGATCTCAAATTTAATCAGACACACTAAGAAAAGCTCCCAAGAATGAGAGTATCATACCACAATCACAGAATAATAACATTCTCCTTCTGAAAACTGCAACTCTCAGGACATGTTTGACATTTCTGAAGTTATTTCCAATACGTTCAATAGGAGCACTGAAAATAAATTGGATTCTGGCTTGTCACTAGTGGGATTTATTTTGTACATTGTGTTGTTATGTACTGTAATCCATTAAATACCGTCAACATAATACCAACACCTTCAAGTCCATTTGGTTTTGTTGGAATGAAAGCGTGCCCCTCAGACCAAGCTTTAAGACATCTTCTTTAAAGAAGTATCAATCAAGCATGAACTCCGTCCCAGAGGAGCCGATATGGTCAGGGAGAGAGGTAAGACGAATGGAAGCTGACATTGAGCTCTAACTGAGCATTATGTGAACACCATGATACATTCCCATACAGCTTATGCTTGCTTGCAGCTTTCTTATGCCCTTACATCCCTGTCAATATTTTTTTTCTAGGGAGTATCTGAAGTGGGAGGGACACATTCTAACCCTTTTAAATCTGACTCATGAATATTATTAAGACATATCTTGCACAGTAGCAAAGTGATTTGCTGAAAGGCATGCGGGTGCTAGTCATATTAGGAATGCTTTCTTGCATTCAAAGACAGTTAGTTGCAGTACAGTCATGTTTTAAACGACTTTTAACCTGTCTTCTAAAACATTTGCATATATTCAATTAGCAGACATCTGTCATGCATGTTTCAAAATCTTTTGTTAGTGCTTGCTGTAAATCACAGTGCTGCATTACTATACTTACTTCAGATTTGATATAGAATTTGCACAATGACATTTGCACAATGAAACAGTGAGGCACGTCACAATGGTCAAAGATGTCCATGTAGTGCAGTGGTTCTCAAGCTTTTATACTCCAAGGTTGCCTATTGCCCAAGACAATATGAGGGTTGAGTGCACATTTTAAAACAAGAAATATGATGTCAGTTTACATTTGTTCATTTAGCAGATGCCTTTTCCAAAGAAACAAATGTGGAACACAACAAGCAATTCAAATACACAATAACAATAATAAGTAAATAAGAGACAATAACATGAGTGCTAGCAATACAAAGATTCAAACATTGTCCAGGTTAGTACAAGCTAGAACAAGTCAAGTCTGGTCATGTTATGTTCATAGTCAAGCCACATTTTAGTTATTGCCTTGCCTAATTTGTTCAAGAAATTGTACTTGGGTTCTCATCTCTTCTCACCATCAGTGGATATTGTTAAAGTTGCAAAGCAAAAAGCCCACTCCAAAGGTATAAATCAGTGAGCACTGTTTCTGAACCCCCCTGAAATAGTCTTACGTTTTCTTCTGAGAACCATATTCCTCAATTAAATTATTCCCACTCAAAGCATACACAAAAAAAAAAAAGGGAATGAGTTGTGGTAGTAGCATGTTGTCGCCATGTCTAAGAAATGCTGTTTTTTCCCACCCCGGGTCTAGGTGTACCATTTCTGAAACACGTTCAAAATGGTTGTTGTTGCAAAGTGGCGGACGAGCAAAAAATGACAATATAATGGAGAAATGTTTTGAAACTGGCAGAGACGACATAAGGTTCTGCCGCTACCTCCAGAGGACTCAGTTGTCCAGCGCGGAGGCGATACTGATTTATGAGCTCGGGATCTGATTGAGACGCACCCATAGAAACCAATGCAGATAATCCGGAAAACTAAAGAACGGCATGGACACACAAATCGGATCTGAACAGTTGCGATACACAGTTTCATTTTAGATCCGTTTCGGGAATGACAGTGTGAACATAGCCATAGAGACAGAAAAACTAAACAGAGCATTACTCACAGACTGGGAAGAGAGGTGCCACAATAATGTAAAATATTTGGAAATGTTGTTTTTTGAACATTCAAGCATGAAAACCTATTCTAGCAGACCCCCCAAAAACAAAATCAAGACTTTACAAAAATATGGCCCTTTATAAAATCTGCTCAAATTGCATTTGGAATCTGAATTAAATATAGTAATATGTACTGTAACAATGTAATATAAACACCATCGACATTTATGACAGATGTTTTTTGCATAAAGACCTTATTTGCGTAAAGTTGTGCATTTTGCAATTTTCCGCAACCAAGGCATCGGTTGGATATTGAAGTTTGTGCAGCCATCATTTTCTTTTCACCTTGGTAAAGCAAAACAAAGCTCTTAAAATATAATGATTATATCCCATGTCCCCCAGGTTAAAATGGTTGCTACTCCCCTCTTTTCATCCATTTGCAAGCAGTACCCTTTAGCACCGTATCTATTATATCCTGGGTGATTTTTCTGAGGTTTCTGTGAAGGGCAGGTGAATGATTACAATCAAAAGCGCTTGTCAAGGACGATGTGTGCCGATAAAGCCTGAAGTCCAAATTATTTATTATTAATGCCTAACCTTTTTAAAGATGCACAGAGCACACAAACCCGTTAATGTGATTGTTTGCGTGCCTTTAGCCGGTTATGGAAGCCAGCTCAAAGCGGTGGAAGAAATGACCTTGGGTTTTTTTCCTGTTTGTGTTGGTCGGGTGATATTTGAGGACGGCATGTTGTAGCTTATGTTTGAAATAAACATAAATATGTGGCTAAGCAAATGAAGACACTAGCTCTGTAAGTGCAAGACACTGTCATACATAATGTAGCTCTTGATGTGATCAAAGATTTGTTTCTAGCATATAGGAAGTGTTTCGACAGAATTATTGTGCATGTACCAGTGCAAATTTGTGAAATGTGCTCTTAACAAGCCTGCCTTGAAGGCCACATGTCTTTATTATTTCATTTCATGGCTTGTGGTTCACACGTATTGTCACCGGCAGATGCTGATGGGAGTTGAGAGGGTGCGGTAAGGACCTTCAGGTTTAATTTTACGAATGTCTGCAGCATTGTTTTGAAGATGGAATTGGAAGGCGAGAAAACAAATGCAGCATTTCCATGAGGAAGCCGCGTGTCTCTGCTCACTTTTCAAATTATGCATGGTTTATATTAAGACAATGAAAATTAATTTCCATGATGGTCTAAGCTGGTTTATGCTGGTCTAGTTTATGTTGTCCTGTTGATTACAATAATGTCTTGCTGGTTAATCTACTGACGAAGCATCCAGTACACCTGTCTTCTAAGTCTTCTAAAGACATTTGATGAAATTTAAAGTCTTTCAGAAGAGGAATAATTTTTTCACCTATTTTTATGCTATTTTTATGCTGCTTTTGTGCTGTTAGACAGGCCCACATCTCCTTTAATTTCATATTCTAAAAGCAGTCATTTCACGAGTTTACATGTTAATGAAATCTGATGTAATATTATAATGCGTATTTGGCTTGCTGTCCGGGGGGAGGGCTCCGAGCTCAGAATTCGGCCCGACCCCAGAGTACTCCCCCCATAACCTTAGAGATCATAGGTAACTATGAGCGGACCCAGCCGAATGTGGGGTGAAGGGGTGGTGGTGGGATGCTGAGAAATTAGTCATGAGACAGGAGGTAAGGGAAGGCTTTATTTATACTGGCTTCTTCTTGTGCTGATTGGATGATTACCTGAACATGCTCCTCCCGAACCTTGTTTACATAAAACTTCATTAAGAAAAAAATAATGTTTTGTCTCATACATAAGACATAATGAAAGTCATATGGGTTTAAAACGACATTAGGGTGAGTAAATAATTAGTAATAAGTAATGCATTACTTTTTAGAAAGAGTTTTTAGTAATCTATTAAACTGTTGAAGAGGTTGTAATTGATTACTTTTTAGAGTAACTTACCCAACACTGTGTATACCAGTGATGCGCGGGTTGATCCAAAATGAGTGGGTGCCTGCGGTCACCCGCGGTTACGGGTCATCCAAAAATGTTTTTAATGATATTCGGGTCGCGGTCGGTCGGGTCGTTTGAAATGAAGATGCCAATTAAACCTTTGTAATTTATATAGTACTAGACACAATTTTCTATGAAATACATAGGCCTACACTTTATTGGCACCCACCTTCCCGAGGCTTCGTGCATTGGCAAAGAGGATCCTCTGCGTTCCAGCATCAAGTGCAGCCAGTGATCACATTCAGCTCCGCAGGTCGTGTCATAGAGGCGAGAAGAAACCGTCTCAACCCAGGGACAGTTGATTCAATATTATTTCTACACAGCGCAAGGAAAGCTAAAAATAAGTAGGCTAATCTTCTGTTTTAGGCCACCAACGGGACCTTATAGCCCCTTGAAGCCCAAGTTAGGCTTACTGTATCTGATTTAGGTTCCTGTGTTAGTTTTATGGATATATTTGTGTAGGCTAAACAATGCAGCCTATTTTATTTTCTTATACAAATGCATATTTTGCGTTTATCTTGTATTAGGCTACTTTTTTTTTTACCAACAAGTGGCACTTGTTGGCAACCTTTATCCTTCTTTTTAAGCCCAGGTTAAGTTTACTTTGTGTTTCAGTTTTCAGTTTTACTTTCATGGGTATTTGTGAACATTTATTTATGGATATTGTAGCCTCAGTCTTTGGCTTAGCCTACCTGTTTTTGTTCGTCTAAAATGCGTTAATAAAGACTTTATTAACATATTCTATGCCTGCATTTTGTGCTTGTGAGAGCTTCAATTGGGCATCCACGTGGCGAAATAGCCTAAGCCTACTAATACAAGTGCATGGGAAATCCTTATTTACCTTTTGAATGTTGAGCGTTATTAACTTTTGAATAAATGCTGACGTGACGCGGGACAAAATGCCCGATTTCCCAACACGTTGAACTGAGCAATGCCATTGTACTATTTTAATAGGCTACTGTTAAACGCATATAGATCAGTAACGTCAGTTTTATGTATTTTCTGAGAGGGGGCGGGATTTTTGTTGGGAAAGTCGGGGGAGAGAGGCACACTTCGATTAGACTGGATAAACACATGCAGCATCTTAATTGTTAAGAAAATGAAACGAAATAAATGAATAAATCAAGCCTTTATTACATAACACTAGACTATATCATACAGCATTCAGAAAAAGAACAGTTTGCGCTCCTAAGGGCTTTCACACTTTTCCAAAAGTGGGCCTTCTCTCAGTTGACCTGCTGATGAATTCTTCAAGCAGGGTCGAAACATAAACATCGCATTCATCAATAATATGCATCTAGACAGCTGAAATGGAAAATGATGGGCCGCCTCAAGAACTGCCTGCTCTCGCCGCTGCACCTCTGAGCGCACCACGTCAGGGCCTGAAACATTTCGCTCCTCCACAGGCTGGATTAATGGATATTATAGGCCAGGGAGGCTGATGGGGGGCGTATGGGTGGGGGTTGTTTATACATTGACCCGCGCATCACTGGTGTATACTACCGAGTACCGACATAGTAACAAAAAACAGTACAAAGCTGAAAATCGGCAAACTTTTTTAAAGGAACAGTTCACCCAAAAACAAACTTTACTCAATTAATGTCATTTCTATAAGACTTTCATTCTTTCTTCTGTGGAAGACAAAAAGTTGTTTTTACACGTTACCTGCACCCAGATGTCCTTAATCGTTTGTCAACAAAAGTCTGCCCGAAGACACACAATCTGTCATTTTGCCTCTTCCAATGGATTTTTATTGACAAAAACACACATAACGCACTTGACATAGCACCAGGGATTTTATTAAAACTATAGATCGAACTATCGCATTTTTATTCCCACTCACAGACAGCCAAAACCCCTTTTTTACTCTAGTCATGTAACATGTAGCACAATTATATAAAAAAGTGTTTCAACTCTTATTAAAAGTCCATCTTGTGAGCAGTGAATCCCCCTTTTAAAGTCACCATGAAATCAGAATCGTCTATTCTTATTTTAATGTAATATTCCAGTATTTATTATAAATGATTCACATCATTATTTTTCTTAACTTATGTGCCCTTGTAATCTTTAATCAAAATAACTTTCCCTCACATGAGATCGCAGCAATAGAAAATGGCAACAATCCAATCAATTCCCGATTGACAAAATAAAGTCCCGTCCTACATTTTTTAATGTTCGAGAAGCCGTTATCCGTCAACCACCTTCAACAGAAAGACAAAGTTGGATAACAGTTGAACTAGCACCAAACCAACCATAGTCTTTTTAGCATATATTGTAAACCCAGCTCTGCCTAGAAATGGCAAAGAACTTTTCCCAGTTATCAAAGTCATCAGATCTTTATTCCAGCATTTAACAAACCGACGTAACTGACACAGATTGTGTAATTTCTGTCCTATTATGTGTGCTAAAATGAGAGTCAGGCTGCGCTAACTCTTAACCTCAATAGCTGGTGAGCTCATGACCCCATTATTTGAGATTTAGAGGTCTGCAAACCCCATATTCACATATGCATGTCTATCCACTCATCATCCTCAGCCAGTTCCGTTCTCTCTATTCCAGACAGAGTGTGATACTCATATCAGCATCATTGCCATGCAGCTCGAGTTTGTCCTCATCCTTGCTGGTGTCAGACTTCTGCCTCTGACACCTGGAATGCACTGGAGGATTTTCCTCTCAACTGAGCCCATGCGAGAGAGTAATTCATGGAAGGGACATGGACTATAGCTTCCTTTGTACCACCTGCCCTCTCTCTCTCTTTCTGTTTTTTCTCATTCCCTCACTCATTCTCTGGCTGTGCAAACATGAGTCCAGCAGAGACAGGACATTAATCCTAAAAACAAACAGAGTATGTCTGCATTGCAGCTTCTCCTCTCTCTCTCACATGCCCAACACGTGGCCTCTGTGCATCCCTGGAGTGCCAACTAGCCCTGGCATTTCGATTTTCACATGCCCAATAGAGAGAGAGAGAGAGTCTGGTCTTGGCAGAGCTTCCACCACCCGTCTTGATGTCCGTGGAAAGCTGGGTTAACTACTGTTCACATGCACTGTTTTTTTTGTGCTTAATGTAAATGAATCGATTAAAAAACGATTTACAATTTCAAGTCCCCATGGGCTGCATTATATGTCTGTTTTTAGAGCGAATATTTTGTTCTTTACTATGTTTTCAGTGTTCTACTTTTTATAGAAATATTTTGTGTGCATTTATTTAGTTTAATGCTGTGACTCTGATTCAGACTTGTTCATTAGTCTATTGGGACACCCCTCCAAATCATTATCATAT
Organism: Rhinichthys klamathensis goyatoka; assembly: GCF_029890125.1. Taxonomy (NCBI): domain Eukaryota; kingdom Metazoa; phylum Chordata; class Actinopteri; order Cypriniformes; family Leuciscidae; genus Rhinichthys; species Rhinichthys klamathensis. The sequence continues at coordinate 345,352 of NW_026606955.1, read as the reverse complement.
TATAGGGCTGGGACAATAAATCGATTCCGAGATTTTCCGAATGTTTCAAATCGATTTTAAGCTTAATTTTTTAACAGCAGATGGCACTGCGTGCTTTAGAAACACCGTACTCTGCTTGCTTCCATGCCTTACACACACCACTTGAACCTTCTATAAAATAATCATTCATAAAGTTCGAAAAGTTTGAAGCGAATTACAAGGGTGTTTGTAGTGGGCTGTTTACATTAATCTTGCGCCATAAAAGCATTCTGAGGTGCAAGTACATTCTCAGACTCAGCTGAACGCACGATCACTCTTTCTTCTGCACAGAGTTCTGACCTTAACCCGATAGAACACATTTGGGATGAATTAGACCGGAGACTGTGAGCCTGTGGACTTCTGTGGACTGATGTGGCTTCTTATCACAGAATGAGTTTGAAATTATATTATTTTATAGTATTCTATACAGTGATAAAGGCTATGTCGATTGGCATTGCATTATAAATATACATTAGGTTATGTTGCAGTGGAAATAAGAAGCCTTGTCCCAACCAAAATGGCTCAGTGGTTAAGGTGTTGGACTTAAGATCCAATGGACAAATATCCTTGTGGGTTCAAATCCCACTCTTGGTAACACACATGAGGTTTTCATGCAGATGTTTAAGCACAAACAAATATGTGAGTGTCTGTTACTTAAGATAATGATATGCTCAAATTAAAAGGAAATTATCTCACTGGAAAAGGGATAGTTCATCTAAAATTGAAAATTCTGTCATTTACTCACCCTCGTGTCATTCCAGACCTTTATGATTTTCTTTCATATGAGGAAACAAAAGATGTTTTAAAAGGGTTCAGTTTTGTAATATAACATTAGAGACATTTGCTAAATATTTTCTTTTGTGTTCCACAAAAGAAAGCCAGAAACTACAGCTTTGAAATTTCATGAGGGCCAGTAAATTATGATGACATAATTTTCAATTTATTTTTCCAGTGAGACAATTTCCTTTTAATTTGAGCTTGTCATTATCTTTAGTATAAAAGTATAAAATAATCTATTGTCATACAATACTGTATGGAGATGACTATGTACACTATATAGAGTGCAAAATATAAAAGAAGGATAAAAGCAAAACAACAACTTAAGACTGACTTTTCCATGTAACCTAGACTGCTAGTTGTAGACAAAAAAGGCTGCGTTGACTGTCAGAAGTCATTACAGAGAGCTTTCTTCTGAAACAGGCGAGCACACTGTCTGACATGAGCAACAGACATTTCACTCTCTGTTTATTCCCACTCTCTCATAATTTTATGTGGATTTGATCATTTTCAAGCTCTTGTAGGTTGGGATTGAAGGTAGCATGCTTGTTATACAAAGCCTCATGCTGACTTTGTTGTTGTTGTTGTTGTTGTTGTTTAACCATACCTTGTATGCATCTATATTTTTACAAGTATTCATGGAAATAAAATACGTACCACTACATTCACAATCTAGACCAAACATTGTGATTTTCATCTATCATCTTGAAAAAACTAGTATGTTATTTTTTCAAGGACTTTGTAACAGTTGATTTATTCATTCCAATATGCTGTGTACATGCAGAAAACCTCTGGAACTATAGTCTTTCATTTTTGAAATACTTCAATAATATATACACAATAACCTTTTTGAGCATTAAGGGGTGACATGAAAATGCTGTTATTTTTTACTCACCTTCATGTCAATCTGAACCCATATGCTTTTTTTTTTTTTTTGCATGGATCACAAAAAGAGATTTTACAGTTTTAGAACTGTCCATTTTATAATTATTTAATTGTTGAGTGTTTTGTTTTCATTTTCAATGATATCTAATGTGAAGCAGCGGTTTTTGCCAGACTAATTTGTTATGGATATTTTTATCTTTTTAATGGACTTTTTACGTCCACTAAGTGCCAAACAAAGTTCTCAAATGAAGTGAAGTAAATTATTTAATTGCTGAAATTTGCATGTGCCTAGTCTTTATAGGTGCTCCATATACAGCATATTTCAAAGGTTTGGTGTTGGTGAGTTTTTTTAAACATGCGTGAAAAGAAGTCTTTATGCTCACTTAATAAATGTCATTTATTCCTGTTATGGCAAAGCTGAATTTTCAGCATCATTACTTAAGTCTTCAGTGTCACATGATCCTTCAGAAATCATTCTAATGATGCTCAAGAAACATTTCTTATTATTATCAATGTTGAAAACAGTTGAGCAGCGTAATATTTTTGTGGAAACTGTGATACATTTCTGTTGCCATGTTTTCCAGGAGACCTCAGGGGAAGGAGAGCTATGGATCTAGCTATGGTGGGCTTCCACTGTCCATGCGCTGGCCACGAGATTCCCTCTGGACTGCAGACTATCTCTGGCCAGTGTTTGGTGTGGATGGGGTAAGGTCAGCGTTGCATGGAAGATTACAGTATGTGACAGGAACAGATGCTGCAGAAAAGAGCAGCCTGTGGCCACAGCTGAACACAGAGCAAGCAGATTTACTGGAAACCCTCAAACAACCAATGAGCTGTATCCTTTCAGACAAAACACACACACACACACACACACACACACACACACACACACACACACACACACACACACTCTCTCTCTCTCTGTTTAGCTCTTTGTGGGGACTCTCCAGACATAATGATTATCCAACACATTCTCATCCTTTGGCGTCATATAGGTGACGCCATATGACATTTCGTTGAAATACTACGCACATGGCACCCTTTAGCGTGACTGTTATGGGTAGGTTTAGGTCTGGGGTAGGGTCTGCGTCTCATATTGACGCTAAAGGATGCCAGTAACGTGTATGACGCCTTGGGTTCTGCGTGTTATATTCACGCTAAAGGGTGCCATGTGCGTAGTATTTCAACGAAATGTCATATGGCGTCACCTATATGACGCCAAAGGATGAGAACGGGCTCGATTATCATACTGTACAAAATGTTTATTATATCCCCTTACACTAACATTAACACTAAACGTATACCCATCACAGAAAACTTTCTGCATTTTTACATTTTCAAATAACAATCATTTAGTATGATTGTAGTATGATTGTTTTTTTTTGTTCCCTTTCGAGAGGTTCCTCCTATTGCGTAATAGCTTACGCTATGGGAAAACTCCTTTTCTCGAGAAATATTGAAGTCTTTATGTAAAACGCATTGCAGCTGCACAGCATACAGCAATGAGCGAGGCAGCTCGGTCATTGCCTGTGCTGCGGCAACTACACGAACCTATGACGGGGCGACTCTGAACCCGCTTCCAATGAGCGTGCTTCGCGCCCACGCGCGTCAGAGCCCGCCAAGATGGGCGTGGCCAAGGGCTATATATTGGGCGCCCCGTCGTCTGAGTTCTTTAGATTTAATCTCCTTCAGCAAAGAACCTTCTCTTCGCTGGATCCTCCGGATTTGTTGGAGTCTTTTCGCCGCCGCCGTCGACAAGCCTACAGCAGGACTGCTTCGAGGACGCCGGCGCCTTCAGCCGCCTTCGATCACCTTTTCTGCTAAGCCATCCGGCGCGCATCATCCTATATCCTTTTCAAAGCTATCAGTGTTCGCCCCCGCGACACTTTTTCTAAAAGAGCAAATTATCAAGGCGTTGTTTCAAATGCCTTCCTGCGCCTCGTGTCGAGGCCCTCTTCAGGACGGGGATCGTCACATCATTTGTGCCCACTGCCTGGGACCGGTGCAGATGACGGCGCGCCTCTCGTCAGAGGGGGCGCTCACTATCCGGCGCCTTGCAACATCGTTCAGAGCGGGTGCGCGCGCCCCCGTCAAGCGATTTCAAAGGATGCTCGGTCTCATGGCCTCAGCATCAGCTGTACTCCAGCTAGGATTGTTGCACATGCGTCCTCTCCAACGCTGGCTCAAAAGCCGTGTCCCCACTCACGCGTGGCGCTCGGGCCACTTTTTAATCAGAGCGAATTACGGCTGCATAAAAGCCCTGACGCCCTGGAAAGCTGTCGACTGGTATCAGTCCGGCGTGAGTTTGGGCGTGAACACAAGGAGAAAAATGATCACGACAGATGCCTCCAAAAAAGGCTGGGGGGCCCTTTACGAGGGCAGGCCTGTCTCCGGCTTGTGGTCAAACCCGGAGAAGCGCCTACATATAAACTGTCTGGAATTAAAACGGTCGCTTTGGCTCTGCTCTGCTCCCGTACCTGAAGGACGAGCACGTCCTAGTCCGAACGGACAACATGACGGTAGTTTCGCACATAAATCGTCAGGGTGGACTCACTCGATGGCCAGGGAGCTCCTCCTATGGTCCCAGCGCAACCTGCGCTCGCTGAGAGCAGCGCATGTGCCAGGTGTTCTGAACCAGGGAGCGGACATGCTGTCCAGAGACAAAGTTCTCCCAGGAGAATGGTCTCTCCACCCCCTGACGATTCAGTGGTTATGGCAAACCTTTGGCAGAGCAGAGGTCGACCTCTTTGCCTCCAAGGAGAATGCGCACTGCCCTCTCTTCTTTTCAAAGAGCACAGACGCACTCGCCCAAGTCTGGCCGAGCCGCCCGCTGTATACCTTCCCTCCGGTCGCGATGCTGCCTCAGGTCATCAGTCGGATCAGGGAGGAGAAATGTGCAGTGCTCCTGGTAGCCCCACTCTGGAAGAACCAGACGTGGTTTCCAGAACTGATGCAGATGATGCAATCTGCCCCATGGCCGATTCCACTGAGGCTAGATCTCCTCAGGCAGGCCAACGGGATGATCCTCCATCCCCGCCCCGATCTGTGGGCCCTCTATGCGTGGCCCCTCAACGGATTCCCGGGAACCTCCCCAGTGGAGTGTTGAGAACCATCACTGAGGCGCGAGCGCCCTCTACGAGGCGCTTATATGCCCAGAAATGGAAGGTGTTCAATGACTGGTGTAAATCCAGGAACCTGAATCCTGAGACATGCGAAGTACCGAGTTTGCTCGTTTTCTTACAAGAGCTGTTGGAGGCAGGCCGCACCCCCTCCACGCTCAAAGTATATGTGGCTGCCATAGCGGCATCACATGACCCTGTGGAAGGACGTACACTAGGGAAAAACTACCTAGTTGTTCGTTTCCTGAGGGGCGCCAGGAGGATAAATCCCCCACGCCCCCCCTCGGTGCCGATTTGGGACCTGGCCACGGTCCTGGACGCACTTAAGCGTGCCCCGTTCGAACCCCTCCGAACTGTGCACCTTAAACAGCTCTCGCTCAAAACTGCTCTCTTGCTGGCTCTCGCCTCGGTCAAGAGAGTGGGCGACCTGCACGCGCTGTCATCAAGCGCTACCTGCCTGGAGTTTGGACCTAACGACAGCAGGGTTGTCCTCAGGCCAAAACACGGGTATATTCCTAAGGTGCTCTCTACTCCTTTCAGAGCACAGGTGATATCTTTGGCCACGCTATCGTCTCCAGCAGACGAAAGCGACGCTAATTTACTCTGCCCGGTCAGGGCACTCAGAGTATATTTGTAATCTGCCGTGCTTGTGCTTGGTCAGTTTGCTTCAGTCGATTGAACCTAAAGAACTCAGACGACGGGGCGCCCAATATATAGCCCTTGGCCACGCCCATCTTGGCGGGCTCTGACGCGCGTGGGCGCGAAGCACGCTCATTGGAAGCGGGTTCAGAGTCGCCCCGTCATAGGTTCGTGCAGTTGCCGCAGCACAGCCAATGACCGAGCTGCCTCGCTCATTGCTGTATGCTGTGCAGCTGCAATGCGTTTTACATAAAGACTTCAATATTTCTCGAGAAAAGGAGTTTTCCCATAGCGTAAGCTATTACGCAATACTCGTTCCCTCCTCTCAGGGAACCGAGGTTACGTTAGTAACCGAGTCGTTTTTTTTGTTACTCATGGGGACAAGAAAATCCCCACAAGGTCAAGTAAGCATCTTTGTGGTGATTTTGTCCCCGTAACATAGGGTTTACCAAGACCATTACCCAAAAGGGTATTCAAGAGACAGAAAATAGTAAGTTTTAATTTCATGATGACCTAAAGACTTCATGATGACCAAATCCTGGATTGAGCCTTTTGGGTCATTTTATGGGTTATTTCTATCAGTATTTGGGTAGTTTTTGTGTTATCCAGCTCCTGGGTCAGACGTAACAACCCAGTGTTTGGGTTGTTTTCTTCTGTCACCCAGATCTTGGGTCAGATATAAAAACCCAGGGATTGAGGTTATTTATTGCGGGCTTTTTGCGACCTCTTCAGGACAGAGCAGTGCAGCTCCGTCAAATTGGTGCATGTTCTCGGTAAAATAGATGTTTGTATTCAGATTTTATTTTATCTATAAATTCATTATTGTGCTGTACATCGTTTAATTGAGTCACCAATTGTGAGTCACCTACACTAGTGTCGCGTGACTCGCGTCGGTCTTTTCGCGTGATGGAAACGCCTGATGCCTTGCATAAAATTGTATGATTTTATTAAAAAAGATACAGAATATAAATACGTGTGGTGTTGAAAATATGTTCTCAGAACATATTCAGTCACTGATTGTTTATTGACATGTTATGGAGTCAGTCACCGCATATTTTGGCTACGAGTGAAACGCAGGGCTCCGGTCTTAGAAGTTCCCCCGCTGAACATGATACAAGCTCCGGCACGAGATCCGATTACACTTGAATGACTTCTGCTTAATTTTTACATCTAATATTTGTTAAACAAACTTAAATGTTGGCAATATGTATTAGAAATGACATAAAATATAATATACTGTAAAATATGATTGAAAATAAAGGAATGATCATGCAAGCCAGTGGTTAGGGTGGGTTAGGGTTAGGGTTAGGGTTAGGGTTAGGGTTAGGGTGAGGGTTAGTTTACTCAAAGGTTTACTTTTTAAACACCTGAATCAGCCATTTACTGCATGTACTACCAGGAACTGTGATGAGTGACACGGAAATATATTTAACAGCTATAATTTATTTCTAGTAAAACAGGAAGTCTTAAAGGCACACTGTGGAACTTTTCAACCTTTATAATATATTACCAAAACCCATTGAGATGGTACATCGACTTACAATAGGTTGAATGACACGTCTGCCGTAGCCTGAAGGTGTCTGTATCGCTTTTCCTAGCACTATGTAACTTCGGGGTTCGGGTAGGAACCCGAGCACAAAAAGAACTACAAAATTCGACCGCTTTACGGCATACGTCACTTCCCCCACCACCCACAACTTCCTCAGATTCTGACGTGAGTGCTCAACTCGCGTTTGATTGCCGTCTGTATGTTTTCGTCATGGCCGAACCAACAGCTACAAGGAAGAAGGCAAAGGTTTTGTCAGAGGACACTAAAAAAAAGAAAAAGGCATAGTGACAAATGAAAAGCCAGGACGTGGATCACCATTGGTCCAGCGTTCGCTCGCTGGCGTGAGCTACAGGAGGAGGATGGGTGCCCGACCGATGCTAACGCTTGCCTGCACACAAATGCCGTTTCCAAGGTGACACAGATAAATCATATAAGCAGTGTAGTATTTTCTGGTATTCCGGCCACAGCCGATGGTGTTATGAGTGTAAAAAATGCCCACAGCCCATTGTTCATTTCTACACACAAACACAGCCCGTCACAGCTCGAACAAATAAAATCGACTCATGTCAAATGTACATTAAATGTAGTGAACGTTCCCACGACTCAGTGCCCACAAACACTACAGACAACATATCCCACGGTTTCTGTAAAACGAAACCAACACACATTAGTTACAGTCAGCTCAGGCCGACGGTGTTTTTAGTGCAGTAAATGTGCCCGGCCCGCCGTCCCGCGCCCACATTCACTCACAGACATGTTAGCACTAAGCCGCTCGCTCTCTCTCAGCAGACTGCTATAACAAGGGAATCGAGCGCGGCCAGGCTGCCCGCCTCAAACACTGCAAGCACACACAATCTAAAGACACGGGAAGCTGACCCACTGTCTATGGGCGGACCGGTTGACTGTTTGTTGACTTTTGCGACAGTGCTGCGGAGCTTGTGGCCTCTAGGGACGCTAGACGTGAAAGTTACAGGTCGAGCGCCACTAGTGGCCAAAAGTTCCGCAGTGTGCCTTTAACTTATCTTTGGGGAAAATGTAAGGGCGATAGGCTAACTGTTCTTTAGTTCTGTAAAGAAAACAACTGTGTTTTTGCGTGCTTAAACTCGCACTAGACCCGAGTTATGTACAGCCTCACGATCGGTCCTGACACTGCGTATCTAGGCCTATAGCACGAGTGCTTTTATTAGGCTTGCGCTTCATACGCAAAAGTAATACGTGCATCTTTGTAGGCAAAAAAAGTGCGTATCATATGTAGCCTACGGCGCTAAATTGCTTATTGGATGCACGTAAAAGGTCATTTATACGTAAAAGATCATTTATGCGTAGAAAGAGCACGCAAAGCTCGATCGGTCACATTCTCTGCTCCCTTTCTGTGTACAGTTAATTCCAGTTAATATAATTTATTCATCATGCTGATAAGATTGTGTAGTCTTCATTTTCTAATGCGTAAAAAGCATTAATATAAATCATAAATGGTTCTTAGGTTTTTTTTTTCTGTGTAGCCAGAATATGATGTGCAGTTTACCAAAACACAAAAAACATTTTATGTTGCCTATTCCTATTGTACAAGTTTGAGTGGAATTTTGGAATTGGAAACTCCCGTTAAAAATCACAGAAACGTGCGACATGAATCTCTTACATCGAATCTGCACTTTGTTGTTTATGATGGAAGAATTCAGTCAGCGCACTGAACAAAACTATTTTGGTCCGCATCATACAGTGCCTAACAACACAGCTTAACAGAGGTAAATCACTGTCTCTCATGCTTTATTGCTTTTATAGCATCCAGAAAGTCACAAATCAACAACTCCTGTCTAGCGAAGTCTTGGAAGTCATATGTGAGGGTGCAGAGAGCTGCTAAGGTCGAAGCATAGGATGACAAAATAAACCGAGCTGCAGTACATTAAGAATACTTGTTTGTATCATGAGCCTTAAAATCCCTTTGTGATTGGCAGATTCTCTTCAAGTCTAAGAAAGCTGTTTATCACAGCTGTCCCTGAAAATCCTGTCACCTCAACCGTCACCTTTAAATACATGTTTTCAGTCTCCTGGAAGACAACCTGTCAACGCTAAAATAGACTGTTGATTTGTCCTGTTATTAGCACTAATCCAAACCTAGATATCTGCCTTCTAAGGTAGCATCACAAAGGCATTAGTGACCAACTTGGAATGTTCTACATATCTACAACATAATTTAGAATGTCCTCGAAATATGAGATTATAATGGACATGGAATAATAATGGAAATTATAATGGACATTTCTTTCACCTCAACTGCAAATCTGGATTTCTTTTTTTTCCTTTTTTATTTTGTATTGTAACAGAGCCCGTGGCAATGCATTATGAGATTGCCTGCTATGCCCTATCATGTATGACCTTTTTTTCCAGAACACAAATAAGTCTGTAAACTGTTTGTGAAATTGTTGTTTTTCTCGCCACAATGAGATTAATTTGAATTACAATAAACAACTGCAATGAAAAAAAAATGCAATAAACTAAATGTAACTGCGCATTATTGAAGAAATTCAGTGTTGAAGTGCTTAAATTGAAAGCTGATGACTAATGCAGCAGATATGTGTCATCAGAATATACATGTTGTGCAACTCTTAGCACTATAACCTTTAAATACAGTATATAAAGTCAGTGTATATATATATATATATATATATATATTAATAATTATTATTATTAATATTATCATTATTATTATTATTTTCTACCATTTAAAAGTTTAGGGTCAGTAAGATCTTCTTTCACAAAAAAAAAAAAAAAGCAGCACAACTGTCTTATTATACACTGATAATATTATAATAATTAGAACTATCAATGGCTGATGAAAATTCAGCTTTGCCATCACAGGAATTATTTTATATTGAAATATTCATAAATAAAAAAAATTTCGATTAAAATGCAGCCTTGGTGAGCATAAGATTTTTTTTTTAACAAACTTTAAGCCAAGCAATATAATGTAATCCTGTTACGTAACCATTCAAATCAGTTCACCATTGTGAGATATAAAGTCATGTGACCGTTAAATCTTTTTTCTGATTATTATTATTTTTTTAAATTTGAGTCAGAAATGTGCCTCCATAAATAACCATGTCTACCTCTAGAACAATTTTTTATTTTTTTGCTGACATAAACTGGGCCTTGCGTGTGTGGAAAAACAATATTAAGCAATACTCTTCTAGTCTACTTTTCACAATCCAATCCAATCCAACCCCCCCCCCCCCCCCAAAAAAAAAAAAATAAGCATATAATTTTCTCTTTCACTCATCACATTATACGTAAAGGTTAAAGCAATACGAATGCTCTTCATGTTGTCTTTGAAGATCAAATATCTTTATCCGCTCTCAGTAAATCCTGTTTTGCATTATAGGCCAATTTCAAACTCTGTTTACAAATACTAAAGGTCATAAGTTTATGGTAATATGTAGAGGCAGTTTTCACATGCGCTCACATAATTGTCAGTAATGATGCATTAGGAGGTGAGCAGACACGGCATTAGGCATTGCTGATACATATCTCTGATTGACTGAACACCAATAATGACTGAATCTCCTTTTCTGTAATTGCAGACATTGAATTGTACATGTATATTTCTTCTGACTCATGCTTGTTCACTCACTGAGACCTGACCGTAAACCTTGAGATGTCCTGATGTCTAGAATGCACCTGCCCATTAACTTGAATGGCTGAGAGAGCTAATCCGTGTTTTGGCAGCTAAATGGCCTGGCCGCAGCACCCAGTTTTAGGTAAAGCTATCCGGTGTGCAGGAAAACAGGGCACTCTCTGCCTCTGCACTTGCCAGGGTCATTCGTCAGCACCTGGAATGGAGAACGAGGGAGATTATGCCTTAAATAGTGGGAAATGTGAAACGGTGAACACTGCTTCCCTGCTCTCCCGTTTTGGGATTTACAATCTTCCAAAGTGGGCTGTAAAATTCCCCTCTCCGTCTGACACGAGCACTCAAGCTTCCTCTGCTCTCTGGTTGTTCATCCATATCTTAAATTTCCTTTAATCCCCATGGGATGCCATATTACACAATCCCATAATTGCACAGCTGACGTGCGGTGTTTAGGGCATGCCGTCTCAAGCGTGATAGGCTTGGACAGAAAACAAAACAAACAAACAAAAAAAGCTCCAAAAGCAATCATTGAGATGAATCTTAAATATGATTTCAGATGGTACCATCCATATTATACAACCGGAGCATTGCATGTAATTCTTAAGTACACTGTATAGTATTTAGCCAGATGCAAGAACAATATACACAGTATAAATACACATAAAGGACATATGTCATGCAAAACACGATTTCACTTGTTATTTTGAAATGAAAGAGTTCAATCAAGAATGTAGATTTAGATATTTACAACGAAAAGTCCTGTATGTAATCCATCAAGATTGGATATGGGAACCTAAGCTACAAAAAAGGAGTCATTTATAATGTTATGTCATGACCGTTCAGATATTTAATATTGCTATATTATTTTATGATATTACATAATATTATATTTAATATATTTAAGTATATTAATTATTTTTAGTTATCTGTTTGTTTATCTTTTTTTTTTTTGTTGAGATTTGTATTTTGTCCCAAAAAATAAAAACCTTGGACATCAAGATATTAATATATGACATCCCACATTGACATATAAACACCTATTTAGTATTTAGAAATTTGACAGATGCCTCATTCTACATGCATAGAAGCAAGCCAGTCATAAGGTAAGATAAAAAAAAAAAAGGTTTCTTATGCTTACCAAGGCTGCATTTATTTTGATAAAAAATACAATGAAATGGTAATATATTTAATTATTATTACAATTTAAAATAATTGTTTTAGATTTTAATATATTTTTAAATGTAATTATTCCTGTGATGACAAAGCTGAACTTTCTTTGTTTTGGTGCTCAAGACATATTTATTCTTATTATGTTGAAAACAGTGACGTGTGCTACTTAATATTTTTGCGGAAAACGTGATATTTTTCTCAGGATTATTTGATGAATATAAAGTTCAAAAGAACAGCATTTATTTGAAATGTATTTTGTTTTTGTACCAATGCAAATGTCTTTACTGTCACTTTCCATCAATTTAATGCATCCTTGCTAAATAAAACTATTAATTTATTTTAAATAAAGAGAGGGGGGCGGGGGATATTATGGTTGTGTAAAACTCAATTATTCCTTGCAAGTGCAAGAAACATTGCCTAATATTATAAGTGGACCTATACTGTATATATATTTCTATAATATTACAACATAGAGATTTGTTGTTGAATGCTGGTGGAAATCAGATCCGCGACTCCCTGAAGTGCTTGGTCACAGGGACGGTTATTTATGTCTGTAGGATAAAGAAAAACTGCTGGTATCCTGTCTGTGCTCCCCTGTCGTGTGTTTTACCATCACACAAGGGCATGCATTAGGTTTTTGTCTTATCTGCTAGGTTTCACAAGTGTATGAGTGCCAGAGTCTCTCAGCAGGTGAGAAGACAGCTGTTTCTCACCTCAATCTGCCAAAAAACACATTGTGTTGGAGCAATACTCACATGCACCTAGATACACATAATCATAACCTTCTGAGACTCAAAAAGCACAGAGATGTAAGCATAGCTGGCCCTCCTGCTGGAATCAATCCGGATATCTAAGATACCATTTCTAAGTGATACTATACAGCTGGTAAAATGAGAGAAATATGAGTATAAACATCACAGAACAGTGTAATGATAATGTCAGAAAACGTATAGTTTCGTCTATCATTTAACTGATCTAAGGCTCTCATAATGAATGGTTTTATTTTATGCCATTGTATGTTCACGAGCTGCATTAGGATTCTTCAAAACTCATTTTGTTCTCTAGAGACAAGATAACAGCAGACGGGTTCCGAACGGCATTAGGGTGAATAAATAATGGCAACGTTTTCTTTTTTGGATGAACTGTCCTAGCAAACAATCACTGTGGTGTCGTGGCTGTGAATGTCCCAGGGTGGGAGGGATCACGGGAGGGCTGGGACTGTCACTGCTGTTCAGTCAGTGTGTTTATCAGGCTACAAGAGCATGACAGCTTGTATGCTTCATTACGGCTTCGACCGCAGCATCGAGTGGCAGGTGGCTGTGTGTGTGTGTGTGTGTGTGTGTGTGTGCTTCCTGCCCGCTCTCTCATTCACACATACGTGACAGTACTCATACGCAGTCCGTCTCTATTTCTGACTCGCTTTCTATCTCTCCTGTCACCTGTGCTGCTCATTAGCAGGAGGTCTTTTGTTTTCCTCCAGAGGTGAGCGAGTGAGCACTGGTGGCGAGAGCTCTGCCATTCAATGGGTGCCAGACTGTGTCATCCCGAGATAACCTGCTACACGCTCTGATTCCTGCTCATTTTGTACAGTGGTCATGTTCCCTCACCTTTGAATGAAATTTCACATACGTTCAGAAAGGTTGGACCTAAGAGGTCGTCTACATTGTTCTTATTGATGTGCACCCAAAATTGTGTTACTTTTACACCTTGAAACGAAATACGGATTATGAACTTGTTCATTATATAAATTAGATGAATGAACTAGAAAGGCAAAGTTGAATGGATGTGTTACGTGTGAGTGTATTTACTTTGTGTTGTTGGGGAATATATATATATATATATATATATTCATTCGTGGTCTAGTTTTCCTGGTGTTCCTCTCTCTCTCTCTCTCTCTCTCTCTCTCTCTCTCTCTCTCTCTCTCTCTCTCTCTCTCTCTCTCTCTCTCTCGTTTACTCTCTAACTGTAATGAGTCACAGGTGGAGCTGCTAACGAGTGACCTGATTGGTGACTGGAGTGATTGCCGCTGTACTTAAGCCTTCAGAACTATGGATCTACGGCTCACCGCTCTCATGGCTTCATTGATGGACAGAAGTGTTCATTGTTTACGCTGTACATCGTGATTGTTAAAGAACTGGTACATGAGACATTTGTTGTAAACCACCAGCTTTTGCGAAGTTGTGAATAATTCTTGTTATGTTAAACCTTATCCTTCTTACTAATCCTTATCGAATTGGAGCATGGTAGGGAGGTGGGTGCCTCTTTAATTTATTATTCGTTTTCTCTTGTTTATGATAAGTAGGGAGGGAAGCTTTTGTACTTTTTGTTTCTTATCTGATTTCTAGGTTAGTATCCTCAAATTAGTTGGCTTTGTTTTATTATTTGTTTTGGCTTTGCCCTCCTTAAGTTTATGTTGCTCCTTATTTACTTATGTTTAATACATTCACTTTTTGTACTTTTAAAGAGTGTTTTGGTGTTTTGAAGCCTTGGGAGTGAGAGTGGGGACTCCAGGGATCTTGTTGATCGGATCCCTGTTAATTGTTATGGATGGTTTCATTGTCTTTGAGTAGAGATTTTACTTAATTTGTAACAGATGGATGAATAGGTGGATGGATGGATGGATAATGGATAGATTGACGGATAAATAGATTGATTTATAGATGGATTTTTTTTTTTTAAATAGACAGATAGATGGATAATGGATAGATCGATTGGATATAGATTGATGGGTGGATGGATGGATATATAGATTGATGGACGGATAGATCGACGGATGGATAGATTGATTTATTGACAGATGGATGGACGAATAGACTGACGGATGATGGATTGATAGATGCATAGATGGATATGAATAGGCTTAGGTTGTTCTTTTTTTCTCTTTTCGATAGTGTCTTTCACATTTAAAACTGTGTGCTCAAGTGCTCGTAGATGGCCCTGTTTTGATCCAGATAAATCCTTCTGTGAATGTGAAACTGCCACACACTGGCTTAGCATAAGGAGCATTATGTGCATAAACAGAGTTCTTGACTCCTTATTTTCACATGGAGATGAAACCGGTATAAATGTCTGGTTTATGAACCATGGGATGATGTTTGCAAAAACAGGAAAAAATAAAATCAACAGGGGGAAAAAAAGAAAGAAAGCTGTTGACTGAACTCATTAGAAGATATGCTTTCTCTAAGGTGAAAGCTAATAGTTGGCGGTTCGGTCCTATTTGCGTTTGAGGATAAGTTTATGTGTGTCTGAGCTTGTGTGTGTGTTTATTTACTAGCATTGTGCTGGAATCTGGAGCTGATCACTGGATTAATCAGGCATTTATTCCAAGGAAAATAGCAAACGGATATGTTCTGTAAACACTTTAGGCAAGTCTCAAAGAGGCAGGCTAAGCCATGCCTGACAGATTGGGCATGTCAAGGCCCCATCACACACATTCTTTACTAGCCTTGGCCTAATAATGAATGTGCCCATCACATGAATCCCCTTTCCTCCGTGCAGCATTATCAGATGGTCTCCTTCTGCTATATGTTGTCTCAGCCATTTAAATAATCAACATGATCTCATTAATATTTATACATATAAAGTGTGGCTCTAGCACACACATATTTCTTTCACAACTGGATAGACACACCGATTGCATTGATGTACTAGATAGATAGACGGATGGATGATTTTATTGTATTTTTAATAAATTAGTTTAACATATTAACATTTTTCAGAGCTTTGATAACTGAATTCAAAAACAAAGAGTGAAAATGTCTTTATTTTTAATAATCTCATTCGTATCAAGTAAATTTGCCATTATCTTGGACAGTGTATTCCTTTTATTGACATGAGAGTCCTGGATTTTTTCATGTAATTTTCAATGGTGAATGTTCCAGATCTGACAAGATTCTGATTAATAAACATTTGTACATCTCAACAGTTGTACATAGGGTTTACTTTTTGTGTGTGTGCACATTATGTACAAATACCTACAAATCAGGATAACACCACCCTGGAATAATGATGCTACCTTTGAATGAGTCATTGCCAGTGTGCTCTAATGCTCATGATTTCCATGTGTTTGGTATCTAAACGCTGCTACAAAGCTGAACTGACCTGCTGTGCCAGCTTATCCATGATATCGTTGCATCACAAAACAACTTTACTATTACGCCCCCTACTAATGCTTTATTCCCCACTCCAGACCTCATACGGCACCAAGCCAAAATCCCTCATCAGATCCGTCTCATGGAGATTCAGGAAGGTTACCTTCACAATTTAATCCTTGACTCGATTCTTCACAAAGGGGGGTTAGATGTTTAGCGAGGGGGAGAAAGGCCACACTTTGAGCTACTCTTCTCAGACCCCCTCCGATTCAATGCCATAATGTCATTTTTCACTGAGAAACTAAATGTTCTCTTTTTCTGTTCCTATTTCCAGAGTGTAGCTGCAAGATCGGCTCCATAAGCTCTTAGAAACATTATCCTCCATTATCCATCGCAGAAGGATTACTAACCACTGAGGTCTATATAATACCTGGAGAAAGCTATTCGCTAGTAAGGTATAATCTTAGCTGGCATGGAAGGTATGCGGTTTGACATTTGCCATTTTATGTTCCAGACAATTCGAAACTTGGAATTCGTCTACTTAAATAATCACTGGAATGGCGGACATCCAACTTGACTGACATCAAATAACACTTCTCACTGAAGTTGGTGTTCTCCCAACCCCCACTTTGAGAATTCAAAGTTCTGAGTCTAGCATGCAGCATGACTGGGATTGTTTTAAGTCAGAAATGTGCAATTTCAACTAGTTGAAGTGATCCTGGTGTTTGCCATTTACCAGCTATTTCTGAGTGAATCACTTGAGCTGTACATGACTGTACAATTTTAGCCATAGTAGTAACCAAGCCAAACCTACTAACCATCAGCACTGTGTCTGATGCAATTATTCTTTTTCGTTGGATGAACTGGGGCATTGGCTGGGGCTCTTGAAACCACAATAAAACTGTTGTGGCTTTTTATAGGGAATGTGACAGCTTGATATATTGTTTTTGTTTATTCATATAAACAGAACAGCAGAAAGATGCAGTCGTGACCTTAAAAACCACCACAGATGCATCCTCCTGCAATGCCGTGCATCAATAAATTGCTGCCTGACTTATCTAGCGGCCTCAGTAGGCACGCTCATTGCCTTTGTTATATGGATGGTTTTAGAACCAAGGCTTACGTTTCTTAACCAAATGCCTATACATGCATTCTGTGGTTCGAATCCAATATAAGATTTAGTTTAAGCTTTTGCAGGACTGTGACGCTAAAGGGAATTGGAAGTTTCCAGAAAACTGTGCCAGCATCAGCTATGGTCAATCAGACACGCACTATGGGGCTGTGAAATTTTGTGAAGCTGTACTCTCTTTAGAATTAAATCTGGGACTTTTGAAAATGTCATTATGTATTGAAACTCATGTTCATCTAGTAGTAGGTCTAGTCTGCAATGCAGCGTATATGCTGTACATACAGTACACAGGAAGATACCATGTGACTGCCTATGGGTATGTTTACACAACACCATTTTCTACTAAATACGGAAAACCTTTTATGCATTTTGTCAGTTCATTTTCGCAACAACAGTGTTTTGGGGGCCTGAAAACACAAGCTTTTGAAAATAGGTTTCAAAGTACAAGGTTTTGAAAATTATACCTTTACCGCCTCCATGTAAACAACAAAAACGTGAATTTGTGAAAATGGTGACATCATGCGCTGCATTCTCACAGCCTTGTCCTGCTTGCCACACATACCCTCAGTTTGTTCTGTTTGTAAGTGGTGTTTAGGGTGTGATTATCTGAAATGAATTGAAAATGCCCTTTAAATTCCAATTCGGTTCCTGAATTTGAATTAGATTTGAATTGAGGTAGAAAATGGGAATTCCCATTGCAGTTTGAATGTAAGGAATTGAATTGAAGTTCACGTAAATCCAACTGTAATTGTTAAAAAGTAAAGTTTGTCTAGACAAAATGTAAATGCTGGCGTGATAAAACTTTGTTTAATGGTTTAAAAATGCTTGTTTGAAATGTCATAGAAATGTCATAGAAAAAAAAATACTTTTTTACACTAGGATGGAAGAACACATCCTTTCCCAGAATTCATTACATGTGTTACATTTCTTTGAAGTAATTAGAAATTGAGTTAATTTCTCTTCTTGACAATCCAGTTCAACTTCATATTATACTTCCTGCCAATTCTGTATTTTTTAACTAGAAAATGTTATTTATTTGATATATTTCACCATATTTAATAAAATAACTTTTGTAGATTAGGATGGGGAAACACTAAATTTCCCAGACTGATTTTCTTAAATTACAATTCAGCAAAGTTATTTTCCTGTGATTAAAATTCCTGGCAATTTAAATATCATTGTATCAATCGGAGGGCTTGTGAATGTGTTTTGTTTCCAAACAGACTGATAAAAAAGAAGTGCGCTGTTCCCTCAAGTTCTGTAAAGCCAACCAATCAGATTAGAGCTTACTAAATTGAGAAAGCGATTGCCAGTTTTGTGAGCACCATGTATCATGGTTGTCTGTCTGAGGCTGAGACTAATGTCCACCTATACCTCAAACAACATAAGCAGTCCCAGAAGAACCTGTCCAGACAGTAGAGACACTATGTAAGTACATGATCCTTAAAACCCCACGGGAATCATTCTACCACAACCAGATGTATATCTCTTTATTTCTTAAGAACTACTGAGCTTGCTCTCTTTCTACAAATCCCTCCAGTATACCCCACAAGGGAAGACCCGAGAAATACAGAGTGAGAAAGAACATCTCTTTTTTTCTCTTGTACTTTCCAAGCAGTAAATTATTTTACATTTTTTCACAAAGCTCCTACAAAATAATGGTTGCAGGGGGAGAAAGTTACAGAGCAAGATCCAATTATAAAGGGGCGGTGAACAACCCCAGACATGACACGCGGTGAACAGCAGATAGGGAGGAGAAGCAGGAATCTCAAGCAGGTGTTGAGACTCCGCTTTGACTGAGGGCGAACAGATTGCCTCCATCCTGCCAGCACTCATCTGCATGGTAATATCAGCTGCCCCCTGCTAACCAGACAAAATGATAAGACCTTCTGCCACAAGCAGTCCTGAGAAGTGTGTGAAGAAATGCAACACATAGTTCTGATGGTTGCTCATGGAAATACAGCGCTTATCGCTCGACAGGAATCTTAGTAACAACCCTGGGCAGCTTCTGATCTCCCAAATTGTTTGACAAGATTGTGCTGTTACTGTTAATGTGCATGTAAGTTCTACCAGAAAGACTCGGGAGATAGAATGATGTAACAAAGCATTCATTTATTGACAGCCCAGCAAGCAATTATTTATAAAGTTCTTTGGCGTAGGCCCCGTCCGTAGTGCATAATCCGAGGGTAGCGGATCTGCATTTCCTGCCTGAAGACGAAGCCAGGGGCGCAGCCGACCCCCGGCCGGGAGGTATGGACAGGACCATCCTGGTGGTGGTGGGGGGAGGGTGGAGGTAATTGTTTGCGTCAGCGTCTGCGAACTCAAACGTATAAGTACCGATCTTAAGACATTATTGGATAGATGTGAAGGTAATACGTGACGTAGTAATTGAGTCTTCCTGGCAGAACTTATAGAACAAACACACTTTATCAAAAAAAAGTGATTGGCTGTTTTAACTTCAAGGCCCTGAATGACCTAGTGAGACGTAATTTCGAACAAAATCAGGCCCAAGCGAAGTTTGTTTGGAGCTTGCCAAATGTTCACTCCGGCTGGTAAACACCTTCAAACGCCCTAGTGAAGTAAAGTATGAAGTATTATATAAATAAACGTTACATCGCTTGATATGTTGAACATACAAACATCCAACTTTTACCCCTAAGTGAAGAGTGAAAATAACTTTGTTGAGAAAACTTCCATTCTTAAAGCTATATTGAGTGTTATGATTTGTGTGGGCCGTTCAACTTACATCTTTCATGTAGCATGTGTGCATCAACCCTGCAAACATGGACCTTGGTCAATGTGAACACAAAAGAAGCTGTGAGGGATAATAATTCATTACATTTTATAATTCGTTACATTTATATAGCGCTTTTCTGGGTACTCAAAGTGCTTTACATATGGAAGGGGGAATCTCCTCAACCACCACCAATGTGCAGCATCCACCTGGATGATGCGACGGCAGCCATATTGCGCCAGAACGCCCACCACACACCAGCTTACTGGTGGAGAGGAGACAGTGATGAAGCCAATCAGTAAATGGGGATGATTAGGAGGCCATGATGGACAGGATCCCGGGGTTACACCCCTACTCTTTTTCGAAGGAAATCCTGGGATTTTTTTTTAATGACCACAGAGAGTCAGGACCTCGGTTTAACGTTTCATCCGAAGGACAGAAGAAGTACAGTTTGTTCAGTGAGTTATATTATTGTGGATTAGGTTGTTGATAAATTAGCTATTATTAGGTACATCTTGCTATTATCAGGTTGGACACCCTTTTGCGTTTAGAAATGCTATAATTATTCATGTCTTAGATTCAGCAAGGTGCTGGAAACATTACTCAGAGATGTTGGTCCATATTGACATGATAACATCATGCAGTTACTGCATATTTGTCAGCTATATATCCATGATTTAAATATCACAGGGCCATCCTGGTGGTGGTGGTGGGGGAGGGTGGAGGTAATTGTGTGCGTCAGCGTCTGCAAACTCAAACGTATAAGTACCGATCTTTTATATAGAAAGTATTAAGACATGAAAATATCCCGTTCCAACACAACTAAAAAGGTGTTCTATTGGATTGAGATCTGGTGACTGTGGAGGCCATTTGAGCAAAGAGAACTCATTGTCTAGTTCAAGAAACCAGTTTGAGATGATTTCGGCTTTGTGACATACTGTGACGTTTAAATGATTCTCAGTTGGTACTAAGGGGCACAAAATGTCAGAAGAAAATATCACTGACACTATTACACCACCAGCAGCAGCCTGATACATTGATACATGGATCTATGCTTTCATGTTGTTTTTTACGCCAAATTCTGACCCTACCATCTGAATGTTGCAGCAGAAATCAAGACTCCTTAGACCAGGCAACATTTTTCCAATCTTCTATTGTCCAATTTTGGTGAGCCTGTGCCAATTGTAGCCTCAGTTTCTTGTTCTTAGCTGACAGGATTGACACCCGGTGTGTTCTTCTGCTACTGTAGCCGATCTGATTCAAGTTTCGACGTGTTTTGCGTTCAGAGATTCTCTCGTTTTTTTTTTAAGTTGCTGTTGTTTTTCTATCAGCTCTAACCAGTCTGGTCATTTTCCTCTGACCCCTGGCATCAACAAGACATTTTCATCCACAGGACTGCCGCTCACTGGATATTTTCTCTTTTTAAGACCATTCTCTGTAAACCCTAGAGATGGTTGTGCATGAAAATCCCAGTAGATCAGCCGTTTCTAAAATACTCAGACCAGCCCGTCTGGCACCAACAACCATGCCACGTTCAAAGTCACTTAAATCTCCTTTCTTCCCCATTCTGATGCTCAGTTTGAACTTCAGCAGATTGTCTTGACCATGTCTACATGCCTAAATGCATTGAGATGCTGCCATGTGATTGGCTGATTAGATATTTGCGTTAACAAGCAGTTGAAGAGGTGTGTACCTAATAAAGTGGCTAGTCAGTGTAAAGCCGGGTACACAGTACGAATTTGGCCACAATTTGGCCATCTGAAACAAATTTAGCAAATCCTAAAAAAATCCTCTGAACCTAGGCTACAATCTGAAGTCTTTGATCATTAGTTTGACATGCTCACCGACAGCCAATTAATGACCGTTGCGATCACATTTTACCTAAGATGAAATTTTGTCAGTGTCAGAAGATTTGACTCTCCGTCCTGCAGTGTGACTTCTAAGACGACGGTCAAATTGTCTTTGTATTTCAAGACAAGCCATGACCAAAATTAACATTAGAGATTTCTTTGTAGCCACCATTTTAATCCTGAGTGTAATGCAGCTCACTGTCACCTAACACGTCATTGATTGATGATATAAAACTCCGGACGAGTTTTCTTGTGTGACCTGTGTCATCACACATCAAGGAAAACAAATTGTTTTTCTTTCTCCAGATTTTTAAGATAAACGTGTCTAAAATCACTATATATCTTCATATTCTTGTGATAGGTGCTGTTTTACTGAGAGACAAAGATGGACTCATGACCTGTGCTGTTTGATTTATTCATTGACAAAACAGCAAATAAATTATATTGTCAAAGAGACATAATATATATTTGGAATCAATGTAATGCAGTGTAAATTACAGGTAAGATATATATGAGCCTGTCCAATTTTCTCAATTTACCCATCAGTGGTAGGAGGAGCAAAAAGTTAATTTTGGACACTATATAGACCTTATGTAGCCACACCCCTTTTCCGCGCTGAGCTCATTGTCTTTTGACTTCCGGGCTGTATTTTCACAGCGATCTTGCGTAGTTATGAATGAACGGCTCGTTAAAAAAATTCCCAAGGTCCATTTGTTAAGACATATGCTTTACAATGCTTATCATAAACATTACAATGCTCATGATAACTTTCGTTATCTCTACAATAAGTAAATCAATTTCACCAGCTAATTACTCCTGGACAGCGATGCCATAGAAATATACAGAGCGACCGCAAAAACGGAAGTTCAAAGACAATATTCTAAAGATGGCGGCACCCTCGTTTCTCTGGTGCATAAGGTCTATACAGTTAAAAATTGTTAGTGCAGGACAATTTGAACACAGATAAAATCATTGCTAAAAATGCATTGGCTCTTTAGTTGGCTCAGTTAAGATTGTTTATCCTTTTTTTTTCCGGTTCACAGCAATTTAATGATGAGTGTAGTATGATGAGTGTTTTTTTTTTTTTCAGAAAATTTTGCTTTTATTTGCTGTTCATTCTTGAAGTGAAAGAATGTGTAATAGACTACTTTAACAAAATCACTTTATGGTCTGCTCCTTTTCCAATTAGTAATATTGCTCAAATGTGCATGTGTCATATTTGCTTACTCATCAGTATTGCAAATACCTGCCATGCTTTACCATTTGTGGCCAATATTAGGCTGTACTGAATATGTCTTGGTCTACAGTATTCAATCAACAAGATAAAGCGCTGAGTATAAATGAGACGGCTGCCAAAAAAAACTTGTTTTACTCGGTTCTTACTCGTTTTACCTGTAATTTTTTTTTCTGCTTGTCTTGGACAGTGGCTGTGCCGGAGGGTTGAGGGGGAGATGATGTGACTCAGGGAGATTTCTGCCTGGTTGCTCTCTGCAGGCTGCGTGAAGGGGAAGGTAACCTGCAGGTGCGGCTGAGGCTTGGAGGAATTTTCCTGCACATGGAGGAAATAGAACAAAATGGTTTCTGTGTCACAGTGAACAAATAGCACCCTCAATCAGAAAGCACATGACCTGTCACACATACTGAACTTGAACACACACATACACACGCCCAATGCGTCTGTACTTATGACATAAAACCCTTCTTAGCCCTGAGGCTGAAGCTACAATGATACCCTTGACATTTCATACCCAGCAATACCCTCACCCTCTATAGCTTCCATAATTGCCCCCACCCCCTCCTCTCTCTCTCTCTCTCTCTCTCTCTCTCTCTCTCTCTCTCTCTCTCTCTCTCTCTCTCTCTCTCTCGGTGATAGATAGATAGATAGATAGATAGATAGATAGATAGATAGATAGATAGATCCAATGTATTGAAGTGAAATACACACTTTAGATTAGTGTCCAATTCTCACTATTAACTAACAACTAAGGGTGTATTCACACCTGCCTTGTTTGGTTCGATTGAATCGAACTCTAGTTCGTTTCCCCCCTTGGTGCAGACCTTTTGGGCAGGTGTGAATACAGCAATCGAACTCGGGTGCGGACCAAACAACCGAACCGAGACCCAGCTGAAGAGGTGGTCTCGGTTCGGTTCCAAACGAACTCTGGTACGGTTCGTTTACGGTGTGAACATGAACCGACCCAATTGCAAGAAAGCACTGCGCTTTTAAGTTAACAGGCTTCCGTAGTCGGAGATTTTGGCTTAATGGTTTGTGTTATTGTTGTTCAAGTGCGAAAGAGAATTCCATTCCGGCGCGGTGTCTGGCCACACGCTGTTGCGCGTCTTTCTGCGCGTCGTGTGTGCATCATTGGAATGGAATGAATGAATGAGTGTGTGTGCATCAGGACATTCACATACAGAGCGTTCTCTTTAGTCTAATCGCGCATAGATGCAAAACAAGCTTTTGCAGTTCATATAATGTAACGATAGTTACAATAAAAGGATGACGCTGCGTTAAACTGGACAAACTTAAATCGCAAGCGTTAACATTGACAGCACTTGTTAGCAGTATATACAATAAGAATCTCATTAATGAATGTGTGAACATAGCCCCTCTCTATGAATGAAAACTTTATACCTTATCCGTCTTCTGCGCAGTTTCTTCATATTGCGTTTGTACAAAATTAGTAAAATAACAAATATTGCAGTACGAAATATCTCCATGCTGAGCCTTTTTTGCACTTCCTGATTTCCCTACTTGAGAATCATTGTCCAATGAATGGACGGCCTTAGCACACGTGTGGTTTTGTTTACAATTTTTGGTTCACTTGCAAAAAGAGCAGTGTGAAAACGAACCGTACCAAAAAAAATATATATATATATATGTGATGCCATGTGATTTCCATATATACATACATATATATACACTCACCTAAAGGATTATTAGGAACACCATACTAATACTGTGTTTGACCCCCTTTCACCTTCAGAACTGCCTTAATTCTACGTGGCATTGATTCAACAAGGTGCTGAAAGCATTCTTTAGAAATGTTGGCCCATATTGATATTGATAGGATAGCATCTTGCAGTTGATGGAGATTTGTGGGATGCACATCCAGGGCACGAAGCTCCCGTTCCACCACATCCCAAAGATGCTCTATTGGGTTGAGATCTGGTGACTGTGGTGGCCATTTTAGTACAGTGAACTCATTGTCATGTTCAAGAAACCAATTTGAAATGATTCGAGCTTTGTGACATGGTGCATTATCCTGCTGGATGTAGCCATCAGAGGATGGGTACATGGTGGCCATAAAGGGATGGACATGGTCAGAAACAATGCTCAGGTAGGCCGTGGCATTTAAACGATGCCCAATTGGCACTAAGGGGCCTAAAGTGTGCCAAGAAAACATTCCCCACACCATTACACCACCACTACCAGCCTGCACAGTGGTAACAAGGCATGATGGATCCATGTTCTCATTCTGTTTACGCCAAATTCTGACTCTACCATCTGAATGTCTCAACAGAAATTGAGACTCATCAGACCAGGCAACATTTTTCCAGTCTTCAACTGTCCAATTTTGGTGAGCTCTTGCAAATTGTAGCCTCTTTTTCCTATTTGTAGTGGAGATGAGTGGTACCCGGTGGGGTCTTCTGCTGTTGTAGCCCATCCGCCTCAAGGTTGTGCGTGTTGTGGCTTCACAAATGCTTTGCTGCATACCTCGGTTGTAACGAGTGGTTATTTCAGTCAAAGTTGCTCTTCTATCAGCTTGAATCAGTCGGCCCATTCTCCTCTGACTTCTAGCATCAACAAGGCATTTTTGCCCACAGGACTGCCGCATACTGGATGTTTTTCCCTTTTCACACCATTCTTTGTAAACCCTAGAAATGGTTGTGCGTGAAAATCCCAGTAACTGAGCAGATTGTGAAATACTCAGACCGGCCCGTCTGGCACCAACAACCATGCCACGCTCAAAATTGCTTAAATCACCTTTCTTTCCCATTCTGACATTCAGTTTGGAGTTCAGGAGATTGTCTTGACCAGGACCACACCGCTAAATGCATTGAAGCAACTGCCATATGATTGGTTGATTAGATAATTGTATTAATGTGAAATTGAACAGGTGTTCCTAATAATCCTTTAGGTGAGTGTATAAATATATATATATATATATATATATATTGTGAACATTAATAAATAATTTTATTTTGTGTTCCACTGAAAAAAAACACATAAAGAAAACCTCATCTCAGACTGTGTACTTTTCTGTTCTATTCATATCTGCATACAATTACAGCTAGTTACACTCCATCAGAGTCATTAGCATCCTCTCTCTGTCTTTCTAAAAACAGAAGATTGTACTGTGCAGACTCATAGCATGATTAGAAGAGAGGCGGTCTCGGGAGAACAGAAGCTAAAATCAGCAGCGTGAAAGTGTCCCTTAGGAGCTACACCAAAGGTTTTTCATTCCCTCTGATGATGTGACAAGGTATGGCACAATAGAGTGCAGGTCATGCGTGTGTGAGCACAAGCACATGGGTATTGCGTAGGGGATATCTCACATCTGTTTTTGTTTGAAGGGGGTAGAAAAAAAAAAGTTTTTTCATTAACATATTAATCATTAAAAAAGAGACATGATCTCAAGGGGAATCAAAACAGTTACAAATTATCTCCCTTCTAGTAAAGGCAGCGTTCCACAACCTTTTTCTGCCCACTAGGACTGTCTGCTGTCTAATTTGTCTGTTACGTCAATTACTGTTGCTTGGGTCCTGACAACTGACAGATTTCCATCAGAAGACACCTGACAGATAGTATATTTGTCCTCTCTAGAGAGCTGATAATTAAACGAGAATATTGTCTTTCACCATTCAGATAAGGTGTTAGTAATTGACAGCATAGTAACCTACTATTACCATTTTAATCAGTCAGTAGCCTTCATGAGTGTTATTAAAGCTAAAACGTTAGTCCATATCAGTATAGAAATTCATATATATTTAATGTCATGTTTAAAATGATTTGAAATTAAGTTTAGCTAGCTCTTTTCTTATAATTTCAGGATTATAAATTCTGTAAACATGGCCTTGCATTGGCAAATCAAAATCCTCATTATGGCTTTTCAGAGTGAATTAAAGTAAGTGCTAATTCAGCTAAACAAGAGCTTGATTATGCGATGATCAGCAAGGGGGGCTTTTTATTTTGCAGGGCAGATGCTGATGGGCTGTTTAATGCTGAGTGGAAGTGTTTACTTTGGAAGGAGAACACCCACAATGAGTAATAAAATAGTACAAATACGGAGATTTCATGGCCATTTTGTAATTCACCCTTTAGAGAAAGCATATACTGTAACATGTTTTGCCTTGCTTCAAATAAATGACTCTGCAGGAAGTCCTGGACTGAATAATCCATAGCAATGTAGTGTTCAGTGCAACAGCTCCCCCATCTTAACAGACCTATTGCATGCATGCTGTGTTGCGAAATAAATTGACCCAGCACATAAAACCATTTTAATGCTATGTTCTACTTGCATGTAGTTAAACTGAGTGCAGGGAAACGGTCGTGACTTTATGGAGCGTGCTGACGACACAACGAATAGTGAATTGCCCAGACAATCAACCGAGTGAAAAAGTCAAATACCTGTCAAACACATTTCAAGCATGTACCAATGGTTTTAATGAACACATTATTTGCTGTGAATCATTTACGATTCATTGTCCGTTCCACAAGGACCTCAGTGTGAGATTAATTTGAACTGTGGCGTCAAAGGAAATGTTCAAACACAACTGCAGACAACTCTTTGAGGGTGAAAGGGGGCAAAACAGAATTACAGTTACATCAGTGTCTAACACTTGGTATACCAGGACTCAAAAACGGATTTATTATACTGAAAATAACATTGGTCTAGAAAGGTGTGTGTGTGTGTGTGTGTGTGTTCTTGTTTAACCTACATTGAGAGGACCAAATTTCGCCACAAAGATAGTAAAATGTGAGAATTTTGACTTGATTATGATTATGATAATGATTATGGCTTACAGCTTATGAAAACTCCAAATTCAAAATTAGAATATTGTGAAAAGGTTTTCATAGCTCTAAGCCATAATCATCAAAATTATAACAAATAAAGGCTTGAAATATCTCACTTTGCATGTAATGAGTCTAAGTCTATATAATATATTTGTTTCACCTTTTAAGTTGACTTACTGAAATAAATGAACTTTTGCACGGTATTCTAATTTTTCGAGTTTCACCTATACCCTACATTATGTCCCCACTAAGATGGCAATATCCAAAATCATTGTCCTTGTGAGGAAATTGTTTTGGTCCCCCATGAGAAAAACGAATTATAAACCATACTAAGTAATGTTTTTTTTTTTTTTTAATCTTGTTTTTCCTTTGATGGGTAGGTTTAGGTTTAGTTAGGGGGTATAATTTTTACAGTTTGGACATTATAAAAATAATTATGTGGAATGACCCCATAAAACCCAACGTGTGTGTGTGTGTGTGTGGTCTCAAAGATATGAACAAAGAAACAGCAAAACTGCAGAAATCACTGTCCATGGTGCTGAATCACCATTCAACAACCTTTTGTGGAGAGTATGTATGTTTGTAGCAGCAGTTAGGCCTGTATACACAAATGTGCCCTTATGGAAACTGTTAATATACATATTTGTGAGTGTTTTACAGCATAGAACACAAGAGTTGCATTGATACTGACAGCTGAAATGTCAAGCTATATAGTGAGCGAACTCTTGACGCAGAGGTAAATGCAGCGGTGACGCTTTTATTGGTATGATCGTTCATTTATGGCAAGCTGTATTAGCATTTGTTACTTTTCTAGTACTATTTAATTAGAAAACAGAAGGTAACTTTCTCATTCGTTTAGGCTACTTGTTCCTTTGCTACCGGTCTATCCTACTAGTTACAACACTGTAATTTCATATTTTCTTCAAAATGCTGTCAATATGTGATATCAACTTTTTTTAAGTATGCATTCCAGTTTTACTAGTAGTTGTTCTTTAGGCACTTTAAGTAACTGTCCCAACTCTTACTAGAATGTATTCTAGCTTTACTAGTATGTATTCTACTACTGTAGTCACTATCCCAATAATTTAAGATTTTTGGTTGCACTTTATTCTACAGTACTTGCACTTACCTATATTAGTGTACTTACCTAAGAATGTACTGGGTAGTGTAAGGTAACTACATGAGTTAAGGTTAGTTTTAGGGGTAAGTTCAGGGTTAGTACCTAGTTATTATCCAGTT
Organism: Rhinichthys klamathensis goyatoka; assembly: GCF_029890125.1. Taxonomy (NCBI): domain Eukaryota; kingdom Metazoa; phylum Chordata; class Actinopteri; order Cypriniformes; family Leuciscidae; genus Rhinichthys; species Rhinichthys klamathensis. The sequence goes on along the minus strand of NW_026606955.1, from coordinate 316,505 downwards.
ATTGCAATTATTGCAATTATTATAATATGTACGTACATGGGGAAAAGTAGTAGCCTTTCTGACTAATTACAAATGTCAAGTAAAAAGCAATTTTAACTAGTGAGATTACAATTACAATTGGAAAACACACTAGTGTCTCATTTTTTCACTGTTAGATTTCGTGCACTTTTTTTATATATTAAAGATGAATTGGACCAAGATCATGATTCTGAAAAATAACGTGCAGGGAGATTACTGTTGCTAAAGTAATAAACACAAATTTCACATGCATCTCAGTTGCAGGTAAACAGTGTGCTCTTATTTAATTGTTGGAGTTAAATTTGTAGATATTTCAGCAACAAACATTTTCCTATTTTTACAATTTCTACATCTTGTTTTGACATCCTTTCAGGGGGATCCAACTCGTGCCCTGCCTAATAGTATCTAAAGAAAAGTTGCTTTTGAAATTGAAATGAATACGCCCAAGTCATAACTTCTGAATTATTGTTAATTTTCTTATTTCTTGGGCTTCACTTTTGATATCTGTACAGGTGAAACTCGAAAAATTAGAATATCGTGCAAAAGTTCATTTTATTTATTTCAGTAATTCAACTTAAAAGGTGAAACTAATATATTCATTACATGCAAAGTGATATTTCAAGCCTTTATTTGTTATAATTTTGATGATTATGGCTTACAGCTTATGAAAACCCCAAATTCAAAATTAGAATATTGTGAAAAGGTGTTCATAGCTGTAATCCATAATCATTAAAAATATAACAAATAAATATCTCACTTTGCATGTAATGAGTCTATATAATACATTAGTTTCACCTTTTAAGTTGAATTACTGAAATAAATAAACTTTTGCACGATATTCTAATTTTTCCAGTTTCACCTGTATATGACTTTCTTCTTTCAGCCAAACACAATCAGAGTTATATTAAGGCTACGTCCACATTAATCCGGATACATTTGAAAACCGCGTTTTCGTTTAAAAACGTTCTCCGTCCACACTAGCATTTTCAGGCGTTTTCCGACGTTTCAGTGTGGGTGAGAAACTTCTAAATTCACCTTATAGCGCATGCGTGAAACCTCACAAAAGCTCACTGCGATGATACAGATGGAAAAATAAATAATAAAGTTATCGCGCAACTCTTATAACAGGATCATTTTACTTAGCAAAATATCTCACCATCACTGATGCGTCCAGGTCGCACTCAGTCCATATGTTTGGTCTAAAACGCGACTGCTCTCCTGTATTGCCGCAGGACAGCAAATGTGAGTACATTTTCTGTCATCTTTGCAGTACTGTGATATGAAGAGTGTGCAAAGTAACATATTTTAGCAACAGTGTAAAAGTGAATAGCACATAACAGGCACAATACCGGTAAACATGAATATCTATTGGTACAACATGGATCATATGACTAAACTTACGTCATCGTTTTCAAATACCTCCGGCTTCACAGTCCACACTACAACGCGAAAACGGCGTTTTCAAATTTATCCGCTTTGGAGAGCGTATTCCAAAAGCTACGTTTTCATTGACTTAAAACGCCGTCTCAGTGTGGACGGAAGGCCAAACCGGAGATAAAAATATACGTTTTCAAACGAAAACGTATTAGTGTGGACATGGCCTAAAACAAATATCCTGGCTCTTCGAAGCTTTATAATGGGATTGAATAGTAACTTCATCCACCCATCAGAAAAGTGATCCATACGGCTCCAGAAGCGAAGCGAAGCCCTATTTGTTTAAACTGCAAGAGGAGTCTACTCTCACCTAAGATTATGCGCCAGAACTTGACTCTCTTGTGAACGTGCGCCGTGCAGACGGACGTTACCGGAAGCTAGTGATTACAGTTCATAAAGTTATAATTATTCTTTATAATATAATATATAGTCATGGATATTTTTCTTACAAACATGCATTACTTTGCTCCAAAAGGCCTTTATTAACCCCACCGCATATGGATTACGTTTATGATGGATGGATGCACTTTTTTTGGCCTTCAAAATCTCAGTTACTATTCACTCCCATTATAAAGCTTGGAAGAACCAGAATATTTTTTAATATAACTCAGATTGTGTTTGGCTGAAAGAAGAAAGGCATATAGCCTACACCTAGCATGGCTTGAGGGTGAGCAAATATACATAGCAGATCATTTAAATTTTTGGATTAACTTGCCCATTAATAAACTTGAGAATGTTATGGTACTACACTGTCTTTAGTCTGCTTGATCATACTCCCAAAATCTAGCGCGCTGCTGCCACAAAGGGGTTTAGGCTCCTGTTTCCAACTGATGACTGCTAGCTACTGTAGGTTTGCCTTTGAGGCTGCAGATTTAGTCAACCTTGACTTACTACAGTAGGTAAAAAAAAACTTTAAGTGAGAACAAAATCGATACTACTTTGTTTTAATGAATAAACGATACAACAGCTTGCCATAGTCCGTGGTCTTCTTTACCTTTTCTGCCGTCTTCGAACCCTAAATCAACAGCACTTCTCACTGAGGGGCGCAGAGTGACACACGTATCAAGTATTGCGAGCGTCAGTCTGAGCCAATCCGCGATGACGTCCTGCGTTCTCTCTCCCAATCCAAACAGCAGGGTAGAGAGAACAGCCGTTATACGGATGATCCCAGGCAGTGGCTGGTGCAAAACTACTAGTTTGTTTAAACAGCTCGACCGTTATTATGAGGAATTTGCTCCGTCTTCCCGCTTCTTGTGCAATTAATTAGACCTCTCTTTACATTTTTTTAGCATCCTATGTGTGTTATATCGACTTATCGGAGAAATTTCGAGTTATTAATCCATCTTCAGTCGCGTGTGGAGAGCGTACGCAGCCTGAGGAGAAAACACTTTTGATACCTTTTGGATGGAGGGTTGGCACGGAAGGCAGTCGTTCAGTGACTGTGTGGATTAAGCTGGGGGGAAGTACTTGTAAAGGTGCGGTGGTGTGAAGGTCTCCCTGCTGAGATTTGAGTTGACTTCCCGGGTTTAATGCGGACGAAAGCTCGCGCTCGAGCGAGGTGCGTCGACGGGCGGGAGGAGAATGGCACGAGCTTCCGCGCTTCTGAGGGGAAAACAAGTACTTAGCTTCCTTGAGGGGCGTTGGGCACGTTGCGCAGGAATTTGACTGTCCCTCAGTGCGTTATTTGGGGATATCAATCCATTACTTCGAAAGGAAAAAAAAATATCCCATTGGATTTTAGTGGTTTTGGATATGGGCTTTGGGGTGTTGGATGCCTTCATATCACGCGCACCTTTGAATTTAGTGTGAATCCAGTGGAGCACAACATGGGGAAATATGACAAGTGAGAAGATTCGGTTCCTCTGACCCTCGGTGCTTCAAGCAGGACTGGTGTTCCTTCTGCTAGGTAAACTTTTCTTTCTGAATATTGAATGGTTTGTCACATTGAACGGTCCCTTCTCGACCTTAACGAATTGGTGCCGAGAGTCCGAATCTCTTTTCAGAGTGTCTAGATGCCTTTGGCAGATCGGGCTTTGGTTTTTAGGCAAGGTCAATATATATCTTCAGGTATACTATTTTATTTTGCTCTCAAAAATGAGAAATAGCTACATTGAGATGGTTTATTATAGCATATTGCATCTGGTTCATGCATTAAAGATATAGCCATGATTTGGTCTGAGTGCTTGTATAGTTCAGATAATAGGATGGATGGGTTTGTGTGTGTGTGTGTGTGTGTGTTGGGCGGTGGATGGGGTTATGTTGAAAGACTAGATCAAAATCAATTATTTTATATGCACCCACATCCGTAATCTGCTCTATTCTAAGTAGTGATGACATTAAGAGTGACATTCTCTGTCATTTTTATTTTATTTTATTAATATTTATGTATTCATTTATTTATTTATTTCGTGAAATATTGACTATCAGAAGCGATGAAGTCATATTCTTCAACATTGGCAAAGACTATGTCGATGATACAGGAGGCGTATCCAAGTCATGTGCACTTGGCTTTCATTTCATTTTTCGGATAAAAGATGAAAAAAGTCTGTGTAAAAAGTGTGTTTAAAAAAATAAAAAGTCTGTGTAAAATAGTGTCATTTCCCCTAAAATGTACTGTCAGTGGTCGTTTGTATGTGAAATAATAGATTGGAGTTGTCTTCCTAGTTCCATCTTTTAGCACATATAAATATATATATATATATATATATATATATATATATATATATATATGTGTGTGTGTGTGTGTGTGTGTGTGTGTGTGTGAGAGAGAGAGAGGTAATATGAAGTGCTATAAGAGAGATAAAACGAAGGAGCATTTCGCAGTGGTATTTGGATATTCAGATGTTTGAGTTGTATGCAGCTTTTTGATTGTCCTAAACAAAAAAATAATGTTCTCACAAGAAAAAAAAAATACAATTTTAATTTTTTTTTACTATTATTTAAATACTTTATATAAAGTATCAATTATATATCATTTATGTTCTAAAAATATTGTACATCTAAATGCAGAATAATATGCAATAAAAATATATTTTAAATTAAGTCAAATTCCATCAGTTATTTTGACATAAATGTGTAATTTTGTCTTGAATTACTTGAAAATAAATGCAATTACTAATATATATCGTTGCTCCTAAGTTCACAAAATGACAATATACGAGATATGTTGTTTGATATGAGGCTGCTGTATATTTTTGGCCACAATGTTTGAGTTTTCACACAGAGTAGATGGGTAACTGAACTGCAGCACCTCTTCCACTGGCTGGTGGTGCTATAATTCAATTTATGGCTCACACAGCAGCTCTGAGGGCCGAGAACATTGTCTTCCTGGATAGGGGTGTGGGAAAACTATGGGTATATCATCCTGACAAGACTGTATATAAGGAAAGAGGGTTATATACTGTATATTATCATATCCATATTACAGTACAGTAACAAACTGCATATTTAATGTGTTATTGTTTCATGGAGCTGCTTGCATATTGGCCTTGTGGTTGACAGTAACCAGTCATTTTAACATTTACTATGTAGCATTGATTTCCATTCATTGCGTAACATTGAAATTAGCATGTTTTCCAGAACCACGGACAGCTCCTAAATCTCCTGTGCTGTGTTGTTGAATATGGTGCCAGAATGCCAGAAAGTCCTTCAGACTTGTTTAATTACTCTTGCTGAGATTAGACCCATGATATGATGAGATGGAGCCAAGAAGCCAGCAAGAGCGCAATGATTCCCACAGCTTGCGTGATTGTTTGAGTAAGGAATTGGAAAGGGGGAAAAAATAGAAGATTGAGCTTTCCTTGAGCTTTCCTTGAAATGATGCAACTAGCAGGTCACAATCACAGCAGACCTGGTAAGTTTTAGTTGATTTATAGTCATATGCTGTAAGCTGCGTGTTCGAGATAGGCGTTACATGTGTGACTTTGCACGTGAGACATTAGGAGACATGTTAGCTGTGCTGAGATGGTGAAACCTAATATGCCTCTGTTTACAGCTGTCTGGAGAAGCAGCCATGTCTCTGGTTTGTTCCTGTGCAGTTTTTTTGTTGTTGCTTCAAATATAGAGATGAGAGGAACCTGAAAGCTATGTATGTGTATGGTTGAGTAAAGGGTAATCCTATGTTTATTCTTTTTAGTTTTTATGGCTTTGTTTGATGAAATGGACCAAAAGGTTAAATCATATCTCTCAGTCAATCATCCATGTTGCTTTCTGTGGGAGATTTGTATAGTATTTCTGCTCTGACTGGTATAGAGTATTTTCAAGCCTGGGTGGCCTGTTGCCTGACTTGTCTTTGAATTCAATCAGCTAAAACAGATGAATTAAACACAATAGATCTGTGACTCAACTAGATGAATGTAAACATGTCAATAAAGATTAGATACTGGATATGAGGTCAAATCCCAACCTTTAGTCCACGTTCTGACCTCATATCTAACTTTTGAGACATGCCGCAAAAGATGTGTGCCAATATTTTCCCTAGAAAGGTACTCCTCAGGTTTTTTTTTTTTTGTTATTGCAGGTCTGCACAGGTTAAAACAACCCTGCAGTGTTTCTGCAGATGCTGTGAGGCACCACCTGAATCTTCTGGAAGCTATTTTTGAGTCGCAGAGGACAGAGTCACTGGGATGTAAAAAGCTTTTGGGCAGGCGTTCAGGAAATATTTGGCGAGAGAAGTAAACTGAAACAATTCCCAGTCAAAACAGCCAGATTTTGAAGCAGCATAAAATCACAACATAGCCACAGTGAGGTCATGATCAGCACTAAGCGTTCTGAATGTCGGATTCGGGAGTGCTGGCGTTCGGAGATGGGGAGAGTGTGCTTGTTGTCAGAGTGACGGGAGAGGCGGTGAGGTAAAATGGCAGAGGTTCGAGTGGGAGTCACTTTAGGGGGTGTTTGTCTGTGATAATGAGCTGTCACTGAGGCACCGGTGCCTTGTTTTGATCTTGCCACCCTGCTGCTTTAAGCAAGAGAAAAGTGACAGCTGTGAATAGAAATAGAGTCTGTGTACAAAGGCCAATGAGGCTATAATGCCATTAGTTATGTGTATGTGTTGGAGAGTGGTGACTGTCTTCTGTGTTCAGAGGAAATGTGTGGTGTGTGTGTGTCTTGTGTGTCTTGTACTGGACAGTGGTAGATGTGGTCTACTGAGACTTGAACAGAGAAAAATGATCATGAATTAGAAGCCATCAAGTGTAAAAACAGGAAATAAATCACCAGAAGGAAGAGGAAGTGACAAAAAAATTTAGTTATCTAATATAATAATAGCATAATAGTATTATCAATACTCTAGTGGATTCCCTGCATTTGTAAGTGCTGCAGCTCAAATGAGACATATGGACTTTATCAAAGCATAATTTTAATGCATAATTTTAATGATGTTTAAGATGTCCCAATGTTTTTTTTTTTTTTTTTTTTTTTTAATTGGTTGTATATTTAATATTGATTAATTTACCATATGCTACATGTGTGAGGAAACTAGGTCATATAACGATAGATGGATAGATAGATAGATAGACAGACAGACAGACAGATTGACAGACAGACTGAAATTGACTTATCATTTACAAATGACTTTCTTCTGCATTTTGAAGAATGCTGGGCGTTGACTTCCATTGTGTGTAAAAAAAACAAACAAAAAAAACATTGAGACATTTCTCAAAATATCTATTCTACTGAAGAAAGCCCTACAGGTATGACAGAATTAACATTTTTTTAAAAACTAAAATTAAAACTATCCCTTTAAGATGTATTGCACTGGGAGATTTTTATTGCCAGTTAGCACATTTTTCTTAAAATTTCTTTACTGTAACAAAAATCCAAAGCATCATTCTAAAAAGAATGTTTACATTTAGTTTAAATCATTTTATTCAAATCACAATGAATTAAATTCATTACAAAAATACTATCTTATTATTATTTTTTTCACATTAGTGTTGTCACAAAACTGGAATTTCTAACTTCGATAAGATATCTTGAAAAAAATATTGATATTCGATACCATTTTCGATCGCACGGGGAAAAAACTGTTTATGTAAATACTTGCCAAGACGGGCATTTTGACATAATTATGTGTGTATTTGACCATTTAAGCGCCATAAGCTGCAAAAAAAGTCTTGAGAGACAGCTTCATGTGCAAGCATTATGATTGCGATACTCCAAGACATATGGTAAAAGGTTAACAAAAAATGTACTGTTGATTAAAATACTAAATTTGATATTATATTGTGGGTTTAAATGAATAGTTTTGGACTTGGTGCTGAAACCCAAGGACAATGGTGACACCAGAATAACAATATTCCTGATTCTGAAGCTGAAAATACAGAATAATTTTAGACGAATATGCTTGCACTCTGTCACTGACTAGATATATTTAAAATAAATGACAGGTAACATAAGACATTTGGCATTATCAGGACCCACAAATATTCCCCCACTGCATTATTATACACTATATTCAACAATATATATAGAAGTTTAATGTAGTACTGACACTAAAACTCTGTAAACTTTCATTTTTTCAATTTTTATTTTGGGGGAACTATCCTCGATAGATATTGTCACTATCCACGATACGTATTGTTGCATTTTTGTATTGCGATATATTGTGGCACGATATTGTTACACCCCTAATCATATCATGTCAATGCAAATGGTCATAAAAATTCTTTAATGCAAAATAAAGTGAGTATTGTTTTTGTTTTATATAGGGGTGAAATACGATCTTTGTGCCTATTCTTGACAGATTGATTTTCACCCGCATGTGTACTGAATTAACACTGAGTTCCAATAAATGTAGTGGAGTAAACCATAAAATGAGCTTTGTGATCCAAAGCACTAATGGAGTCAAAAGATTATAGAAGTGTTGCTATGCAGTGTTTGTGCAGTTGTTTGTTGTTATAGAGCCACTGAAAGCCTTTGGTGACTGAAGATTCATCAGGCATCTCTGATCTAGAAATAAATCATCAGCGTGCATTAGTTGTCAACCGCATTAGCATATCGCCGCTACCTTCTGCTTTCCTCTGTATGGAGCAAAGCCTGTGTCATCCATAACAAGATTAATAGTTCTTAGCTAACCAAAGCTATCTCTTTAAAGTAGCCCATGCATCCACACTGCACTTATTTGAGCCTCATCATACGAACAGAACTGGCTGGGAATATTTGTTTTCTCTGATATAGGGATTTTCTGCAATGCCAATGCAGAAGGTGAAAATGGGATAAATATGTGTGTTGTGTTCTGAGAAAGGAAGTGTTTTAATTTTGTGAGTGCATTTGAGCATTAGACCTGGGGTGCGTCTCATTCAGCTCCCTAGTTCAGTATTCAGGGCACTGATCAGGGAGTCGGACATTTTAAGGGCTGTCTCAATCACATAATTCTTCGAGGGCACTGAAACGTTCGCTCCCTAAAAAAAAACTCCACGTGCATCATGAAAATGAGGGAGCATCGATGCTCACTATGTTCCCTTAATGGAAGTTCAGAAGCACAACATTTAAATCACGTGAGCCAACTCACTACACATAATGACATGCGATAGATGTTTTAAAAATACAAATAATTATTTTATTATATTATTTAAGCATAAACATACATTGCTAGACAGGTAATGAACATACTCTAGCTAACATTTATAATTGGATGAAATGTTGAACGTATACGTAACAAAGCAAAGTATTTATCATAATATACTTTAAATAACATTGCAAGTAATGTCAGAAAGACATGCTCTGCTGTTGTTCATAAATACCAGTAGTGATGTTGTACTGAGTAGTGAGCCAGCGTCCTTTGTTGTCCTTACCAGTGCCCAAATTCTTGAATACAATATACTGATTCACAAGCTAAGGAGTTGATTGAGACACACCCCTGGTCTTTTCTGATGTGCTCAGATTACAGACAGAGGAAGAGCCATTAACAGCATGGATGACCTTAATCTGATCCAGGTGCCACAATCCATCACATGTGTGTTCACATGACAAGCAGCATAAGCTCTACTGTCACATCCAAGATGTTTACTTGCTATGTTCTGCATACACTAAAATAAATAAATAAAGGTTATCTTGGCATTACACTAAGAACCTTTAACATCCATGGAACCTTTTCATTGCACAAAAAGGTTCTTTATAGTGGAAAAGGGTTCTTAGATTATTAAATGTTCTTCACACTAAGAAAAAACAATATTTTAAGAACCTTTGAGGATGCAAAAATGCTATTCTATGGCAAAAACCCAGTTTGGAAACTTTTTTTCTTCTTCGGGAAAACAGAAATGTTGCTTATAGTATCAATGACTATCGTACTCTTATTCCAGTTCATTACTGTGCACTCTTAAAAACTAGTTTAGTAGAAAAAGATCAAATGTGAAATGTCACAGGGAATTCTGGGAAGGCTATACATTATAAGGCTGTACATTATAAGATGGCTTTGTTCTCTTTCACTTCCTAAAACATAAATGTAACATTATTTTAAAACATTGGGATTACTACTGTAGCTTTTCTTCTTCGTCAGTGTTACAGTGTTATTTATTAGCATCTATGGTTCCGTGAAGATCAGATTTTTTTTCATGAAGAACTTTCTGTTGCACAAAAGGTAGCATAGGATTTTGCACCTGGTAGTTATAGGACCTCCGTAACAGGAACTGGCCACTTGGGCAGTCCCTCGAGAACAACATTTTTCTTGGTTGCATTCGCACCACCAGTAGGACTTCTGAAGTGAAATAAGCCGCCACTTACGTCCTACCGTTCTGGTTGTTGTGCGGGACTTATATTTTGACGACACAGCGGACATTTATTTCGACAGCGCTGAGAACACCAGCGTCTGGTGCTCGCTTTCGGGTTAAGGTTTCCGCGACTGCGCAACTGGGTTATAGGTTGCCAGGTTGAGATGACAAATGGGTTGAAATTGTATATGGTGTGTGGATTGTGTGAATATAATGCATTTAATACAAGATCTGGCAACTGGTCAACATTAGACAAGCATAATTGTTCCGATTATTCATAAAGGAGTTTGGACCATGCAAATTACGGGAGTTTCCCGGGAGAAGGAACAAACCGGGAGGGGTCTGGGAGATAGGGCTAAAAAACGGGAGTGTTGACAGGTATGCATCTAATGGCCTGGTAGCAGAATACAGGGTTCTTAGACGTTTTCGCGGATCCGTGTGAATAGGGATCGTTTTGACAATGCTGTCGTCTGTACGCGGAAAACTCAGAGGAAAAACGGCTCCGTTTTAAGCATATCATTGTCGTTTAAACGTACCCTTAGATTATTATAATGTTCTTCACATAAAAAAAAAAAATGTTTTAGTACTGATCACTGAAGGAAACTTTTGAAACCTTTATTTTTAAGAGTGTGGTAAAGTGCAGAGCAGTGACTTCGTTGAGCTGAACTGAGTGAGTAAAGCACTGTAACACTGTCTGATACAGAGGGGGGCATCTGATACAGCTCCCCTGCTGCAAACATGGCTGGCCAGGTTTGGCTTGCAGTAAGCGGATCTTACTAAAGTAAGCAGATATTGAGTCATAAAATAGGTCTGCTGCAACTTTAAAACGAGACGGTAACACCCGGCATGCCTGATATATTCATTTAAGTGGTAAAGAGTGCATTAAAGCTCTTTCTGTATTCTTGCACCATTTTCTGGTAATGGAAATGGCTGCTTATCTACAGGCGTACACAAGCACAAACTATAAAGTGTGGCCATGGGATGTGTCCTACGCCAAGAGACCCTAATTGCACTTCACATAGCCCAGCTGATGAAGATAAAGATTCGGTAGGTGCGTTTATTGCATATATGATTACCTCCTCTGGCCTCTGTCTCCTGCGCATATTGACACTAAATGATGGACTGAAATGGATGTATGCACATCTGTATTCAGGGTGAATGTCAGACTATAATGGCTTAATGCAGTCTCTCTCCCTCTCACTATGGCCATGAGAGGCTCAAAGCAGATATAAGTCTGCCAACAGCTGGGCGGAATACAAATGCACCACCACACCGCTCTCTCATTAGCCTGTGATTTATCACACACCACAAACTATTACTGGCCTATGTTTATAGGGGCTTGTTGTGACCTATGGGGATCAGTTGTTTTTCATTTACTTATCTAAAAGAATACAAAAAGTACTTGCTGGAAAGCGCAAGTAACCCAGGGATGACATGAGATAACAACTAAATATATGTATGATATATGTTGGCTAAATGTCTGGGGATAACCTATTAAAAAAAAACTATACAAAATCTATTTAAAAAAACATTTATTTCATACATACTTCAAATCCATTAACATATTTATTGACATATCACTTAAGACTTGCTTATATAAACGTATAATTCAACTTTATTTGGAGTATTTCTTTATTGCACAATGCACATTTCCTAACATTAAGCCTAAAATGTGTTTTAATATCATTATTAATAAGGATTGTATGATCTCTGTATAATATCAGTCTTTAAATGCAATAGTTCCACTTTAGCACAATCAAGTAAGTAAATCTTTAGTTGAACTTCAGCGCTGCTAAAATTAGTTGCTCTAATGCTTTTGTTATAGTGTAGGCTAAACTAAAATACCTCATAGCGCCACCTAGCTTCCAACCAGCGTATAACGCAGCGGTGTGAAAATTGCGACATTGTGTCTAATAATGTGATGTTTGAAAAGGTTTAGGTAAAGTTTCGCATGACATACTGCAGGACACTTGAAATATCATGTCAACTACACATACAATAAAATAAGTGGATAGTTTCCATTGTTCGACATTCTTTCTGCCTGTGCTGCAAAAAGAGAGATCCATTTAGTGAAAGACAGGAAACAGGAGTTTAGAAAGGCTTTGATGCTTTGTTGATTCTCATTAAGGAGCTGAAAGGTTGAATAGCTGTTTTAGAGGAGACACCTGGGAGGCCTGAATGGAGGCTGTCACCGTGAGTTTATGTCCCAGCGCGCGCAGACTCATGAGCTGAGCAAAGGCCGTCTGTCACTCCAGAGGTGCCGCTCACCGTCTCAAGAGATGCCACCGAGAACAATGAGCACCTGGGAGGATTTAGAGATCCTAAAATGTCTGCCAAAGCACTATGAGAGGTTAGACAAGCTCTGTTCATGGATAAAATAACTATCACATGCTAAGCAGTGCTTAATTTGTAAACTAGGAGGTTGTGGAACAAAGACTGGTGATGTATCTGCCATTAAATCTTATTGACCTAGCAAGCGAGTGGCAGGAGACAAAACTACATCTCTTCTATTAAAATCAACAATGCTTTCTACACTGCCACTTTATTCACTCAAATAACAATATTTTTTTGGTTGTTATTATTATGAACTATTATTATTAATTTAAGTATTTATTTAACATACATAAGTCATAGCATGTCTTTCTTTCAGGGAAATATGGTGGGGAAGGTGCCAGATCCAGACTCGGTTTGTTCCAGAACAAATTAACGGGCTAACAAGGCTCTGTGTTAGGGCTCTGGGAACATGAGCATGGGTGAATTTCCTATCAGCCAGCAGGTGTGAATTAAAAGACCCTACAGCACTTATAGATTGCAGGCCTGATTTTCCCATCAGCACCTTGATCACTAATTACAATTGATTAGACAGTAACTGAGTAATGCTTGATCTTACAGAGACAGATTTCTGGCATAAGGTTTGGTTCAGTTTGCAGCTTATTCTGGAAAAGAACCTTTCATTTAGATTGGTAGATGCTGTCTGAATGTCATGTTAAAGGTGTGTAAGAATTTTCATGTATTATAATTTTGTTGTATTGCCTATGTGTTTTTTAAGGTTTTTAAGCTTTAAAATCTTTAAAACCTTAAATAAAGATTTTTAAACTTAAAAAAACAAGACCTCCTTGACATCCTAGGTTGTCTACGAAAGCCTATAGGCTGATTTATATGTGAAGGACTCTTATATGTAAAACAGTGGCCGGGCTGATATTTGGCATTTTTTAAATATCTGCATTGTCCGAAGTTTTTCTGATTGGCCGATGTGTTAGAAGTGGGACTTTTATTTTGATGGCACACCAGACTTTTATTTTGATGGGAGGCGCTAAGAACTCCTGAGAAGAACAACGGTGCTCACATCCTCCGTTTCACAGTTTAGCGTCTCTTTTAACAGTCATATCTAATACTAGAGATAACTGTTAAACAAAGAAAGTGAATTGTATGGGAAAAAGTATAGCGTTTGCTTTTGTATTATGAGTAACAGAAAGGCAATAATAGGATAATACTCATTTACCGTCAACATTCAGCAAATACACATCTATATCATAAAAACAAATCTCTGAATATCTAATAAATGTTTACGCGAGCTTCCGAGAGCCTCTCTTCTGTGAAATATGAAATGAATGCTTATACAATGTTCAGGATAATGCCGAAAGAGCCATTCTGTACTGTAATGTACATGTGTCATCCAAAGAACTAATTCAAACAATAGTCTCAAATACACTACATAATCAAACCATCATAACAGTGTAATTTTAATTACCTCATCAGTTAACATGATGCCGATTAATTTCTGAGCTAGTGCAAACATATCCACATTGCTAATTGCATATCTACATTGATCAGATCTCTGCGATCTCACTGCTGTCATTATTGTTGTGTGTTTATTTTGTTATTGAGAAAAAAGCGTGCAGCCCATATTTACATATTCATCTAAACGCCGCTCTCAGCAGGGTGGATGGCGTCTGGATGTCCGTTAACAGTATATCGCTGCAAAGGTATTTCCAAATTATTTTTATTTAAGCGAAGAACGAACAAGAACTTCACCATGAGTATATCAGGGCCTTGAGTCTCTTGTACGTTACGTGATCACGAGCGCGAGCACGAGCAACAAGTTTCTGGCTGCAGTTCACTTAACGGCCACCGGTGTCGCCAATAACAAGGTCTTCTGAATTCTACATATAGCCCCTTTAAGTCACTGTTTGTTTTTATGTGACATTTAGAAGCAGAAAAGTGGCTCGTTCAAATAATGACTCCACAAATGGTTGTACAATTGTCGAAAAGTTTAACTTTGTGGTTAGAACTCAGAAGTAATAAGTATTGCTTTTTAAAAATGTCTTTTATCGACCTGGTACCTTTTTAAAGACTGCGATTTGCATCCCTGATTACCTAAATTGCATAAAGCCTGATAATCAGATATTGCTATGGTTTACACATCTTGCCATTTTTTTTTGTGTGTGGGTGTGCAATATGCATTAGACGCAATGTAGGCAGTCCTGAAGCTGAGATAGTGATTAATCTTGGTCCAGTAACTGTGAAATAACAATTAAAAGAAAGTGAAAGGAATTCAAATCATCGTAATTACTTTCACGCATGAAGATCTACAGTTTATTATGCACAAATCATACTAGAAACCATTGAGGTGTAGAGTTGTGAGTGGCAAATGTGTTTTGAGGTTTACTTCTCCCCCCAGAGCAGAAAACATTTCATTTGCTTGGTTTCTGCATGAGGAAAAAAAAAAAGTATTTAGATGTCAAGACGTTTCCAAATGTTTAGCTAAACACATATGAAATGTGCAGTGTGGCAGCGAGGTACTAACGTGTTTATTTTTGATTGCTATGCTTTCTGCTGGCATGTGACAGAGATCGCATGTGGCGGTTGCATCACTCCGAGCTGTTTATGAGCATTAGCATAGCTTTGATGTCACGCTTCCCGTCGGAGGTGTGCCATAATGTATGCATTGTTTTAAGGCTCCAGGTTATTTTCTCGTCTTCTCTCTGGCTTTCCCTCTCTCTTATAATTTTACTCCCTCTGCATTTTCATTGTCTCTCTTTGATCCACTTTATCTGTAATGAATTCCACATTGCTCAGCTCAGCTGATTAACTTATTTCTTGATTGCTTTATTACAGTGCTTATATTGCTTCGTAACCTTATACAACTTTTTATTTGTCTTCAGCTCCAGACGTTTTACATTCAGAGTCTACACTTGGTTTTATAGCTAATTTAGATAATATAGAGATCAAGACAGTAGACTGCAGTGTGACTTCACCTTTTGAGAATAAAATCAAGGTGAGAATGATGCTGTCAAGCAGGGGAAAAAAACAACTTTCATCTGTGCATTAGCAGTGTTAAATTTCATTGAAATCCACTCAAGGCTTTGCTCTTCACTGCCTTGGTTACTGTGGTAACTGTCTTGAAAATCTTGGAATGTCTGCCCACTTCAGATATTTCAGTAAAACACATGTTCAATCACACAAGCCTGTTTATATATATATATATATATATATATATATATATATATATATATATATATATATATATGTGTGTGTGTGTGTGTGTGTGTTGGTGTGTGTGTGTTGTTCTTAAATTCAACTATTTGGACACCTATATGTCACCCTTAAATATGTCTGAAACTCATTCTGTTACATGGATTAAATGCTTTTGAACACTAAATCTTTCAAATTATATATATATAATAATTTTTTTTTAATTCAGATTGAAAAGTATACTACTTTTTTTAAACAAATACCACTTTTTATTTTTATTTTAATAAAAGTGTACTTTTTCTTTAAAATAAATGCCACATTTTTCATATTTAGTTCTGTCACAATAACATATTTTTGTTCGGTGATATATTGTCCCAGTAATAATTGTGATAAATGATATTATTGTCATTTTAAGACCATTTTTCACTGATTATATAATGGTAATGTAACAGCATAATACATGCTTTCAAAAAACAAAACAAAAAATGTTTAAATCTTAAGAATATTTAGATACTGGAATTGAAATGTCTATATCCTAAATAAAATACAACTTGAATAAAAAACATTTTTTAACAAAAAGTACAAAGTAACAAGCAGAACAAACAAACATGTTGATATAAAGTCCGTTTCAAAGTGTTTTTGTATAACAAAAAGGCACTTGCGAGGACATTTTTCCTCCTGACCTTCTTTTCTCAGTAAGGTGGGATGCACACTATTTGTATAACACAAACCCTACTTAGCAGTCAAAGATGTCCATATGAACAAAGGCACAGATGCCTCAACAGTCCATATCTGCTGCCAAATCTATTTTTCTAGAGAAGTGTTTTTTAATGCAGTGATATTCATACTTTCCATACTTGTTTTTAGTGTAGCATAAGTGCTGAGATCTCTGTACAATAGAACCTTTTTTGTATAGCAATCTTGTCCCCAAAAGTGTTCGTATGTTAGAGATACACTAGTGTCATCTCTCCTTGCCCCAGGTGTTTTGTGCCGCACGAGTACGGACGAAATCATCAGTATCATTAAATCCTAATGACCCCGTAATTATCCCCTGCATTTATTGGATAAACCTAGAGTGCATTCATCTCCATTCACTCTCCATATTGTGCTTTGTTGGCTCGATCACCCCTAATTTGCTGCATGTTGCCTTGACCTTCAGAGGAAGCAAATCATTAGGATGCTGCAGCATATTGATGATTAAGGGTTTTCTTTGTGCTGTGCCCTCTGAAACCCTTGTCCTGCATGTGTGTGCATACATGTATGCGTGATGATTCGAAACTAGAGCGCTTGTGGCATGATGGAAAACATCACAGTGGGAGCGAATGGTTTTAGCTCTGACTGTTATGCACGACTTACCAGAGTAACAGAGCTTTTCTTCATATGGGACACCCACACAACACACACACACACCTACGCAAATACATATAATTACTGAGATGTGTCTGTGGGCCGTCAGCTATTACACAGAAAACACGAAGTCTGTGATAATCAGGAGCCACAATGCACAAAACGAAAGGAGGAAGCCCCTTAAGGGGTGGTTATTTTGTCTTCTTGATAACACACATCTGTGATTTGTTCCCTGTCTAATGGTTTCCACGTTGTCAGCATTTCCACGCAGAGTGGCTGAAACCCACGTGGGCCAATTCTGCATGAAATACAGCACCAATACTGTCCAATACTGTAAGCATGCATAGCTTAATCCATGTTTTATGGGATTTACAAAGGGCAGATTGTTGTATTTCCTCGGACAGACATCCCAGTGTGTACTGCATTTGAGAAAAGGTAAAGCGTCATTAAATTTTATGGCTTTTCATACATATTCAGGGATCGTAAGCGAGCTGAATGTGGATCGTACATCATCTCAGACCAGGGGCTATTTAATACAATAAAAGTTTCAATATTTATCACAGGCAGCACTTCATAGCAGAGTGGCCTATTCAGAGTCAAAAATATGACCATAGAAAGGTTGAGAACAGTGCTTGGATGAATGCTCTACGTAAGATCAATACTGTGTTGTTTTTTTCCCCCTGTGGCCACCATTTGAGATGGGTTTTGAGATGCTAGGATTAGTAGTCATCGAAGCAACACATGAATGTAACAAATCTTCATTCGCATAGCAATGCAGTCATATACTGTGTTGTCACTACAGTGTTCTAACTCTTCACTGGATGCATCCAGACCATGGGGTTTGCAAGGAGGTGGTAGAGTGTTTGTGGAAAATTTTAGAAAAGAAAAATGGACATTTTTGCATTATTACTGTTTCATTCAGTTTTCAAAAACTAGTTGGAGGTTAATAGATGATTTAGAAACAAAAACAACAAAACATGTTTAATTCTGCCTTCTAAAGATTAATTGTGATTTATAATTATATATACTTATTCTATTAGGAGTAAGAATAATGCATACATAATATGAGTGTGTGTATGTTTATATGCATATAATGTTTCATGAATTTTATGCATTATACTGTATAATGGTTCTGTTAATATAAAAATGTAATGTAAAGCTGCATAGTAGGCGATATACCGGTAGACACGATTAACCGCTAGAAATGTGTCTGGTAGAGATCGCGGTTAAGCTTATGTGACATTGCTGTGCTACGCAGTCACGAAAGCTTATCATTTCCATGAGTTTTTAAGCATTGTGGTTTAAAAACAGGTGATTTTAAACCATTGAAGCGCAGTAAGCAGTGAAAGACAACTCATTTCAGTATATCCACGCGCTCTCTGAGGGACGTGCGACATGAAGCCGCTGCTCATGGAGCCCGTGACAACTGAACTGAGTACTTTTTGCCACCTAATTCGCCTTTGGCTAAGCCACACCCTAGAATGTAGATTGACCAATCACAGCGCAGCCAAGAACGAGCTCCCACAGAGGTCAGACACTTTTTCACAGCGCTCCATTGACTTTAACACAGGCGTCTCATATTTTTGGTCTCGGCAGGCTATTACCATCGTAGTTTTATCAAAAATATGGTTAAACGTTGTTCCTGGGGCATTTGTAACACAGATACGCGTTTCCCAGAGAGGTTGGAGGGGGGTGTGCGTTTTTTTCCCTTCCCAAACCCGAAATCAAATCCTGACAAGTGTCGTCTAGCACACGCTGCTAATAAATACAACGTTATACTCGCGTAGTCCGTTTGCTTTGTAATAACGATTATAGAAGTGAATAGAGACCTAACGTAGACTAACCATGTTCCGTACAACAACGATGTTCCGTACAGATTAACTTTAACCGCCGATCGCTGAATAAATACTTCTAGGTCATACACAAAATGCATATCTGTGTCATCTTCATTTTTCCCTCTTTCATCCCCGATCAAAACAGAGACACTCCAGCTGTTTGTTCCAGTGATATTTCAGCAAGTTTGCCAGGTGCACCCACTTCGCTTGAAAATGGCCCGTGGGCAAGCTATACTTCAGACAGCGGCTTGGGTGGGGAGACAAATAGAGCAGCGAAAATGTACATTTCAATTTCATTTATGCTTTTCCCAGTATAAAAGTCTTTATTATATGAATATTATGTTATCACAAATTGTTAAATATATTACCCTTTTGTTAACTAAATGCTGTGAAATGGGAATTTTTAAACGATTGCGGCCAATGACCGTTTGGCGCCACTCTCAGGCTGCAAAAAAGGCAGCACGTCTGTCAGCAGTGCAGTGATGATGTTTATATTCATAAAGGGTCAATTAAGTTAATATTAACATAAATTGTTACATGAATTGAATATTTTAACATTAAAATTGATCAGTTGATCAGTTAATTTTCCATTTTCGCTGTTGAAAATAAGTTATTCGCTCTGTACGGAACACCATTATAAGCCTGTACGGAACATCATTAACGGTTATCATCTTCCGTACACAAGTGGAGGAGGTAGTTTTCTCCACTTTTCTCAAAAACGATTGGTCCAAAAGACATCAATCAAAGTGTGGACCAATCAATGGGTATTCCCCCAGAGAATGATCACACAAACATGCTAGTCTTGCTCTCAGAAACGGAGGAGTGTTCGCTGACGTGCGGTGATAGGCGAAAAGTGTACGGAACATGGTTAGTCTACGTTTACCAGCTTTGCATGAACAGTGTTGCTCCTTGATATTGTTAGTTCATTTTTTGACTGTGACCGGTATGCTTTTGCCTCTATTTGGATGCCTTGTTGTTCCTTGCATTTCACCTGTATGTCGTAAATATAGCCTTCGAAACATATATTGCAGCCCCTTCTGCCTACTTTTATCACACAATTTATTTTTGCTTTATAAAAGTTTGATAAATTTTCAGCAGGAAGAGCTGTCACAGCATAAGCCATATTGATACCAGAGCCCAGATGAAGTTTGTTTGTCGGACGTAGCAACAGTAACTAAGGGGGGCGGGGCTTAGCCAAAGGCGAATTGGGCTTGAAAGGTTAAACACACATACCTATGTATCAAAGTGACCATGAATTTGCAAGAAAACACTAAACAGATTCAATTATGTATTAAGTGAACCACTTAAACAGTTTAGAGAGAAAATGCACAAGTATATTAGGTCCGTGAAGTCGGTCTTAAAGTGATAGCATCCACATTTAGGCTACCTGCTGTCATTATAAATGCTAATCAAACAAGAATAAAAAAGAGATAAAATATTTTACTGCTTTTGACTGAATAACTTTTATAACTTTAAATTAGAATAAATGTGCATTTAATTTACAAAGTAAAGACTATGCATTGTTTTTAATCCATTGTTTTATATACATTATATTAATCCATTGTTGATTATACCTTTTATGTAGTATTTCTAGTTCTTCTAGTGCAAGTTTTTCCGGTAGGTCTATTTCATTTGTGTCTTTGTTCTATTGTAGTTTGTTTTCTTTGCTCTTTCTTTATCAGTTTACTTGTCTTTTTTAGGCTAGTATTAGCTTTTTAATCATATTGAAATGGTGATAAGAATTATGAAATTTCAATGGTGTCAAAAATGTTGATATCATAAAAACCTTATTTAAAGCTAAAACATATTGTGAAAGATATCATTATCGTGAAATACAATTACAAATTGTGATAGAAGATTTTGGTCATATCTTGGTCATAATATACACTCACCGGCCACTTTATTAGGTACACCTGTCCAACTGCTCGTTAACACTTAATTTCTAAGCAGCCAATCACATGGCGGCAACTCAGTGCATTTAGGCATGTAGACATGGTCAAGACAATCTCCTGCAGTTCAAACCGAGCATCAGTATGGGGAAGAAAGTTGATTTGAGTGACTTTGAACGTGGCATGATTGTTGGTGCCAGAAGGGCTGGTCTGAGTATTTCAGAAACTGCTAATCTACTGGGATTTTCACGCACAACCATCTCTAGGGTTTACAGAGAATGGTCCGAAAAAGAAAAAACATCCAGTGAGCGGCAGTTCTGTGGGCGGAAATGCCTTGTTGATGCCAGAGGTCAGAGGAGAATGGCCAGACTGGTTTGAGCTGATAGAAGGGCAACAGTGACTGAAATAACCACTCGTTACAACCGAGGTATGCAGCAAAGCATTTGTGAAGCCACAACACGCACAACCTTGAGGCGGATGGGCTACAACAGCAGAAGACTCCACCGGGTACCACTCATCTCCACTACAAATAGGAAAAAGAGGCTAACAATTTGCAAGAGCTCACCAAAATTGAACAGTTGAAGACTGGAAAAATGTTGCCTGGTCTGATGAGTCTCGATTTCTGTTGAGACATTCAGATGGTAGAGTCAGAATTTGGCGTAAACAGAATGAGAACATGGAACCATCATGCCTTGTTACCACTGTGCAGGCTGGTGGTGGTGGTGTAATGGTGTGGGGGATGTTTTCCTGGCACACTTTAGGCCCCTTAGTGCCAATTGGGCATCGTTTAAATGCCACGGCCTACCTGAGCATTGTTTCTGACCATGTCCATCCCTTTATAGCCACCATGTACCCATCCTCTGATGGCTACTTCCACCATGTCACAAAGCTCTAATCATTTCAAATTGGTTTCTTGAACATGACAATGAGTTCACTGTACTAAAATGGCCTCCACAGTCACCAGATCTCAACCCAATAGAGCATCTTTGGGATGTGGTGGAACGGGAGATTCGCATCATGGATGTGCAGCCGACAAATCTGCGGCAACTGTGTGATGCCATCATGTCAATATGGACCAAACTCCCTGAGGAATGCTTCCAGCACCTTGTTGAATCTATGCCACGAAGAATTGAGGCAGTTCTGAAGGCAAAAGGGGGTCCAACCCGTTACTAGCATGGGGTACCTAATAAAGTGGCCGGTGAGTGTATATATTTATTAGAAAGGGTGTCCTTGGCATCAAAAAGTTTGAAAAACCCTAATCCAGATGACAGTGAAGAGCAGAATAAAGCAGGTGGAGAGTCAGGACAAATTCTCGTTGTTGTTGTGGACTGACGCAGTTTTATTCTACCCTTCCTTTCAAGAAAGCTTGCCGGTTGTATTTGTAAGCAGAGATTCTCTCTGAATCTATTAGAGCTTTCAGACCGGACAAAACATCGGTGGTGAACACTCAGCCACTGAATTTGCTTTTGGCAAGTGGCTCTAATGGGCCTTACAAGTGATCTGAATGCCTCCTTAGTCAGTGTGTGTAAGACAGTGGAGGGTGGGCTCTCACAACAGGACCACTGAGACAGACTTTGTGACATAATTGAAAGTGACATCACAGAAACCTGTCCTGGCTAGACCTTTCAATCTTCTGAGAGAACAAACGTAAGTGGTGTAAGCTTGAAATCTTAAACAAACAGATTTTTGTCTCTCTCCATGTCCCAGATATGGGCAACTTGTTCTTTTTTGTTTAAGCCAGTGGTATATAAACTGTGACCTACTTCGCTGAATAATGGGATATGCATCATTTGGTTTGGATCGCGGGAGGGAGCACGACCTGAGCTGCACCACCGGCACAGTTGGCGGTGTATGTGTGTGTGTGAGTTAGTACATGTATGTGTGAATGCCACAGGCAGGTTGAAAGTGAAATAGCGCACTCAATCCGTGCAGCATTGATCAAAAAGGCCTCGACCTCGTGCCTCGCAGCCAAACTTTGCTGATGAGGAACTAGAGGGGAATCGGTGGGGAATGTTTGAGACGCAGAAGCCAGACATAGCCACGGGCAGTGCGATTTAGATTCAAGTTGGAGAGTGGCAAGGATGAGGCCCCACCGGAGAGAGGGGGGAGAAAGTCCATCTGCAGAGACCCCAGGTGCAGCCGACACAGGTGCTGGAGAACCCAGAGGAGCTGAGGCAGCCGGCTCGACCAGACCTGAGTGTAAAAGAGAGAGAGAGAGAGAGAGAGAGAGAGAGAGAGAGAGAGAGAGAGAGAGAGAGAGAGAGAGATCAAAAAACCCACAATGCACAAATGACAAGTGCAAAGCTGCATAGACAAAATCATCAGCTTTAAAGTGCAGAGTGGATCATTTTTATGCTGCTCCCCAGTTCCTTTTATAACGCTCTCTTTTTAGTGAAAACTGAGCTAAACATTTACTAGATCTCACCTAGAATAGTTCACCCAGGAATTGATCACCAAAAATTAGCATTTTGTCATTATTGTCTTACCCTGATGTCTTTCCCACTCCATTGTATTTTCATTACTTCATGATAGAAACATTAAGGCTATATTCAGACTACCACCAAAAAATCCAATATTTTGCATATCCAGATGGGTTTTTGAAAGTGTGGACAGCAAAAAAAACACAGGGGATCTGATTTTTTTCTAATCTAATTCAAACCACATTTGGAGGTGGTTTGAAATGCGATTCCAGTCAGATTTTTTACAGATTAGTCTCAGTCTGGAGACTCTGGCTGCTCAAATCAGATTTCAAATTGTCTTTTGCGTCACTCTTAACATTAATGTCACAACAGGTGACGAAAATGCAGGAATATTCATACTGTATTCAAACGGCGTGTCCATAGATTTCGGCCGTGACTACAGTATGGAACATCCCAATACATATGAGTCTTAGTTTTTCTTGTGCGATAGAGGAGTTCTGAACCGTGACTCGACAGGGCACTTATTAAGAGAGCGAAATTATGCACCTCTATTTTTCCTGCATCTGTTTTGAAAGCCTTGTCACATACATGGGTATGTCTACATCGTTACCAAAGCAACCCATGCAGATAGGTTGGTTATGTCTAGACACACAAATCTTATTTGATCACTTGCAATTAATAGTGCGGACAGTCTGTCTGAAAAGATCTGATTTGTGAAAAAATCCAATTTGACTGCAGTCTGAACAAAGCCTAAAAGGCAGAATTACTGCAAGCTTCTATTTTTGTACAAGGAAAGTGAATGGTGGTTTACATTGTCAAGCTAAAAGGACAAAAATTATTGTGAAGGTTGTCTCAACTTGTGTGCTAAATTCCTGGAAGACCTAAGCGTAGCATCAGTTCTGGCAGGTCACGTTAGTCGACTCGCATCAGCTGATCCACGTCTACCTATAGGAATATGACGTATCACTGTATACATATATAAGCTTCTCAGTATTATCAACAGCTAACGTGTTTCTCAGGAGCGAATTCCCAGCTCCTCTCGTCAGTCAGGATTTGGCATTCAGATTCCACTTGAATCAGACTAAAATTCTCTAATTATGTTGTACATTGAAATTAATTAATGATATCTGCAATACATTCATGTTGGTTCTGTTCTGTTTACCCTAAGGGGGGTTATTGCTGCTTTCCCTGCTCTTATCTATGCTAGGCTGCATGGATGTGTAGGGAGTTCTTGCCCAGAACAGAACCGCCAATCCACTGTATGCTAATTGTCAATCGTATGTGACGATAGTGGTCCTGACAGAAGTACAATAACTTTGTATGAGTAACTGACAAAATCTGTGAAAGTGGAAAACTTTCCCTTTTTAATAAATGGAAACAAGCCAACAAACTAAAGAATGAACAACAACAGTAAAACTTTACAATAATGTCCCATTAGTTAATGCTTTAACATTATAATGATTAGGGGATGCTCCGATCGATCGGCCGCAGATCGGTATCAGGTGTCACTAAAATAGGCCGATCTCACCAACCGATTGCAAATTGATGACATCAGACTTTAGCGGCACATTCATCTCATCGCGGGTGTGGAGTTATTACGCGGTTTCAAGAAACAATGCGTTTTTATGCCTTCTGATTTAAGGACAAGTGATTTGAAGCAGCAAAGCAGTGCTCATTTGGTATGTGGGCGCGCTGTCTGAGAGATGGGTTCTGAGCGCAGTCAGCGCACACACCTGGAACGCACGCACATAAAGCTGCGGCTCATACACCGCGTGAGTACTTATCTTACTTTGGTTTGAACAGATAAATATACACACTTGTGTAACTAAATGCCCTTTGCGAGTATCGGTGCATTCGTTTAAAGTGGAAGCAGGCTAATAAAGCTGCTGTCGTCTTTGCCATTAATGTTAATCAAATGGTCTCTCATTCCTTTTAACTAAATCATTTTTTTGAAGATCATGCACTGTTTTTGTACATTTAATTACTTTATGCAATTTATGTTGTATTTCTATTTCCAGTGCTTGAAGTTTATCGCTGGAGTTTTGATGGTGAGTGAGTATTCAGTACAGCTGCGCATGTTTTGGATGAAAGGAGGAATAGACCATCTCCCCCAAATTCAGAAAAGATAGAATTTATAAAGCGAATCCTGCCTTACCTAAGTAGGACATAGGAAGGAAGGACACAAATACTCAGCACTTGATGAATAATATTCCTGATCATTTTTGTATCAGACTACTCATTTTGATCATTTAGGAGTTGTAGTGTTTCTATTTGTTTTTGTTGATAGTGTTTTGCAAAAACCCTGTTTTTTAAAGGCCTATTCAAATGTGCATTGCAAAATTAACATTTGCTGTGCTTATTTATTTGATTCAATATAAACACAACAATCTATAAAATTACTCTAAATAATGTCTGTGGTTTTACTCATCTGGAGAATAAAAACACTGACATTCAACAGAGAGCTGAATTGTTACTTATATAAACTTGAATGATCGTATCAGCCGCCCTGAAGGCTGAATAGGGCATGGCCTAACAGGGACAGGAAGCCTCCAGGGTGGAACAGGATGTGCAGGCGGCCAGGGCGGAGCTGACAGTGCAGGCGGCCATGGCTGTGAGGACCCTTCGGGTGGCCATGGCAGAGAGGACCCTTCGGGTGGCCATGGCGGAGAGGACCCTTCTTGCGGCCACGGCGGTGAAGAGCCTTCAGGGGGCCATGGCGGAGAGGACCCTTCGGGTGGCCACGGCAGTGAAGACTTTTCTGGTGGCCGTGGGCCCTTGGGCGACCACGGCGAGGACCTATGCCCCCCCCCAAAAAATTCTTGGGGAGAGTGACAGTCAAGAAAAGCCTCAGGGACTGAGACAGGGACCGGCTCAGGGAAAGGCTGGGCAGACGGGACGTGAACAGTCTCTGGCTGGGCAGACGGGACGTGGAGCTCGGGCTCTGTGCTGGACGGGGCCAGCGGTGAAGGCTCTGGCCTGGACGGGACCAGCGGAGAAGGCTCGGGGCTGGACGGGACCAGCGGTGAAGGCTCGGGGCTGGACGGGACCAGCGGTGAAGGCTCGGGGCTGGACGGGACCAGCGGTGAAGGCTCGGGGCTGGACGGGACCAGCGGTGAAGGCTCGGGGCTGGACGGGACCAGCGGTGAAGGCTCGGGACTGGACGGGACCAGTGGTGAAAGCTCGGGGGGACGAGACTCCGGACCGGGGATGAACACAGGAGAGGTGACGTGCAAATCAGGTGTTGTCATGGCGTGCCACGGGAGGAAGCTCTCCAGACAGCTGGAGAGTGCCTCTCCAGTCCAGACCGGAGAGATCTGGGAGCTCCCTTGGATCGACTGCCTTAGCCCCCAGCCGGTAACACACCTTGATCGTCTCGTCGCCCAGCGAGCAGGAGGCAGCGAGAGGAACAAACCCCCAGGTGAAGTGGAACAGATCGCGGCTATCCAGAGCCAAAGCCGCGATCTGTCCAGCGAGCTCCCAGCTCATGATGTGATCGGTTCTTCTGTCACGATGTGGTGTGGATTGAAGAAGACTCAAAGTCCAAAGGGTCCAATACAAACGATTTACTTAAATTTTGCTCACAGGTACATGCAGGCAGGATGGCAGGCAGGATAACACACACTCTAAACACAATTAACAACCGACAGGGACTGACTGAACTGAAGGGAACTAAATACAGAGACTGATGAACTGAAGACAGGTGACAGAGATGATGATAATTAACTAACGCAGGTGAGACAACTGAAGACAAATGAGGAGCGGGAAAACTGAACAAGGAAGAAATGTGACAGTTAAAACCAAAACAACAGGACAGAAGAACATAACTGTGACAATCATATCAACTACTTTTTTATTAAAAGTGACTTTTGGAGCTTATGGAATACAGAAGCTCAGGCATACTCTGTAAGATCTCTTTTTGCTTTAAGTGGAAGAAATTAAAAATGTCAGAGATGACAGAACCAGTGCTGTTATTATTAAAAAAAAACATAAAAATTAGAAAAGTTGAAGTTAAGTTGAAGCACTAAAATATGAACTATAAAAACTGATAAAAATGACAAAAGCAAAACAAAACTACTAAAACGTAATTCAGGTGAAAATGATGTGCTTGAGGAGCATCTAGAAACTTCAGATTTTAAGCGATAAAGACAAGCCAATGATTTGCCAAAAACAACAGCAAGCACTACTGCAAAACAAATTGATTATAGATCTCGATGGTCCCTTCCTCCTGATGCCGAGAAGACTGAGAGGGAGGTGGGGTGCTATTCCGACTGATTGTCCATTAGACTCGGCATTAATCCTTAAATGCAAAATCAATACCGAGAGGCAAATGAGATCAGAGCCCTGCTGGAGAGAAGGACAGGATGGAACAGGTCCTGAAAAAACACACACGCTGGTGCCAGTCATGCCCCGATGAGATATTTGTTCATTTTCTCCCCCACGTTCTGTTCTAGCCTCTTCAGAGAAAACAAGGAGACATCTAAAGATGTCTTCTGAGACGTTCATAGAGCCTGGTTGAGAGCCTTTTTATACTGTCATAAATACAAATGAGCATTGCTCAGAGTATAGCATAATAGAATGCTTTGTAGTGTTCTGTGATTTTCAATTGCAGGACAAGTCACCCAGGCGTATCAAAAAGTAATGAGCTCGCAGAAAGATGTTGGTGTTGTCATACATTGCGTGCCGCATTATGTGCTTATTTACGCTTATTTCTCCGAACCGGGAGTTTGTGTGTGTACTTGTCCTCTGTTTGATAGAGCTGTGGCGTGTCCATCTGTTGCAGGTTTTAATGTCTGTGTGGATAGCCGAAGGGTGTGCATCAAACCACACCAGCTCTCACACAGATGGCATCAACCTACTCGGAGACATTTAGGGTTAAGCTGTCCTCATACCCTTTGAGGAACCATGTGACCCCTGCACTGCAAACGCTTATTCGTGAGACAAGAGGATTTAGAGATCAAACTAACAAAAAAATAAATAAAAATACAAACAAACAAATGCACCATGGAAAAATGCTGGTCTAATAACGTTTAGTCGTCCTCATCTGTGGCTTACTGTGAAACCAGATCAGTTCTGTGTGACATGGCTGTATATTATTGCATGTACGTGCACCTGCTTGTGTATATTGATGCATCGTTGCATGCACAGCAGTGTAATGTATTTATACTCAAAGAAACATGGTTGCTGTTTGGATTTGAATTATTAATTTATTTTATTGTTGTTCCGCATTGAGTGTTTGGTTGAGCTCATTACCATGTGGTGTGTCTATATAAGGCTGTTTGTTCTCTGAGGTCTGGCACACCTTGACAGAGTTCTTTTAGGTCCGGATTTGAGTTTGGATTATGATTAGGTCCTTATTCACATTTCCAGGGGTGAAGGTCAGGAGAATCAGTTAGAGTCCAGAGCTGCTTAATCCAGCCCATTGAAGGGGCAACTGCGATCCTGGAGAGTTTAGCTCCAACCCGGATAAAATATCACCTGCCTCTAGCTTTGGTTATCTAAAGACCTTGGTTATCTTGTTCATGTGTGTTTGATTAGGGTTTGGAGATCAGCTCTGCAGGACCAAGTCTCTCCAGGACTGAAGATACCCATCCCTGGTCTAGCCAAAACAAGACTTTTGACTTCTGCCATGAAGTCTGCTCCACAATGTAGCTTATTTGGGTCAAAATTCACCCATGTACACACAGCTGATTGCTGTAAAATGATCAACCACTGTTTGTTTTGACATTTGGGGACGAGTAAATCTAAAATCAATGATGCCGTAATAATAGATACCTTCAAATAAAGGTACATCAGTCTAGTGGAAAATGTGTGTAGACTTTGTGGTCAGATTGAAACAAAACTCTTGAGTATCTTAATAAGATTTATTCCTCTGAAGCACTTATTATACAATGCAAAATATATATTGCAGCATATATGCATTTTTAACTTGTTTTCCAGTAAATCTAATTATTAATTAAGATATTAAGAAATCTGAAAACAAGACTTAATATCTTATATAGATTGTTATGCAAAATGGCCATAGGACACAGCATGCAGTGAGAATATATCTGTGATATATCTGTGCTAAACTTATTCTTAGCTTCTAACTCAATCATCGCCAAGTGAAATTAACAATTTATTAGTGGCTAATATTAGCGACTAACAATTTATACCAGTGGCTAACGATAGATATGTTGATATTTAATCACATGTGCAAGTGATTTACTCTCAATGTAGAGCATTGATGTAAATCAAGTTTATTTATTTTTTTACTAGAATACCAGACAAAAAGTGTAGCAGCCAAGTCACTTACATTTATGCATTTGAAAGACACTTTTATCATTCAAAATATACAGTTTAGTACATGTATTGGTTTGAAAGTTGTGTAGCAGCCAGCCAATTGATTTTTTCATAACCATTTGCTATTTTTGTGTGCACTTTGCATCTTACAGCATCTGTGGGCAGTCCTTAGTCATGTCGTGTCTGAGCTACTAGACCATATTGGTACTTTTTTGTAATATCACATAGTGAGAGCTACCTTTTCACCTGTTCACCATTACTCCAATGGAACAGTGACTTTGATATCCCTCTTCAAACAAACCGCTTTAAGCATTTATATCCTGGATCTTAAGCTTTTGCGAAGGCTTACTAGATTTCACATATTCTATAATGGATTGGACCAAGTTATAATATTTACAAATATTTGCAGGGACACTCATAATGGCATTAGCTCAAATGTCAATGCTGACATAAGGCGATTGCTTCATCTTTAACCTCTCCTTTGAGGTGCACAGACAGTTATCCTGTACTCATCCTCCTGTTTTCCATGGCTTTTTTCTTGTAATCCCATAAAGCTTTGCTTGGCTGAAAGGGTGATGTGAACTTCATGCATGAGGTAATCACCTCACTGGGTGTGTTTTCTTTTCCTTCACTTTGAGACAGAGAAAAGCCAAAGAGAGAGAGCGAGAAAGGGAGAGGACTATTGATCTTCATAAAGCCTAGCTTTCCCAGCTGTGAACGCCAGCTCTCAGCTCAGAGATAAGATGCTTGCTCCACTTTACATACTTAGAGACACTTTAGTGGCAAGTACACCCAAGCGAAACACCAAACAAGCACTCCTACCCATACACAGCACAGAGTTTGTGTGGATGTAGAAAGACCTAGAAGTGTGATGCGTTATGTATCGTTGTGACATTTAATTATTTTTAATGAATAAATCATATGGGGTCTACAAATTCTAAGACAAATTAGTTTTGATAAAGACCTTCAATATATCCCTGACAATTATGACTTTTAACATTAAAAGCCTCTCGGTTCATTGGCAGCGAGCCTCGTTTGGTTCTTACTTGCGAGCAGATTATTGTATCTATAATGGATTTGAAATACATCTGCTTGACAGATTTAGCAGAGGTTATGATGACACAACGCATTTTCAATAGCAATTTCTGCGAACGCTCTTGGAGTATTAGTCATTTATATAACATTAGCAGAAACGCTTACATAAAATCACTGATGTGACACACTCAGTACTGATATGAAAATTTTAGCTATTGTGCATTATACCATTAAACAGACTTGGGCTAGAGCAGAGTCTGCAGCACTGGCTGGCTTAAAGCTCCCAAAACAGTCTTGTCTATAAAAAAAAAAAAAAAAAAAAAAAGAATATGTAAACCCTAAATCTGGATCAATTATGTTGAGTTCTGGGAAAGAGAGATATCCACACTGTTAAGCCCTGGTCCCATGGATCTAACGGACAGATCAGGTGGAAAGAATGAAGGCCTCACCCTTTAATCGCACTGAATGGCAGAGAAAAGTATTCAGCCCTGGGCGTATGTTCGAAAGCACACATCACAAATGCTTTTCATCTCATCTACCATTGCTGTTTTCCCTTGATGATGGTGAGGGCTGCCATAAATCCGATTGTACTGCGTATGAGTGCTGGAGATCCAGTTCACTTATGGCCATTTTGTCTGTAAATGTATCATAATAACACTAAATTATTATCATTAATGTAGTGAAGTGTTTATGTCATTTCACTCTCTGTTGTTCAGTGTTGGTTGAAAGAGAGAATGTTATCGTCTGTGCAAATATCCAAATGTCTCTTTTTTTTAATGGATGGTGTGATAGAAGCGCTTGCTCCTTAAAAATAACATTTCGAATAAATGCCCCATTTTGAAGTATTATACTTCTTAAACCTCATGTTGAATTCATTAAACAGTGCCTCTTAAGGACATGTTATTTAAGTGCAAAAACATATTTTATTAATATAAATGCTCTCAAATAGCCCGGTGACACAAAACATGCTCTTACTGTGTACATTAGGCACATTATAGATAGATAGATAGATAGATAGATAGATAGATAGATAGATAGATAGATAGATAGATAGATAGATAGATAGATAGATAGATAGATAGATAGATAGATAGATAGATAGATAGATAGATCATCTTTTGTACACTCTTTGGTCTCATGAATCTATGTGTTCCCGGCATATCGTTTTGGCTGAGGACCAAAGGTCAGTTTCATAACTTTATATATTATACCGTTGTACTAGAGCACTGACTTTGTATGTTTGAAATGTTTGCTTGTTTTTATTTCCTATTGTTTAAGCTTCTTATTCTTTATACTTTTATAATGGCTATAATTGTTCATTTAAACTGACATTTAACAAAAAGATACAGGGTTTGTTTTATGTCTTATTTCATTTTATTATAAATGTACATACAGCGAAGATAATCAGAGTATATATGCACATACCACATATTAATGTTTCATATTTTTAAAAAGAAAACGAAAAGAGGCAGGGTTATGTTTTATTTAGTTTTGTAATGAATATACATGTGCACATGTTGCATGAACCACATTTTGGTGGCTATTAATATGTTTGAGTTTGTAGAAAACGAAAAGAGCCAGGGTGGTGTTTTATATCATGTTTTAAATCGTTTCGTTTTATTGTTAATATATAGTGAGGATAACCAGAGTAGCCAAGGCAAGATGGGTGACGTTATCAAGGAATTGCCAACTTTCGTACTCAAGAGTCAAACTAGCTCCTAAGCTTTAAAAGATTTGCCCATATTCACAGAAGTTATAAGCCAGCCAATCAGAAATGAGCTTGATATTTTGCCATTTATTTGTACAATATGCATCAGGCGGTCAGTGAACAGACTGTGGGCGGTCAGTGTGGCTGAGACTAGTGTCACCGTAATAAGGTGAAGAGGGATTTCAACCCATAACTCTCTGGTTACCAATCTTTTCCGTGCTCATTTCCCAGCGGAGGTGCTACAGATGCTCTGTTACAGATCAAAGAGTTCTGGGTCCTCTGCTTCAAAAGCGGCGGGGTCGTGGTGGCAGTCCAGCATAAGTATCTGGAGGCCTTTCTCTCCGTCCACACACCCGCCCGGCTTCTCTCCCCTCTCCCAGCTTGAGCCGATGGCTTTCTCCTATGGTTGTGATCAGCGGCCAAGGTGGGCGGTAGACCAGCGGGAGGTGAAGGATCTTCTAATGAGCTGTGAGAGGCAGGCTATGGGGGGGGCTGTGAGAGTCACCAGAAAAGGGCTCGGGTTGTGTGTGTGTGTGTGTGTTTGTGTGTGTGCTGGGTCAAACACTGACAGCCAGACAGAACAGAACGGGTCCTGCTGAGCTTCAGTCATCAGACACATGATCCCACACTGAGACCTTATTAACATATGCCAGCGTGCACATGCACACGCTTGTCGTCATGTCATGATGAGTCTCAGGTTGCTTGTTGGCATACAGCATTGGCTCAAGTCTTGTATGCTTCTAAGTGGTTAGCTGCACTTTCCAATTTATATCACCTGAGAATAGCATGTAATTGCACAGAGGTCGCTCTGTCAAGGCATAGGAGATTTTGAGGATCTCTGTTATGTTTAATTTAGATGTCAACTTTGTCTCCTCTAAAATTCCCTAGGAGACACAAACAGATAATAATCGACAAACAGTAATAGTACATAACTATAAAACTAATAGGAAAATCTGATGAGAAATATGAGGTCTTATTGACTTTTCTTTTCTTATTTCTGACTTTCTTTTTATTGACTTTAGATTGTAAACTTTGACATATTGGCAGATCTGAGCACAATCCTTTTTTTTTTTTTTTTTGAAAACCTAGATGAGACATGGGATACTGGGGTCGTTTTCTCAGAATGAAGATTATATACTCTCTATATATAATATTTTACTTCACTATAATGTGAAATGACATCACAAGTAAATCCAGTGTTTCTTATTGGTTGGTCCAGCTTCATTTTGAAACCACAATTCCTATAATAGAAAACCACTTCATTATAGTTCTGGTTGTAAAACTACATTGTATAAGCCATTTTAATGCTTTTTTTCATTAGCTTATATGTGTATGCACACCTCTGACTGCTGCACATCAGTTGAATTATATAGTAATGAGTACTGTGTGCTGCTTAGCAACTAAAGTTTGGTTAATTAACTAGATTATTATTTCACAGTAATGTAAAATTAGGAACAGAATTTCTCATTTGTGAGTCATTGTTGAGCTGTTTTTCTAGCATTTTGTCATGGAACATTGGTGTTATCATGTTGCTGTGGTGGTTTTATAGCAGTTAAATGTTTTTTTGGTACTAACAGTACACCTTAAGTATGGTAAAACCACTGTAACACTTAAAAAAATTAGCATTTGTCTAAACCACTCTTGGTCTTATGTCTGATGGTATTGACACCTACATATAATAACCAGCTAGAGTGGCATTAAGAGGGTCAGTGGGCATAGATGCATCTGCTCATGCTCAGACTCAGAGACCAAAAGAGAAATGAGATTCCCCTGATAGGATCTGTCCTGTGTCACAAGCTTCATGTGCTTTATTAATATTCATCCCATCGTATGCAACGCCAAATTCATTTTCTCATCCAATTAAGTGACCCGCATGCCAGCTCTCTTTCTGTCGAGCTGTTGTTCCTGTCTCCGATACGCACACACAGTCACACGGTTTCTTCCCTACTCAGGTTTGATCAGGGCTGAACAATTGGTTATCTTTCCAGAGCACAGATTTACTATGATTGCTGCACTCTGGTCTTCTAAAGCGTAACTCCAGAAAATTGGGTAAAGTTGGCAGAGCAGGAAGAGGTGTAATATATTGCTTTATTTTGACATCTTTTCATACAATGGCAGGGAACAGAAGAGATACAAAAAAAAAAAAAAAAAAAGTTAAATCACTCAAAGGAAAATTGTGTTACTTAGAGGATGCTCTTTTGTAACTCATAATCAAGTTACCAGTTGTAGAGTTCATTTAAACTTTTTCTCAGATGTGTCTTATATAATTCTTAGAAGGAATAAAAACTAGAAGACAAATATAATTTATGTGGATATTGTAACTCAAATTATTTAATGAGATATGTGTAAGTTCATATTTAAATCCCTGACTTTTGAGTAAATATGAGCACAATTTGTGAAATTAGAAAAATCCTTTTTTCCATGTTAGATTACTGGGGTCATAAATATCTGAGAAGCAGAATACTAAATTGTTGTTAAATATTTATCTTTTTTAACAGCTATATAGTTTATTCCAGATTACAAATATTATAACATACAGATTATAAATTACATTTAAAATTTAGATATTAAAAAAGTTTGTGATTTGAGTGGGATTGTAGATATCTTTTCCAAAACTCTCTTGGAGTCTTGACAAGGAGACTCCAAATTCTTCATGTAGAGAGGGGTTGTCATCTAGAAGAAACAATTCAGAGATTAAAAGCATAGTTCACTCAAAAATGAAAATTATGTCATCATTTACTCACCCTCAAGTTGTTCCAAACCTGTATGAGTTTATTTTGTCTGCTGA
The DNA here is from genome assembly GCF_029890125.1 of Rhinichthys klamathensis goyatoka. Taxonomy (NCBI): domain Eukaryota; kingdom Metazoa; phylum Chordata; class Actinopteri; order Cypriniformes; family Leuciscidae; genus Rhinichthys; species Rhinichthys klamathensis. The sequence continues at coordinate 281,569 of NW_026606955.1, read as the reverse complement.
ACACAAAAGAAGATATTTTGAAGAATATGGGTAACCAAACAGTTGATGGGCCCCATTGACTTCCATAGTATGGAAAAAAAAAAAAAAAATACTATGGAAGTTAATGGGGCCCATCAACTGTTTAGTTACCCATATTCTTCAAAATATATCATACATAGAAATTCATTCATACGGATTTGCAACAATAAAATTATGAAAGAATATTCTTTTTTGGGAAAAGAATATTAGAATATGATATAATATTCAACTATCCTTTAAAAAAAATCACATTTATAATTTCTCTTTCATATTGAATTATTGAGATATATTCTGACTCTAGTAATCTCTCCAAACTATAGAGTCTTTATGTAAAAGAAAAGTTCTGTCAGCAAAAGCCTTTATTTTATGTCTAGAAGAAATAGCTGAGATATTCACAAGATCTCATTTGTGTTTTTTGTTTTCCTTTGGGGGAGGAAGCAGAAAGTTGGGGCAGGCAATATATGAGCTGAGGGGAAAAAGGCTAGACAGAAGGAAATGATAGAAAAGGATGGAGAGAATGCAGTAAGGAGAGATGTTTAGAATGGATTCTGTCTTATTGTGTTCCTGTGCGTGTGTGTCAGTGGGAGTGATGCTGAGGCTGGTCATTGCTCCAGGCAGCTACTGCGGATGTGTTGATGTTTCTTTTTTTTTCCCTTTCTGTATTTCAATCCATCTCCCTCAGTCTGTGCCCCTCTCTCTTTTATGGAGATTTTAGCACTCTGTTTTTGCCATTAGGTACTGATTAATCTTGAATAAGCAGCCTGAAAAATGCTGCTGCCATCACTTAGCGCGAGGAAAAAAAGCAGCTCCATTTCTCTTCCTCTTGAAGTGTGGATCTACATCCTCTAGAACAAGTCAGCCTCCCTCCCAGCTGTTGGAGCAAAAGTGTCCACATTTTTCTTCAAAAACATCTTAGTCTGACATCTGCAGTGCATTACTGTTTGCAGTGCAAATGGGCCAGAAATGGGATTTCACATTGTGCCACATTTTGCTTAGTGGTTTTGGAAATACAGTAACTGTCCAAATGAATCTGTTTAGCTTTGATAATCTTTAGGTGCAAACTCAAAACCTGTAAATGTAGCTGGAATTTATCATAAAGAGATCAGAGATGAGCGGTTTAATCATTTAATTCATACATAAGCGAAAGCGGGAGAGTGTGCGGAAGATGTTTGACCAGTAAAAGATCTGTGCGCCACAGATTGACCTTTTTGGCTCAAAATCAATCAGACAAAACCTTTATTTTGGCATTTTCTTATTTTATAAAAATAATTACATTAAGAAAAGACAATTTTACTGTATTTTGAAAAAAAAGTTTAAGTCATTGCAAATATATTGTATATTGTCATTTATTAGCCCATCTGTACTCTTACTGTAACTTTGGATTTAACCAAGGAGGTCTAATGTACTTTGTACTAATGCAGACATTTTAGAACTCCTTAATTTAAGAAAAAAAGTTTGACACTGATAAAATGTTCTGAAATCTGTACTGAGTGTACTGAAAATGCTTCTTGTCTGCAGTTATGTCATACGTATATATCAATAGGGTTAACTGTCAAAGATAACTAGCCAAAACATGACCACCCTCACAACAACAAATCTAAATCTCGTGAGTTTCACAGAGTGAGTTTTAAATCTTTCTCTTTTTTCTCTCTTTATGTCCGTATCCTGCTGCGCATCTCTGCTGTGTGTGTTGACACATTTTAAATATTTATGATAATATTTTCAGTGAGGAAAACATGCTTAAAAATTAATGTGTGCATTGTGTGTAAAAATATGGCCAGTGTGAATTATAGAGAAGTTAGAATGTTTTTACCATGTGAATGATGCATGATAATCATGTCTTTCTCATTCTCTCTGTCACTCTCAGGTCAACAATCAGTTGCTACACACACAAATACACATGCACGTGTAAGCAAAAAGAGAACCTACAACTTTTTTTATATTCCAAACATCCCAAATTTCTGTAAGATTTTGTTTTTCGGTCAGCTAATAAATCAGAAATGGCTGCATACAAGAATAACGATCCACATCTTTGTCGCTGAATGAAAATATGCTGTTCTTGCTTAATTGTGCAACCCTGGCGAAGATAAACTTATATCTTATATCAGAATAATATCAGATTTCATGTGCATAATGTGCAATAAACAGTACTGTGCTGTAATATTATACAGTTCTCCCCCACAGAAAAAAAAAAGAAGCTATTTAACATGCAGCAATTATCTTTTTTTTCTTTCTTTTTTTTTCTTGAAACACTGTTTGTGAAGTTTCCCATCTCGGGACTGAGCTATTGTTTAACCGAACGCCTCACTTCATTAAGGACTGTGGTGGGTGAAACATCCATACTCGCTCAGACATGCTTGATTAGCGAGTGTTTGTCTTGGGGCTGCTCTTCACAGTGAAGTACACGGCAATTGCTTCCTGTCAAAGTGACTGACAGCACTCTAAAGCTTCCTCATTACACTTGCTATCATTATGCTTTTCATGAGAGTCTGCTGCGCATGCAACATCTACTTGATATTCAGTAGGGTCATTTAGAATACTTCAATACAAAGAGGTCTTTTGTTTGGTAGAGTTTTAATAGAATCAGTGATTTTTTACATCGTTTTTTTTTTTTTTTATAGTTGTAGTGTTTGGGTCAGGAGCTTGCTGTTAATTTTCGATGAGCTTGCTGTTGTCATCTTTAGATTGAAGCTTATGTGCTGCGGTTCCCTTTGCATCATGCTTTATTTATCCAAGGAAGTCTTCAAATAATGACTGATGCATCCAACGCATTGGCTATGTTTAGATTGGAATATTATACTTAAATTCTGCTTAATGTACACTGCCTACTATTTTTTTTTAAATAGTAAGTGAAATATTAGATGTTATTCCATAAAAAAGTTTCAAATTCCGAATTCCACATTGTTAGCTCTATCTTTTATGTTATATTCATTTTATAAATAATAAAGTGAATTTGCATTTTGATTTTGGTGTAAAGAAGTCTTAGGATTTGATAGTATGATATGAGTCAAGAAAGAGATGCATCACATCTGATATTACCACTGAGTCATCCATTACACTGGTGCATTGTGGGATACAGTATTCCACACAGCCCGTTGCAAATGTAATGGGTCATCTGGGTATTCTATGCATACAGAAAATTTGCACACTGTGCAGTATGCGCACTATAGTGTATACTGCTGCAGTAATATGGTAGCATTCCTATTATAGCCAGATGCTAAGCCTGATAACAGTTTCAAAATATGAATCATACAAAATACAGGATTGGAAATAAAAATAAAACAAGAAATGTGGTTCTAGCACTGCAGACCTGAAACTGCAGCCTCCGATATTGCAGGAATACCCTGCTCATTAATTTAGCCATTATTAGTGTTGGTAAATAAACGCATAATTCCCAGTCCGACAACGTAGCTCTGTATAGAACGTCATGTATTCAAACTGGATGGGAAGAAAAGCAAAGTATAAATGTAGTTTTTTGATTTTCATTTTTTATAGTGGTAATATCAGATGTGATGCACTGTCTTCGGTGAAAGTGCCTTTAAAGTTTTTGCACCGTTTTTCTGGTATAAATTGCAAAATCAGCTAAAATTTGACTGTTTACCGACAATGACACAATTTAAAATGAGGATAAAGGACTATTTGAGTACTAGATGCACATGTGCTGTTCCTGAGAGCGGCTGGTGATTATGTTGAGAGTATGTTAAATAGCCAAAATGTACTTTTTTTTCTTGTTTGTTTTGTTTTTGTTAATGTTTGTATATGTACTTTTTAATATGGAACTATTATTCTGCTGTCTTGGCCAGGACTACCTTGAAAAAGAGATTCTGAATCTCAATGGGACTATTTCCTGGTAAAATAAAGGTAAATAAAAATAAATATAGGACTGGTAGTGTGTTCTGTCAAAAATATGTATTTATTTTTATCAATTAGAGGCCCTTAATGAAGCATGAAATGCAGATTAATTAGGCCTATTGTTCGTTAGTTTGGTCCTTTCTTAGTTTGTAACAGAATTGGGAAATGTGAATGTGCTAATTCTAGGATCTGCAGGCATACATAATAAAGAAGGGTGATGAAAGAGAAGATTTCAGGACGTTGGAAGCTTGAAACCTTAGAAACATAAATTAACTTGGGCTGCCAACGTTAATGCGTTAACGCATGCGATTAATTCAAAATCCTTAATGGGTTATGATAATTTAACGCAAATAAAAATCATTAAGGTAATTTACGTCACACAGTTAGATGAGCTTCGAAGTCGAGAGCATCTACAATGGCACAAGCACCTGTATCCCTGGTAGGTGGAAATTTCTATTCTAACCCGATTTTGCTTCTCTGTTTGCGATCAGATAATTTTACAGTTTTGTGACACCCTTCAATCTGATGGTTTACTTTGCTGGATATAGCAAATGATGACAAAATTAACGTTAAACAAGATAAATAGTGTATGCTTAATTTCACGATAAGTGTGCAATTAATCGTGATTTAAAAAAAAAAATATCTACTGACAGCCCTAAAATGAACACATTTAGCTTGTATGTGGTGTATTTAGGGATAAAGCACAGCTATTAGTTACAACTCAACAGGTTTAATCAACATCCGTGCTAAGATTTTCACTCTTACTGGTAATGCAGGAAAAGCTGTCAGATTTGTCACCTATAGTGAAGTTAACAGCTGCTTTGATAGTTGCTGTTACAATTACTGGGAATCGTCTGTGCAAGCCCCTCCCAAACTATACCCTACTTTAACTTTTTAGGCGGTATAGCTGACAAGAATTGGATTGTGTCCTATTCATACAGTAATAAAAAAAAATTAGTTTTTGTACACTGATCTGTATAAGCTGTCCCAATCATGGGGTGGGGCCCAGTGCGAGTTAGAAAGAAAGCAGGACCCCCTCGGTCAGTTGCACCGCCCTAAGAACCGTCCTGCTGATAGGTCCTTGTGTGTCCGTGTGGCTTGGACACATTATTCAGTTCATCTTGAGGCAAAACATAATGCACATCTGCCTGTTTTGCTTTACTGCACTGGTGAAGAGCCAATGCTCGTGAATCAGATCCACTGGCATGAATCATACACTCCATTCCCTATTGTGCATATGCACAAAGCATCAGTCTCTATTACAGCATCACATTTCTCTGTGTATCTCTTGCTCTTTCCTACTTCCTTCTCTTTATCTCTCGTTCATTCAAATCTCGCTGCTCCGTCCTGTCCACAGTTTGGAATGAAAAACAATAGTGAAGATCTGCAGTGTTGGAAAGAACATGATCTTTGCATTTGCTGTGTGCCTGGGTGACAACCAGATGAGTCATTCACATAAGAGGGAGTATTTTATCTTGTCCAGACATGTTCAGAAGTCATCTTTCCGTCATCATTTTCACTCAAAGAAATGCCCATAAATGAAATTTACTCACCCTCATGTTGTTTCATACCTGTATGATTGTCTTTCTTACGTGAAAAACAAAAGAAGATGCAGGTTGTTGACACCAGAGTTGTTATTTTTAACTAAAATTAAAACTATTACAAATCATTTTCATTAATCGAAATAAAGCTGAAATTATTATGGGTGATAATGTTTATGTCTTTTTTTTTGTGAGTTTTAATTCTGTCTCCTGGGTTTGTTTGTTTCTATGGTTTTTCATTGATGTGATTATGATTTGCACCTGTCGTTTATTTTGTCGATTAGTTTGCTTTGGTATGTAAGCCCTGTGTTCCCTTTCAAGGGAACTCGAACGGCGTCGATGACGACAATTTGGGGAGCGCCCTTAGCGTAACGCAGTGTGAATGAAACTAATCCAATCCTGATTGGTGCTGCGTCATGATGTAACACGTGACGGCATTCACGGAAGCTACAAAGGGACGCTGGCACACAACTTTCTCTTCAGCAAGCGCTCTGTGTCAAACTGTCTTTCCTATTTGATCCAGCCACAGAATCTTTATTGCAGAGTAGACCCATAGGGCTCTATCTTGCACCGGCGCAAATGACTTTGTACACTGACGCATGTATCATTCCTATTTTGCACCCGCGCAAAGCGGACTTTTCCCTCCACAGACACAGGTCGGTTAACTAAGAAATACACTTGCGCTCCCCGGGGCGGTTCAGCGCAAAGAGGAGGCGTGTTCCGGCGCAAACTTTCCCTCATGCTATTTTGCTGTTCTATAAAACAATTGCGCCACTGACCAGAAAAAAACTAGTCTAAAGTCAGTGGCGCGTTGCGCGTTGTTCATTATGCTATTTTAAGCGTGCATGCTTGGCCATAATGTAGCGGGTGCACAATGCGCATACACTTTGATTCTCTCATCAACACAGATGCAGCAGTTTTTATTTTTGCAAATCATACATTATAACAAGGAAAAATATTAACACATGAGGGAAATCATTGTGGTGTCCATGAAGATGTAAATTTTTTTGTTTTTTTCCTCCCACGCCTGTTTAACCGACGCTGATTTGGGTGGGTTTCTCCCATCCCCATACAACGTCACTTCTCTGTCTTTCACGGTCCTGACAAGAACGTCGGTCTCCTCGGCTGTGAACCGCTCCTGGCGCGCGCCTGGTAAATCTGCCGTTATAATAGCAATCCGCCATGCAACATGCGCACCTGCTCTTAAAGGGAATGTGAGATGACGCTGATTGGTTTATTTCACGTTACGCCCAAACCACACCTATGAATAATGAAGCTACTTCAGACCAACCCCTTTTAGATTTGCGCCAGGCGCAAGAGGCATTTATCCCGCCGGGAAAATAGCAACAGCGCCGGGATCCGCCCACAAAGTTACTTGCGCTTTGCGCTTTGACACTTGCGTTTCAGATCGTTAAAATAGGGCCCATAATCTACTAGGGGTGGGGGGGAAAATCGATTCTTAGATGCATCGCGATGCAGACGTGGACGATTCTGAATTGATTCACAGATGTCAAAAATTGATTTTCAAAAAAAAAAAATATATATATATATATTTATAATAACGTAATACTGACGGAACGCAGAACTCTGAAGCACGGAACTGCAGTGCCCGGACCGTCTGTGGCGTGCACACAACAGAGACGCCCGAGTGGCGTGCACAATGGCTGAGCGCGAAATCCAAACACCCTCCGCGTTAAAAGCTGACGTGTGGAAATATTTTGGCTTCTATGAAGTTGAAGGGGGAAAGGAGCTGGACAAGAGCCACACTATTTGTAAGCTTTATAGAATAAAACTAAAATATTTCGGAAACATGATGAAGCCATATGACACGTTTCCACCCAGGAGGAAAAACACTCAGCTGTAGGCTACCGTCGTTGTTATATTATTAATTTACAACAAGTAACGTTATGCTGCTAGTTCAGGCACACATTTATTTTCCTGTTGGTTCTTTGCAATGTTAATAAAATATATTGTACGTTAATTCTTTATGGGTCATTACTTTTTACTTTTAAAGCAAAGTATTTATAGTCACACACACACAAAAAAAGATTCAGATAATCGATAATCGCTTTAGCATCGAATCGGAGCCCTCTGAATCGTAATCGAATCGAATCGTGAGGTGCCTAGAGATTCCCACCCCTATAATCTACGCGCTGCCTCGCTGACAGCTCGAACGGACTGAAAAGTCTTCATTTAAACACCTTAATCAATCCGATTGAGCTCGATCCGAATGAATTTTCGATCGAATAGAGAGCGGTGGTTTATTCCTTTTCTAATACGATCGAGAGAACATGTAAACACTTGATCGGATTGAAAACCGAAACTGAAAGGACTGCGCATGTGCAATGACGTTGAAATAGCGTATGTATGACGTGCGAACAAGCTGTTTTTCCTGTTGAGTAAAGTGTCATATAAATGAGCGTCCCGTCATTCTATAATTCTCATTTCACTCAGCATCTGTGAAGTGGAGCAGGACAACGTCCCACCAGTCCTAGTTTCAGACTCTCATCCACCACAGACGACTGATTTTGGGCGCGTGCGCTTTTTCTTTTTTTTTTACAGTCTATGGCGGGGAGGGCCATTTTAACTGCGTGATAAATATAAGCAGTGGCACAACGGTTCATATGTTCATTGTCTCCAAATTATCACCAGAAATTGATAAATATTAAGTCTGCTGTTTATATACTTCCACATATCCACATTTCACGTTATGAACCATGAGGGACATGCTTCCACAGGCCGGAGGCTCAATATTCACCCTCGACCAGACCTGTGGAAACTTTGGGCCTGGCCCCTGAGCGGGCTCAATTCCTAAAGGCTGGAGTGGTTGAGACCATATTCAGTTCCAGAGCTCCTTCCACGAGGAGATTGTACGACATAAAGTCGAATTTGTTTCCACTTGGTGTAGAGAGCATAAGGTGGACCCAGTTAACTGCCCGGTTGGATTTAGTGCTGGAGCTCCTCCAAGATCGCTTCTCACCTGGTCTTACCCCATCCACACTCAAGGTGTATGTGGCTGCCATCGCGGCTTTCTGCGCTCATCTGGGTGATGGGCCTCTGGGGAGACATCAGCTGCTCGTACGTTTCCTTCGTGGAGCTCGAAGGATGAGACCTGCGGCTCGTACCAGAGTTCCCACATGGGACCTGGCAGTGGTTCTCGAAGGGCTCTCGAGGTCCCCTTCGAAGCTCTGGAGTCGGCTGATGCCAAGAATCTTTCTCTCAAGGTAGCTTTTTTATTAGCCATTACTTCTCTGAGGAGAGTAGGAGACCTTCAGGCGTCTCTATATCTCATGGGTGCCTGGAGTTTGCACTCTAGTGATCTCGTCCTAAGTGTGCCTGTGCGCAACTTCACACTGGGACAGGCAGGGCTCGTTGTGGCTGTGGCGAGCAGGACGAGGCCGAGTGACGTGAGAGAGCGGCGCCAGGCTGGTGGCGTGAGTGATAATGAACGACACCTGTGAGACGCACTGGTCTCGCATCTCTCACGGAGGAGCGGAAGCATAAAGGAGGAGCGACGACTGTGAAGACCGAGAAAGGAACAGGCCTGATTTCTTTCTCGATCTTCACTGTCGTCGCTCCTCCTTTATGCTTCCGCTCCTCCGTGTGAGATGCGAGACCCCTCTTAGATGCGAGACCCCCTGTGACCCCTCTTATATACAGTGTATTTAAATTACTATAACTTTAAATGAAAATGACAAATGCTAAAAATAAAAGCTAATTCAAAATAAATACTATAATTGTATATAAATAATACTAAAAACTTTAAACTGTTTAAACAAACTGTCTGTTTGTTACCAACACCCTGATGAAGGCCAGGGTGTAAAACAATAAAGTGCCTGGATTTGGATTTTTTCCAATTCTTTTTTATGAAAACAAAAAACTTGTTGACACTGTGCTTTTCCCCCATATAATGAAAGAGAACTAATGATGCTTTGGAAGAGAACTTTGTTGTTTTGTCATTTTTGGAGTTTACAAGCCCCTCATCACTATTCACATTCATTGTATGGAAAACAGCAGCGTGAATATTCTATTAACCTCCTTAAGTTGAGTTCTGCAGAGGACAATATCAGGTTTGAAATGACATAAGGGTAAATAAATGATACCAACTTGTCATATTTGAGAGAGCTATCGCTTTTAGACCATTATCATCAACAAGATGACATAATCAGTCAGTAATCGTACTTCTTCGGGTAATTTCAGGTCTAATGCTCAGACAGTGTCCTCATGATTTCATAGTCTGATGTAAGCTGCGGTTGCCGTTTGATGATAGCTGTTTTTAATGCAGTACTCTCTACGAGTTCATAGTTGTTAGACCCCGTATTGTGTCATTACATACTCAACTTAGTGTAATTATATAATTAAATATAATACAGTTGCCCCCACTGGGTCAGGGTCTTGCAAAAGCGTTCCGTTCACACACACGGTCATTATGAAACAGCTCTTCTGCACACCCACACAATTCTAATGGAGAGTGAAGGACTCTACAGTTGGAAAGAATGAGTCACACCTTCGACAGAAGTGTGAAAAAGTAAGACAGGAAGATATTGTTAAAACACTTGAAATCAAAGATGAAAATAACATATTGGTTTAGAATGAATTAATGTAGCTAATAAACTGAAGTGTTGAAATTTCCTGTAATGTGCATGACGTTTATCAGCCATGTGTTTTGCCTGAAATAAACCCACACTCCTTTAGAGACTGCATCGATCTATTTTCAGCAGTGTTGCCATGAGCACTTATTATAAGCAATTTTTTTTCATTAAGTCGCTCATAAATATGGGCAGGTGGCTGTGTTTTATTGTTTTTGGTCTTATTTACAGTCATGAATTAATGAATTTATTAATGATAAAAATAAGTTGTTAATCTAATTCATAATCAATTATTGAAATTAGTTGATTAGATATGTTTTATTGAACAAATGTTTCATTTATTTAACTGTCATTTTAACTAATGATAATAATACAGTTTACATAAACCGTGATATTTTCTGAGACGGTTATCATACTGTGAAACTCTCATACCGTTAAAACCCTACATTGGGAGAGTCCCCCACCACACCCCCGCTGTTAAACAAGTAACTCAGCAACTTTTACTCTGAGTAAATTCTAAATGAGCTACTTTTTACTTTTACTTGAGTAGATTGTTAGACTGGTACTTTTACGTGTACTTAAGTAAAATTGTATTGAAGTAATAGTACTTTTACTTGAGTAGAATATTGTAGTACTCTTTCCACCTCTGTATAAATGGTTCTTTATACTTGAAAATGTATAGGCCTAGTTGCTTTTAAATTAAGCTAAAAATGCTAGATACACTGTCTGAAAATCAAGAATGTATATTTAGACTTGATTATTTTATATTATATGTATATTTTCCCTTATTTTGGATTTTTTTCAGAGCAGGTTACTTTTTTTTTTTTTTTTTTTTAGATCTGGCAAAACTGATTTTGAGCTTGGGAATGTTAATGCTGTGTTACAAAACTGCTGGTTTCTTACATCAGACATGGGGTTTTGTTTGTGCAAGATGAACTGTTTATCACACTTCCTGAAATAACTGCAGGATAACCAATGGCCTGCTGTTATCTCATGCATTATGACTGCGCTAAGCACTGGTGTTTGATAAACATCTACAAATGCAATTATGCTCCAACTGAATAAAGGCCTGCTTTGCTTGAAATTGTAGTTCAAAGGCACAGTAGCATATTAATCACGCCCTTTGTCTTTTTTTCTCTTTTTCCCCTATAGGTGTAAAAACCTGATTTACAATGGAAAAACTGCTTGTCTGCTTGTTGGTTATCGGAATGGCAGTGAAGGCCCAGATCTGTCCGAAGCGCTGCGTCTGTCAAGTTCTATCCCCCAACCTCGCAACACTCTGTGCCAAAAAAGGGCTACTCTTTGTTCCGCCCAACATCGACAGGCACACCGTGGAGCTCCGGCTAGCTGATAACTTTGTCACAAGCGTAAAACGGAAAGACTTGGCCAACATGACCAAGCTGGTGGATCTTACTTTGTCGAGGAATACAATAAGCTACATCACTCCACATGCGTTCGCAGACCTGGAGAACCTACGAGCCTTGCATTTAGACCACAACCGCTTGACGCGGATATCCAACGAGACCTTCAGTGGCATGTCTAAGCTGCATCACCTGATTCTGAACAACAACCAACTGACCCTCATCCACATGGGAGCCTTTAATGACCTCCTAGCCCTCGAAGAACTGGACCTATCCTACAACAACCTGGAGACAATCCCCTGGGAGGCCATTCAAAAGATGATCAGCCTACACACACTTAGTCTGGACCACAACATGATCGAATACATTCCTGAGGGGACTTTCTCCCTCCTACAGAAGCTCAATCGCTTGGACGTGACCTCCAACAAGCTCCAGAAGCTTCCACCAGACCCGCTTTTCCAGCGGGCGCAGGTTCTGGCCACATCCGGCATTCTCAATTCCTTCTCTTTTGCTCTGAGCTTTGGAGGAAATCCTTTACACTGCAACTGCGAGCTGCTGTGGCTTAGGCGGCTCAATCGCGAGGACGACTTGGAGACCTGCGCCACACCCCTGCATCTCTCTGGACGCTATTTCTGGTCCATCCCGGAGGAGGAGTTCCTCTGCGAGCCGCCCCTCATTACCCGCCACTCTCACGAGATGAGGGTCCTGGAGGGCCAGCGGGTAGCATTAAAGTGCAAAGCCAGGGGAGATCCCGAACCTGCCATTCACTGGATATCTCCCGATGGGAAGTTAGTCTCAAACACGTCACGCACGCTGGTTTACAACAACGGCACACTTGACATCCTGATAAGCACAGTAAAGGACACGGGCTCTTTCACGTGCATTTCCTCGAATCCTGCCGGGGAGGCCCACCAGACCGTGGAGCTGGTTATCATCAAGCTTCCGCATATTAGCAACAGCACCAATAACATCCAGGAGCCTGACCCGGGCTCTTCTGACATCTCCACTTCAACAAGGGCGGGAGCAAACGGCAGCAACCACACTGGCGACGCCAAGACCAGTCCAGATAAGAGGGTGGTTATGGCAGAAGCCACCTCATCTACTGCACTCATCAAATTTAACTTCCAGAGGAATATACCTGGAATACGCATGTTTCAGATTCAGTATAATGGAACCTATGATGACTCTCTTGTTTACAGGTGAGAAATACTTTTCATTCTGTCATTTTTGCTTGTTGGGTGAATCCACATTAAATGTTTATCCATTTCTTGAAGTAGATTTTAAACCGTTATTGTTGGTCACAACGCCACAACCATCATTTAGAAAAAAGCCAATAAGGACAATTAGATTAACTAAGACAATGTATTTCCATTGTGAAACAACCAAGAAGTAAAACTGAAGTTGAATTAGAATTGTACATACCAGGGGCGTAGAATTTAGTAGGGATGCTAGGGACGTGTCCCTACCAATATCCAGTGACACTGATATATCCCTAGCAATAATTTCGATCAAAACTTAAAATATATTTATATTGATGTCCCCGTCCCCACCAATTTCAACAAACAAAATGGCCTCAACTATTGAAACTTATGGACCACCTTCTAGAATGCCCTCATTTCAGATGTGCACTTTAGTAGCTAGAATAGAATAGCAATGAGAAGTAAACATGAAAATACCTTCAGTATTTCTCTAAATGTGTACAATTTTGGACATCATAATTTTTATCACGTGAATAATAAAGCACAAACATTTGGAAACTAGCCAGATACATTAGTATGTGATTTGAAATAATGAGTTTGTAGATTGAAATTTAGGAAGCCAATTTAATATACACTAGACATTAGACACAACAATAGGCCAGCAAGGAAAGGAACAAACTGATTTTGGCCCTTTGAGACAGCAGCAAGGTGTTAAAAAGGCCAGCTGTGAAAAGGGATCTAATATTCAGTACATTAGCACAAAAATCCATCACCAGTTTATGTTGTTCTAATGGATGGATGGATCGATGCTTTTTGTTAATGTGAAATGCTTGAATAGAAATCCATTTCTAATTTTCTCTTAAATGAATAATACTGGTGTATGTGTGTGATTTTTGTTTTTGTATGCTGGTTTTTAGACTGTGCCGTGTTTTTGTCTTGTGTGGTTGTGATCTGTCATAGTGTACCCTAGCCTTTAGTTTGTATTACTTTATTTTAAACTGTGTCCCTTAAATGGTTTAAATATCTTAAAGTGCCCCTATTATGCTATTTTGAAGATTCTTTTTTGATGTTCTCCTACAACAGGTTTACATGCATCAAAGGTCCAAAAAATGTTTTATTTTCTCATAAAATAAATTACACATCACAACATTTTTCAATGATTCTCAAACGACCGTCCGATGATTCAGTCTCTCTAAATCTTTCCGGAAGCCTACTCTGCTCTGATTGGTCAGAGAGCCCAGTCTGTTGTGATTGGTTGTTACAGCGTATGTCGAAAAAAAACCCGGCCATTACCATAACTGAATTTCAACTCCGGAGGCTTCCTAAAACTCAGCTATTGTAAACACTGTAAAGACAGTAGTGGTGACGTCGATTTTACCATATCAATCCGAGCGAGAGTCCGATGATGAAACATTTGAAGAACTAGTTATTCAACCCGAACTTCCATCGCAAGGAGCAAGACCTTTCTCAGTAGCTTGGTTTACATGGACACCTTTTGGTTCAATCGGAATGGAATCAATCCGATTGATGAATCCGAACACGGTGTTTACATGAACGATAAATGAAGTAATCGGGTTGATGTGTGCGTTTATATCGGAATTGATTTTTTGACATGCGCACACTGCACGAATATACTGCTGCTGTTCGCGCATAACTATTCTCCTCTATTGGTTCTTTATTTGTTTTAAACAGCAGACTTAATATTTATCCATCTCTGGTCATGATTTGGAGACAATGAGCATATGAACCGCTTTTCCGTGCTGCTTATATTTATCACGCAGTAAAACCCCGTGCCCAAAAGCAGTCGTCTGTGGATGAGTCTGAAACAAGGACTGGTGGGACGTTGTCCTGCTTCACTTCACAGACGCTGAGTGAAATGAGAATTTTAGAATAACGGGACACTCATTTAGATGACACTTTATAAACAGGAAGAACAGCTCGTTCCGTGCGTCATACGTCATCACGCTATTTTAACGTCATTGCACATGCGCAGTCCTTTCAGTTTTGGTTTTCAATCCGATCAAGTGTTTACATGTTCTCTCGATCGTATTGGAATCTTTCAATCCGATCGAAATTCCAATCAGATCGAGCTCAATCAGGTCGATTAAGGTGTTTACATGAAGGTTTTTTAGTCCGATTGTGCCGTCAATCCGATTATAAGGGTCCATGTAAACGCAGCTAGTGATACGCTATTGCAATTGTAATTCCTCTTAACAAGACTATGTCCATCAACAACCCAACGTGTATATTTATAATTTATTGTAGTGTGCATGTTAACTTTACCATTAACTGTATCAATAACAGCACATATGTTAGCCGAGCACTAACGTAAATGACTGATGTAATTTTAAAGTTTGTAAATCCTTTATCATTACTCATAGTAGTAACAACAATAGGCAAGCTGCATTAACTGACAGTTTTAGGTAGTGGCCCACAGCTGATTAGCAGAACTATTTCAGTAAGACAGTAATAACGTTAGGCAGCCTGAGACCTACACAATTTAAAACACAAAACTATGTATTTTGAACACCCGGTAGAAAAAATATACATCAATAATCAATCATACTTGCTTGCAGGTTGCGATTCTGAGGAGCAAGTTGGTCCAAATAAAGTGGGTACTGTCCTATCTTTAATGGATAAGCGTTTTGTAAATCCCATTTAGACCTCCCAGGGATTTAAGTCAAGTCAAGTCAAGTCACCTTTATTTATATAGCGCTTTTTACAATACAGATTGTATCAAAGCGCTTCACAGTGATAACATAACATGAAAACAATATAACAAAGTTAGTTTCTGAAAGAAAATTGCGTCAGCGTCCACCTTAAGTAAGGCAGATCAATAACATTATTGAATATTAAATGTCCCCAACTAAGCAAGCCAAAAGACAAGGCAACAGTGGCAAGGAACCAAAACTCCATCAGGTGACAGAATGGAGAAAAAAACCTTGGGAGAAACCAGACTCAGTCGGGGGGCCAGATTTAAGAAACAATCGTCAGAAGGTTATACTTCTGTTGTAATTTGTCCTCTGCATTTAACCCGTCCAAGTTAGTGCTCAGTCCATTCCTGCTGGTATTGAGAATCAAACCCGCAATCTTTGGGTTACCAGCCTGAATCTCTAACCATTAGAGCTTTTCTTTTTATGGTTTAAAGAGGTTGTGGGCACTTGGGAGACTGAACACAGAATAAAATCTATGGACCTCTTTGATTAGGATTAGCAAGCGTGCCTACCTAGAGCATATTAAAGTGTAAAACTGAATTATCATTATCATTTATGACTGATAATATTCAGAAACCATTGTGTGTGTTAGCCAATCTGTTTTAGTGCTATCTCGAACAGTATTTCCTTTTACATATGCTGTACTCATTAATACGTTCTCGTAATTACGTT
Organism: Rhinichthys klamathensis goyatoka; assembly: GCF_029890125.1. Lineage (NCBI taxonomy): Eukaryota > Metazoa > Chordata > Actinopteri > Cypriniformes > Leuciscidae > Rhinichthys > Rhinichthys klamathensis. The sequence continues at coordinate 265,623 of NW_026606955.1, read as the reverse complement.
CTTTGCAGACTCGCTTGGGGGAATCAAAAAGAGATTCATTTTTGGCTTACTTTATCTCAATGGGCTGCTGTAAATGAGCCACAGTCGGCTAATTACAATAACACACACTGGCCATGAGCGTTCCCTGTTCAATGAGACACACTGCAAAAGCAAAGCCATTACCTCGTCATTTGTGTACAGAGCACATTGTGTGGGAAGCTCTTTTCACAAATGATGAGAATGAAGCCCACAGAAAGACTACAGATACATCTCAACCTATGTTTTTACTAGAGATCTGGCATCTGGCTGATACCCCATGTTGTTATCAAGTGCTCCCTTCTCAGTTAACACATTTAGCAACAGACCGGCCGCAGTGAAACATAGACTATAATCGAATTTTCGCCACACATACAGGGCCAGTGGAATTTGTTCCTGCGATAAAGCTGCAGAAAAGTGCCATGAACTTATAACAGAGACAATCCCCTGTCAGACCTGGGGTTAAGTGTCTTGCTCATGGGCACAATGATGATGTCTGCTTTCTTGATTCTTGCCATTTTGAAACCTTCCGACTATCACTCCTACGCTTCAAGTCAATATGAAATGTCATTCATAATTCAATCTATCATAAAATGTATTTCTGAGTTATACAGAATATTCAATAAGAAATTGATTGGATCTTGCAATGCAGGCATTAAGTAGTCTGGTGGTTTGTGATGTCTGTCAAAAAGGAAGGTAATTTCACAGGGGAAACATTTAGATATAAGTTTATAAAGATTAATAGTTTTTTTTTTCTTTGGAATAAGGTGCAATGACGATGAATCATGCACACTAACACTAGGAATGTGTGTTAATGAAGTAAATAGTTAATTTTCACCACCCATTTTTGTAAGAAAGAAAGAAAATCATTATATTGTATATACAAATATACTGTATATATATATATATATATTAGGGCTGGGAAAAAATTAATCGTGATTAATCGCATCCAAAATAAAAGTTTTGTTTACATAATATATGTGTGTGTAGTGTGTGTAATTATTTTGTATATATAAATACACACACATGCATATATATATTTAAGAAATATTTGCATGTATATACTGTATATATATTTATACATCATTTATATTATATATAAATATACATATTTTTTATATTAATAACACATTTTTCTTAAATATATACATGCATGTGTGTGTATTTATAGATACAAAATAATTATACACACTACACACACATATTTTATGTAAACACAACTTTTATTTTGGATGCGATTAATCACGATTAATTTTTTCCCAGCCCTAATATATATATATATATACAGTATATATATTATTTATTCTGCATTCATTGTTCAGAAGTGTAAAATTTTCTTGAGTAATTGTACTTAATTATTTGGGGGAATTGTTTTTTTTTTTAACAAGTGCTGTTGAAACTAAATACTCAATTACATTTAAAAATAGCACCTTTTTATTCCTTGTAATTTTATTAAGACCTTCAAAGTACATATTTTACCATTCATCATGACAAATATATATCCTGTTAATAAAAATAAACTATATTTTTGTCTGTCTTACTGAGCTAGCAAGTCTCATGTCCTTGAATTTTATTCAACTTAAAAAAAAAAAAAAAAATCTGTGTGAAATGTGCTTGGCCACAGCTATGGTCAATCATCCTTGAGAGCGGAGTTGATCTAAAACAGTTCTTGTTATAACCTTAAAGGAGAACTCCGGCGCAAAATGAACCTTTGGTCTAATTACACATTGTTACCTAGTCAACCGTTATCTGAGATTTGTTTTCATGATTATCGAATGTAAATAGTTTTATCTCTAAAAACAGTTTAGCCTATAAAGCTAGTATAATGCTAGTATATTGGGCATAGTGTAATGACAAATAAAAATCGCTTGTTAATACCACTAACAAGGCTGAAAATAGCCCCACACTAACACGGTAGCATAATGAGGGTCCCTACCTTCAAACCGAAGCATTGAGAACTTTGTCAGTGTCCAGACAGTTTAATAAGAAGATATTTTAAACATACAGTCAACTTCGTGAATACAGGCAGGAGCCATCTTTGAAATACAGCCTTTAGCAGTCAATCTACGAACGCCGATCCAAGCCTGCTGTTCGCGCTCACCTTATCACAACTTATAGCTCGTTCACATCTCACCAGCGCACTTGGATCGGCGTTCGTAGATCGACTGGTAGGTCTGGGGTAGGGTTAGGATTAGATAGCGTCATCTAACTGACGTTAAAGGTAAAGCGTCAGTAAGATGACGCCCTAGGATCGCGTCATGTAACTGACGCTAAAGGGTGCCTAAAGCGTCGAATATTGAAGCATGGTCAAAATGATTCCCAAGGCGTCAGTTTCATGACGCCTAGGGATGAGAATGGGCTGAGTATCCATACTTTCACTTAAATATATTTTTTTTACTTTTTATTCCCAGTATTTTTTGTCATTGCCGAGGATTGCAAACGTCTTCACATTAACAGCGCCAACTGCCTGCTAGTATCAAGAAACTCCTCCACAAAGAGGAAACGTATGCTACCCAGATTTAGTGACACTAATAGAGTCTAGGCAGTGTGCTAATTAGATGTTACATTTAACAATAAAGCATCTAGAAATGGGAGGATATATTCCAGTGTCACTGAATAAAATTAGTAGGCTACTTACTCAATGCTATGTAGAACGATGCAAATATTTTCAGCCATTTTGTGAAACATGACCCTAGCAGCTAGTTTCTTGACACCATTAAACACACACTGAGTTACTTAGAGCAACCCTGCAATTAAAATGCTCAGCTCATTCATTTGGTATGTATGATGGTGGATGCTCTCACCCAGCATACTGAAACGCTCTGACCGGCTGTGGCGCGAGGCCGCTTCTACTGAGAACCTTTGTGCTCCAAATCCAGTCGGTTTGCATGGGAAATCACAGAGCCCTTCTTTCAGCTGGCTGAATGAGCTGAATGTTTGCCAGGCTGCAGAGGAGACAGGTGGGGCGTGTGGGGAAGGATGATAAGAGATGCCATTGTTCACGTCTGAAGTGAACGGTTCAGAGAGTGATAGCAGACCCCAGGCTCCTGCAAGTACAGCAGGACTTCCTCTAGATACAGCACCGAAGCAGATTTACCGTTGCTCCAGACTAACGCTTTCTAGATTATGTGATTAAACATGCCTGCAGCAGAGTAAACACAGGACAGATAAGAGATCAAGACCTGATATATCACAGTTTGCTTTACGCGTTTATTGTAACATGCTCAGAATGGTATAATAGGTTCTCCACATGTGTCGTGCTTAAATCTGCTGCACAAATGAAAATGCAACTTGAGCATTACCATATTTATCAATAGCTTAGGACTAGTGTGTTCCTGTACAGAGCCCTCCGATGTGAAATCCACTTCTCTATCGTGCTGTTCTTGTTAGCTTATGAAAATTGTATATTCATGTGGGTTTTGATTCAGAACACAACACACAACTGAATAAAATCATGAACATGAAAAGAATCATAACAATTGACCCCTTGAAGTAATGCCATATTTTTTTTTCCAAATTATGTATTGCTTCATTTGTAATATTTTTATGATTCATTATTTTACTTTATTTCAGACAATATTGTTTTGAAAATTTAACCCATTTAGAGGATTTTGCTTTGCACCGGGATCCTGATCAGACTTTAAGGGGTTTTATTTATTTATTTATTTTTAAGAAATTAATACTACTGTATAGATAATTCAGCAAGCATGCAGGGGTCATGAACTGCATTATTTTATTATTTTATAATGTTTCCTGGGTGAATCTATAATGTTGGTATGATTTTCACATCAAAAATCGTCATAATTTAGATATAATAAAAAATTATTACATGTGGAACTCTCTTGAAAACTTCTTTTAGCACGTTTTTTTTTACTAATCGTGAAAAATGTTGATTATAGCCTCAGATTATTTTTAGATCTATAGCATTATATTTAGATCGTGACATGAAAGGTTGCAGTGATGAGCATTGTAGCCGATTACAGACATGTTGAACGCATGAATGCAGGGATCTTGTCAGTGTAACTGGATTTCTGCACTCTAATGAATACTTTCATCATAATTAACAGTGCAAACATGATGTAAATAAGGGATTTATTGATTATAACGAGAGTTTTGGTGAGAGGGACTATTCTTTGATCACTTTCTATATATAATTTAATTGCAATTTAAATAACAGATTATTTTCATCCTATTAAGCAAAACAATGTAAAGTTGACCTTTTAACATTAATCATTACATATAAAAAATCACTGGTCACTGTGATTTTGGTTAGACATGCACACATAATCAGTACAAATCAAACAATCTGTAACAATAGTGATACAGTAAAAACTTAGTTTACTCGCATAAGTGTGCTGAGCCGGGTTTTTTTAAGTCTTTCTGCAAATCCTGCGTCAGAAAGGTTATGCATCCAGTGTTAGCGCCACACATGTTATTTACCTATTACTTGTCATGTGCGAATCAGTGGGCGGGGCTACAGTGGTAATGATGTAGAAGTAGGCGTTGATCTATTTCTGCAGAAGCATTTTTTCACCTATCATATGGGCACATTCCACGAGTCGTTCTCTGGGCTTGGTTTCAGTATAAGCTGTTTCTGGACTAACAAGTTTTCAGTTCTGAAGCTTACAGGATATTCTTATAGTATAGTATGAAGGAAAATTTGATTTCTCAATTCATGACCCCTTTAAATTAATCAAAAGTGACAGTAAATGCATTTAGAATGTTAAAAAAGGATTTCTATTTCAAATGTTGTAACAATGTTTCACAATATGACTGTTTTTTATGGGATTAATATCCTGCCATGATTCAAAACTGAAAATAAAGTTCTGAAAGGTTGAAACTAAGTGTTCGAAAACTCAAAATCTTACAAAAAAAGTTTTGCAAGATCGAAAAATAAGATTTGCAAGCTTGCAAAATGTAAAAAAATTAAAAATATCTCTGCAAACATTATGTTGTTTTTGAGATTTCCTTCTTCAGAACTGCAACATTTTTTTTACGATGTTGCGCAAACAATTTTTCAGAGTTTCAAATTTGTCAGTGTTCTCCCACTGTATTAGTTTGTTTTCCAGGTTTGAAACCTTGTAAATGGTGATCTGAAAACTGGTGTGCGAATGTGTGAAAAAAAGTTTTGAAACTCTGAAAACAGACTTTTGCAGGCTTGCAAAGGGGTAAAAAAAATTAAATCTCTGCAAACATAATTTTGTTTTTGAGTTTTCCTTCTTCAGAAGTGCAACACTCTTTTTTACGGTGTTGTGCAATCATTTTTTCAGAGTTTCGAATTTGTCACTGTTCTCCCAGTGTATAGTTTGTTTTCCAGATTTGAAACCTTGTAAATGGTGATCTGAAAACTGGTGTGCGAATAGGTGAAAAACAGTTTTGAAACTCTGAAAACTGAGGTTCGAAAGGGCGAAACTTATTACATTACATTACATGTGCACTCCTATTGCAGACTATTTTTTCAGAGCTGAGTTTACAACACCCAGTTTGCGGAGATACGCCCACACAGTTGCGAGCTTGCGACTCACGTGATTTGTGGCAGCGTTGTCACGCAGCTCTGCTCTGAAACTCTGAAACTCAGACTGAGCGAAAATGAAGCTTCGCAACGTCGCAACTTAAAAAAAAGCCTGGAGGGAGGGCCTTCTGCTCTTGGCCAATGCTTTGCTGTCTGCTGACGTACAGTCCAATCACAAGTCGTATTTACTGGAAAGGTGGGATTGACCGACTGCTCCGCCAATGACGAAAACGTATGGGATGAATATAGTCAGTCATATTTATTTATAGAGCACATTTAAAAAAAAACAGCTGTTGGCCAAAGTGCTGTATCAAAATATAGTATCAAAATGATTAACACGTGCAAGCACAATTATCAATGAACTTGATTAATGTTGCAGAAATGTTTTATTATCCACAACCAAAGGCCTTTCAACAGGCCTTTTCAGGGGCGGCGCCAGATCATTTTTAACGCAGGTGCTGAGGGGGTGTCAGATCATTGACAGGGGGAGCTGCGCAATTATATATATATATATATATATATATATATATATATATATATATATATATATATAGGCTATATACATACACACACACACACACACTATTATTTAAATGAGCAAAATTTATAATGAGATGCTCCAGCTCATGTGCAATGCAATCGCGCCCGTGCCTCCATGATCATATTGTCAGCTATTTGCTTCTTATTTATTATATATCCAATTGGTTGATGAAAAATTGATTAAAATGAAGATACAATTTATACAAAACGAAATTCACTTTAAAGAAAGGCTTTCTACAAAACAAAACTTAATTTAGTGGTCAAAATCATGTCTGACCCATCATATCTTCCGATATATTGCGCATCCATCTTGCACATGCTGTTCAATTTTCATAATCAGCATAGATGTGAAAAAAATAACATTACAATATTTTAACAAAAATGAAACTAAATGCGCTTATTTAATGGCTACAACACATATAGTGGGCCTATACAGACTCTCTAAATATTTACATTAATATTAACAATGCTGTAGAAGTGCAGTTTGTTGATAGTAAATGTTAACTAATCTATAAGTGTCACCGATTTTTTATACACCGATTCAGAGGTCTCGTGAGTTCAGTGTTGGACATGTCAGTTGTTTCAACTATTCATTAAAGTGAATAGTTAAAATGAGTCATTCGTTTGCGTATCGGACGTGTCATTAGTGGACGTCTAGCACGCTTGTGTGATTATCTCGGCAGTTTAGGAGTAGGACATCACACAAGATTTGCAATTTGTACAAATAGAGACATTTTTGTGAATACAAATGTTTTCTTTTGTATTAGTGTTTCATAATTTGCGAATCCAACAAAGAAGACGTGCATGTGTGGATCAGGTGACACGCGTGCATTCATTGACGTCTTTTCTGAGTCAATCTCATTTGATTCATTTGGATTTTGAGACTTTCTTTTCGCGGGTTTTAAGCATTTCACAACCCACACACAAACAACTACAAATGAATAGGCCTGGTGCTAATTATTAATTTGGGCACAACTACACATCTATTTGACAAATTCATAAATGTGCGTCACTACATTTAAACTAATACAATTCAATGTGTGCGCAAAATCCAGAATCACATGAATGTGCAGCATTTTGTACAACTAGAGCCATATAGTTGTTAATACAAAACCTCGATTTTGTATTAATGTAGCTCAGAACTTGTGCATGCAACAAGATGTGCAATTTTTGATCAGGTGAAACACGTGCATTCATTGCTCCGTTTCTAGAATGCATGAATATATTATATTCATCCCATACGCTTTCGTCATTGGCGGAGCAGTCGGTCAATCCCACCTTTCCAGTAAATACGACTTGTGATTGGACTGTACGTCAGCAGACAGCAAAGCATTGGCCAAGAGCAGAAGGCCCTCCCTCCAAGCTTTTTTTTAAGTTGCGAGGTTGCGAAGCTTCATTTTCGCTCAGTCTGAGTTTCAGAGTTTCAGAGCAGAGCTGCGTGACAAAGCTGCCACAAATCACGTGAGTCGCAAGCTCGCAACTGTGTGGGCGTATCTCCGCAAACTGGGTGTTGTAAACTCAGCTCTGAAAAAATAGTCTGCAATAGGAGTGCACATGTAATGTAATGTAATAAGTTTCGCCCTTTCGAACCTCAGTTTTCAGAGTTTCAAAACTGTTTTTCACCTATTCGCACACCAGTTTTCAGATCACCATTTACAAGGTTTCAAATCTGGAAAACAAACTATACACTGGGAGAACAGTGACAAATTCGAAACTCTGAAAAAATGATTGCACAACACCGTCAAAAAGAGTGTTGCACTTCTGAAGAAGGAAAACTCAAAAACAAAATTATGTTTGCAGAGATTTAATTTTTTTTACCCCTTTGCAAGCCTGCAAAAGTCTGTTTTCAGAGTTTCAAAACTTTTTTTCACACATTCGCACACCAGTTTTCAGATCACCATTTACAAGGTTTCAAACCTGGAAAACAAACTAATACAGTGGGAGAACACTGACAAATGTGAAACTCTGAAAAATTGTTTGCGCAACATCGTAAAAAAAATGTTGCAGTTCTGAAGAAGGAAATCTCAAAAACAACATAATGTTTGCAGAGATATTTTTAATTTTTTTACATTTTGCAAGCTTGCAAATCTTATTTTTCGATTTTGCAAAACTTTTTTTTGTAAGATTTTGAGTTTTCGAACACTTAGTTTCAACCTTTCAGAACTTTATTTTCAGTTTTGAATCATGGCAGGATATTAATCCCATAGTTTTTTACTGTATTTTTGAATAAAAAATGTAGTCTGTGGACTTTAAAAAAAATTCTGACCTCACACTTTGAATGATAGTGAATGCGTATGTAATAAAGTTCGTCTTTATGGAGGAAGAAGGAGACAGGGTCGGCGAGACTGGGACTCGTACGGTTTTTATTTTCAACAAAAATAATAAATGGTGCGCACACAGCGCATTCACCGTAGTAGTACTACAGCAACACAATATTTCCAATAACAACTCTTTCCACGCTGGTTCAGCTTCAACGTCCTCCACAGCTTCAGTTAAACTCTTTCCACGCTGCTTTCAGCTGTCCCAGTTTCAACACTGCTCACGCACGAGTCGCCAGTCCTCCCCTCTTTCCTCATTCTCTCACTTTGTGGCTTTTATCCGTCTCCCCACGCCAATCACTGCAATCAGACACAGGTGTTTATCATTTGCACTTGACCCACTTACTCACCGCCGCGCCCTCTGACTTGTCTCTCACTACAGACGGCGCTAAAACCACGCCCCCCTCATCACATACCCCCACCGCCCGACTCAGGCCGGGGAACCGTCCGGCCTGCAGCCCGCCCCCCCCCCCCCCCCCCCCCCCTCCTGGAGAGGAAGTCGGCCACAGCCATCTGCGTCCCCGGCCTGTGGACCACCTGAAATTTAAATGGTTGTAAAGCCAGATACCAACGGGTGATCCGCGCGTTGGTATCTTTCATGCGGTGGAGCCATTGAAGGGGAGCGTGGTCCGAACACAGGGTGAACTCCTGGCCCAGGAGGTAGTATCGGAGGGTGAGAACAGCCCAACGGATGGCCAAACACTCCTTTTCTATGGTGCTGTACATCGTCTCTCTCTTAGAAAGCTTCCGACTGATGTACAGCACCGGCCGTTCCTCCCCCTCCACCTCCTGGGACAGGACCGCGCCCAAACCCCTGTCCGAGGCATCCGTCTGTAGGATAAAAGGGAGAGAAAAGTCAGGAGCATGCAAAAGCGGTCCGCCGCACAGAGCAGCCTTTATGTTGGTAAAAGCCTGCTGGCACTGCTCCGTCCACTGAACCGTATCTGGAGCGCCCTTTTTAGTTAGATCAGTCAGCGGGCTAGCGAGGTCCGAATAATTGGGAACAAACCGTCTATAGTATCCCGCTAGCCCCAGGAACTGTCTAACCTCCTTTTTGGTCTTAGGACTCGGACAGGTCGCAACCGCAGCAGTCTTATCAATTTGGGGACGCACCTGTCCATGTCCCAAGTGGAAGCCCAGATATCTTACTTCAACCCGCCCAATTGCACACTTCTTCGGGTTGGCTGTGAGCCCAGCTCTTCTCAGCGTTTTCAGGACAGCACGCAGATACTGCATATGACGCTGCCAATCATTACTATAAATAATGATGTCATCTAAATAAGCAGCGGCATATGCAGCATGCGGCCGGAGAATTCGGTCCATCAAACGCTGAAAAGTCGCCGGTGCCCCAAACAACCCGAACGGAAGTGTGACAAATTGGTGCAATCCAAACGGCGTGGTAAAAGCTGTATTTTCTTTAGATATTGGAGATAAGGGGATCTGCCAATAACCTTTTGTTAAGTCCAGCGTCGAATAAAAGCGAGCAGAACCAAGCCGATCAAGCAACTCGTCAATCCTGGGCATTGGATACGCATCAAACTTAGACACTGCGTTCACCTTCCTATAATCCACACAGAACCGAATCGAACCGTCAGGTTTGGGTACCAAAACGATCGGGCTCGCCCAGTCACTGTTGGACTCTTCTATGACCCCCATGTCCAGCATTGTCTCTAATTCGGCCTGAACGGTTTTCTTTTTGTGTTCAGGTAAACGATACGGGCGGCAACGTACCACGACCCCCGGATCTGTCTCAACGTGGTGCTGAATGAGGTTCGTTCGACCAGGCAGGGGCGAGAATACATCGGCAAATTCTGCCTGTAAGGTTGTGATGTCAGCGAGCTGCGAGGGCGAGAGGTGGTCACCAGAGGGAGCCAGAGCGAATGACTGGGATTTGATATTCGCTTCTGGCCCGAGATCCTCCTCTCCAGTCACCACCGTCGCCAGCATCACTGCTTCAGCCTCAACCCATTTTTTAAGCAGGTTGAGGTGGTAAATCTGACGTCCCCCACCCCGATCCGATCGAACTACCTCATAGTTGAGATCACCAACTCGCCGTGTGACCTCAAATGGCCCTTGCCACTTTGCGAGTAATTTCGAGCTGGACGTGGGAAGTAATACAAGTACCTTATCTCCCGGTGCGAATTGACGAAGTTTAGTCCCCCTATTGTATTGCTGTCTCTGTCTGTCCTGGGCCTGTAACAAATTCTCCAAAGAGAGCCGCCCCAATGTGTGGAGTTTTGTTCTCAGGTCCAGGACATGCTGAATTTCGTTTTTACTAGCGGACGGTCCGTCCTCCCAAGCCTCCCTCAGTACATCCAACACCCCACGGGGCTGGCGACCGAAAAGAAGCTCGAAGGGGGAAAACCCCGTGGAGGCTTGGGGAACCTCGCGTACAGCAAACAGAAGGGGTTCCAACCATTTATCCCAATTTTTGGCGTCTTCGTGAACGAACTTACGAATCATGGTTTTCAAAGTACGATTAAACCGTTCGACCAGGCCGTCTGTTTGTGGGTGATAGACGCTGGTGCGAATCGATTTAATGCCCAACAATTCATAAAGCTCGCGAACCGTTCGTGACATAAACGCCGTGCCTTGATCGGTGAGGATCTCTTTAGGGATCCCCACCCGGGAGATTAAAGAAAACAGCGCGCTTGCCACACTCTTAGCGGAGATATTGCGAAGCGGTACTGCTTCCGGGTATCGTGTTGCGTAATCTACCAAGACTAACGCAAAACGATGCCCTCGTGCTGACCGTTCTAATGGCCCAATGAGGTCCATACCAATTCGTTCGAAGGGGACCTGCATCAGCGGAAGGGGGCACAAGGGTGCTTTTGGGTTGGCCGGTGGATTAACCAACTGACATTCACGACAAGACGCGCACCACCTGCGCACGTTCTCGTGAATGCCCGGCCAAAAGAATCGGGCCATGAGACGGTTTAGTGTCGCCGTTTGCCCCAAATGACCGGCCATCGGATTACAGTGAGCCGCCTGGAAAAGCATTTCCCGACGGCTCCTTGGTACTAACAACTGGGTTGTATCCTCCTTTGTCTGGGCGTCTTGGGTCACCCGATACAACCTATCTTTGATCACACAAAAATAGGGGTAAGAGAGCGGTTGCTCCGGGTGGAGTAGCTGACCGTCGATGGAACGGACCTGGTCAAACGCGCGTTTTAGCGTCTCATCCTGGGACTGTTTTAGGGGAAAATCATCGCGCTCGGAGAGGATATTTCCCTCCAAAGTGCTCTCTTCCCCTACAGCAGAACCCAGAGGCCCCGGTACAGCATCCCCCACCTGAATCACCGCTGTCTTCCCTGGTGCTTCTTTTCCCAAGAGGCATCCGCACATAAAGCCCCCAATAACTTCTTAAAACCAGGCCAATCCGTTCCCAAGATTAGCGGATGCCGGAGGTGCGGGTTAACTGCGACCTCCACACTATGCTTTTGTCCCCTAAATAGAATTTCTACCGACATTAAGGGATAACTCACCACCACCCCGTGCACACACCGCACCTTAACCACGCGGCTGTTATCCAATGCCCCAGATCGAACCAGGCTTTGATGAATAGAGGTTTGGTTACATCCTGAATCCACCAAAGCCTGATAAGTACCCCCCTTTATACTCACTGGTATTTGGTACGGGCCGGCTTGATCGGGGGCGGCCTTTGGCGCGTCGGGGACCCGAACCAGTGTCCCCACCTCCATCACCGGGCACCGGTCGATGAAGTGGCCCGGGTCCCCACAGCGCCAACAGGCCGGCCCAGGTTTTACCGCTGTTCCAGCGGCAGGAAGCGGGGCAAGGGATTGACGTGGGGAGAGAGGTGCCAGCTGCGCCAGGGTGGAAAGTTCCCCAGCCGGTGTCCCCCTCGTCGCCGTCCTCCCGGCCGCCCCATTGTCACCGGACCACCCAGACCTCCACCTCGGCGCTGGCCTGGGTGCGAAGCCTCCTCGCGACCTAGGAAGGGGGACAGGCTTAGTAGAAAGGGAGGGGGTAGAGGCCGGGGGAGAGAGAGAGAGAGAGGGCGAGAGAGAGACAGATGGAAGGGTTTCGCCGACCCCAGAGCACGCCACCATGTGATCCTCCGCCAGTTGGATGGCCTGGTCCAGCGACGTCGGGCGGTGGCACTGGACCCACTGTGCAGTTTTCTTGGGGAGCTTCACTATAAACTGTTCCAGTACCACCTGGTCGATAATCTGCTCGACGTCGCTTCCCCCGGCCATCAGCCATTTGCGGCAGGAGTCCCGGAGCTGTTGCGCCATCACGAAGGGCCGGCCGGACTCGTCGAGTGTCAGAGACCTGAAGCGCTGGCGATGCTGTTCCGTGGTCCGACCGACCCGTTGCAGGATGGCGCGCCGTAGGTCTTGATAGACCAGGAGACTCGCGACTGGCAGCTGGTGGGCGGCAACCTGCGACTCCCCTGACAGCAGCGGGATGAGACGCAGAGGCCAGTCTGCCCTGGGCCAGCCCCGGGTCTCGGCCATCCTTTCGAAGAGGTCCAAGAACGCCTCCGGGTCGTCAGTAGGACCCATCTTCGATAAGGTAAGCGGCGAGGCCGAGTCTGTTGCTGGGGGGGGGCTTGCCGGAGTCTCCCGGTCCAGACAGCTCCGGAACAACTCACGGTCTTCCTGCTGACCTTGGAGCAGCGCCTGAAAGCGCCGCTCATGCTCCTCCTTAACGCTCAGCAGGGCCTGATGTTGATCTCTTTGAAGAGCCGCGAGTGACTGAATGATGTCCGCAAACGGCGTTCCTGACGGGTTCTGCATGGCGGCGGCCGATCTCCTTCTTCCCGGGTTTTCGGCACCAGTGTAATAAAGTTCGTCTTTATGGAGGAAGAAGGAGACAGGGTCGGCGAGACTGGGACTCGTACGGTTTTTATTTTCAACAAAAATAATAAATGGTGCGCACACAGCGCATTCACCGTAGTAGTACTACAGCAACACAATATTTCCAATAACAACTCTTTCCACGCTGGTTCAGCTTCAACGTCCTCCACAGCTTCAGTTAAACTCTTTCCACGCTGCTTTCAGCTGTCCCAGTTTCAACACTGCTCACGCACGAGTCGCCAGTCCTCCTCTCTTTCCTCATTCTCTCACTTTGTGGCTTTTATCCGTCTCCCCACGCCAATCACTGCAATCAGACACAGGTGTTTATCATTTGCACTTGACCCACTTACTCACCGCCGCGCCCTCTGACTTGTCTCTCACTACAGACGGCGCTAAAACCACGCCCCCCTCATCACAGCGTATAATATTACAAACAAAAGGGACTCAACACACAGAATGTAATTATGGGTAATGGACAAGCAATAACATGCCATGATCAATAAAACAAAGTATAAATATATGCTGTTTTTATGAAACTTTGTATCAGTTGAATAAGCATTTATCTCTGCAGGTCTGCAAAAAAGAAAGTTCTGCAAGAAAAGCCAAATGGTGTAAAAATTTTGAAAAAGTCACAGTACATAAAACTTTCTTTTTCCCTTATCCATATATGTAGGATATTACTCTCTCAGGGCTACTGCTGGGCTGACAAATTATGGAAATTAAAATTTTGCATGAACTGATACCACTCTTGAGGTTGTTCAGAAGATGTAAAGCAGTTTAATAAATGAATGATGAATGAAACCTATCATGTTTTATTCCAACACTCTTCTTTTCTTCACCCAACAGAATGATTCCCCCAACGAGCAAAAACTTCCTGGTGAATAACCTGGCTGCCGGGACGCAGTATGACCTGTGCGTCCTTGCAATTTATGACGACGGCATGACCTCTCTGACGGCCACGCGGGTTGTAGGCTGCGTGCAGTTCACCACCGAGTCTGAGTATCTACGCTGCCACTTCATGCAATCCCAGTTCTTAGGTGGCACTATGATCATCATCATCGGGGGCATAATCGTGGCCTCCGTCCTCGTCTTCATCATCATCCTCATGATCCGCTACAAAGTGTGCAACAGCGGCAACTCCGCCAAGGGGACCTCGGTCACCGACGTGCACTCTCAAACCAACGGGGCGCAGTCCCAGGGCTGTACCGTCACACCGTCTGCGTCCAAACAAGGTGCTTTGAGCTTGGAGGCAGGCGAGGGATGCCAAAAGAGCTCCGCCGCGCCTCTTCCTCCACCTCCAGATTCCCAAACCCAAACCTCAGAGACCTCCATTCCAGACTGCTCCACCTCCACTTCCCTGGTATGCCAAAGCTGGACGACACCCGGCTCTTCAGGGTCATTAAAGCCAAAGCGCAAACCAGCGCCAAAGCCCGTCCCCGCGGCCGGTGCCACCGAGCCCAAAGTGGAGGCGCTCCCCAACGCAGAGACGCAAAACACCAACCGAAACAACTCCACTGCCCTTCAGCAGACGGTCCCAACCCCCCCGCCCCCATCCCGCTTTAATGACACTCCGATTTTAAGGAGGGCGCGTCCTACTTCGTCCAAGTATATGACACTGCCCGTTGAAGGAGTGCGGGCTAAACGCAGGTACTCTTTGAACGAGAACCTGTCGAAACACCACTGCTACATTGGCTCGCAGAAGCTGGGGAACGTGTTTTGCAAGCGGAGTATGTCTGTAAACGGGATGCTAGTCCAAATGGCAAACTCGAATCTAGACAGCGAGAAAACTGCGTTTTCCAGTTCAGAGTGGATTTTAGAGAGCACCGTGTGAATGTACGACTGCTGGAGTGCCTGCATCTCATTGTGTACGTGTGTGTGCGTGTGTGTGTGTATAGGCTCTCAAAGTATATAAATGTGTGTGATCGTATGAATGTGCACGTTTTGCACCATTTCTTTAGTTTCCATCCGCAAATCATATTTTCTGCTGTCTTTTTATTAATGTTTTCTGGGAACCCATGGATTACTGTGGATATTTGCTTTGAGGGAGGTGCTAGCCGCTCATAGCCGGATCCATCACCCAAGAGAGACACGCCTCCATCTTCACTGAACACGGTGAGCTTCACGGTAAGAGGAAAGCATCGGTGCCTTCCTGTGTCCTCTTACCAGAGGGCTCCTACTGGATACAAGCTTTGTGTCAGTTACACTATAGAAGGAAACATAAGAGATTTCACAAAAAAGCCTTTCTATTCAAGGAAATGACATTTCCTGCATATTATAGAGAAACTCTTATAAGAAAAGAAAAAAAAAACTATATAAGGACTTGATACTGGGACCTGTTATTAAATTGATATTTTTAAAAAAATCAAAGCTTTTTCTTTTCAGTGACATTTTGCCTTTGTTTGAAGGCACAAAAAAAAATCCATGTACAGAAAGACAACATCTGCTGTGTTCTTATGTTGTGTAAAATAAAATAAAAAAATGAAACCATTCCGTCTGTGTCGGTATGAACGTAAAACAAATGTTCATGATACTGCTTCAATTCGTGTAATACACAAAAAATAGAGTGATGTTTCAGGTATTATGCATTGTAGGACCTGTATATGTTTACATTTCATAGCCATATTCATTGTTAATATATAATGTACTTGAACTACAAAAATATTTGAAATGCTCTGACAAATGGTAAAACAGGTCATAAAATTGGCCTTTCCATGAACCACAAATCAACAGAGTAAAATAATTCAATAAACATTAACTAAACAAATATACAGTAACACAAAACATTATTTAAATAAAAGATAACCATGTGATTTTACAATGAGACATCTGTGAATGTCATATTCTGGTACAATCATAATCATTTTAAATATTTTACTGAGAAAAGTACACTTATTATCTAAAAATATAGTTATTCAGATTTTTTAATTAGAAAAAGAGTTGTATTAAAATGTGCATGTTAAATGTAAAAATCAAAGTCTTTTCTGTTACGTCCAGTCTAATTTGTCATACTTCAAAAAAATTGTTTTAAGATAATTATACATGTGTATAGGGAGTTGACACTTTTTCACAGGCAATCCTCTTAAGCCGAGTGGACTGACAGCTGTATCTGATTCAAGACTTCCTGAGCTGTTATAGAAAAATATGATTTATTAGGCATAGATGTCCTGGTAGGTTTGTTTTCAGTAAGACCCTTTAAAAATGTCCCCATCAATGTTCAAACGAAACCTGCACCTACATGTGAATGGTTACAGTTCCTTACAAAGGGTCAGGTGACTCAGAGTGGCAGAAGCTCACATACAAATGACCCCTTTAAGCCCTCTTAATGGTAAGTAGCTTTGGGAAGATCTCTTTGATCACATATGGTTTCCGGTTGGCGGGCTTCAGAGGTCTCTACGCCTTACGCTCTTCAGCTTTATTGTCTCATAGAGAGACTCACAAGTCAAAGTACCCATATGAATCTACCATAAAGATTTAGCCGAAGGCACTGACTTTTTAACAACCCTCACTCCACTTTTTCTGTCACAAGTCTTTAATCGGAATGTGTCGGCTCATTAGAGGGGAGAAGAAGGGCAAACACACACAGAGAACTGCAACTCTTTAGGGGGAAATTAAAGCTTAATCGTTATTTACAGAGATGTCTACTAAACTTAGGTACAATGAGCAAATTTCACAATTTTAAAATGGGATAAAATGTAAACACATGACCTTTTCTACTACTCATAATAATGATACACTTTATGGATATAAAAATATAATTTACATATTCTTATACATTGCAAATTGGTTACAAATCGCTATATACTGTATGCACATAAATGCAAGTGAAAAAAGAAAAATAGAGTAGCACATCATCTGCATAACAATGACAAATGGCATGTCAGTTAATTACACTGGAAAGTGAAAGCCTTCTTTCTTCAGCTCCGTCTGTCAAAGACGACAATGGATGTGACCGGGGATAGTCATCATTTACAGCAGCGACCACTGTGGTTAAATAGTCTGATTTGTGTGTGTCTTTAGTGCAGTTTGCGCACACATAGGTTGATGATGTTGTTGTGTTGGTTCTGTCGTAACCTTTCTTTTCAATCATGTATCTTATTCGGTTTTCCTCGGCTATGGCTAAACCCTTACATACAGTCTCTTGCAAAGCAGTAAATTAAACAAGAAAAATACATAACGGGCCCAGAATCAAGCCATGTGGGACACCACAAGATATAATTTTCTGTTTGTAAATTAAAGATTTGTATTAAGTTTAGCAATACACTATAAATGAAATCTATTCAATTAACAAGATTAAATGTTAAGAGGTTGAGATATACAGTGTAGTTAAACTGTTTTAACTAATACATAATATATTGTTTTTACAATATTATGATTCTAAGCTTCCGTATACTCTGTTTGTGTAAAGCGTTGCATAAATCATTTTTTTTTAAATCATAAAGAAGATTCATGTTGGTAAAACCTGTTCCCTTTTTGTATAAATTTGACATCGGACTAAAACACATTTCTAAAAAGCAAGAAGCCCAAAATAAATAAAAGAAGTAAACAGAGCACATCACACAGCCTTTCAGCCCACGTCAACATATATACTCTCGACATAACAAAAATATGTATTTTGGTTCAATCACTGATGTTAGGTTGGAGATTCTGTCAAGGTTTGTGCCAGATGCATTTTACACATCTGACATGAGCCAACCTTGACTGCATTTTTTTTTCTCACAACAACACTAACACCCAATAATCTCTGCTTGCTGGTGCTGAAAAATGCAATCAAATTAGATAGTCACTGGATCAAAACCTAATGAAATCAGCCCTTTCCATCTCCCTCTGTCTGTAAGACAGCCTTCTAATATACCTAAGACAAGAAAATGACAAATAGGCATATGCATGAAGACACATATTCCATGCCAAGCTGAAATAATTGTTTAATTACAAGTCGAGGAAGATGCCAGTTTTCTTTGTTTCTTAAATAATGTAGCATCCTTTCATTTAACTTTTAATTTATCCAGGGAGGGACGAGAGATAGATTTGGCTTATGATAAATGATTGACAAATGCATGAGATTGAAATCCTCTAAATCCTATATTGCTGGACAGAACCCACGTGCCTGTTGGCTTAAAACCCACATATATATTATCTCTGAGCTTTGTACAACTGTGCACAGGAGAATAATGAAATGGTATTGTGAGGTACATATTTGCCCTTCATCCATTTGTCTTTCATGTTTTAGCAATATTACAAGTTGCATTGACATCCTTTTCGTGATAACGAAGACACAAAAAGATTATCTTTAATTGATTTTAGGGTGAAATGTGACCTGTTTTCATGAGATTCGCCCATACAGAATAAAGATGTGTGAAGGTCAGCCAAATTGCCAAAAAATAAATATTATTTTCAAAATCTTTTAATTGTAATATCAAGCAAAATAAATATTAATTGACCAAATTATCCTTAATAAATAAATTTCTGAGCCGATTTAGTGTTCTTAATGACATTTCTATTAGATTTGAATGAATGAATTTCTAACCTTGAAAAAAAAAAGAACAAAAACAGATCTATCAATTAAGGTGTCTTTCGTGATTTCTTATACCCAGCATATATTTTTTTTTCACTTATGCATAAGCACTGGAAACAAACACCGCAGAATTTGTGGGAAAAATACATTTTGCTAACTTAAATTATTGGGTAAGAAATGTATTCATGAATTTTTGGAAAGCCCAAACCAAACTCCCAGTGCAACTTATCAAATCTACCAAGGATATTTACATGTCTGAACAATGGATCTTAATCTCTGATTAAATAAAAACTTATTTTTGGAAATCAAAGGGGGAAAAAATTGTGAGAAAGCACAAATATTTTCCATTTAGCCATCATTCAATTAAATGGACTGCATTTATATAGCGCTTTCACAGACCCAATGGCCAACAAAGTGCTTTACATTTTCCCTCACATTCACCCATTCATTCATACACCGATGGCACCATCCAGCTCGTCGGGAGCAGCTGGGGTTAGGTGTCTTGCTCATGGACACCTCGACACTTGGTCAGGTGGAACTGGGGATTGAACCTCCAACCTTCCGGTTTGTAGACAACCTACATGAACCACTGAGCCACTGCCGCCCCTTTAGTGTAGCTGAACCCTAGAAGCTGCTATTCGATGATTTCCCCCAAAGCCTTGGCTGAGAGTTCTAAAAGCCCCCACTTGCACACTTCAGGAAAGTAGTTTAGTTTCTGCCTGGTGTGTCATGTCAAGAGAACTGGGGAGACTAATGAGAATAGACGCAAGTAGGCGGTCTGATTCCTCTCAATTAGCATTGATTTGCACTTTAAGGAGAGTGTAATTTAACCACATTCTTCTCCACAATAGTCTCTCTTGCGTGGAAGGAATGGGGGATGCAAATATAAGGGAAGGATCAAAGCCGTGAGAGCTCTGTGCTTCAAAGAGGCCTTCAGCATGAACACACAGGATCCACGTTAAGTCTGCGAGACATCTAAGGTGTTGCGCTGTCAGTAACTCAACACAGGAATGCAGTCGTGGCCAAAAAGTTTGTGAGTTCAAAAAGTAAAGGGAAATATTAGAATTGTCAAATCAAGTCAGAGGCAAAGTTTCTGTTCTCAGTGCATCAACATCAAATGTGACTTTGCTTGCTTAATTATGTTCCTGGGGCCTCATTTATAAAATGTTGCGTAGAAACCGTTAGATTTGAATCATTTCTCAAATGTGGGTATGTGTGATTCAGAGAAAACGAAAAACGTGAGTATGTCTCTTTTCCAGATGTGAAATCTATTTCTACATTATAGGCCATTTATAGCCTATAGATTGGCCAAACTAATTTAAATGTGTGGAATCTAAGTGTGTCGGACTGCCAACTTTTAAGTTCAGCTTGGAGTGAGAACATTACATTTTTTTTTAAAAAAGTCTACTGATGCCGTGTTACAGGTTGAGTTGGAATAAAATGATGTGCTTTCAGACTTTGAGTTCTGTCCATTCACATCAACATGATGCATCAGATCAATGCAATTCTATATGTGGCAGAAGCGATATATAATCATAACCGCAACAGCATCAATTTCTCATTTTGTGTTCCATGCAAGTCAATGATAATGATGATAAATGAAGATAATTTACATCTTTGGGTAAATGTTTTAAATGTAGCTTTTCAAACATCTTTACATGATAAATTCAGCAGTTATAGAAAACTCTGAAAGGCATAGATGACCTGGGAGGTTTGTTTGCAGGAAGACCCCTTAAAACATTCCAATGTCAATGTTCAAATGAAACCTATATATTCATATTAAAGGTTACGGTTGCTTACAAAGGGTCAGGTGACTCAGAAAGTGGCAAACGCGCTTGTGAAAATGTCCTTCCTGTGGCCACTTCAAGCCCTGGACTAATGGTAAAACTAATGCTGAAATGAAAGAAATGGTAATTGATTTGGTTGTGATAAATGAGAACAATGATATTGATATCCCTTTAGTTTACATTTACGTTGTGTTATTAGTGAGATGACAGTTTTATTGAAGTGTAGGGAGCAGAGGTCATTCAATTGAAGAGCCAAGAGCCATAGACTCCTGCTTGAAATGGTTTTTAGATGCACCAAACTAATATTCCTGCACGTGACAATGGTGAGCGGACTATATCAGCATGCCGTCGCCCTTTATACACAATGCATGTGCACGTTTTACAGAGGGGAAGCGTTTCAGCGCATCTGGATTACTGTCAATCTTGATTGACATCGTCAATAATCCTGACATAAGCCTGACGCTCAGTGATTGGCATTAACACTAGTGGTGAGGAATCTGTATGAGAAATCTCCTGACACACATACAGCTGAGGACATGAAGGCCGTATAGTGCTGCAGCTGTTCTGTTCTTGTTCTTATTAATTTATGACTACTATAGGAGTCCGTTATCTATATGGGAACTAAATTTGAGATTAATAGTTTGCAGATTTGATTCCACCACTGAGAACTTGTTTGCTTCATATGACTTTAAGATGCCTTTCCACGAAGTGATCAATCAAGGATATTTCCAGTAAAGATACTGAAGAGACAGATTTAGTCTCAAGCAATGCTGATGTTCTGTCTGTTCTGATGTTCTGTTTGTAAAAATATAAACAAGCAAATAATTATGTATAATCACTTTCAAAGATGGTTGGGATGAAGTCAAGTTTTTAAACTTCAGCAATTAATAAAATGAAAAAGAAAAAAAAAAATATATATATATATATATATACAGTATATACAGTGTATATACAGTGTATATATATATATATATATATATGATTAAAATATATATATTAATGTCAAAGATGGTTAGGACAGATTTCCATGCATTTATCCCTGCTCAGTTTCATGTTGTAGCTGGTTATGCAGTCAATGTTTTAAGCAAACAAAAATAATAATAATATAGAAATAATAATATAATAATAATATATTTTTTTAAATAGAATAAAAAATGAAAAATAAATCAAATAAATCAAATCAAATCAAATAATACAAATATATATATATATATATATATATATATATATATATATATATATATATATATATATATATATATATATATATATATATATATAAAATCAAATCAAAAAAATTAAATAAAACAATAAAAATAAAACAAAATAAAAAAATAAATAAAACAAAATAAAATAAAATAAAAGTTTTAGACATACAGTATAGGTCAGATTTATTTGTTCATTTCACAGCAGTTTTCTCACCCAGTATAAAATATTGTATTGACATGAATGTTCTGAACTGCAGTAGAAAGACAAAAGAGGCCATGACTGAAAGGGATTCATCCCTGCCCTTTAAAGACAACATGAATGAATGTCAAACTCTCTTTCAAACCTCACAGTGGATCAAAGCTCGCTTTCAGAAGATTTCTCCACATTACCTCAGCGCCAGATATGAACCACCAGCTAGAGCTGAAGGGAAGCAATGTAAGTCATTAGAGTGGCTAAAAAAGCAAATGCTCTCCATCAATGTCACTGCAACTTCCCCAGATGCAGCTCAAACATGCAGCGCTGATTTCCCACTTCTGCTATCGATCACAAACCACCTGCCTTTTTCTAGTCAGACAATTGACACTCAATAGGGGAGAGATGCATTTATTGAGGGTCAGGGTTATCTGTGAACTATGATGAACAGGAACGGGCCATTGTGGACACGCAACGTCTTTTAGGAACATGCCATCTCAAGAGAAAAGCAAAAGATGATAAATCTATTAAAATACAGAGATCAGTTCAAGACCATTACTCTTAAGAAAGCTGTTATTTTGTTCTTACATATTATGTTAGTCAAGTCAGCCAAATGAAAACCCAGGCCCTCTAGAGAAAATCAATAAAAGCATAATGTAGTATTTTCTGAGATTATTTAGCCAGCAGCATTTACACATTTGGCAGATGCTTTGTTACTTTTTTTTTTAAGTGTGCTCCCTAGAAATCAAACCCATGAAAAAAAAAAAGGTTCAAACATTCACTGATGCTCCAGAATAGAACACGATGCATCAAGAGCCAGGGGGTGAAAACTTACTGAATTCGAAGATCAAGGTAAATTGTATTTAATTTGTCTTCCCGTATCTTCTGTTGCTTCCGAAGGGCAGTACTAAAAAATAAAAAAAAAGATATAAAAATAAGAATATAAGAAAAATAAGAGAAAAAATAGGACATCTTCATACTGTTCAAAAGTTTTCACCCCCCAGCTCCTAATGCTATTGGAGCATCAGTGAATTTCTGAACCTTTTTCAATAGTTGTGTTTTGAGTCTTCAATTGTCCTCAGGGTGAAAATATGGATCCCAAAATAATTCAGTCACTGCTAGAAAAGGCTTCAATATGCAACAAATGCTGGAAAAGGATTTTTCTGAAGAACATTGGGCAGTTTAACTGCTCAGGACAAACAAGAGACTCAATAACAACCATAAAAAAAAAAACTAAATAAAAAAAAAAAAACAGTCGTGGATCCTCCTGGTAACGACACAGTATTACGAATCAAGGGTCAACTTACATCAACTTTTGAAATTTTTTATAAATTCAGCTTTTTTTTTGTCCTGTGGACTATTTTTAAACATATTTTATGTAAAATATCTTATTCAGGACAGTACTAAATAAAAAAAAATAACATGCATTTTGTATGATCCCTCTTTTTTTTGTTCAAATTGGTATAAGTAAAGTTTGGAGCACAACTGTCTACATAATATACATATATATATATATATATATATCATTTTATATCACAATATAGTATATCCTATGTTGTTTTTCTGTTTTGTATAAATGGCTCAGACAATTCTGGGTCGAGATCAAGCCATCCCATGATGTGCTGGGCCGGATGAGGACCTGAACACTGCCAGCTGTTTCCAATTGTGGAGATTAAGTGCTGAGGCTTGAGGTTTGGGTAGGACTTTGGGTTAGTCTCAGCACAATCCATCCCAAGCTCAAGCAGCTCAGAGAGGACAGACGACTCTCTGGCAGGCCGTTCCTCCTCTTTAATCTGCTCAAGGGTTCAACCTCGCTTCGATACTTTGAATTAAAACCCACCACTGCAAAATCAAGGTTTGGTTGACTTGTGCGAAAAGAACAAATCAGTGCAATGTTACAAGAAAGATCAACACTTTTTTTATGCCCTTTCCATAGCACTTCTAACTGTGACAGTCTCATTTTAAAAAGGTGGATAGACATTTCCTGATGACTATTCTCTTTATATTGCCTACTGTGTCATGATACCATGATGCTGGTTTTTAGGAATGATTATTTTGAAAAGTCCTGCCAAAATACAAAAATGCATGTAAAAGCATAAAGTCATACCAGCAAACTACAAACCGTCGAAAAAGCAGTTGAAATCGTTTTGGAAAACTCTGATATTTGAATATAATACCGTTGTTTAGGTAGCAACGTTCTTTTGAAACAACACCAATCTCTATGGTGACATCCTAAACTGTAAAATGACTATTAAAACTTTTGACAACTTTTTTTATATATATAAAATGATAAACATCACATGCCTATAACATTCAGCCTAGTGATTATGTATATTATATATGATTTGTCTGAACAAAAATTGGACTTTTCAAAAAGTTGTAAAGTTGGGTTTCCGATGCAGTCTTTGATTAATATGCGCATTTTAGCATCTCTAATTTGTGTGCCAAAGCTTGAAAGGTATAGATAGGGTACTTGCTTTGCTACCAGAGAACTTGCTGTAAATGTAAGCATGTTAAATCCTACACATTAGTATGTATTTTGCTATGTTTGTGTCACCAGTTGAAGAAGATGAAGGAAAAAAAAACTAAAAGGTTCTTTAATGAAAACAAACTCAGGTAATCCACAACGACGAAGAGAAAGTAACAGCGTGTAACACAGACACACAAACAACAACCGACAAACACAGACTGAAGGTAAGGAACTTAAATACACAGTGATAAAGAGGAGATGACAAACAGGTGTGATGATCTGTTGAGTGTCCATGACAACTGATGAGTGGCGGGAAAATCGAACAAAGGAACACATGTGATGAATAAAAACAAACTGAAAGTCCATGAAAGTGAAACTAAAGATGAATAACTCCAGATTACTGTGACAGAACGCCGGCTTTGGCGGTGGCAGAGGTGATGACAGGAGATGATGAGGGGATAGTGCAATACGGACGACGAGACCCCGGCGGCGATGATGAAGGGCGTCCGATGGCACAGACCCAGAGCCCAGAGACGACAGCCCACGGCGGAGTCGAGGGAGGGAGGAGCCAAGTTGGAATGATGGCTGACGTCAACTGGGGGACGATCGACGGAGGCGAAGCCGATGGATCCCAGGGCGCAGGTGGCCTAGGCGATGCCACGGCTACGAGCGTCTGAGGTGTAGCCAGACTGCCAGAGGACTGAGGCGATGCCGGTGTGATGGAGGACCCGAAGGGAAGGAGGAGCCCGCTGCAGCCGTAGGGGTGGAGGAACGGAACGAAGCAGAAGTCCGTGGCTGAGGTGGTGTGACGACTGACCGAGAGGGAGCCGGTGGGACGAGGGAACCCGGTAGAGTCGAAAGGCTAAGGGTGTCTCGTGGAGTCGAAGGTGGGAGGAGTCAAGGCGCAGCTGAGATGATCTGAAGCCGGAGGCGGAGCCACTGGATCTATCCGCTCAGGCGCTGATGGTGGTTAAAGGACCTGATCCTCGACGTGACTGCTTGGCATTACAGATGGTGAAGCGCTGCAAACCTCAAGCAGAGGTGGAGCTGGAGGACTGGCTGAACGGGGTGGTGACGGAGGCAAATGAAGATTTGACAGGGTCGAAGGTAAAAATCCATTGTTCATACAGGTATCTGTGCTGTCTAGAAACAGTGATGAAAGTTCCGATAAAACAGATAAAGAGTTTATACAGTCCATAGTGCTGTCCAGAAACAGCGATGAAGGTTCCGATAAAACAGTAAACAATAACATAATTATAAAAAAAAATCTTTGCAAAATATGCCACACCATATGTTGGTGTAATATAGTGATGACAAAATAATTAATCGTTAATTTGATCCAGTACTTTGAAACAAATTAACAATTCACGTAAATGAATTGGACTTCATCACTAATCAAGAAGCCTGGCAAGAAGCAAGATCACACTGGACAAATAACACGTACCTCGCTGAGCAATAACAGGATTCAGTGACGTAAAATAAATTGAATTGGCTTATTTCATTAAGCTTCTACTAGCAAGTATCCATCATGTTTCTGAAAGAGCTTTTAAAAAGACAGTAAGAATACAATTTTCTTGCCTTTAATCGACTGTATGGAGGGACATCTCATTATGATAGATCTGTCTCTTTCTCTCACAGTCTTTGAGATACAATCCTTTTGAGTGGCCTGAAAATAATTTATTCTGTGTTTTTCAGAACTTCAAGGACAGTGGAGTGTCTGTGTAGTGAACACCATCATCATGAGATGTGACAGGAACCCAAAACTCCCATTCACAGTTAGAGCGTTGCTGTGAAAGAGCCTTATTAATAAATAATTGGGTGCAATCACGTAAGCTTTGAGAAAAACTTTCATGTAAAGTTATTTGGAAAGCCCCTTTTCATTTAAAAGTTGAGTTTTTTGGGGGTAGTAAGCACTTTGAAACACATTAAAAAAGATCTGCAGGTGTGCATTATGCAAATGATTCCTTCTCTTAAGCTTTCGAAGCTCTATGCTGTTTCAGCCAGTGAAATGGCTTTCAAAGGAAGCCCAGAGGTCCATTATACAGAATATAATAGTCCATTCTTCCTGCTTTAAAACCAACCTAAATGTGACTTTTTGCCATCAAACGGCCTCCTTGTAATCAATTGCTTTAATAGTATGAATAAGTCTAAAAGTGGAAATTATTAAATAAAAGCATAAAGGTTTTGATTCACAAACATAGGCTTTTTATTTTACTCTGTAGTTGGGCATGTGCCTATTTCGTAAGCACCCAATTAAATGAGAATGTCACTACATGGGTGTTTTAGCTGTAGGACATGCACCCATATCTCACCCAAATGTGCTCATCGTGGCATTTTACGCTTCACAGAAGATAGAAGACAGTGAAATTCGCCCATCAGTTGAACACCATTTCAGTAAAACAAAGTTTGGCTAAAATAAACATGTAGCCTGCACAAAAGTTTGGGGTCAATAATTATTTTTTTAAGAAATTCATATTTTTGTTCTGCAAGGATGCATTAAATTGATCAAAAGGGACAGTAAAGATGGTTAATGTTACAAAAGGTTTCTATTTCAAATAAATCCTGTTCTTTTGAAAATTCTATTCATCAAAGAATAACCTGATAAGAAAACATATTGTTAGATAAAATCGATCAATGCAGACCAGAGTAGAACACCAGATGTGGGGACCAAGAATGACACAAACACAGAAGTGCAGTTCGCTCAAAGTCAGCTTTATAGTGCACGTGCCATAGTTTATATAGCAGGCTGAAACCAACAAATAGAATAACAAGTCCATATAGAAAAGAAAGGAGACTGTCAGCTTCGCTGAAAGTGTAGAGAGACAAACAACTCCATTCATAATTATACCATATGCAATGTTGCTCCTTATGGATAATAACTACCACATGTCTTACGAGCGTGTGACTAAACAGGGTGTACAAGAAATTATTAGATAGACAGACAAGGAGATGCAAACATATCCTAACACGTATGGTTTCCACAAAAATATTAAGCAGCACAACTGCTTTAACTTCTATGTTGGGGTCGGAGAAATGGGAGGGGTGTGTTTGTTTGGATGTCGATTTCAAATATCAACAGTGTTTCTCAGAAATCACTTACTGCACTTAATACATTTAAATAATACAAATTTGGCCAAATAATTTAAATATAAATGATTATATTAATGTAAACATCATTTTATTTTATAAAATACACAAACATCCCTCCTACTCTGCATTTACTCAAAGTCTGTGTTTGGTGACCAATTGGCTTTATGCACAGCTGCACTACTTCCTGAACTTCAGCCAGCTCCTTTGTTTCCTGTCTGCCATTATAGGACAAACTGATAATCCAGGTGTGCCTGGCCTCAGTAACAATAATCAGGCACACCTGGATTAATCAGTTTGTCCAATATGGTAGACAGGAAACAAAGGAGCTGGCTGAAGTTCAGGAAGTAGTGAAGCTGTGCATAAAGCCTATTGAACAAACTTTGTCAAGTGAAGTGAACTTCTACAGATACCATATAGGGAGCAGCGAACATAGTATAGGGACCCTAACGGAACGCTGTTTAGGAAAACCGCAGAGCTCCATGGCCATGTTTGCATTTGGTGTGGATTACAGCAGTATCCCAGCTGTGTAGTATCTGAAATCAAATCACTCATGTTTGCCACACCGTTGAAACAAAATGTCCTCTCTCATTAAATGCTACTGCTTGTGATAAAAGCACCTGAAGAGAAGTGTTGGCAAGCTAATATTTGATGCTTTCTGTTCTGACACCAAACAAAACTCAACAATGAGGGCCCATTCACTTTTTCGAGAGGAGCGAAAATGAAGAATCCGACAGTTCATTTAATAGCTATCCTAGAATACAGAATAAATGTGCAGTGAATTATAATGCTCTGCTCTAACCATCCAAAGCCTTCAATTTAAATGATAGATTCTTTTCAGGATACAAATTCAATCTAGAATGGTGACTTATTTTTAATAACCAATGTCATAAAAAAGGTGAAATGCTAGACAACCTTCAATCTTCCCTATGGAACACGTTTATATGCAGCCTATTAATTAATTGATGGACATGGAAATGGTGAGATACAGTAGATTCAAAACAGACAATAGATAGCCTATAGTATGCTGTCATAATTTGAGGTGTAATAAAAAGACCTGTTGCTGGATAAGTCATATTGGTGCTTTTCTGGTGGTTTGGACTTTTTGGAGCTTCACAAATGTGATCTATAAACTGTCGTACTATGGAAAAAAGAGCATAAATATTCTTCAAAATTCCACACAAAAAAATAACACCACATGGTATTGGTGGGTGAAATAAACAGAGAAATTGGATAACCAGTAGGCCTACACATTTCCAAGTATCTGTGGCGCTGGAATGCATAGCAATAATTTATAATAAATCATATTTTACCCCAAGTTGTAAACGTAAGTTTGTCATCTAAATGGAATGTGTGTCAGGGTTAACTGGTTATGTTTATTCTCAGTTCTCACGACATGGACACTGTTTGTGTTTTCAACTTAGGGTACGTTTACACGACAACAATATGCTTAAAACGGAGAAGTTTTTCCTTTGAGTTTTCTGCGTACAGATAACACCATTGTAAAAACGATCCCCATTCACACGGATCCGCAACAAAACGACTAAAAACACTGTATTCTGGTGCCAGGCCATTAGATGGCGATGCAACACTATAGATTGAACGCGTAATATGCATGTGCGTGACGTCATCGTCTTCAGAGATTCGCGGTTTTTTTTTAAACTTGCACTTTGAAACCCTTTTTCAAAAGTTTGCGTTTTCATGGCACCCAAAACGCTGTTGTCGTGTA
Organism: Rhinichthys klamathensis goyatoka; assembly: GCF_029890125.1. Classification (NCBI taxonomy): domain Eukaryota; kingdom Metazoa; phylum Chordata; class Actinopteri; order Cypriniformes; family Leuciscidae; genus Rhinichthys; species Rhinichthys klamathensis. Next base: position 236,432 of record NW_026606955.1, on the reverse strand, counting down.
AATGAACGGCCAAATTGGATAAAAAGTTTTACGTTTTTAGTTGAAAACGTTGTCGTGTAAACAGACCCATTTAGTTTGTCCTCATGGTTGTTAGTTTGTCCTCATGGTTGTTAATTTGATTAATTACTCACTTTAGGTGTGTGTCATTGTGTTCAGGTGTTCATGTCTCATTATCCTCTCACTACTTAAGTTCAGTTCAGGTTGTGTTAATGGTCGGGTCTCGTCTATGTGTAGTTGTGTTTGGATGTACTTCATTGGATACACCTTTAGATCATTTAAGTCTGTTTACTTTCTTCTTCGTGTGTTTAGTATCTGCCTCACAGCCCTTGACAACGTGATTAAAAGACGTGCACGTCTTGTCCTCGCAAAAACAAAGACAAAGTAGTTTGATTCAGTAACATATGACTCAATTAAGCTGGCCTGGTTAAAACCAGACCATTCTCAGTTGTAACTGAGTTATGGTCTGGCAAAGCGTCATAGACAAATTATTTCCAGAGGGGCGTGACCAACGGACGTCGCGGATAGACCGAAAACCAATCAGAGCGATGAAGAAGATGACGTATGCAGAGCGGCAGAGAATCTCCGAGTGTTGTTCTTTGCTCGGTTTTTAACAAAAAGGAAACGTTCAAATCGCTTAAAACAGACGCGATAGCTGATTTGAACGAAAGATGTACGACGGTGGCATCCATCTTTGTAATGTAGGCTACAAAATCTGCTTCAAAATCCCAGCGCTGTCGTCATCGTGTAAAGCCCGCCCCAACGTCTCTGATTGGTGCCGTGATTTGAGCTCTTTGCCAGACTAACTTTCAGAGCAAATCTAAATTTGCCGGAAGCTGTCTGGGTTTTCCCAGGCTACAATTAAGCTGGTGTTCTGAAATATTCTGTGTTTTTCGGTGAACCTGGCAGAGCATACATGAATATTCTTGTGTATCCTGTTTTGTGTCAAAGGAATAGTTCACCCAAAAATGAAAATTATCCCATAATTTTACGAACTCTCAAACCATGTTAGGCGTATATGACTTTCTTCTTTCAGCCGAAGAACAATCTGAGATATATTAAATATTATCCTGGCTCTTCCCAGACAGTTTTTGAAGCTCCAAAAAGCACATCCATACATCATTAAAGTAATCCATATGACTCCAGTGGGATGCCCTCTGAAGCAAAGCGATGGGTTTTTGTAAAAAAAATATCCATATTTAAATTGTATAAACTATAAGCACTGGCTTCTGGCAACGGCCGTATGTGATATCTAGAGAGTCGAGTTGCGACGGAAGGTAGAACTCTGACCCGACGTAGCTCCTTTTCTCTTATATCGAAATCCTTATATCGACATTTTTCTTTAAAACTTCTTATTTTAGACTTCTAATTCATGACCGGCTTTATTTAATTTCTTGTGTTTTACTGTACATATTTTGAAAATCACACACATGCATATATATAGAGTATATATTTAAAGTACATTGACATGTTTTGATGTTTTGCAATTTTGAAAACATGTACAATATGTATATATATATATATATATATATATATTAATAGGGCATGATGAATTATTCATGTGATAACCAATATCACATGAATTATTCATGTGATAACCAAATGTATGATATCACCTCGATCAAAATTCAAAACCGAGATTTATGAACTGATGATGGTATGCACCTTCTTTTTTTGAGGTGGAGGAAAAATACATGGCAAAGAGCTGAAATGTATTGCAATTATCTTTATCCAAGCTGTTTTATAAATCTTAAATGAATGCATGAAAACGAGAGAAGCCTGTAAAACAGAATAATGAGGCAATAATTATCAAAATGATGTTATTAAGGCCAGTTTGTGAATTGATGTGTATATCATTGTCCTACAGGAAAGGACAGGCAGGAAAGGAGCTCATCACTCATTAATATGGCACATCAGTGAAGGGTGAGAATATTTTACCTTTCTCCATTAATTATTGAAACTCTTGCTTATTACGCCATGCTGACAGGTGTCTTTCACCACTGCAATAACCCAGGTTTGAATTGCAGGGTCTTGCTCTAAAAATATCAACCTGAGTTTTGCATATATTAGTATTAATGGAGCTTATAAATATAAATGCTCTATATTACAGGAGATTGTATCTCCTGCTAGACTAAATGTGGTTATTGACCCTCGAGTCGGTAGAGTATCTTTGGTGCCTCAGCAGGCCTCTGCATCTTTCAAAGCCTCTCTAACAATAGAAAAGTTAAAGGAGCTTGTATACTGTAATGGTTGGCCTTTAGATGAAACACCTCATTGATATCCAGTGTTGCTTCTCAGTACTGCAATGACATTTGACAGAGCACCTCTGTGATTAATGCTTCCAAGAAGAGTCTCGGGAATATGTCAGTGTGCATATTAAAACTTTAAAAACAAGCAGTATTGCGAAGCAAATATTGCTCATAGCATTGCTAAGTTTATTTTCTTGTAAGTTGCACCTTGTTGGCTCTATGTACAGTACACAGGCCTTAATGAATTGCATTTCAGATAATAACATTGATCTGTGATATATAATCTTGTTTGTGTCTTGAGGCATAATCCATCACATTCAGTCTGAAAATACAGTCAGTATGTAGATGATTTATTAACGACACTAATGTAGCAATGATCATCACTCAGAATGTGTCATTCTGCCCTATGCAGAAGTGTTTTATGATGAATGGAAACAGCAGCTTTTTTGGTGGGGTTTATAACAGTTTTATTGCTCTTGTTTTTATTGTAAGGTGATATTCTGAATGCCTAATTATCACTGTCGGTAGCTTAAGCACATGGTCAGAGTGTGTGTGTGGGAGGTCAATGGTTAGTGATTGGCACATACACAGCAGTCCAGTCAAGCCAACCAGCAGTTTACATTAATACAATATAGGGCCAGCAACTTCATTATAAACTGAAATAGAACGATATAGATAGATAGATAGATAGATAGATAGATAGATAGATAGATAGATAGATAGATAGATAGATAGATAGATAGATAGATAGATAGATAGATAGATAGATAGATAGATAGATAGATAGATAGATAGAACAGTGACCCGACGACTTTGAAATGAAATGACTGAAATTCGTACAATTTGAACTCGGCATTAATCACTCTCAGTGTGAAAGGTACTTTAGGTTAATGTTGAGTTGGATAATAGTTCTATCATATCTAAAAGATCTCATGACAAAAATGGACTTGTGCCTCTAATGTTTTTTAAAAAATTCACTGGACACCAGAGTGAACTGTATTATTGCAAATTTCGAACTGTAAAAAACAGCTTGTTGTGATCGTTGCACACAGTGCACACATCAATCTACACATCAATGAGCCCTGAAATTCTTTGCCACACAGCTCAGCTCATTTGAGTCCAGAATCAATTAAAATCGGAATATAATCTCCAGTCTTCATTCTAACGATGTCGTGTTGTTTTTATTTAGATAATCAAATTTTAACAGAGGAAGCCAAGAGCCCTGCACATCCACTCTCAGTACACCTACTAACAGACTCACTTCACAACACACTCATTATACAATGCCCAATTATTATTTTATTCACTGTTTAATTAAAAAAAAAAAAAAAAAACACTAGGCGACACAAAAAGGGAGCTGCCATTGCCTAATTATAGGTGACTGCAGTTTAGTGTGTATAAGCAGCTTCTTGCTCCGCAGCACAGGTTGTTTATGCAAATTATTAGCAATTTGTCATTGACATAATAGACTGCAGTATAGTATCAGTAACACTTCTGCTGCTGCTGCTTTCCTGCTGGATCTTTTATCCCACGGTCAAGATATTATTTATAATATCACCCCTTCTTTTTTATCATGATGGCCTAAAATATGTAATGCCTTAGGCAGGACATAGGCGAAGGTCACCATACACTGGTATCTACTCAGGTATGGCATATTACCAGCTTCTAGTAAATACACTAATAAACATTTCATCTGCCAAGTAATATAGTTCCTTAATCCGACTGTAGGCTGTTTGCGGCAACCAAGCAACAAATCTCAACAACATGAAAAATGAACACCAATCATTCAGAATTTAACATTAAAAAGAAAAAAACATATTCCTTTCTATACATTGTCAATCAACAAGACATCACATTTTATAATTGCATAAGTTTGAGCCACAGATTCTCTCAAATGTAAGCAAATAAACACCAACTGGCCATTCAAATATAATACATCCTCTTCTAATTCACTGTTACATATGTGCCCAGTTATGAATAATGAACTTTATTTTCTCAAACATTAGATGTACAACTGCTGAAAAAAGTAGAACACTCCAAACTGTGCTTTTTGGTCTCACTAATTAAAGCATCAAAATATGTACAACTTTGAACAAATTATGATATTTATAATAATGACAGTAAGTAATTATGCTGTAGCAATATAGTCCATTATCTTAACTCTAGGCTGTTAATAGAATTTTATTTGTATTATATGTAGCCTTTGGTTCATTCATGTCATGTGATTCCCAGTTCCCCTCATGTGATCTGGTCATGTGTTTCATGTGACGTGTTCTTATTGGTTGTCATAGTCATGTGTTCCCCTAAATCATATATTTAAGCCTTCATGTTTGCCTTTTTCGTGTATAAAAGTAAGTTGTTGTTTTATGTGCAAGGTCTGATTAACGCCAAGTTCTTGTTTATGGTTTATTGTTTTTTCACTGTAAATTAACTGCACTTTGGTTTGCTACACTATCATCTTTGTCTGCTTCCAAAGTCATTATTCATAACTGGGCACATATGTAACAATGAATTAGAAGAAGCTGTGTTGTATTTGAATGAAATGATGGGCTCCATTAAAATGAGTTCTGCAAATCTCCTTGCAGTATTCATATTGCAGTTTGTATATCACTATGGTGTCTCTAATGGTTAGTGTTACGTAATTGCTCTTCACACAGCATAATCTGGAAATGCTTAAAGCTTTTTAAGAAAGGCACTGTATGTTTAATGCATGAAGTTTGTACATTTGCACTCAGTCTAATCATGCTTTCACCAATGCCCACATGTAAACACTGTATCTTTGAAGTCTCCAATGTCCGATCATAAATTTCACTTCGTCTTAATGTTTATGAATACATAATATATATGATTATTTACCTTTAAAAAACCAAACCAAAAAAAAAAAAACAGTTGTTTATAATATACCATGGTCTGTCTGAATACTCGATTCTTATTGGCTGGAAGGTAATAAACCCGTTTAATGCACAGGTAGCAGCATTATAATAGTTGTATATATATATATTTTTTTTTTTTATGATCAATATTACAAAGTTGTTTGTTAAGGTTTGGGATGATACTGCTTGCACCTGTGAATTACATGATACGACATGTGCAGCTATGATTACATTTCAGCCGACGGAATAAACCCTTCCAAATTAAGTTGGCTCCATATTTTAAAGTCCCTAACTCCCATACGGAGCGTGACAAATAACTCTGGGCTGAGGATATCCCCCGAGGAGCGGGCTGTAAAATAGACCACTCTAATATTCATTCCAGCTCATCTTCTCTTCCAACGCAGACGCTATTAAAACGCAAACAATTTAAACACTTTGCCGCCTACCATTAAAACAAAATGATATGCACAGAATAAAGTGCCCACTGTCCTTGAGTGTGCCTTTGCCGGATCATATTCTCTGTGATTTATCTAGTGCATTCCGCTCACAGCCCTTTAGCGGACATGATTGAATCTCTAAAGATCCTGCTGTAATCTGGGCCATGTTAGACGCAGAGGTATTGTGTTCAGTTTGTTCATGTTGTGCCATTGAAGAGTCGTGTTTCCAACAGCGTCGTATTCCTGCTCACTTAAAGCCATAGTACCACAACCATGGTCAGATATTTGATCGCAAGTCCAGGAAAGGCTGGAATCGATCAATCAATGACATCCGTCAAAGGCCTCTTAGCCGCCAATTGAATCTTCTCATTTTCTTCAGTATTTTCTTTCCATATAGCTCTGTAAATGCAGGGACGATGCTGGGGTCAACATGAACTCCTTGATTGAGGTCCTTTAACCCAAAAGACGTTGGTTCACCATCATAAGTGGGAGATGGAAAGGAATCAGCAGAAAATGTAATCGTTGAGCATTGTGAAGCTAAAGATATCAATAAATGACATAAAGGAAAGGTCAGTCATTTAGAGGAGTCTGGAGTGCATTACATAAGTCTGCTGATAGCCTCCTAATAGAATGCCAAACGGCATATAATTAACATATTGATCTGGAGCACATTAAAGAATTTCCTTATTTCCCTAGATGTTCCTACTAACACTAAGAAATTAAAGATAATCAATACAGCTGCGTTGGTTTACTTGCTTTCACTTAAATGCTTTATAAACAGATTGCTTTTTGTCTGTGTAGATGTACAAACTACATTTCCAAGTCATCAAAATCTTTAATTGCACACATGAAAACCTTAACGTGTTAATGAAACAGTTGCACTCGGCACGAAAAACTTCTTGTCTTGTTTACTAACCTCCTGTAATTTAAATTTATCAGGTACTAAATGCCCCGAAATAGTGCTGCTATTTAAGTCACTGTCATTCTTTAGATGTAAATTAGGCTCATTATAAAATGTGCCTTAGTCAGAAAGCTCATCGCTTTTGTCCTGGTGCAATTAATGTCATGCTGTTACAGCACATGGAAAGCAGGCCGTAAACATGATTTTATTTAAAATGAATGCATTTTCTAGTGATCACGGTGGGAGTAATTTATCAAGTGATGATCAAATGATGGAGAAGACAACATGACCGGGCACATGTGCAGCTGTGCTCAAATGCATTTTCTGCATTGCAGAGATGCTGGAGTCATTCTGCAGAACTCCTCTGAGATTGGGAATTGCATCATGCAAATCGCATTCAGCTAAACATTTTTGGAAGTGTTTGTGCCCCCAGCTAACAAAAATATGTTTTGAAAACATTTAGCTAATGTTCTCATTAAGTTACAAAAACTGAATTATTATTTCTGAATGTTCACTGAACGTTCAAAATGTTCAGTTATTTAAATGTTGTAAAAAAAAGTTAAGGGGACATTCCTTTCTGGAAACATTATGGAAACGTTACTTTTGAGACATGAAGACGCATTTAAAAAAAGTTTTTGTGCAGTGTGAACTCTGCATAAGCAAAATGAATGTACGTTGCGACGACGCTCTTGAATCGGAACAATGGATCCGCATGGAGCTATTCACACCGAGCGCGATCAATCACAGCGCTACAAAGTGCGTTTTTTGTTTTGTTTTTGTTGACCACTGAGTCAAAAGAAAATTCCCACGTCCCCCTGCGATGAAATGAGCCATTCAATTAGATTTTAGCTTACCTGTTGCTGTTTTTAAAAACTGTGTGAACAAGGTAAAAACATTCCATAAACGATGTATAAATAACATTTTTGTGCTAACATTTCCAGAACATTACAGACCAGATTGCTTTAAACGAACATTCTATGGACTACTGTACAGGCACTGAGCACTTCCGTTTTGAAATAGTACAACTCATTTATTTCCAGTTAGGTTGTGTCATATGCTCAAGGCAGCTCGTGGTACGGAGGTAGTTGTGCTACTAGTCCATTAATCTTACTGGAAGAAAGTTTGTTTATAACTTTGAGAGAACCTTTTCAGAACATTCTGAGAATGTTCCCTGTTTGCTGGGCCCTTACCTGATTCCTTCAGTGAATCAGATTTGAGACGAGACGTCTTTGAATGTTAACTTTACAACAAACGTTCGCAAAATGTTGTGCTCCCACATCCAAGCTTAATCTTCTATTCACATGAGAAGTGAACTAAAAGTCTAAGAAAGAAAACGTCTCAGGTTACGACTGTAACCGTAGTTCCCTGAGAAAGGGAACGAGACGATGCGTCACTTGACGCCTTGGGAACGCCCCCAGCGTGCATGCGTCTGAGCATCAATGTCAACTAGTCCAATGGAAAGAATGAGGGTCACGGGCGGGTGACGTCATGACCAGGAAGGGATAAAGGCTCACCCGGTGAAACGCGGCATTAGCTTCAAAAAGTCGAAGCAAGCCGATCACAGGGAAGCAGGAAGTATGGCAGGGTGACGCATCGTCTCGTTCCCTTTCTCAGGGAACTACGGTTACAGTCGTAACCTGAGACGTTCCCTTTCGAGGGAACTCTCGATGCGTCACTTGACGCCTTGGGAACGAGAATACCCAAAACGCCAGAATTCCAAGTACCTGAGTGTCAGTCTGTTGAAACTAAGCACTAAGCACCTGAGAACCTGGGGCAGCATCCAGGTCTAAGCTGTAAAACCTAACGAATGTGAGCGGTGAGGACCAGCCTGCTGCATCACAAACGTCTTGAAGAGAAACTCCAAATAGTAAGGCTTTAGAGGCCGCCATACCCCTCGTAGAATGAGCTCTGACCGCCAAAGGACACGGCAGGTCAGAGTACTCGTATGCAAGTGAAATAGCCTCAACTATCCACTTACTAACCGTCTGTTTAGAAGCAGGAAGACCCTTCTTAGGTGATCCAAAGCAAATAAATAACTGGTCGGACTTCCTCATTGACGATGTCCGATGAACATAAGTATCCAGTGCTCGCACTGGACACAAGAGGTTCAGCCTTTCCTGGTCCGCAGATGTAAAAGGAGGAGGACAGAAAGCCTGCAGCACAATAGGCCTCGGAGTCAAGGTCGGCACCTTAGGGACGTATCCCTGTTTTGGATATAAGAATGCCTTGACCATCCCCGGTGCAAACTCAAGGCAAGTGGGGGAAACCGAAAGGGCCTAAAGGTCTCCAACTCTCTTAAGGGACGAAATAGCTAGCAGAAAGATAGTCTTAAAGGTAAGAAACTTCTCTGAAACCGAATCTAAGGGCTCGAATGGAGCCCTAGACAGGCCTTCTAGTACTAAAGCAAGATCCCAAGCTGGCACCCTAGTGCGAGTTGCAGGCCTTAGCCTCAAAGTGCCACGAAGGAAACGTGTAATCAGGGGGTCTCGACCCAACGATGTACCCCCCACCAGGGCGTGGTAAGCCGCAATGGCCGCCACGTAGACCTTGAGCGTGGAAGGACATAGACCTGACGTAAAGCGCTCCTGCAGGAACTCGAGTACTGTGTTCACAGAACAGTTAACTGGATCCCACTGATGTCGGTGACACCATACAGAAAAAACTCTCCATTTAAGCGCATATAGTTTCCTAGTAGCTGGAGCTCTGGAGCTTAGAATGGTCTCAGCAGCCTCAGCTGAGAGACCACTCTCTATGAGTTGGGCCCCCTCAGAGGCCAAACCCACAGGTTCCAAATTTCTGGTCGAGGGTGAAATATTGTGCCCCCGGCCTGAGACAGAAGGTCTCTCCTGATCGGGATCTCCAAGGGAGGACCGTCTAAGAGATGGATCAGGTCCGCAAACCAGATCCGACTCGGCCAGCGTGGTGCTACTAGCAGTAGGCTTATTCCGTACTGGCGGACTCGTTCCAGAACTCCTGGGAGCAGAGCAACAGGGGGAAATGCGTACAGACGTAGCCTCGGCCACGTCTGCACCATAGCATCCAGCCCCAGGGGGGCTGGGTGAGTAAGGGAGAACCAAAGTGGACAGTGCGTCGTATGCTGAGACGCAAACAGATCCACCTCTGCTTGGCCGTAAAACTCCCAAATTTTCTCCACCGCCTCGGGGTGGAGTCTCCAGTCCCCTGGCCTCAGCTCCTGCCTCGACAGGATGTCTGCCCCAATATTCTGGTCCCCAGGAATATACACTGCCCTCAGGGAGAGTACCTTCCCCAGAGACCACAGGAGGATCTGGTGCGCCAGCTTGCAAAGCGGACGCGACCGCAGACCCCCCTGACGGTTCAGATAAGAGACCACCGATGTGTTGTCTGTACGGACGAGCACATGATGGCCCCTCAGGTCTGGGAGGAATTGCTTCAACGCATTGAAGACGGCCATCATCTCCAGGCAATTTATGTGCCAAGAAAGATGATGACTCCTCCACCGACCCTGAACCGAGCGGCCTTCCATTACCGCTCCCCAGCCGGTGAGGGAAGCATCTGTCGAGATCGTAACTCGATGGCAGAGAGCTCCCAACACCGGACCCTGGGTTAAGAACCAGTGTTTTCTCCATATAACCAAGGCACGAAGGCATCGCCGCGTGATCTTGATCATACGAAGTGGGTTTCCCCTCGGGGAGAACCCTCTGGTCCTGAGCCACCACTGCAAAGGTCTCATGTACAGCAGGCCAAAAGGAATCACGTTGGACGCTGCCGCCAAAAGACCCAACAGTCTCTCGAACTGTTTTACAGTGCGTGACTGGCCTAGCTTTAGCTCTTTGGTGGCTGTCAGGATAGCAGCTACACGAACGGGCGATAGAGTGGCCCGCATCGTCACTGAATCCCATACCACACCAAGGAAAGTGGTTCTCTGTACTGGAGAAAGCACACTTTTCTTGGCATTGAGCCTCAACCCCAACATCTGCATATGAGCGAGAACGACACCTCGGTGCCGAACCGCCAACTGCTCTGATTCCGCTAGAATCAGCCAGTCGTCGATGTAGTTCAGAATACGTATGCCCTGAAGCCTGAGAGGGGCTAGAGCTGCATCCACGCATTTCGTGAACGTGCGGGGTGATAAAGCTAGACCGAAAGGAAGAACCCGATATTGGTATTCTTTGCCCCCGAAAGAAAACCTTAGGAACTTCCTGTGCTGAGGGAGGATGGAGACATGGAAGTAAGCGTCCTTCAGATCTATCGTGACAAACCAGTCCTCGGATCTGATTTGAGTCACGATCTGCTTGAGTGTCAGCATCTTGAACTTGAGTTTCTGTACTGAACGATTTAACAGACGAAGATCTAAAATGGGACGCAACCCTCCATCCTTTTTTGGAACAATGAAATAACGGCTGTAAAAACCCGACTCTCTGTCGGGTGAGTACACCTGTTCTATAGCTTCCTTTGCTAACAGGGCCTTTACCTCTTGCTCCATTACCAGAGCCTGCTCGGGATGCACCACTGTGGGCAGCACCCCGTTGTAACGAGGAGGACGAGAACCAAACTGGATTCTGTATCCTTTCTCTACAATCTGCAGGACCCAACGAGAAATATTCGGCAGAAGCTTCCACGCTGCCAGAAAATTTACTAAGGGAACCAGCCTCTCGAGGCTGGTCTCTGGTGTTATCGAGACGGCTAATTCCGGAGCCTGAAACATAATGGCAGGAACTACCTGAACTGGCCGCTCTAAGGCCCCCCTCAGAGGGCGCGAAACCGATGCTGTGCCGCAGCATAGCATCAGCGACTCGCTGGAGACCGCTGCGCCCTGAAGCACCGAGGGTGGCAGGGTTGGCAGAACGGTCTCGTGAGGACCCCGAAATGGAACGGGCACCGTATAATGAGGTGTACACCGCTCCACTTCGGTCGGGGCTGTCCTCACAGGCCTGATGCATGAACATCAGGACCTTTTTTTTTGAACCGAAGCCTTCTTCGCCTGAAGAACGGTCCTCAGATCCGGCTTCGACTTAGAAGACTTCGGTTGAGAGGGTTGCGTCCGTCTCCAGTCTCTACGTGGAGGTGCACGAGACGCAACACTCTCTTTCTGATGCACACGATATGATGAGCTCGACGGCTGGGGCTGCTCACGCCCAGCAGCCCCAGGGGGCTGGACCCGGCGAGGGATAAACTTTTTAAAAACGTCAGCTTGTTTCTTTGACTCCTGAAATCTCTCGACGACCGCGTGGACTGCGTCCCCGAAGAGACCAGAAGGTTCAAGCGGAGCATCTAATAAAAAAGCTCGATCTTTTTCTTTAATTTCAGACAGATTTAACCATAAATGTCTCTCAGTAGCTACCAAGGCTGCCATAGACCGCCCAATTGCTCTGGCGGTCTCCTTAGTAGCCCTGAGAGAAAGATCGGTAGCCCGACGAAGTTCACGAATATCGTCATGACTGACTCCCTCACTACTATCCAGATCCCCCAGCAGGTCAGCTTGATAAGCCTGGAGCACTGCCATAGTATGCAGACATGCTCCAGCTTGACCTGCTGCCGTATAAGCTTTGCCCACTAACACCGAAGTGGCTTTGAGCGGTCTAGTGGGCAAAGCCGAGGCTTTCAGAGACGATGCGGGACCAGGGGAAAGATAACTGGCTAAATTCTCTTCCGCCTGGGGCATCGCCTCATAACCATACTCTTTCAGCCCTCTTATTCTCGAATAAGTGTTAACTTGAGGGCTGAAAAGACGTGATGAGTAAGGTTTATTCCACGATTTAGATATTTCATTGTGCAAATCGGGAAAAAATGGAAGCCCTCGTGGTGGAGATAATGTGGTGGAAGATAAAAAGCGCTCATCTAATTTGCTTTTAGGACAAGCGCCCTTCTTCTCAGATGGCCATTCAATATTTAATTTCTCTACAGCCCGCGACATAACATCCACCAGCTCATCATATGCTGGGGAAATAAATTGTGAATCTCTTTCCCCCATGTGTGTGCTTTCACTCTCCAAACTCATCGCATCAACCTCCTCGGAGGAAGAGCAATAAAGTAATGGAGGGCTCTCTCCCCGGGCGGAAGAAACCGCAGAGCGTGCTTCCGACACCGGGGGGAGAGCGTTGGATCTCTCGGGTAAGGAAGGAGAAAGAGCCCTCGGACCCGTCTCCAACCCCTCCGAAAGTTCCTTTTGCGATCCCCAGGAATGCAATCTCCGCGCTGCCTCAGCAGACGCGGGTCCTGATCCCTGCGGATCGCGAGCCTGCCCACTCTCTTTATCAAAGAGTGACAGGCGAGAGCGGAGCATGCGAAGCGGTAACATCTCACAATGCTGGCACTCAGCCCCCTCGAAGGCTGAGACCGCATGCTCCACTCCCAAACAAACGACACAAAGCTCGTGTGTGTCCCCACCCGTTAAATAACGCGGGCAGGGAGAAGCACACTGTTTGTACACTTGTTTAGTTTCCATCCTTTTCCGCAACAGACAACAGTAAATAGACAGAGACAAAATGACACAGATCGCTTGCTGAGACACAGAAGCTAATGCCGCGTTTCACCGGGTGAGCCTTTATCCCTTCCTGGTCATGACGTCACCCGCCCGTGACGCTCATTCTTTCCATTGGACTAGTTGACATTGATGCTCAGACGCATGCACGCTGGGGGCGTTCCCAAGGCGTCAAGTGACGCATCGAGAGTTCCCTCGAAAGGGAAGTCAATTCTTATCTTCAGAAGGGCACAGACTTGTTTCAAATAAAAACATCTGATTCCAGAATTTTATTCAGCTGCACTGAAGCACAGAGACGAGAGCGTCGACTCTGTACATAATCACCAGCCTTCAGACTGAGTGCAGGCCTTCAAAGAAATCGCCTTTCTTTCTCTCATCTTGGCCTGAGATTGCTTTTCTGAATGGATGTGCATATGAAAGTAGGTTAATGAACTGTGAAAAAAAGGTCCTACTAGCAAGTGAGTGTATGTTGGAAAGAGATGCTTTCTTGTGTGGTTTATATCTCAAATCACCCTTAATTATATAACTCAATAAGTAGCCTGTGTCCTGTCTCACAAAAAAGGTCCTTGATAAACAGTGTGTACAATGTCGAGAATACAAGGGCAGCCATTTTCAAAATAGTTTAAAACATTGCTAGCATTGGACATTATATAGCCGTAAGTTCCTCGGGATCCTACAAGAATGAATAACTATATTATACAGTGAAGGCTATGCAGTGTTATTACACATTTTAAATTCTGTACCTGAAAACTACTGTTAGAACTACGTGAAAAAACCCGAATAGCACTATTTCATTTGTATCTTTGTTCTATTGTTTTTTATTTGTGCTATTTGTAATTGGATTATTTCTTCTTATTTTATTACTGACTGTTTACTTGTCTTTAGTAATGTTTTAAATTAACATTAACATTAGTAGTTTTTGCTGAAGCATCAAAATTGTAATTTAGAATTGTGATATTTCACTGATACCTAACATTAGATGAACCACTGACCCAACTGGACCAGTAGAAACAATCCTTAGCATTGAGCCACAAATGTAAATATGCGCTGTGCTATTAAATAAAAGATAAAATATGATAGAGCAATAGAATGAACAGTCAAAGCAACAGAGGCTTGTACAATACATTTTAACAGGCATAATTAAGCAGGAAATATATATTTGCTAAACAATTTAAATTAACGAATATGATTCATATTCTTTAGATTTATATCTAATATTTAAAAATGACAAATGCAGTGAAAATACCGGTATCTGTATCGGCAAGTACCAAAAATGAAAGTATTGGTTTCGGCCTTGTTCTGCAAAAAGTATTCTCGTCGCTTCATAACACTATTTTAACGATGTCTTTACTACCTTTCTGTGCCTTGAAAGTGGTAATAACTTTGCAGTCTATGGAGGGGTCAGAAACCTCTCAGATTTCATCAAAAATATCTAAATTTATGTTCCGAAGATGAATGAATGTCTTACAGGTTTGGAACGACAATGAGGGTGAGTAATTATTGACTATTGGGTGACCTAAACCATTGACACATAAATCACTGGTCAGGAAATTAGCAAGAATTGCTTTAGATAAACTAATGTAGCATGGAATAGCCAACTTGCAGACAGCTTTTTATAGGAAGAAGAGTCAATGTTCTACACAATGTTTATGGCTTCAAACAGTTCATGAGCAGATGAAACATGTCTCCCAGTTAGTTTGAGTTTAATATGAGGCCAAATATTCATTAGGGTTGAAATCTGGACTCTGACCGGGCCAAAACATGAGCCTGATGGACTGATGTCTCTGCAGTTTGGGCAGGAGCATTGGCTTGTTGAAAAATAACATCTGATCATTCCTCTTTAGATAACAACTTTACATTTGTGGGAAGCAAGCCATTCTGCAATATTCTCCGGTAGTCCAAAGCATGAAATGACTTTTCACAGCGAAGTAGCTCACCGATAGCAGCAGCTAAAAAGGCTCCCCACAAAATGGCACTCTTCCTGCTTTACGGTGGTAGAAATGCATTTATTATTATATTTCTCACCAGATTTTCGAAGGCAGCGATCTGTAGCATTACCATGCAATTCGTGTTTCATTGTGATTCATCACTTCTCATACAACTTCCCATATTCTGCCAAAACCTTCATTCTGTCTTTGATGTTTTCATGAGACAGCAATGGCTTTTCAATTAGTGCATTTTCCTAAATGTTGCTAATTTCCTGACCAATAATTTGTGGTTAAAATTAAAATCTTAGTGTTTAGCCATTATGCCCAGGAGTGTGCATTTATCTATATCTAGTTATCACATGGTTTGTGTAGTTTGTCTTTTTAACCTTTTACTTAGATATATATAGTTATATATACAGTATATATATATATATATATATATATATATATATATATATAGTTATCACATGGTTTGTGTAGTTTGTCTTTTTAACCTTATACTTAGATATAGTTATATATACAGTAGATATATATATATATATACTTAGATATATATAGTTATATATACAGTAGATATATATATATATATATATCTATATATATATATACTGTATATATAACTATATATATATCTAAGTATAAGGTTAAAAAGACAAACTACACAAACCATGTGTTAACTATCTATATATATATATATATATATATATATATATATATAACTATATATATCTAAGTAAAAGGTTAAAAAGACAAACTACCCCAGGTAAAAAAGTAGTATACTTTAGTGTATTGGAAATATGAATGAAGTACATGAAGTATAAAACAAGTATGCTTCTACTTGTTGTGCTTTATTTAAAGAGTACTTAATATGTACTTTTAAAAAGTATACTTCAAAAAAGATGTAATTAAGTTCAACTTAAGAGTCCAAAAAGTAAGTATACTAATTTAGCAGTAATCAAATTATTTTTTAAATGTACTTTTTGAAAGTGTACTTTGTTGTTAATGTATTTTAAATTGTATAGAAGTTTATTTTTTTTAAGTGTATTAAATGTGACATACTTAGAGTGGCAATTCAGTGTACTTATGGGAAGTATATTTTTTTGGGAAATAATTGTAAGTATACTGTTTTAAAGTGTACTATGATCTCACTTCATTAGAAGTGTGACTTCTGTACACTTTATAAAGTACACTCTAAAATAAGTGTATTTTTAGTGGCATATCAGTGTACTTTCATAAAATATGTTAAAATACAAAAATGTATAGTGGTAATTTAGTGTACTTTTAGTAAGTACGCTTATTTGTAATACAGAGTTAGTATAATTTTTGAAAATGTACACTGATTTCACTTCATTGGTAGTGTAATCTTAGTACACTAACAAAGTGCACTAAAATATAAGTGTACTTTTATTAGCATATCAAAGTACTGTCATGAAATATGCTAAAATAAAAACACTTTTAGTGGAAATTTAGTAATTTAGTAATTTACTGTAGCCTACTAATGGAAAGTGTATTGACATTGTTAGGCTGATTTCTGCTAGGGTCATATGCTACAATGCTGCAAAGACAAGTTCATTTTGTTTATCTACACTGTTACCATCATGTATCAATGCACAAACACTTGATTGACAGAAGAGTCACTTTATGTAACAGGTAAAGAACAGTCATTATTTGTACAGATATTGTATTTACATGTCAATTCAATAGGTCTCAGGGAATCTCGGGACTTCTTGGCAGTAGTACGGCAATTTTCTTGATGCCACATTAGTCTCGTTCAATGTTGTTTGGCAGAGGAATAACATATACCTTCTCCCTGGATTCAACCATGACACATTTGCGTGTCAATGACTCTGGATGGATGGCATACACTATATTGCACTCAGACACTTCATACACAAAGCTTGATGCAATATTAAGTGTTGTGTCTCTGCACAGCTTCCTTCCAGACTTAACAAGCTCCTTGACCAAAACACAGTGTGTTGCACCAGAAACGACCAAATTCACAATTCTGACTAATGTGCCATTCTGCAACTCAACAACAGAGTTGATTCTTTTCTGTAGGCGGTTGTTTGTGTCAGAGTGATAAAGTATTCCATTCACAATGAAACGGTTGTAGTAGGAGGCTTGTTTCACTCTAACACCTATTAGGTCATCTATTGCAAGCATGTGTAAAACCGAGACATCTGTCTGTACTGATTTACCAAAAACTCTGACATGGGCACTGATCTGAACTGATTTGTCACTTGAACACTTTCTGCCCTGTAGTTCATAGAAAAGATCTTTGACATACTCATTAGCATTATGCATAACTGTTGCTCCTTTCTTTGTGAGACTCCTCTCCCTAAGGTACCTTTTCATTATTTGGACAGGGACATGAGTTGTGCCATTGAAATATGTCAACAGGGTGCCGTTAAAAGATTCAAAGGAAAATGTGGACGTGGCCCACAATGGTCCCCAGTTCCTCACACTCGCAGCCAAGTGTGTCATGAGGTGCACATTAAATGACACATTAGCTGTGCCATATAACCCCTGAAACTCCCTGACAAATTTTTTCAATGCCTGCTCAGCTATCACCACCTCGGCCTCTCTGATCCTTTCTTGCAGTAGATGATATACTGCAAAAACCAAAAGGAAAAGATGATTCCAGTATTTTCTGGGGAGGATGCCATTTAAAACAGGCAAAGCATAAAACAAAAGAAACGACCTCCACTCAGACGCCTTCCAGAACTTCCTTTCTTGCATAGATCGTGGTACTCTTGTGATCTCAGTTGGTGGTGAAATTTTTTTAAGCACTTTGTCGATCTGCTCAGTTTGGGTGCCTATGTACCAACCATGCTGATGGTTTGTGGAATCTAACCAGAGAGAAGTCAGCTGTCTTGTAACTCCAAGGCACACACTATGCTGATATTCTGGAACAAAGCCTTGCACCATTTGAAATTTGTCTAGTTTCATTAGTTGACTTGGGCCTTTCACTCCCATTATGGGCTGCTGAGGTGTTGCATTCATGGCATTGTCAAAATGCTCAACTTCTGTACGAAGACGAGGTTCAGGAATAACATATGGATAGGAGCCTCCACCTCTGTGGTAACAGAAGTCACAGCCATAAATGCCATTAAACTGCTTCTTATTTTGGAGAAGTGGCCTTGCAACTGAATCTGCACTACATACAAGTGCATGCACCTTTGCAGTGCAACCATCTCCCCAGGTGATCCCATTACTTTGAAGTTCCTGTAGCTCTTTTACAAATGGAAATAGGAGAGTCTGTATATTAGGCTTGCTCTCTCCAAACCAAAGACAAGGAACACATATGTTGTTCTTCCTGTCTGTAGGGTGTAGTTCTATGATTTGGCACTGAATAGGCCATATTTGGCATCTAGAGCTTTTAAAAACAGGGATCCCATCACTGTTCCAGATCAGACTGATGTCATCATCACCTATTTCACCACTATCTTTAAGCCTCCTATACTCCCCTCCACATTGCACATCACAAATTAAACCTGGAGTTGATGTATGTCTTTGGATTTTGATGTTGGGATTTTCCAGAATCTCTTTAATTTGCAAAGATAAACTGATAACCAAAAAATATGAACCCTTTTCTAGACTAGCATCCACATCAAATTCTGCCTCACACAGAACACACTGTGTCAAACCACATTCTTTTGTTCCAATATAATTTGAACACTGGTGGCAGTAGAAATGGGGCACATACTCGCCATATTGGCCATAGGATTTATGGAAGAGATACGAGGTTGCTGGTATCAGTGCAGGGAAAAGTTCATGAAAAATCCGTAAAAGATGGTCCAGAGCAATCCCGGTCAAGTTATGCCTCAGGACGTAAGCCATTAGAAGCAGCAAACTTTGACCTTTGGTAATTGGTGCTCCAGGGTACAAAAGGTCATCTCCACAATTTCCATCCTACAAAATGACACATTGAGATTAAAAAAGCATTCAGTACAATGAACAAAACATTCTCAAGTATTCAGGTTTATCAAATCTTGTCACGTTTCTAATAATTAAAAAATGCCCTATATGAATGACACAGTTCACATTAACTTTGCTCTACTACCCGAGCAAAATCTAACACGAGTAAAATATTATAATTATTTGTGATATGTTATTTGCTAAATATGATTACACATGAAATGTATGCATTATTCTGGGAACCCTTGGGATCGAGCTCTTGTGCATATGACTTCATCTAACCATTTTTAGTTAAGTATTAGTCTCTGATGGGTTTTGATAAGTTGTCATCACTGAACTTACATTTACAGATATTTTAGGGATTCCTTGTGTGTACTTTTGGGTGGTCCAACACAGTATCTCAAATATTTTTTGAGTTCAAACATCAGACCATATAGTAAAATGCTGATGCTGAAAAATTACGTCTAATCATCACTATGATCAATATTTTCTAGAATCTTGTGCCTTGCTGCACTCTTTGGGCATGGTTTTATGTCAGCCAGAGATCTCAATTCAGCTTTATTGTGGCCTGCTGAGCAAAATTGAAGTGCCTGACATGAAAATAAAGTCTTTTATTCTATTCTATTCTATTCTATGGCAGAGGAATGAAATTTGTTGTCCAGATTGTGTGCATCAAGTCATCATAGCAAATCAATCCTGTAAAAGATAAATTAAACGCACAAAGATGAACGCTAAGTAATTGTAATCTTACCTGTGACGGATTTGGGTTGGGTCTCTCAGCCTCTGGTCCTTGCATGGTCTGGTGCTCTCCTATATCAACTACATCGTCCTCAGCAGCTGATCCATTCTGAAGTTGGCACAAAGTGTGTGGCAAGTTAGTCACTGAATCAGGTGTTATTTTTAGGTATTGAGTGGGATATTAAAGCACTACAAGTAAAGCAATCTATAATGCAAATGCTAGCCTGTAAGTAATTGTAATCTTACCTGTGACGAATTTGGGTTGGGTCTCTCAGCCTCTGGTCCTTGCATGGTCTGGTGCTCTCCTATATCAACTACATCGTCCTCAGCAGCTGATCCATTCTGAAGTTGGCACAAAGTGTGTGGCAAGTTAGTCACTGAATCAGGTGTTATTTTTAGGTATTGAGTGGGATATTAAAGCACTACAAGTAAAGCAACTTGCTCCAATTGCTCCACTCTGAAATTTGAAAAATGCGTGAGCTAGTTTGTTACGTTGTAGGAGTCAGTTCCTCTAAATACAAAATATCAATAGACTAACATAGTGAACAAATGTGTATTACCTGTGTCCTGACCTGCATGTTTTTTTTTTCATTCTGCACACTATTGCCACTAACCTATAGGTTACTACTACTAGATATTTTGTTGTACTACACTCTGCCCCATATTGTATTACACACACACAAACACATATAGACAGAAACCCACTTTTTGGCCATCCTGAACAATTTGGTATATGATTTATGTGAATATCATACATTGTTCCATGACTGTTTTGTTATTACTGGACATAAGTTTTCACACAGACATCCGGTACAGACATGGGTAGTTCATTACATTAGCCTATAGACCTTATGTAGCCACGCCCCTTTTCAGCGCTGAGCTCGTTGTCTTTTGACTTCCGGTCTGTATTTTCACCGCAATCTTGCATAGTTATGAATGAATGAATCAATGAATGAGTTATAAGGAATGAATTATGCATTGTTAGTGTTCTGACCTTACTGTCAGCTCTCTTCCGTTTTCCTGCTGTTGGCTGCAGTGGTGCATCATGGTGAGCTGGAAGCTGTAAGCAAAACAATTGTCACCATCCATGTCAGTGCAGAAAATAAAATCTAACCAAGTGTAATTAATCTTATATTAAGATGAAAACATAATTTTGGTATTGTTTTAAGTATAAAGACACTTACCGTGCTCTCTTGAAAAATAATTTTGACTTTATTGAAGAAGACTTTGACTTATTTGAAGGAGTCTTATCAAGAACAATTTGCTCAACGCACTGGGAGCCACATTTACTTGTTTTCGGGATGAGAAGTCAAACTCTTCTTAACCCTTGTGCTGCATTAGGGACATTTTTGGTAGTATGTGTGGATGTCTGAGAGCAATGTGTGTCTGCATTGACAAAAGTGTGTGTGTGTGTAGGGCCTAAATATAATACATGGTGTTTAGGCGAGTGACAAATCACAATATCCTGAAGGTCATATTTTACCCTTTCTGTCTACTATCTCTCTCTCTGTGTGTGTGTCAGTGGTGTAGGATGTGTGTGTAGGCATGTGTGTGTGTGTGTGCATTTAGCAAGAGAAAGCGGCAATTTCAAACTCGACAAGATGAAGAAAAGCTAGTGGGTCTGCAGACACCCATGACAAAAGGAGGAGGGGGTGCAGTTTCTGCCCTAACAAAAAAAAAATAATAATCTCCACCACCTCCTCAAAATGTAGCATTTACATCTGTAAGGAGCATGCATTGCAATTCTGCAGCTCCTGCAAATGAGCTGAAGAATGACCCCATTTTGTTTTGAAGTTTTGATATGTTTTATGTTTATAGAATTAAATTATTTATAGAAAAAATAAAAATTCATGTTCATGGTGATCTTGTAGTTTTGCTTTCTTTCTAGAGCAAATTTTGATGTGTAGTGATACAGGCACAGGTTATAATCACCTAGTAGAAATCAGGAAAATGTTGCAGTACTACAGATGTTTGCAGTATGTCAATTATATGATAAATGGTACCAACTGGTGGAAAACAGTAAATATTTTACCCCAAGACTTGGTAATGACAGGGTATTTGAATAGAAATTATGATTTTATGATATTATGACAGTGGGTTCAAAAATGGATATTTTAATGAGTTCAAATAGGACCAAATTTGTCCCTATGTGTGATTATTTATTTTTTTAAATCTGACATAGCACATAAAAATAAAAATGCACCAAAAATAATGTTGCTGCTAATCTTTGACATATTTTGACATAAAACAAGGTTTTCACTTTGCATTTAGTATATGGAAAATAATTACATTTTTGTGTTTTTTCCTCTTATACAAATTGATGGTATCGCCACCAAAACGGGTATTTAAAGGGTTAAAATCCTGAAATTAAATAAATATTTGGTAGTTATGATGAGGACTGATGCTGGTTAAAAGATTTAACTTGGTAAAAGTGGAAAATAATAATAATATATAATATTTTAGGCAATGTTTAATATGTGACCATTTTTGGTCATTAATGCACTCAACAGCGTAAAATATCTATTGCAGCACAAGGGTTAAATTAAGTCAAATGATTTTACGAGAAAGAGCTAGGTAGGTCTGAAAACAATACCAACTACTTTTTTGATCTTGATATAAGTTTAATATCAGATGGTTAATTTTTTATTAGATAAGCAGTTTTTGCAGTGTGTCAAAGCAATTTGGGAATTAAGCTAGTTTTTTGGCTGAAAACATTACACGTTGTAATCCATGTAATGTCATAATCATAAAAAAATACTTTACATCATCATATATGCTAGCTTACTTCTCTGTCATGACATCCTAAAATTCTGTCAGGGACTTCAACACCACTGCTGCAAAGGTACTGCTTGTACTGTTTATGTCTTCTGCCTTTTCCCTGAAACAAAAGACAATTTCAAGACAGTATAGCTAGCCTATAAGATGGTGGAGCTAGCCTACTACTTATCATGAATATCAGGTAGGCTTTCTCCATTGCTTGGCCTGCTACCAGTTATTATCCTATTATTTACATTATTATTAGTACTGCTATTCTAGGGCCTTCTTTTTATTATTATTATTGTAGTAGTAGGCTGACCATAGACATCATATATGATGTCTATGAGGCCGACTACTACCATAATTATAAGAAGAAGAAGAACAAGAAAAACATATCAATAATATAAAATAATGATACAAATTATAATTACCTTCCTGTGTCTGTATTCTGTTGTCCTTGGTATTGTCTTATTAGTGACCAATAAGTAGGACTTGTACTTTGATTATACAGGTGGCATATTTTAATAACTATTGTTGACATAGGGATTGTTGTTGAGCACTGCAACAGATCAAGATTAAAAAATCCAGACTAGCAGTAGATGCTACGAATGGACCCAGAAATTGGACCTACCCCCACCAGTCGGTTCCCACATCCAATCAGTGTGCGCAGCATCATCGACATCCAATCACTATGTAGAAGTTTGGGCGCCAATTAGCTACACAGCTACAACATAGCCAAATAGTAACGGTTAATGTTTGAAATTATTCATCACTGATACTCAGGCGATAACAGGGTAAAGTTAGCACAATGTATGGGTTGTTTTATTTCGTAGACGGGTCCGTTATTGCAGATAGTACATCTATTATACAGGATGCATATATAAACGCTGGTATTACAGTCACCTGCAAGGAAGACCTCCAGTCCCAGGAAGGCTGGATAGAGGTGATTTTACCAGCTAAACGCAGGCAAGATCCGAAGCCGGTTGCAGCCAAACTGCTGTTCATGGCGGGTAAGTTCTAAAACATTGAAACTATTCTGAATACTCTTTGTAACATAACCGACTACTGTCATGTAATTTAACGTTACTGATGAAGTGCTTGAAACATAGACTGTAGCAATAAGGTACGAGAGGCTGTGCTCAGCTGTGTCGTTAATAAGTAGCTAACGTTAACGTCCGAAGGCACGACGCGAAGCGAAGCTTGCCTCGAGTACCTTATTGCTTTTATAAAACGGTTACCACACAATATTAAAGTAAAAAAAAAATGATTAGTGCAACTTTCATGAAGTTAAATCAATAAAAGCATTCCGCTAGAAAAAAAAAAGTCCCTGACCGTGAACAACAACCGTTCCAATGTGTAGCTAATATGCATGAAAGCTCAAATAAAAACAACAAACCGTTCTCAAACTTTGTCTCATTCGTTTTATTTTTTACCACACAATATTTGTGGAATTCCCAGACACAAATAGGCATATAGCTTATCTAGGGTGACTATATTTTGATTAACGTTACCAAAAACCAGGACACTCGGCCCGGCAAACAGATACTCAAATGATACTCGAAGTTTACTCAAAGATGCCTACAAGACACAAATTCAGATAGGCTTCTCAGAGGTTACTCAACATGTTTTATTATGACAGGTTTCAAAAATAATGAATGAAATAATGATAGAAATAATGTCTCTTCTGTATTAGAAAAATACATATATAAATAATAAATAACTAAAAAAAATACCTCCAAATTGAACAAAAATAGCTCTCACTAACTTACAAAAACGAACTAACAAAATATATTTCTATCTCTAGTTTTCTTCCTCTTTATCCTGTTTTTCTTCCTTGTCCTCCTTGTTTGCCCATCTATATTTTGCTGTATAGCTGATCTTTCCCAGCAGTTTTTTGAAAACCAGGACATTTTCATCACTTTATAAAAAACACCCAGGACAGGCAGTGAAAACAGGACATGTCCTGGGAAAATAGGACTGTTGGTCACCCTCGAAAACGTTCATTCTTTTGTTTATTCCGTTATTTTCTCTCTGCACTAAACTAAATATTTACATAGCCTAAATAAAAACACAAGGGCACACATTTTGATAGATAACAGTTAGGTCTTAATCTATTTTATTAATGTCATTAATTTAGTTGCTAAAATGCTGCCTAACAAGAGATAATAACCAATACATATTTGATAAATAGATAATTTTGTAGAAGTCTCTCCAAATTGTTCCTCAAACCACTTATCCATCGTCATGATGCCACCTAGTAAATAGAAATTTACTTTAAACATTTTAGCCTTTTTAATTCTTACGTTTTTTAAAATGTTTTTTTCTATGTTTATGTTGATACATGTGGTTGCTAAGGGCGCATTCCTGACTTAAAATTATTATTTTTTATTAATAAAAGGTCACATTGAATTTGTATTTTATGTGTCTTCTTCACAGAAAACTACAAAGAAGTAGTCCAGAAGCGTGTTGCTTACCTCAAGGGGGGGGATATATGGTCTTCCTTCGGTCAGTCTGGCCAGGAGAAGGGGGTGCTGAAGCAAGGAATGACCGTAAGCTTGATTTATGACTTAACAGTTATGGAACATTGTGTTTCCAGTTTACAAATAATGCTGTGTCATCGTAGAATATGTTTGCCATGGGAGTTACATTGTGAATTTTTGCAGACTTTTCCAAGCTGGGTGCACAAGCATTTAGCAGATTTAGCCAGCAAATATTTATTTGAAATGATAAATATTACTTAAAAGACTGAAACAAATCAAGTTAGCTATTTTGTAACGCCAGGCATGTTAAGTCAAGATTCAGTCTCCTGTTACAAATACTGTCAGAGTGATGGATGGATGGATGGAGGTGGATTCTTGGAAAGTGTGTCGCAATATGAAGAAATGCACTTGTACAAGCTATTAAAAAATGAGTCTCTGCAGTTTCTTAAAGTGGTGGTGTGGACATTTTCAAAATCATTCTCTTAAACAAGATGTACGTTGTCAGTCTGGTTCACAGATGGCCAAGATGGGCGAACAGCTCAAGAGGGACCTCAAACGGCAACCTACAAGACAACAAAGTTCTACTCCTGCTAGATATCAGTCTGATTCCGACGACACATGTTGTGATATTTTTGATCCACCCAAAAAACGAAAAATGGTAAGTTTTAAAATGTAACTGACTTCATCAAATAATGAGCAGTGTTCCACAGATAATTTTACAGAGTTTACAGTGGTGGATTATAGCCTATTTGTGCTGAAATGCATGCACTAGCGCACTTTGTGCTTGAATTGAACAGTACCAAATTCCAAACCCAACCTACAAACCAATGCCCTTGGTGGTCAGGGTAAAGCTTGTGATGTAGCAGAACTGCATTTTTGTGAAAATTAGTTACTATTTAAGAGTGTATGAACTCTGTTGATTTCTTCACACACTCACACCATGAAAATTGTGTTTTGGCGTGTGTATGATTAGGAGTGTATAGCTGCCCTTTTTGTTTAAGGTAATTAGGTTGATGTTTTCTGCATAGGTGACTGACACCAGTGAGGAGGAGGAGGAGGACGCCATCCCTCAGGCGGAGTCTCAGCGGCCAGGGACGGTGCCTGCAGTTTTTGTTGAAATGGATGAGGACAGTTTGAAGGCTCTGAAAGGTGGGTGGGTGTATATGTATGCTAGTGATGCCAGGGTTATCTCTGCCACCACCTGAACCCTCCCATACACCTGCAGTCATTGTCATTGAGGTCATGAAGTCAACTTTATGAATTCAAGACATGCATCCCACTGTTAATTTGAAGAACATGCATGTTACATGTTATGTCTTAGAATACAGACCTGGCTTCCCACATTACAAATTTGAAAATAATCCACTTAACTCAAGTGGTACGGATATAACTACAAGGCCTCTAGCAGAGTGGCGCAGGTACCAATACTGTGACCACAAGTGTCATACTGCTTTTATACATCTCTTCCCCTTCCATTGCGATTAAAGATTTAAAACTGCGTTTTCAATCATTTATGTAGACTTATTTATTTCATCCACTTCAAGAAATAGTTGTAATCTTCCATCTCTGTTGCCAAGCATCGCAACATATCAGTCAAGAGAAGGGTCCAGTGAGACAGGCTATATGGTCTTATTTACAGACGAATTTGCAGCAGTTGCTTGCAGGGTTCCCTCAGGTCATGGAATTTTTGTAATATCATGGATTTTCAGGAATAGTCAGGAAATTTGTTATTTTTTGGGGCAAAGTCATGGATATCAGGGATTTTTGTTTTAGCAGTTTAAAATTGTCTTGCCAAAATACATTAATACAAATATATTTCCACACAAAATTTGTGTATATCTGGTTATTAGCTTTACTGCTTGCTTGAGCAGTTGTGGTTAACCCAACTTTCAAATTCAATGACCATTTATTCATCTCCCACTCTAAAAAGTAAAAGATGCTTGAACGCTACGAGGGTGCTTTGAAATCTTTGGTCAGTTAGTTTATTGCACCATTCATAGTTGGTCATGGAAGTTAAAAAAAATTTGTCTGGGAAAGTAATGCAATTTTACATTTGACTTAACTTGGGAACCCTCTGCTTCTCTATACCGTATATACCCGAATATAAGACGACCCTGAATATAAGACGACCCCCCATTTTTTCCAGACTTATTTTTGGGCGGAAAAGAGACACACACACACACATATATATATAGATAGAGAGGCACGCGCGCCCTGGAGGGAGGCTGTCACGCGCTCTTTGCACGTGAAGAGCACGTGCTACAGTGATGTTTCCTCGCGCGGACCGCTTCACCTGTTTGTCTGAGGTAGCCTACTTTTGAAATATAATCTTATACAAATATGTTAAACGTTTAAACTGCCCATTCTAAGTGGGTTTTGTAACTTTTCTTAATTTTGTTTTACTTTATACACAAATAAAGTAGCTCACGGAAATGCTTGGCAAGTAATTTCTCCCTTTCCCCCCGTGATTTGTCTATATCGCGAATATAAGACGACCCCCCATTTTTCAGCCTATTTTTAGGACAAAAACCTTGTCTTATATTCGGGTATATGGTACTTCACAAGCTAAACTGAACATTCGCCCTACTCCATCTTCATACTCAATAATGGAATTACTGCCCTGTCACTTTGGCCTCTTTTACACTGTCAGTGAAATGTGACCCAATTCCGATTTTTTACTCATATGCGACACAGATCGGATGTGTTCTATGACCGTGTAAACAGGAAAAAAACGCATGCATTCGGATATTTCGAGATCGGTTTCAGGCCTCGTTCATATGTGGAAATAAATCAGATATGTGCCAATGCGACTGTCATGTAAACAGGCAGATCGGATTTTCCGAGGCATTAGGCTGCGTCTCCACGGTTTAATGACGAGAGAACCCCAGATGCGCATCTGCGGATGATGGACGGATGGCCCGACGAAACATTGTGTTGTCATAGGAGAGGAATGTGGACACACGTTGACACAACATATCAAAGGTTGGCTTGCTCATCCTAAAATTTCAGACCCACTGCGTCCTCGTTAAAGCCCGCCACAATCTCATGAAAGTGCGTATATTACACATTTTTTTCCCCCCACGTGCCATTTACGCCAAAAATAGTTTTTGCGTGCATGATACGCAGTTTATGGCGTTAAATACGCACGTTTACAGTGCGTATCATATGCAAGCAAAAACTATTTTTGGCGTAGCCTATAAATGGCACGAGAAATAAAATTCGTGCTATATTCACTTTCATGAGATCGTGTTGTATGTTCCCACCAGTCCTGAGATCTCGCTGCGCGTTCGTCCATCTGTGCAAGAAGACCCCTTTAAACATGCGCGATGTTTCAGTCAAGTGTAAACACATGACTCGGATATGGGTCACAATTTAAAGAACGTGTAAACGGACGGTCCAAAAAATCGGATATAGGCAACAAATCAGAATTGGGCATCAAGACCTGCAGTGTAAACGAGGCCTTTGAGTGAGTGGAACATTCATGTCAGACATGCATGCTAGCGGTGAAAAGTATGAGTAAGGATCCTCATCCAATCAGAAATAAATAAAAGTTAAATCCAATGTAGCTGTTGTAAAATGACATTTAAATAGGTGCTATTTTGTGTCACAATGTGATACTTATTCTTTGTGTCATAATGTGATACTGACCCTTTTTATACTATATCCTTATTTTAGAGCTACCAGGACTGGTGTCTTCCCTAAAAACAGTCCTAAACAAAATGGAAGATTCACCTTCGTCTTCCATGACTTCCAGCCAAAGCGAATCACCGCACACTGGCAGTCACACTGGCAGTGAAGAAGACATGGTATGATTTCAAACCAATCCTTGTCTTTGTTATGATTGGGTGCAATAAACCTACACACAATAAATCTTACTAATCTTACGTACGTGGAGGTACGGTTTGTGTTAAAACACTTGAAACCAAGACACGTGCCAACCTGCCCTATAGAGAAGTGTTTGTAATTTACCTTTTGTCTTAATCTGCTTGTGTGTTTTCACAGGTGTCATTGGGCAACTCATTAGTGCAAGTCCCAAAACGCCTCTATCAGAGGCTGAGTGGGAGGAGGATGTCCCTCTTCACACAGGAACTGGCCACATTGGTGTTTGGCAGGGAAACTTTGGCCAAGGCAACCCTCACAGGGAAAGGAAAAAAAGGCGAGCTGAAGGAGCAGCTTGAGCCAGAAAAAACAAATGCAATTATAGGTACAGTAATGTCATAGTTATGAACCCAAATCCATTGTCATGATTGATTGACAAATCCATTACCATCAATGATTCTATTTCAATGTTATACATCTTGTTTTAATTCATGCCCTCTTTCCTGTTTTCACAGATGCAGTGAGGGAGCGATTCCCCAACACCGAGGTGGCAGAGATCCGGGCCCTTCTACGAAGGAAGTGCAACAATGAGAGCTACAAGGCCTCTAGTAATTCAAGTCAGAGCTAGATGTGCATTGTGTAGTATGTTGTTCGCCATTGTTCTGTTCCCGGCATTTCAGAGAAAGTCGACTGTTCAAGGTTCCTCCTTTTGCCAATAACTGCTTTTGTATGTTATTTTTGTGTCAATAATAAAGATCCTTTTCTAAAATGCAATTTGTAATCTGTTGATTTAATGCACTTGAACTGAATTGTAATATAATACACTTGTAGTGTAATAGCAACATTCATGCTTAAGTATAACAAAATGGGGATAAAAGTACAGATAAAATATACTTCAAACAATTTGTTTCTACCTTACAGTATAATAACATTGCACTGAAAGTACGTGTCTATGATGTTTAGATTGTAATTGAAATTCACTTCAAAAACATTATTATTGTCATAGTGGGACACTTTAAAAGCACTAAATATAGTTAGGAAGTGCATTTGTAGATCACTTGAAATATTACAGAGGCATACTAAATTAACATAGTTTATAGTAATTATAAGTATGATAGCAGTATGCACAAAATGTACTTAAACACAACTATAATTTGCACTGCAATGCCTTTTTAAGTGTATTTTTATTAGAATGGCGATACAATGCAATTGTACTGTAAGTGTGCCTAAAATCTTGATTTTCATTAGTGTATTTTAGTGCACTTGAAGTTTAAAAAAAGTTGTTCCATTTTAGTATACTATTTACACTTGAAGTGTAGTCAAATAGATGTTAAGTTGAAGTTAATACATAATTTAATACACTTAACTATACTTGGATTTGACGAAAATAGTACAAAATGTAGAAAATATACTTAGTACACTTTATTAAAGTATATTTTTAATAGAATTATTTTTCACCTGGGACACAACTACACTGGACTACACAACTACACAACTACACTGGACTAGTTATCACAACTATATTATATATATATATATATATATATATATATATATATAATATAGTTGTGATAACTAGTCCAGTTCACCTCTCTTGGAGATGTTGGCTTTCACTAAATGTTTCACTCCATAACACCAGAGCCATTTTCGCTGGACATTTTGCATTTACATTTTCCACATGCCAAAACTAAATATGCTTTGAATGAGATTGTGATCTGATATATGCACATATTTGCCAATTTGTTCAGTAATGTATGCAGATCTGTGCCTATGATAACTATATTCTAGTGCCTTGATTTTGAAATAAAAATAGGTTTTTCTGCAGCATATAATGTTAGCTGCTGTA
The DNA here is from genome assembly GCF_029890125.1 of Rhinichthys klamathensis goyatoka. Classification (NCBI taxonomy): domain Eukaryota; kingdom Metazoa; phylum Chordata; class Actinopteri; order Cypriniformes; family Leuciscidae; genus Rhinichthys; species Rhinichthys klamathensis. The sequence continues at coordinate 206,026 of NW_026606955.1, read as the reverse complement.
ATATGGCCCACTGCTGCATGTGGATGACGGGAAGATCTGCAGAGGTGTCAAGCTACAGGCCTGACCTTGACAGAAGACAGAGAATGAGACAGAAAGAGACAGCAATGGTCTGGTCAGCAAGCATACATCTGTAATACTATCACATCAGGGTGCCATTGAATCCAGGCGGGTCTTTTACGTGAAGGACCAGTGCTGGAGACTTAATCGGCTTTGTATTACAGTTTTTCTCAATTGCTAAAACACTAAAACCCATTGGCTGAACACAGTTCTCAGTTGCCTGAACTCATTTAGCTAATTGTGCAGTCTGTTGTCAACCTTAAACTATTTCACATGGCAAAACACAATTTGCAGATCTTACTTAGACTTTTCAGCAAAACGCTAAACACATTCTCATTCTCAAAACATATTCTGCACTGTAATGCACACGTCATCCATACTGGTAAACACAAGTGGCAATGATCAAATACAAATAGAGAACAAATGTCATTGATTAAACACAACCACTCAAAATTGATTTAACCTGTTTCAAATGATGCCCAAAGACAAGAAGAAGCTCACTGATCACGTTTACTCCTTTGATTTTTGTCCCTTTTAGTATTGTATACTGTAGTACAGTGCATTGTAGGCTGTATACTGTACAATTAACAAATTACAGTATATGGCCCCGAACATCGTTACTGTAACAGTACCATTTGTTACAGTACTGAATGCTCAATAGATTTTACTGGTTGCTGGAAGTCTTTTTTTTTACTTCCTGCTCTGCTACTGTTCGGACGCTCTTGCTTACTGCTCCGCGCTTTGCTCTATTGCTTTTATATTTTTATATTTTATCTCTTTTTATCACCTAATTTTAACTTCAGATAATCAGTACAGTGCTCAAACGCTTGGATTACTACAAAAAAAAGCAGAATTATTTTTACTTGACCAGCCTCCCACTGAAAGCTTACATTCCGGGGAAGAGAAAACACAACAGTCTACACTCATAAAGGATAAGAGAAAATGCCTCTTCTGGAATCTACTTGCTGCATTAACTGCCAGAGACTTTTACAAAGGATTGTAGTTCTTGAAACAAAGTTATTTGTGGGACCACCGAACCAGACGGAACACACAACAGAGATCAGCCATGGACGCCCTCAGCATACAGCCGGTGAGTCCCATGCATCTAGTACTCCTCGACAGGCCATACTGAGTGTAGAGAAACAAACCGATCGACTTACAAATCGGTGGCACAAACAGGGAGCGAGACCCAAAGGCACTCGAGACATCAGATTGTCACGAGTATCACATATTGCCGCAGTAGCATCCTCTACCCCAGATACGGCTCTGACAAGGATTGCAAACACTGGTCTCCTACCACCGCCTATACATCTTGAGAACAGATTTGAAGTATTAATGAATGTAAATGAGAAATCCCCAAACGTGATGAATGTGATCGAACACAGACTGAATCAGCCAGTAGCTAACACTGCTAACTGGCGCTCAAGGTCGAGCAGACAGCGGCACTCAGCTCAGAGCGCAGCCGAGCACAGGACTCTGATAGTGGGGGACTCGATAATCAGAAACATTAGTAGCAGGGATACAACTACATGCTGCCTTCCACAAGCAACAACTTCTGATGTAAACAGTGAACTTGAGAACATTCTGATGAAACATAAGACTGCAAATCGACTCATCATTCATGTGGGGAAAAATGATATTCATAAAGAGCAGTCAGAACTCCTTAAGAAGGATTTCAATGAACTTTTTGAAACACTTAAAAGACTGAAAGTTCAAACATTCATCAGTGGACCACTACCAGCAAGAGGAACAAACAGGTTTTCACGGTTGCTTGGGCTTAATACATGGCTCCAAAAAAACTGCTATTTAAAAGGAGTGAACTTCATTGACAACTTCAATCTTTTCTGGAGTCAGAGGCAACTGTTTCAACAGGATGGGCTCCACCCAAACAAACTTGGTTCAAGAGTGCTAAAGGACAATATCTGCTTCTCCCTCAATCATCCTTCTGCAGTGTGTGCCAAACCACTCAACCTGAATGGCACACACACACCTGGACACAGTATGAATGACCACAGGACTTCACTTCAGCACCTGAATGGACATGCGGTTGACACGTCACACAAGGACAATGATAACACCATGCAGCCACAACAACTTCTGCTCACGGACACAATCTCTGCTGAGCCCTGCCCACAGCGCTCACCACAGACAGAATGTGACATATTAGAACTGCTCCAAGATTCAGCACCCAAGGACGACTTTCTGGAAAACAGCCAGGGAAACCAGGACAGCATATTACAGCCGATAACACCAGAGCAACAGCCCGTCTCACCAGACACATTTTCTCTATCTCCAGCATCTCCACTTCTGTGCTTCTCAGAGAAAATGGAAGAACTGGTGTTTGCTGGAACCAAACTATCCCACTCTTTTGCTGCAAGCCCCCAGATGTCAACCAAAAAACGGCAGGCCCCACATCCACCAAAGCCTGCAGGCCCAGCTCGCCCTCCCCCTCCTCCTGTGAGAGCTCTTCGGCCTCTGCCACAGCGCCAGGGCCCACACCCTCCTCCAGCGGCCCGAGGTCAACCAAAAACAACTGATACCAGCTCTCAGTGATATGTGTCGGGTCTCCGCTATGACAACAGTAACTTTCTTAAATGTTTACATAACAAGCGGGAACCCAGTGTGCCTGTATCTTCCTCTATTGCTGTTCGATTACATGATAGAAAGTCTAAGGCCTTCAAAAGCCGTACAGCAAACCCATCTAATCTGGTGCCTATTACACGCCAAACTAAGACTGCTGTGGGGACAAAAAGTAAGACTGTTAAGTTAGCACTTTTAAACATCCGCTCACTTAAAAATAAATCACTTCTAGTCAATGACTTAATAACCACATACAACCTGGATTTTATGTTTCTAAATGAAACCTGGCTAGAAGACAGCTGCAGTGCAACAGTCCTCAATGAAACATCTCCTCCTAACTTTACTTTCATGAGTGTCTGCAGAGCTGTAAGGAGAGGTGGAGGAGTAGCTGCTCTTTTTAAGGATGTCTATCAATGTAAGCAAATATCATTTGGTAATTACCCGTCTTTCGAATATCTGGGTATTGTGTTAAAAGGCGTTCCACGCATTTTACTTATTATTCTTTACAGGCCTCCAAAATACTCTTCAGCCTTTGCTGAGGACTTTACAGAACTGTTATCAACAATTTCCTCAGAGTTTGACTGTTTTGCTATTGCTGGAGATTTTAACATCCACATAGATAATACAGAAACCAATATGGCAAAAGAAATCAAAACTGTTTTAAAAACTTTTGACCTGATTCAGCATGTACACGGACCGACACACATTCGTGGACACACTCTAGATTTACTTATCAGTAAGGGTCTAAACATCTCATCGATTGTTATTAAGGATGTAGCACTGTATGATCATTTCTGTATTTTCTTTGATATATTGATCTCTCCTGCCATTGAAGCTAGATCTGTATCTGTCAAGAAGAGATGCATAAATGAGAACACTAGTGTACTATTTATGAAGGCTATATCTTCAACACCAAGCTTATCTGCTGACTCTGTTGATTTTCTCCTTGATTCTTTTAACTCAAAAGTTAAAAGTGTAATTGATGATATTGCTCCTGTGAAAGTCAGGAAGAGTGGTAGACAAAAAGCACCTTGGAGAAACTCAACAGCAGTGCAAAATATGAAAAGACAATGCAGAAAAGCAGAGCGCATGTGGCGGAAGACACAACTTGTAGTCCATTATAACATCTACAAAGACACCATCCATGCTTTCAATATGGAACTAGGCAAAGCTAGACAGACTTTCTTCTCAAATATTATAAACAGCAACTTAAACAACACACGCACTCTTTTTGCTACTGTAGAGAGACTGACAAACCCCCCAAGCCAGATTCCCAATGAATTGCTCTCAGACAGCAAGTGCAGGGAGTTTGCTTTGTTCTTCTCCGAGAAAATCAATAATATCAGAAAGGTGATCAGCACATCATTGAGTTGCGCTGGGGTCAGACAGATCAGACCACAACCTGAGAAAGCAGCTACTATGTCTGATTTTGATGAAATTGATGGCAAAATTTTAGAAGAAACCGTACAGCACCTTAAAACATCAACCTGCGCCCTTGACGCACTTCCCACATCTTTCTTCAAAAGTGTGTTAAACTGTTTAGAAGCAGATCTCCTAGAAGTGGTAAATGCCTCACTTATCTCTGGGAATTTTCCAAACTCCCTGAAAACTGCAGTTGTCAAGCCCCTCCTGAAAAAGAGCAATCTGGATAAGACCATATTAAGCAACTATAGACCGATCTCAAATCTTCCTTTCATAGGCAAGATCATTGAAAAAGTTGTCTTCAATCAGCTGAACAAATTCTTAATCTCGAATGGATACTTTGACAATTTTCAATCTGGTTTCAGATCGCATCACAGCACAGAGACAGCGCTCATAAAGATAATAAAGGATATTCGCCTAAACACTGATAAAGGCAAATTATCAGTGCTGGTACTACTCGACCTCAGTGCTGCATTTGACACTGTCGATCACGACATACTTCTTGACAGGCTGGAAAACTGGGTGGGGCTTTCTGGGATAGTCCTAAAATGGTTCAGGTCATACTTAGAAGGGAGAGGTTATTATGTGAGTATTGGAGACCATAAGTCTGAGTGGACATCCATGACATGCGGAGTCCCTCAAGGCTCAATTCTTGCGCCACTCCTATTCAACCTGTACATGCTCCCAATGAGCCAAATAATGAGAAAGAACCAAATCTCTTACCACAGCTATGCAGACGACACACAGTTCTACTTATCCCTATCGCCTAACGATTACAGCCCCATTGACTCCCTGTGCCAATGCATTGAGGAAGTAAACAATTGGATGTGCCAAAACTTTCTTCAGTTAAACAAAGACAAAACTGAAGTCATTGCGTTTGGCAACAAAGATGAAGTTCTCAAGGTGAACGCATACCTTGACGCTAGGGGTCTAACCACTAAAAATCAAGTGAGGAATCTGGGTGTGTCTCTAGAGTCAGACCTTAGTTTCAGTAGTCATATCAAATCAATAACTAAATCAGCATACTATCATCTAAAAAATATTGCAAGAATTAGATGCTTTGTTTCCAGTCAAGACTTAGAGAAACTTGTGCATGCTTTCATCACCAGCAGGGTGGATTATTGTAATGGACTCCTCACTGGCCTTCCTAAAAAGACCATAAGACAGTTGCAGCTAATACAGAACGCTGCTGCCAGGATTCTGAGCAGAACCAGAAAATATGAACACATCACACCAGTCCTCAGGTCTTTACACTGGCTCCCAGTTACATTTAGGATTGATTTTAAAGTATTATTACTGGTATATAAATCATTTAATAGCCTAGGACCTAAATACATTGCAGATATGCTCACTGAATATAAACCCAACAGATCACTCAGATCATTAGGATCACATCAGCTAGAAATACCAAGGGTTCACTCTAAGCAAGGAGAGTCTGCTTTTAGCTACTATGCCAGCCGCAGCTGGAACCAGCTTCCAGAGGAGATCAGATGTGCTCCTACAGTAGTCACATTCAAATCCAGACTCAAGACACTTCTGTTTAGCTATGCATTTACTGAATGAGCACTGTGCCACTGTGTCCGACTGTTTGTACTGTATTTTATTTTATTTTTTATTCTAAACTGTTTTAATTATTCTTATTTCTTTTGATTATTTTAATCTCTTTTTATTCCTAACTGTTTTAATTATTCCTATTTCTTTTTATTATTATTATTATTATTATTATTTTTTATGTAAAGCACTTTGAATTGCCATTGTGTATGAAATGTGCTATATAAATAAACTTGCCTTGCCTTGCCTTGCCTTGCCTTGGTTGCACTTGCAGGTTCATATCAACAAAGAACAAGAATTACAGTATCAAACAATAGAACTGACAAAGGAGAAGTTTGTGAGATGCAGGGCACTGTACTGTAAAAATAGGGGTACAAGGAAGAAGAACAAATAAAATTGCAAAGAGCAAAGCAGAGTAGTAATTTCTGATCAATTTTGCGCTACTATGATGTTTTCATTCATCAAAAGACAATGACGGACAAATATGAAATTTGTTTTAAGATTAAAAATGTACTTCTCCCTGAAATTTTGATGGTACAGTAATGTGTCACGGGTAAGTCTACAAACAGAATAGCCGTCCGTAGATATCTTTCGAGAACTGTATGTTTTGAACAATGTGTTTTCTATTTTTTGGTGTATTGTTTACTGACTGCTTGATAGTGTATATCATTTTGATCACTTTGTCTATGATTTGAGAGCAGTGTTTGATTTTGAACACAAGTAAAACTGTTTTGAGGCGAAAGTTTCATTTTGCAAGAAGAGTCAGAGGTTTTGTAAATAGTGCTTGAAGATGAGGTTTTGTGTTTAATGTTTTCAGAAAAAGGAGCAAGGATTCAGAAATTGTGTTTTAGCAATTGAGAAAAACTGTAATATAAGAATCAGCTCCCCGGTGACTGAAGCAGGCTGGTTAAAACCCTCTGACATCTGATACCCCTTCCATTAGCTTTGCATTGTATGTCTGTGTGCAAAAGGATGGATGGATGAAAAAGTTAAGGAAATAATTAAAAAATAATAATTTAAGGACATTTATTTGTACCTTTCATACACTGTAAAAAAAAATCTGTTAAATTTACGGTAAAAAAACTGGCAGCTGTGGTTGCCAGAAATCTACCGTAAAAAATATGGTAGCAACATTTGAGGTTTTACAGAATTAACTTAAATTTGCAGTAAAAAAAAAAGTATTGCATTATCTGATATTTTAATTTACCGACCTATTGAAGTACTAATATCTGTTTTGTACCATTGTAATACACTGACACCCACCAATCATGGTGGTGAGAGACACATGAATCAAAGCTTATCACAAGCAGCTTTTCCACAAGAAAATTAATGGTAATAAATAGAAGCTGCAGTGTCATTTACGCAAACACTAAACACCATCATGAAAACACATGACATTTGTAAAATGCAATAAACATAAATTTAACAACATTAAATGTAACATAAAACCCTAATGTACATAACTGATTAAAAAAACCTAAGAAAAACTATGAAGAAACAGTAATTTCAACAAAATACATCAAATGTGAAGTGTCACGCAGGGAATTGTGGGATTTATATAATTAGTTATTTTTCAATTCCAAAAACTGTAAATTTAACTGTATTTTACTGTCAAATTACATTGAATGTACGTTTAGATCTATCGCTGTTATTCACTATATATAGTACAGAAACATTCTGTTAACCAATTAACAGTTTTTCACTGTCTATCTTTTACCGTTAAAATCACGATAATTTTTTACGGTGTAGATATTATTCAGCTCAAAGTGCATGACAGGTAAACAAAAACATTATTGCTAAATAACTGAAGCTAGCTAACTAACTAAATAAAAACATGCATACATATATACATAGATACAATACTATTTATTTAAAATAAGAAAGCTTACAAGTATTTTTTCATCGTGAATACCTATAAAAAATGTACCTTTCATAGATAAGATTCAGCTCAAACTGCATCACAGATAAACATAGAAACATTTTTAATAAATACAAAATGATTAGCTGGATGGAAATAAGGAGTCCCCTGCACAGATGCCTGATCCATGGGCCGAACAAGAGGAAAAGAAGCGTAGCTTTCAGAGGAATAATCCTCGAACCAATGATCACTCATTCAGCAACTCTGCACAAACCCACAGACACACAGCTATATTTAGCTCGAGATCACTGCACCACCTGCTGAAGATTAATGGCCTGTAATGGCAGGAGAAACTGCAGGTAAAGACATGGTGGGGATGGATGATGAACAATTGGCACTCGACGGCGCAAACAAACACGGTTCCTCATTAGAGGCTTGATCCAGTTCCCTTTCACATCGCTAACTTTGATAAAGACCCACTCAAACAAGTAGGTCTTGTTCTATGTTCTGATTAAAGAGACTATTTGTCAGGTTATGCCTGTAACACCTGCACGGGAAGTAATTAGAAAGTGCACATAGGAGAATAAATATTATAATATGAACCACTTTTTTTGTATTTAGCTCACCTCTGTGCACCGTTTTTACCATTGCATTTAAAAAGTTGCATTAAAAAAATTGAAGGCCTAATTGTTATGGATCTATACATAGCTATACAAGATCCATACAATATTTTTATATATATTTAAGAAAGAAGTCTCTTATGCTCACCAAGGCTACATTTATTTGATAAAAAAAATGCAATAAAAACAGGAATATCATGAAATAATAACATTACACTTGAAAACAAAATCTGTTTTGTATTTCAATATATTTTAAGATGTCATGTATTCCTGATTGCAAAGCTGAATTTTCAGCATTATTACTCCAGTCGCAGTGTCACATGATCCTTCAGAAATCATGGAAATATACTAATTTGGTGCTCAAGAAACATTTTCAGATAGTTTAAATAGAATGTTCAACACACTTATTTGAAATATTTCTTTTTTCTTTTGATAAATGTATTGCATCCTTGCTAAATAAAAGTATTAATTACTTACCCCATTAACATTTTTTACCCCAAATAGGTAAATGGTTATATATGATAAAAAAATACCATAATTTCTCGGGATTTAAAGCAGATTTATTTCACCATGCAAGTACTTATCAATAGTTCCTGCCAGTTCTTTGAATGAGTGTCATTGCTAATCCACGGTTAATTAACCAGCTGCTTTAGCTGTCAATACAACTCCATTAAAGCAACACTTAAACAAACAAGCTGCATTAGCTACAAACTAAGCATAGATTGAAAAACTCACTGATAAAAAGGCAGTATATGTTCTGTGGATTTGTGACAGAAATCACCCACCTCCCAAAATGCATGCTGATAGCTGTCAGTGCATTTACTCTGCTGTCTGCCTCACTGCCAGAGAAAATCACAGTAATTAGTGATTCACAGAGCATAACATTAATTACAGTGTAGAAGAGAAAACAAACAAACTATGTTTTAAATGCCCATCATAGATTTGATCTTTTAAGCAGCATGACTATTAAAATTGCATCTGTATTCTGTTTATTCTGTATACCAATAGTTGTATACATGCACTATATGTAATTGTAATGATAGATAGATAGATAGATAGATAGATAGATAGATAGATAGATAGATAGATAGATAGATAGATAGATAGATAGATAGATAGATAGATAGATAGATAGATAGATAGATAGATAGATAGATAGATAGATAGATAGGGTAACACTTTACTTGAAGGGGTGTACATAAGACTGACATGACACCTTCATAACCATGACATGACATATGTCATGAATATGAAGTAGGGTTTATGCATGTTTATGACAACTGTCATTAAGTGTCTTTCGCTCAATAATTACATTTTGAATGCAAATATGACATTGTTTAAGATGTTTTTGTTATGACATCTTGACATAAACCATAACATCATAACCTGTCAGTGTCTTTGTCATGACAACTTGACATTATATTAAGTTAAACTGTCATGTGGTTGGTTTTGACATTGGCTGTCATGTGGCCATTATAACTGTGTCATGAATATTTTTCGTGACCTCAACTACAGTGGTACAAATTGAATTTGTCATTAAACAGTTATAATGGCTTCATGACAGCCAATGTCAAAACCAACCACCTGACAGTTTAATGTAATGCTAACCAATAAAGCTAAGTGGTTTCTTAAGTTTGATAATTAATCTGCTATGTCATGTTTATGACAGGTTGTGTTGTCTTAGTAATGTCAAGTTGTCATGACAAAGACACTGACAGGTTATGATGTATTGGTTTATGTCAAGGTGTCACAACAAAGACATCTCAAACAATGTCATATTTGCATTAAAAATGTCATAATTGAGCGAATGACACTTAATGACAGTTGTCACAAACATGCATAAAACTTCCTTCATATTCATAACATGTGTCATGTCATGATTATGAAGGTGTCATGTTAGTCTTATGCACACCCCTTCAAGTAAAGTGTTACCATAGATAGATAGATAGATAGATAGATAGATAGATAGATAGATAGATAGATAGATAGATAGATAGATAGATAGATAGATAGATAGATAGATACTTGAAATAACTTATTCATCAAGTTAACATAATACAATTGGACTCAATGCAACAGGAAACACATCAAACATGCTGGAGGAAATATCATACTGTGTTCTATTACATTAAGTCACAGCAGATCAAAAAGAAGCAGCTAGGGGTTAGTGCATTTTTAATCATATTACTCTGTGACAGTAGATTTACAATGACAAGGCCTCTTATAGCAGACATGCAAACCACATCCTCTGTCGTTTCCTTGTATGATCACATGGTTTTACAGTACAGTACGTCAAATGATCCTGAAAGGACCTTTAACTGGAAGCAATGTAACACGCAAAGGCTTCTTCAGCAACTTCTTTAATTCCATGTCTATTAGGGATGCACGATATAGGATTTTGGCCGATATTCGATATGCCGATATTTTCAAACTAATTTTGCCCGATGCCGATACCGATACCGATATATTTGTATTTTTTTTAAGTGCAAAAAAAGCTTATTAAAGCTTCTATTATTGTTCTCAGTCAAGAGCAGTGAGTGATTTCCTCTGTGTTTTGTTGTTTTATTAACATTAACGGGATAGTTCTCCCAAAAATTTAAATTGTCATCATTTACTCTCTCAAGTTTCTTTCTTCTGTTGAAATTATAAAAGTTATTTGGAAGAATGTGGCTAACCAAACAGTTGCTGTACTCCAGTGACTTCCATAGTATATTTAAGCACAAGAAAGAAATGAATCCAGGTTTGAAACAACATTAGATAGACAGAATTTTTATTTCTGGGTGCAGTATCTCTTTAAAGACAAGCGGCAGAATATTATTACTGTCTCTTTAAGAACTGCACGCGAGTAACGCGACGCGTCTAATATACACGCATTTGACAAGCAGATTTTCTCAGTTTGCTTTCACTTTAGACATAACCAACTTTGTTTATGTAAACCTTGTGTGTATTTGACAGTATCAGCGCAATAAGACTCGAAAGATTAGTCCAGTATGCAGGCGCTGTGACGGCTTTAGTTCCTGTGAGCGTCGGGTGTAACGCGCTCAGAAAAGCGGATGTTAGAACAGCGCATCAGCACGTGAATGACAGGTTTACCTAGCAAGACTTTGACGCACATGCAAACAATGAACTTTTGTGAATTGCGGTGTCCCGTGAGTGTAACTCTACCTCTGCGTTTACATGTGATGTGATATGAATGTACGTCGCGTTGTACAGTATGTTGAGATGAAGGCGCCAGAATTGAACTGATAGAATGCACGATACTATGATTTTTCTTCAAAAGCAGATAGTGGAGACATTTTAATCGTCCACAATCAAAAACCGTGAGACGCACGGCACACCCCTAGTTGGAAGTTTAAGTTGCTGGCGCTCATGCTTCGTTCACGGTCGTCACGTGCGCTTAGGAAACACGCCACCCTATCGGCAAGGCTCATCGGCAGAAATATTCATATCGGCCGATGCCGATGATGGTCATTTTAAGCTTTTATCGGCCGATACCGATGTTGTCCCGATATCATCGTGCATCCCTAATGTCTATAGAAGACTTAAAGGAAGGTTAAAAACGGACGCCTTGCACTATGACAAGGCCCCGGTGGAAAGGTTTATGCCTGCAGTTTAAATAACAAAAGTCTGTAAAACCCCATGACTTCCAAATGAATAAGTTCATAACTTCAGTTCTGAGTTAGCAAAGCACTGTTAGAAATAATTCATACACTGATGGGGCTAGTTTACACTTAAACAGCACAATTATTATGTTTCATTGCTTTATATTGAAAGAAAGACTTACCTGATAAATAGTGACATATAATGTAGTGTATTACATTGTTAACTTCTCCAAGGCCAATGTCGTTCAATAAATGAATCATGAAATGCAAGTTGTATTATTTATTTGGATAACTAACTTCCTGTTAGGAATTGCATGAAAAGCACTAAATGTAAGGTCTAAAAACAAGGTTTTGAGATGCAAAAGAATGGAGTCAGCGTTTATCTCAAGTGTGCCTATTAATGTGCATGGATCAACGAGATGGATTGGTGAGGGAATTTTCCATCCCCCGGACGATTCTGCATTCTTATAAAGCGAAATAAGAGCACTCTCGGGTCACACCGCATGATCTTTAAAGCTGGTTTTTGTATTGATATCAAATGAATGCAATAGCTGAACTGTGCTTAATGACTTGAAATGATAGTCCAATTAATATGCCTCATGAACACAGCAGTTTTTTCACATCATCGTAACCACAATAGAGCCTTCTTTGGACGCACTTTTCAACCTGATTTAAACTCAGATTTTTTATTTTTTTTTATGAATGTGATTTAATGTAGACTATGGTTTCTAAAGTTCATAAAGCTGTTTTCAAATTTCATTAAACTATTGTTCCATTAAATTCCTTCATCATCTTCCTTCAAGTTTTGACTTGATCTTCATTTTTTTTAATGGATTGCAGTTTTGTATCGTAACTAAAAATTCAACTAATACAGGCAAGGCTATAAAAAGCTGATCGCAGACATCTTTGTACCCAGAATCCCTGCTGTCAGCTGCCTGTTATTATCCACCAGCGCTCCAGACCACTTTGATTCAAAACGTTTATTATTGTTATTATGAGTTTTACCATACATTTACTGAGCCATTTGATACATTAAGGGAGATGATGCACTTTAGTGGATCTTGTTTGTGATTTGTTGTAGCCAGTGGTGCTCTGGAAAATGTGATATTTTTATATGCAGAAAATAATGTGACTCTTTATTGATATGTTCAAGAAAATCGTGCATGCTGTCTAATGAGGAAAGCTGCTTATATTTAATTTTGGGATTTAACTGTTGACAGCTACAAATACACAAAATCAATGGTCAGTGTCAGAGATCTGTGGAATGTTCTCCTGTCTGTCACAAACTAAGTCAAGGCAGATGTCACATGCTGTCTCACAGATATGTGACCCTGGATCCCAAAACCAGTCACAAGTAGCACGGGTATATTTGTGGCAATAATAGCCAACAATACATTGTATGGGTAAAAATGATCGATTTTTCTTTTATGCCAAAAATCACTTGGATATTAAGTAAAGATCACGTTCCATGAATATATTTTGTAAATTTCCTACGGTAAATATATAAAACATTATTTTTGTGAGTGAATGGTGCACAATCGCAGACATAAATGGACAACTTTAAAGGCGATTTTCTCAATGCTTCGATTTTTTTGCACCCTTAGATTCCAGATTTTCAAATAGTTGTATCTCGGCTTATTTATTCAGCTTTCAGATGATGTATAAATCTCAATTTAAAAAAATTGACCTATGTGGTTTTGTGGTCCTGGGTCACATATCTGTATTTATACTGTATTATTACACTATTGCTGCTTTTACTGTATTGTTGATGCAGTAAAGCTGCAAATAAATGAGACTTCTTTCAAAAGCATTATATATATACTGTATATATAATTAATTTATTATAGAGAACTTACAAGTGTATGTATATTTTCATTTTTATTAAGTTGGTATATTTTGAAGTGCAGTATGGAATAATTAAAATCTTTAATTTCTTTAATAATCTTTAAAAATCTTTCATAGTTTAACTCTTTCCCCACTAGCGTTTTTAAAAAAGTTGCCAGCCACCGCAGCATTTTTGATCATTTTCACAAAAATGTCAAGGTCCCCAGAATAGTTTGTTGTATAAATATCTGAATATGAAATATGAATATATGAAATATGAATCTGCTTCTTTTTTTTATTTTTTTTTATCATTTTATTCTTTATAGATACTTTAAAAAAACACTTGAATGTGGGGATGTTTAATAAAAAAAATAAAAAAGTAAAAGTTGAGAAAATTGCGTTCTTGTCAAAGACTACAATGTGCATACAATGCTACTATTTATTGCTCGTTTCTGCTTCTTTTTTGCCTGTGTTTTGATCCGGAGATTCGGTACTCTTTCAGAAGGTGTGTAACAGCGCCCCCTACCGCATAAGTAATAACAGTGAAAACATGGAAAGCCAGAAAAATCTGTCAATGGCGGGGAATGGTTTTGATGGTTGGGTTAATTTGACAGTACTGAACTTAGTTTAGTAAGTAAGTAAATAAATAAATAAAATAGGTATAATTAGAAAACTTGTTTTTATATATATATATATATATATATATATATATGAGCCCGTTCTCATCCCAAGGCGTAATATACTGACTCTTTAGCCAAAGCGTCTATATCCCACGCACATGGCACCCTTTAGCGTCATATGAGACGCAGATATATGGCGCCTCCTAGTGGTCTAACCCTAACACTACCCCAGACCTAAACCTACCCAAAACCGAAGCGTGTTATATTGACGCTAAAGGGTGCCATATGCGTTGGATATAGACGCTTTGGCAAACAAGTCAATATATTACGCTTTGGGATGAGAATGCGTTGTATATATATATATCAGGATAGTCACAATGAATCAAAATGAATGATTATTTATTTGGGCTAATAAAATTACTCTTTTTTTACTTCTCCCAACCAGTGCAATTCATATATTATATTATATTATATTATATTATATTATATTATATTATATTATATTATATTATATTATATTATATTATATTATATTATATTATATTCTTATGCTGGAATGCTCACACCATCTCTTGTGCCCATCATAACTGGCATCGGAGGGATTCCTGGAATAAATCTTAGACTCATCTGTCACAGCATGTTGCTGATGTTTATTTCCTTTGAGCTCAACCTCAAACTCCCACATTCCCTTATTGGACCCCAGTCTGGCAGCTTTGTCTGCTTCGATTTCCATGACAATCTCCAGCAGAATGAGGAATAACAAAGGGGAAGATAAATGATTGTACTTTGAAAAGAAACACAGAATGCAGTTCATTATGATAAACTATGGGGGCAGCCATGTGATTTGCCACCAAATTGGCAAACTTTGGTAAATCCAGTGAACAGTTCTTCCTTAAAATGTGTGACCCTTAACATTGTTTCTGGTTGTTTCCTTAAAAAAAAAAAAAAAAACCTTGCCAGTTTTGTGTGCAATATGAAATGATAATAGTCAGACAACCTGTGGTCGGTCTATAGACATGAGTTTGAGAGTATGAGCCAGATCACATTATTATTTTAACATTTATCTAACAAAACTGAAAGTGTAACTTTGTAAATGACAGATGTTCCAATTCTGTGGAAGTTTCTGTGTGGGCTTAAAGGGTCATTCTTGATTAGAAACAGAACTCACTAACAAGGGCTGTATGTTGAAATGATGAGTACAGCTTTTGGGTTTGAACCAAGAGCATTATCGGTGAGATTTATTGCCGAACAAGTGCTGCCCTTGTGCATTGCTGTTTTTAACCTAAATAATATTCGGTTTTATGATAAATGGAACTATTTTAGCAATCTATTTAAATTCACTTACAGGACCATCTTCGAATAGTGCACCTCTGCAGTTCTTCGTAGAGTTCCATAATCTACCTTTAATATAGACATTTATACTTAGTTGAAGCAAAATCATTTTGGACTGCTTTCAAGCAATACTCCATTAGAGGAAACTCTTAAAGGAACGAGACCAGTCTGGCAAATGAAGACAAGGCCTTTTGAAAAAAAAAAAAAAAACTTTTTACTTTGGATTTTAACCCTGTTGTTCTGTATGTAAAATGCATTATCTCTTACTTACAGTATGTTGTCAGGTTAGTTTGGCATGTATACTGTACAATCATGTACAGTATTTTTTTTTACCTTGCTTAAAAGTTTGAAGGTTAAGTCCTTGTGTCATTACACACACACACACATATATATATATATATATATAGATAGATAGATAGATAGATAGATAGATAGATAGATAGATAGATATACACTGAACAAAATTATAAACGCAACCCTTTTGTTTTTGCCCCCATTTTTCATGAGCTGAACTCAAAGATCTAAGACTTTTTATATGTACACAAAAGGCCTATTTCTCTCAAATATTGTTCACAAATCTGTCTAAATTTGTGTTAGTGAGCACTTCTCCCTTGCCGAGATAATCCATCCCCCTCACAGGTGTGGCATATCACGATGCTGATTAGACAGCATGATTATTGCACAGGTGTGCCTTAGGCTGGAGACAATAAAAGGCCACTCTAAAATGTGCAGTTTTACTGTATTGGAGGGGTCCGGGGGGTGACCCCCCCGAAAAAAAAAAAAAGGTTGTTGATTGTGGCCTGTGGAATGTTGGTCCACTCCTCTTCAATGGCTGTGGGAAGTTGCTGGATATTGGCAGGACCTGGAACACGCTGTCGTATACGCAGATCCAGAGCATCCCAAACATGCTCAATGGGTGACATGTCCGGTGATTATGGCGGACCAAAAAGAAAAGGAAACAAAAGATTCTCCGCCCGCCCCTCCACCGGTTCACTATCTCCTGAAGAGCAACTTGATCCACCTCTGGGTCGCCCGTCTCAGGGTCGTTTCCACCTCCGCTTGCCTCCTGGTTTGACAGCGGCCTGGACGGGCGGGGTCGACTTTCTGTGGCTTGCTCCACGCTGGGGCCTGGTTGACAGCTGCTGACCTTGGCGACGAGTGGACGGAGGGTCTGCGGCTGGCGGACGGGTGGGAGCAGCAGCGGTCCTCCGGGGCAGGATGTGTCGGATCGCCTCCGTCTGCTTCTGTGCGCGTCGCCGAACAACCCAACCTGGGACAGAGGGGCATCCAGGAACCTATATTTTTCGGTGTCCCAAAGACCGGACGAAAACTTACAATCCTTGGACGGGAGGTGTGGATTATCCCACCAAGAGGAAGCGGACGCTGGACACAGCTGCATCGCAACAGCACGCTCCACTGGTGGGATATCCACATACCCCTTAGCTGCCCCGCCACTGAGGGTGGTGAGAGGGGAGGAACCACTAGGACGGCTTCTGGCACTATACGGTGCCGTCCACGTTCTAGTAAGCTCCTCATGCACCTCCGGAAAGAAAGGTACCGGGGCGGCGCACTGAGAACCAGCACGGCCCTCCCCGAGAAACCAATCGTCCAACCGGGAAGGGTCGGGACGTGGTGGAGGGTTCCACGCAAGAAAGCATAGCCGCCCATTCTGGATCGGACTCAGGCAACGCTACGCTCCCGAGGGTGGTAAGCCGAATCCTCATCTCCAAAGGACTAAAGCTCCCCCTCCGATGCTGCGACCGACATCTGATCGTCAGGTGGAGCTCCAAAGGAGACGACTGGTCGTCCATGAGAAGGACAAGCACGCTCTTTTGAAGGTTCCAACGGCGGCAGCGCTTGTGAGGCGTGAGCCCTCACGGTGATCCTCAAATCACCCAGAATAGACACTAGATCGGGGCATAGGCGATGGGACTGCACCTCCCTTGAGGTAAGCTAAGCACTGCCATAGTCATATTCCCTCAATGGGAACATTAACTATTTTCCAAACAAAAGAGGCATCTATTGTGGCCGTCTGCTGGCGCCAGGCATCAGACATCCTGAAAAAGGACTCAGTGTCACACCTGTGTTGCTCTTTTGTGAAGAAAAAAAAGAAAAATACTCTTTCCACAAAATCTCAGTGCTGAGGCACCCAGGGAATGGCCGCAGTGTACAGCAGTGCTGTAAACACTATAGGGAAACGCCCACCGAAACCGACACAGAAATATGCTTGCTGTGAGAACAGCAGTTGTGTGAGCTTAAGCTCGCAGCCACTCGCTGATCGTGCTGTCACACCAACACTGAAGAGAGAGTCTTAAAGGAGTCTCCAACACAGTAGCAGTCTTGTAGATTCAGAAGACAAACAGAAGCTCGGCTCCGAACTGAAAGACAATGAGTGCGTGCGCCCGCTTCCTGTTTATACCCGCGCTGCGGGGCGGGGCGCGTGACGTGATTCACGCACGCCAACGTTCATTGGCTCGTTCTGTAGACACTCGAAGATGATAGGGCTCCCTGAAGTGATCCCAATTATGTTGTCACGTCGACGTTACGTCGAACGTGAGTGACTGAAAGGGAACTGCAAATGAGCTATAGTTCTGCTTAGCAAGTTAGTTGGAAATGTTTCATTCACACCATTTCCCTGTAGTCTTCTATTCCTTACAGCATCATCAACAAGACCTCATATTAAGACCCCAAATTAGCAACACATGACTGTTCTTCCCATGAGCAATAGCTTAAGTGTTATGCCAGTGAGCTATTTTGGTCTCTATGTAAGGATATTGTGTCCCCCATGAGCATATGACTTTACAAAGGCAACATGGGAGGATATTATGTGTGTGTGTGTGGGGGCAGCGCTGCCAAGCTATCTGTGCCAGAAAAGTGTCTAGACTAGCACTTCCTGTATGAGATGATGTCAAGAAATTATAAGATGACTGAACTCCATCTAAACAGGTCATATCACACGGATATCACAACTTTTAAGATAAAAAAAGTTCATTGTACCATGAAGAAGTAACTTCGAGGTCGGAAAAGGGTATCTTATAAATATAAATATAGAAAGTAAGTAAATAAATACATGTAATATAGAAATGTAATATAATTGCATTCTTGTTGAATTACTTCCTAAAATGTAACAATCATGCTGAATTTGAAAAGAGCATGCTTATTGAAAGCTGTGCATTTCTCACTCAGGCTATTTTCGGTAGTGATATTACACCCCGCGCATGACACAAACGGACAATTAAATGTCACAGAGAGAGGAACAATGTCCCATCGAGTCCAGAGGGCAGAAGCATCGGGTTAATAGACTCATGACATTTAAATTAGTGAGTCACAGCCTTGTTTCTTTAGACCGCCAAATCCTAGTTTGAAAATAGTTCCCCCCTCAACTACATATACTGTAGGTCTTGAAGAAAATTCAAGTGGTACTTGGTCAAAATGCAAGTGTCTAGTGGTGCATTTTGTGAAATACGCAACAGTTGTTGATAGTGCAAAAGAAATGCTCATTTATCTCGCTCTGATTGACAAATGCAGCTTTTGCGTAAGTTTTGCCGGGAAGACTCAATCATTATGTCACCGTTTACCTTCGCTTTATCCAATCGTGCTCTAAATGCTCGTAGTAAAAGGTCGAAACTTACACATGTTTGAGTTTGCAGATGCTGAAGCTTCCATTGCAGAAGCAGTGAAGCTTCCATTCACCTCCATCCTCCCCTCCACCACCAAGATGTCCCTTCTCCTCCACCCTCCCCAACACCAACACCAGGATGGTCCCGTCTCACAGGGGTGGGGGGGGTGGGGTCGGCTGCGCCACTGCCTTCGTCTTCAGGCAGGACATGCAAGATTCCGTACCCTCGGAATGCGAACTACGGACGGGGCCTACGCCAAATAACTTTATATCATATTATGCTTGCTGAGCTGTTAATAAATGTTTACTGGTAACGGCATTATTCTCCCGAGTCTTTCTGGTAGAACTGTGAGTTCAGCTGGTGCAAGGTAAATCAGTTAACACATCTGCTTGTATGGCAAAACACAACAAATTTGAGTAATATGATGTATATTTTGATGCCCTCGGCATACCCTGTGGCTTTAAATGTAATATTTACCACCATGCATGTAACTTTCTTCATGTGACAATTGCAGCTCAGTTAGGACTAGCTTTTCCCAAGCAGCGTAAACGTCTTTGTTCGTGTGCCATAGAGCATCAGGGATATTAATGAGAGCGGAGATATTGGAAGCATAATGCATTAGTGTATTTAAAATTTAATATGCCTTGGGCAGGTAAGTCTGGAGGAAATCTACTTCTAATACAGTACCATTAAAAATTAAACAAGATTGACATGGGCGAATTTAGTTTTTTATTTTAAGTTATGAAAAAAATGCTGTATTTAATTGAGCATGAATCTGGAAGGAAGCTTTGCCCTATTTGTCCTTTGTGCCACAATTAACTGATCTGCATAGAGACTTGTGAAATGAGGAGTTTGAGCTACCGTTAAATCCTTCAATTCAATTACGTGAAAAAAGAAGCTATTTATGTGTAATCCAGTGGAAATTAAGCTCCATAAAAGCATTATGGCTTTCTCTGTGCCATGCCAGTGGTGGTAATCTGCTAACTGTAACTTATACAACTGTTCATCAATTATTTACAGAGAGGACTAGGGCAAGTTTTCTAATAGCATACACTAAATAATAAATATAAGCCCTTCTATGACTTTTCTTTCTTTTCTCGGAAGCAATGCCTGGACAGCTAGAATCAAAGATGCAGAGTGTTGTCCAAGAGTGCCGAAAGGGTGAAAACAAGATTTTTGACGTGTATGCTGTCAAATACTGATGGTTCTGTGTGACAGTCTACAGCATGACCCAGATTTTATATTAGACAACTGTGTAACACTTTATTATAACTGCTCGCTAATCATTAGTTAAGCATTAGTAAACAGTTAATTCATCATTTATAAAGCATTAATATACATTAATAAGCAGTTTATAAATGCTATAAATGCTTTATTCTTGATTTATAGCATATCTATAATGTGTTTAATAATTGTATTTTCATACTTTATCAATGATCAATTTATCATTTATAAATGAAGTATAGCATTATTTACAAACCAGTTATTTAGGAGTTGTCAGTGGTTCATAAGATCACTTAGAAAGTGTAAGTAAATGTAGTAAATTCAGGTAGTTATAAAGCATTTAATCAATCAATCAATCAATTCAATCAATCAATTCAACTTTATTCGCCATGTGTAAAAAAATACTAGGAATTTGATTTGGTCTTCTCCATGCAGGCAACACACAGTAAATACAAAAGACAATTAAAAAATAAGGACAAAACCACAGTGCAAGGACAAACAGAGACATTATGAGCAATAAGTTAATAAGAGTATAAATAGTGTTAAATAGTGTTGTGTTAATAAAAACAGAGTGCAATGTATTCAAGGTTTAAGAGTCATTTAGGAGGGCTATTGCTTGGGGGAAAAAACTGTGTCGGTGGCATGATGTTTTAGGCAAAATGGCCCTGTACCACTTTCCAGAGGGGAGAAGATTAAACAAACTATTGGCAGGATGAGAGGGGTCGGCCGGAATCTTCACAGCTCTGTTAATGGACCTGGAACTATGCAGGTCCATGATGGGTGGCAGGGGGCAGCCGATGATCCGCTCTGCCGCCCGGACGACTCTTTGTAGCCTGGCCTTTGCACGGGCTGACGCAGAGGCAAACCAGACCGTGATGGAGGATGTTAACACACTCTCAATAACCGCTCTGTAGAACTGTACCATGATGGGTGGACTGAGCAGTAAGCCTTTCAGGCGGCGGAGGAAGAACAGGCGCGGCTGGCCTTTCTTCACTAGTTGGGAAATGTTATTGTCCCATTTAAGTGTGTTGGTGATGGTTGTGCCCAGGAACTTAAAGTGCTCAACCACAGTCACAGATGAATTGTTAATGACCAGAGGAGGATGAGACGGGGGCTTTTTGCGGAAGTCCACTATCATCTCCACTGTTTTAATGATGTTAAGCTCCAGGTTACTGACTGCACACCAGGACTCCAGGAGACTAACCTCTCTGCGGTAGGCTGACTCGTCGTTGTTGGAGATGAGGCCTATTATGGTGGTGTCGTCCGCATATTTGATGGTTTTGACAGAAGGGTCTCCAGAGGAGCAGTCATTGGTGTACAGTGAGAATAGCAAGGGGGACAGCACACACCCCTGGGGGCACCGGTGTTGACTGTGCGGGACTGTGAAAGATGTGGGCCCAGCCTGACATACTGAGTCCTGTTGGTGAGGAAGTCTGTAATCCATGAGCAAAGGAGGGGGTGAATGTTCAGCTGGGTCAGTTTGCTGTGGAGGAGGACGGGGATGATGGTATTAAAGGCAGAGCTGTAATCCACAAACAGGAGTCTTGTAGATGTTGTAGAATGAAGTGAAGTGCAATGTTGATTGCATCGTCAACTGAGCGGTTGGGTCTATATGCAAACTGAAGGGGGTCCATGAGGTGGTCGGTAGATGCTTTGAGATAAGAGAGGACCAAGCATTCAAATGTTTTCATGACTACAGAGGTGAGGGCGACCGGTCTGTAGTCATTCAAGCAGGTGATCTTGGGCTTTTTCGGCACCGGAAAGATGACGTCAGATTTAAAGCATGCTGGTACTCGACATAGTTCTAATGATTGATTAAAAATGTCTGTCAACACTGGGGACAGCTCGCTGGCACAGTGCTTGAGGGAAGCAGGTGACACCATGTCTGGTCCACACGCTTTCCTGATGTTCTGGGGGGGTGGCTTTTTGTAGACCATGGCAGATTGTAGGCCCTTCCAGACAGCTCTGATGTTCTTATCCCCGACCTGTTTTTCAGTCCTGGCCTTAAACAGCCTCTTAGCATGCTGAATGGCTTTGCTGAGTGCGTATTTGGCCTTGATTTAGGCAGCCTTGTCTCTACTCCTGTGGGCTGCCTCCTTCTCCTTCCTCCGTAGCCTTACTTCCTTATTGAACCATGGCTTACTATTCCCATAAATGGCAATAGATTGCCTGGGAATGCAAAGTTCCTCATAAAAGTAATTGTAGGACGAGCATGTGTCTACATACTCATCAAAGTTATTGCATGCCAATTTAATAGTATCCCAGTCTGTAATATCAAAGCAGGCTTGTAGTGTTTCAATTGTAACGGGTGACCATTTCTGTACTGCCCTCTTGATCGTTTTTTGTTTTTTGAATAGAGACCGGTATGTGGGGATGAGTTTAATCACAGCATGATCGCCATTGCCTAGTGGCGCACGCGCACAAGCACGATATGCCTCTTTGATGGAAGAATAGCAATGATCTAGAGTTCGTTCTCCCCGGTGGCACAGCGCACCAACTGATGGTATTTAGGAAGTTCAGATCTCAGATCAGTGTGGTTGAAATCACCCAAGACAAATACAGTGGAATTAGGGAACTTAATCTCTACTTCCGTGATATGATCAGCTAAAAGCTGCTGCGCTGTGTCGGCGTACGCCTGTGGCTGAACGTAGACACACGCAAGAATAATGGATGATATTTCCCTAGGCGAGTAGAAAGGTTTGCAATGTATGGCCAGCAGTTCCAGATCGGGGGAACATAATTCAGCAATTGCAGCACCACTTGTTACTCACATAGACACAGACACCTCCGCCTTTTGTTTTCCCAGTGGTTGTCGCATCGCGGTCCACTCTAAAGAGCTGATAGCCAGGCAGGTTCACCGCCGTGTCAGGAATATTGGAGTGAAGCCAGGTTTCCGTAAAGCAGAACGCGGCAATATGAGAATAGTCCTTGTCCGTCTCCAACCGAAGTTGGAGCTCATCAGCTTGTTGCTGAGTGATCTCACGTTATCCAGTACTAGTCCAGGTAAAGGTGCACGGAACCCTTTCTTCTCCAAGCGGCGACGGCAGCCGGCTCGATACCCCTCGCTCTACTACGGGCAGTGTTGGGAAGGATACTTTCAAAATGTATTTCGTTACAGAATACAGAATACATGCCCAAAAATGTAATTTGTAACGTATTCTGTTACATTACTCAATCTAAGTATTGTATTCTGAATACTTGGATTACATCCACAAGTAATAACTTACATAATTTCCATTCAACTTTTTGCCTGCAACAATAGAATAATGACAAACAAATAATAATAATTAAAAAGAGTTTAGCTTTTAACACCTTTTACATGACACAGTTTCTTTTCTTGGCCATTGGTTGAAAGAAAAGATTTTTTTTACAGAAAAACATTATTTCAGTAAAAAAAAAAGATTTCAGTGCTTCTGATGTTCTCTTGTATAAGCCTACTTTCCTTATGTGGGCTTCTAGGTCGCTATCAAAACGGCAATCACTTGTTTAGCATTCATGTAAACACTACATTCAGTTTCATCAATCTGAATGAATTCAGTCCGATTGAAACAAAAGGTGTCCATAAACATAATGGATGGCGACTGTAGAAAGCAAAAGCCGAATCCCCGACTTTTTGGGTGATCTAGAAATGGGCGGCCGGACGCATTTATTTAGGTCCAAAAAGAAGACATGTCCGGGAAAAAGAGGACGTTTGGTCACCCTAACGTTAATGTCAAATGGGGCTAGTCAGTCTTTCAACGGCTCGGGGGCTAGTAAATCAGCACATAGGAGAATGTGAAGTAAATGAAGTCGCACGTCAACTAAGCAGGTAGCTACCGGATATATAACTATAAAATAGCAAGGTGACCAGTAAAACTACAGGAGACAACTAACGTTAATAAAAATAATAAAAAAACTTACTTTAAGATGCTTCTTCAGGTTGGAGGTGGAGTCTTTGGACGCTGAAAGGAGGTTAGTTGCTGGCAAGCAGAGGTTGCACTGCACAGTTATATTATATTTCTATTATAGTTATATTTCGTCCCCCTCCCTTCTCTTTCTTTAACGTAAAATACTGTTTAAATTTCCAAGATATAAATGCATTCTTGCTCTGCTGTTGTTCCGGCTCCATCTCTAGCTCCCGCTGCAACTCTTCCAACTCCATTGACTGATCACGCACGCAAACCGCGCATTTTTTTAGTTTTCATTTTGGGGCTTCTGGGAAATTTTGAGTTGCCTTAATTTATTTAGAGAGTGAATAAACTCGTGAAACAGAGAAGTATCGTCATGTAATCCATTGATTTCAACAATGTAACTGTATTCTAAATACCAACTATTTAAATTGTAACTGTAACGGAATACAGTTACTCATAATTTGTATTCTGAATACGTAACGCCGGTACATGTATTCCGTTACTCCCCAACACTGACTACGGGGGAGTAGTCTCCATGGACGAGCTCTCGAGTGTTTGTATGGGCTACAATCCGTGGAGTTTCTGAGGATATCCGAATGAAAACCCTGCAAATCAGGGTGGCAACTAAGGGATGAAGTTGCGCTGATGTTTAGAATGTTTAGAAGTTCACATCGGGTGCAGGTAATTTTCATTCTAGCTCCGTACGATAGACATAAACACAAACAAACTTTCCTCCTGGACGAGATCTCCACGGCCGCCAAATAAGCGCCGCCCGCTGCCACTTAGTAGTGGTCAGTTAACTATTTTTTGAGCTCATCTAAAGTGAGGACTAATTATGCCTTGTAAAGCATTTACAAAGGAGATTTAAAGGCTCATTTATCTTCTAAACAGAAAAAGGAAACAAACACAACAGTGATACAGAACATAGAAATATTCAACTGAGCCTTTAAATCTCCTTTGTAAATGCTTTACAAGGCATAACTAGTCCTCACTTTAGATGAGCTCACAAAAATAGTTAACTGACCACTACTAAATGCTTCATAACTACCTGAATTAACCATGCATCACAGTAAAAAATACATGTTAATAAAGCATTTATGAACACACTAACTATTACTATATGTCTGAATAATAAGATGTATGAATGTACATTTAAATAGTTTATTAATCATTTACTTACACTTTCTAAGTGATCTTATGAACCACTGAAAACTGACAAATAACTGGTTTGTAAATAATGCAATACTTCATTTATAAATGATAAATTGATCGCTAATAAAGTATGAAAATATACATTATAGATATGCTTTTAAATCAAGAATAAAGCATTTATAGCTGTATTTATAAACTGGTTATTAATGTATATATAATGATTAATGATTTAAAAATGATGAATTAACTGTTTACTAATGCTTAACCCCTTAACTGTCACCGTCCCACAGGTGGGACGTTTGCCATTATATTTTTAAAACAATAATATCTTAGTTAAAACCTTAAGTAATATTGACAAACTATATATCATTTGAAAGCTTACAATCTCTAGTTTCCATATTTGGTGATTGATTTTCAAAATAAATTACAGAGGAGCCGTAATTTATCAATTTGCAACAATAATATTTTCATACTCCTAGGCGTGTTCAGACCTTTATTTTGAAATAGCAATGAACATGAAAAATCATAAAAAAATAGTAGAAACCTAGTTTGTTTTCATGCCAAGAGTTCAAAAGATAGCATCCATTCAATTATTTTAGAAAAAAAGGTCTGAAAATGTTTTAAATATAAAGAAAAAAATAATAAATTCACCATTTGTGATGTGGCAGCGAGCTATGACGCACATGCGTGTTCTTTGTATGTGTTTATTAGAGGTTGAATTCATATCAAAATCTGCCAAACTTTCCCATACTACTTCTGAATAGGATCTCTACTTCATAAATTGTATGAAAATTGTGGAAATAATGGTTCATATCACTCAAAACACATTTGGAAATGGAGGCGCCCTTATATGGGCAGTAATGGAGTCTGGTTGTGACCTAGTGAAAAAGTTTGGTACTGCGCCCAAACAAAATCTTACTGAAAGCTCATTTTTTGAGATATCAACCTAAAATTTGAAACACAACTTGTTCAGATTTTTGGCTTTGATTTTTCTGCAGTTTTAGAGTAGCCCAGGTTTTGAAAATATATATTTTATATAAAATATGAATAATTAATTTTTTTACATTGTACATTTCCATAAACTCAAACTTCTATAACTTTTTTTCTGTTTCACTTTCTTAATTTATTTCACTTCTACATAAATCTGCCAAATGTCTTCTTTAAAACAAGACCAATCTTACGTCTATATTCCAAAGCATTCTTGAATTACAACCATTTATGTTCGAAATGTGCATTTTCATGTCAATTAAAAAAAAGGGGGGTGACAGTTAACAGGTTAACTAATGATTAATAGCGTGCAGTTATTATAAAGTGTTTCCGACAACTAACGCAACTAGTTGTTTCCGACAACTAACGTGTGTAACGCATTACAAGTAATGCAAGTTATGTAATCAGATTTATTTTTTCTTTTAAAAAGGTGAAGATGCTCCCCATACATTTTTCTAACGGTGTTGGGGAAATTATTTTTTTAAAGTTGATAAGTGTATTTATTTAGCTATGATACATTTAAGAAAAAACACATACTTTTTTCATGCTGGGAACACAATTTATTTTGTTTATAACAGTGCAAGCATTCAAGAACCACTGATTGACTGTTTTCAGTAGAACATGTCTTTTTAAAACTGAACTATGCAGTTAAAAACGTACAGTTACATACAAAAAAATTTAAATAAATACAGACAGAATAACTGTTATTGTACTTAGTATGCGATTCTGGTTTGGAATCTATGTTGCTCTAAATAGACAAACAAACAAGCTGGGGAAATATTAGGTCGTTGATTACAAATTCAGTCTTTCTTAATCAAAGGTTGGAAATAATTTCCTATTTGTCAACACCTCATGAACAACATTTCACTATTATAAATGTGCCGTCACCTGTGAAATGCCGTTATCGGTTTGGCTTCCGTCCTTGAATGTGTTTCACAACAAATTCATTATCTTAATTAAACAAACAAATGAAGGAAGATGCTGTAATAAGATATAGGGATATACGAGTGAGTTATATAAGAGATGTAGCAAACTAGGATTGGTGAATTGATTCGTTCATCTCATGTGGAGAGTGAGCGTGATGTTTCTGTCCCAGGGGATTTTTACTACAACAGTCCTACATCACCAGGCCAAAGAAACCGCAAGAAAGACTATTGTGTGAGTGTTCATAGTGACCCCTAGAGCACTGACGAATCCTTTCTACTGTTTACTGTGTTTCAGGCCATCTAAGGACATTCGGATGCACACAAATGCTCACTTCTTTCTAACCCTTTTACTCAGTCCAAACAACACTTCTCACTGTTTGTACAGCTGTTTGTAGTTGCGATCCAGTTTATCTTCACAGATCAACATTCACTGTTGATTCACACTGACCAAAATGTTCAATTAAGAGAAGAGAAAAAAGTTGTTTTTTTAACCTGAAAAAAAGTTTTACAATATAACAATTTATAGTGAAATCATTATAATATGCTGATTTTGCAGTAAGGTCTCATTTGTTAAGATTAGTTAATGATTAACTACACAAACTAACAAAAAGTAATCTATTCTTATATAATTTATTAACCTTTGTTATTAATAAAATGTCCATGTTAGTTTGCAGTACATTTAACTAATGTTAACAGATACAATTGTTGATCTTAAAAATGTATTAACTGTTGAGATTAACATTTACTAATAAATGCTGTAGAAGTATAAGTTCAGGGCACCTAATATTAACAAATGAAGCCTTATTGTAAAGTGTTACCTTTTTTTATTATCAATGTTGAAAACAGTATTGCTCCTTAACTAGCCCATATTATACATTTTCAGAAATTACCTTTCATGCAGTGTGTAATATACCTGTTAGTGAATGTAAAAGGTTTGCAAAGTTTTAAAGATCAAAGTGCACGACAAATAGAGTTATTGTCTCCTAAAAGAAGACGCCTGGTCTTCATTGGCTGTCTGTGAACAATGTCTACTTTGAGTCACTCTTAAACACTGTAGTTTTGTTTTTTTTGTGTACATGTCGAGAAGTAAATACTTCCAAAGGATGAGTTAGTGAAATGTCAGTGGTAAAAAATCCTTTTTACAATGCTACCACAGTAGCTTAACTCCAACTTTTTGTTGTGCTCCTGTCATTTTAATGACGAATCGATTGCTTCTCAAATTTTGGTGAAATCAACGCACGATTTGCAAAAACGCTTATCCATTAAAGATGGGGCAGTACCCACTGGTACCAATTTGTTCCTCTGAATCACAACCAATAGGCATGATTAATTATCAATGTATACTTTTTCTACCAAGTGTTCAAAATACATAGTTTTGTGTTTTATGGAGTCTTCACCCAGTGCAGTTGTAGGTCTCTGTTAACCAGCTAACTTACATTACTGTCTTGAAATAGTTCTGCTAATCAGCTGTGGACTCAGTATCACCTTAAACTGTGTCGATTAATGCAGATTGTCTGTCTTTCTTACTACCTTAAGCAATGATAAAGGATGGAGAAAAATGTTGGTTTACAAACTGTAATGTTACATCAGTTATATACGTTAGCGCTAACGTCTGCACAGTTATTGTTTGGGTAAGTGTTTGAGGAAGTTTCCAGAGCTGAAATTCAGATATGGTAATGGAAATTTTGTTTCTGACATGCTGCGATAGACAATGACAACAGACTGGGCCATGTGACGAATCAGAGCAGTGCAGGCTTGCAGAAAGGAGGGGAGACTGAATCTTCAAATGAACTGTTTCAGACTCTTTGAATTTGAAAAATTAGGTGATGTGCAAATATGAAAAAAATTAAGTGTTTTATTTTTATTTTGGATGAATGCGTGTGTCTATGTGTATATAGCATCTTGCAGTTGATGAAGATTTGTGGGATGCACATTCAGGGCACGAAGCTCCCGTTCCACCACATCCCAAAGATGCTCTATTGGGTTGAGATCTGGTGACTGTGGGGGCCATTTTAGTACAGTGAACTCATTGTCATGTTCAAGAAACCAATTCGAAATGATTCGAGCTTTGTGACATGGTGCATTATCCTGCTGGAAGTAGCCATCAGAGGATGGGTACATGGTGGCCATAAAGGGATGGACATGGTCAGAAACAATGCTCAGGTAGGCCGGGGCATTTAAACGATGCCCAATTGGCACTAAGGGGCCTAAAGTGTGCCAAGAAAACATCCCCCACACCATTACACCACCACCACCACCAGCCTGCACAGTGGTAACAAGGCATGATGGATCCATGTTCTCATTCTGTTTACGCTAAATTCTGACTCTACCATCTGAATGTCTCAACAGAAATCGAGACTCATCAGACCAGGCAACATTTTTCCAGTCCAACTCTTGTAAATTGTAGCCTCTTTTTCCTATTTGTAGTGGAGATGAGTGGTACCCGGTGGGGTCTTCTGCTGTTGTAGCCCATCCGCCTCAAGGTTGTGCGTGTTGTGGCTTCATAAATGCTTTGCTGCATACCTCGATTGTAACGAGTGGTTATTTCAGTCAAAGTTGCTCTTCTATCAGCTTGAATCAGTCGGCCCATTCTCCTCTGACCTCTAGCATCAACAAGGCATTTTCGCCCACAGGACTGCCGCATACTGGATGTTTTTCCCTTTTCACACCATTCTTTGTAAACCCTAGAAATGGTTGTGCGTGAAAATCCCAGTAACTGAGCAGATTGTGAAATACTCAGACCGGCCCGTCTGGCACCAACAACCATGCCACGCTCAAAATTGCTTAAATCACCTTTCTTTCCCATTCTGACATTCAGTTTGGAATTCAGGAGATTGTCTTGACCAGGACCACACCGCTAAATGCATTGAAGCAACTGCCATGTGAATGGTTGATTAGATAATTGGATTAATGAGAAATTGAACAGGTGTTCCTAATAATCCTTTAGGTGAGTGTGTATATATATATATATATATATATATATATGAGTATATACACTCAATAAAAATCAATGATGAAAGGAAACAAAACTGAACAATGTAATACAAATACATATTTTTACATTATGTGTTTTTTCCCTTTCAATGAAAAAAAATATAATAATACTTTTCCAAATTTTGTTCATGGCATTTGTCTTAAATTTTTATAACATAACTGTATATTATTTCTGTTCTGTGTTGTCTGCAGAACACTTTAAATGAGCTTATACTTTGTTGCAGAATCTGCAGAATCATTGAAGCTAAAGGCAGATGAGATACAATGATACTGTTTACGAAATATGCTGCATATGGTGTACAGACCCTTCTGACTGCACCAGTGATCAAGACTGTTATATAGTTACTGTTACATAAGGAT
Organism: Rhinichthys klamathensis goyatoka; assembly: GCF_029890125.1. Lineage (NCBI taxonomy): Eukaryota > Metazoa > Chordata > Actinopteri > Cypriniformes > Leuciscidae > Rhinichthys > Rhinichthys klamathensis. Next base: position 175,407 of record NW_026606955.1, on the reverse strand, counting down.
TTGTTTATGGGCAAAACAGCAGACAGTTGGTCTATACTTGGTCATCTCAAGTAATTATACTGTCATCACGCATATTTGTATCCTTCGCCATCACCTCCCTTTACTCTAATTACGTCTTTTTAATTGTGTGAAGGAGGAGGAATCTTCCCAGCAGCCTCGGGTGGCCCTCGGTAGGTAGGCGTACGGCTGGAGACACAGATGCAAACCTTTGAACTTCAAGGAGACAAACAAGCAGCTCTGTGCGTGCAGAAGCCGAGAGACCTCGCTGTGTGAACCAGTGTGAAGGCAGAGTACATTCTCAGTTCATAGTATATCGTGCCAATGGCTCTGCTGCTTAAAACCTCCCCCTCATTATATCTCAGCATACGCCACATTAAAGTCAGTACTTTTCAGATTCACTTATACAAATTTAAGAAGACTGGATAGTAACAGTGCATGCATAATTTGCCATAGGGAAAGAGAGGCAAACTATATTTCAAGGTCTCTTAACCCCCCATATTTGCAAGGGAAAGGCTGATTACAGCAGACTGTGTCAAGATGTGTCAAGTTTTCCTGTGTATACACAAGACTTTATTTTTAGACATGGAGGGTACGTTTACATGACCGCGATGTACTAAAAATGGAAAAGCTTTTCCTTTGTGTTTTTGAAAAGTTTTACGTACGGACAATGATCTTTGTTCACACGGATCTACGTGAACTAAAACCTATGCATGGCAGGCCAGTAGTTGGCGATGTCACTTTAGAAACTAGGGCTGGAACGACACATCAATGTAATCAATTACGTTGATTACACTGTTTATGTTCATCCCTAATCCCCTGTCATGATTCACACAAAAACGCAACTGCTCTCATGTTTTGCCGCAGGACAGCAATTGCGAGTAAATTTTCTGTCATCTTTGCAGCAGGACTTTGATATGAAGAGTGTACAAAGTAACATATCTTTAGCAACAGTGTGAAAATGAACAGCACAATAGAGGTATAAACATACATATCTATCGGTTCAATGCGTCACATGACTAAACATGCGTCATCGTTTTCAAATACCTCAATTTTCAGCTCCACACTACAACACGAAAATTTTGTTTTCAAAAGGCTCTGTTTTCGCAGGACAAAAACGCCGTCTCAGTGTGGATGGAAGGCCAAAATAGAGAGAAAAAGATGTGTTTTCAAACAAAAACGTTTTAGTGTGCACGAGGCCTTAATACGAGCCTGCACATTTTCAGGGCTCACAACTGCATTCAGCTACAGTATCAAAAATGGCAATGTACATGACATCAGGAAGTTTTATCACAATTGACAGCATGTTATTAAATAAACTAGTTCACAGTTCATCCTTCAGATATTGTAAACAACCAACGAGGACTTTAAATGCTTAGTAAACGAGTGCAGAGAGAATGTTTGAGCCGCGTGCCTTGAGTAAACTAAACCCGTCATGGATATACAGTTCAATGTGGCTCTCACAATATATGACGTGGCAGAAAACTAGTTGTCCAGTGCGGTTACGTTCATTCAGCGCGGGTTTGTCGATAATGCAGTTGTGAGCTGTATGAACGCAACCAAATTGAAGGCCCACTGAAATGCCTTGGAACACACAGCTTTGTATGATGCGCTGACGTAATTTCCACTGAAACAGCAAGCTAAGGCAGGACATATTGAATATTGCATGCCTTTGTTTCAACCCGGTTAGATTATTGTAATACTCTTTATCTAGACATAAGTGAATCACTGGTTATTCGTCTTCAGTGTGTCCAAAATGCTGCAGCGAGATTCTTAACAAATACTAGAAAACGGGACCACATAACACCTATGATTTCCCTTCACTGGCTACCTGTTAAATACAGAATACAATACAAGGGGCCCTATCTTGCACCCGGCGCAAATTACTTTGTACACTGACGCATGTATCGTTCCTATTTTGCACCCGCGCAAAGCGGGCTTTTCCCTCCACAGACGCACGTCGTAAACTAGGAAATGAACTTGCGCTCCCTGGGCGGGTCGGCGCAAAAAAGGAGGCGTGTTTCGGCGCAAACATTCCCTAGTGCTATTTTGCAGTTCCAGAAAACAATTCCGCCACTGACCAGAAAAAAACTAGTCTAAAGTCAGTGGCGCATTGCGCGTTGTTCATAATGCTATTTTAAGCGCGCATGCTTGGCCATAATGTAGCGGGTGCACAACGCGCATACACTTTGATTCTCTCATCAACACAAATGCAGCAGTTTTTATTTTTGCAAATCATACATTATAACAAGGAAAAATATTAACACATGAGGGAAATCATTGTGGTGTCCATGAAGATGTAAAAAATTCCTAAATCTAGCTTACACATTTACCCAAATTTTTCAGGCTAATTGTAGTAATGACGGATCAGACCTGTTTGCCCAATAGTGGCAAGACAGCCCGTTCTCATCCTTTGGCGTCATACATGTGACGCTTTGTACATTTCGTTGAAATCTTACGCACATGGCATCCTTTAGCATCAATATGAGACGCAGAACCCAAGGCGTCATACAGGTGACGCTCGTCTAAATCCAACGCACATGGCATCGTTTAGCGTGAATATGAGACGCAGATCCCAAGGCGTCATAACCGTACCCTACCCCAGACCTAAACCTACCCATAACAGTGCGTGTTATATTGACGCTAAAGGATGCCATGTGCGTAAGATTTCGACGAAATGTCATATGGCGTCACCTATATGACGCCAAAGGATGAGAATGCGTTGGGCAAGACACATATGTATATAAGGACATCTGACAAATTAGTTTGTCCGTCAAGAACCAGAAAAAAAAAAAAAATCTCCCATCCCCATACAACGTCACTTCTCTGTCTTTCACTGCCCTGACAAGAACGCCGGTCTCCTCGGCTGTGAACCGCTCCTGGCGCGCGCCTGGTAAATCCGCCATAATAATAACAATCCGCCATGCAACATGCGCACCTGCTCTTAAAGGGTATGTTGGATGACGCTCTGATTGGTTTATTTCACGTTACGCCCAAACCACACCCATGAATAATGAAGCTATTTCAGACCAACCCCTTTTAAACTTGCGTCGGGCGCAAGAGTAATTTATCCCGCCGGTAAAATAGCAACAGCGCCCAAGACCCGCCCACAAAGTTACTTGCGCTTCGCGCTTGATACTTGCATTTCAGATCGTTAAAATTGGGCCCAAGGTGTTAATGTTTGTTTTTAAAGCATTGCATGATTGAGCTCCTGAGTATATAAATGACATGTTGATAGGACACGTCCCACGGTCTCACTTGAGGCATAGTGGAGATCGCGCCTTTTCTGTTGCTGCTCCTGCACTTTGGAATGTGTTGCCATTTTCTTTAAAATCCTCGTCAAGCATGGATATTTTGACTTGAATATATATAGACTTGACATTGACATTGATATATAGAATTTAAGACTAATTTATTTGATCAAGCTTTTGCAGTTTGATTAGGTCTGAGAACTGAGTGATTTGTTGCTTGATTTTCTTGGTGTCATGTTTTGATGTTATTTTATGTTTCTATGTATTTTATAGTTACTTCTCATGGACAGCACTGTGGTCCATTTTAATAGTTTAGAAAGTCCTTTATAAATAAAAGTTGAGTTGAGTTGAGTCAAGGGCTCCTCCCCCTTTTCAAATAGCCAATAGCGTTTAGTTTATCTCACAGACTGCCAGTTGTACCTGCCATCACAATGGAAGCGAATCCAAGCACGGATGATACTTTGGATTCAATTAGAGGTGTGAATAAATTCTAGCCATTTCATTCTTAACCAACGTACAGTTGGAAAATGGAATAAAACTCGAGCGTTTGAGCAACAGAACACACATCTCCAACCATATTGCTCTGTGACGTGTCAATAGTCACACATACGAAATCTTCTAGAGAGCATGAATACAAACAATAAATCTGCACTTTGCTGGAGAAGCATTTATAAACCCAGTATCTTCAGCAGCACAAACACAGTCCTGTAGTGCACCATTGTTGGTTTGGTTGTCAAGTACTTGTGTATACCTATAGACAGAATGCAAATTATGCATGCGCATGACGTCACTGTTTTCACAAATTCACGTTTTTGTACTAGGCCTATACACAGAGCAAACGCACACAAGTTTTCTGTTATTAGTTGAAAACGCTGATGTGTAAATGGCCCCTCAGGCATCATTTCTTGATCATGAGTTAATAAATAATTGTGCAGGTGCAAGACTAAAATATTTCCATACATTTAAATATAAATACAAAATATTTAAAACATATTTGTAAAAATAAAATCAATTATTAAATTAAGGATGCGGTGCATTACTACAAATATTTCCATAAAAAATACACCAAAAAATATATTAAATAAAATGAAAAATAAATAAATATTAATAAAGTTGCTCACAAAGGAATTTACTAAGGAGACCAAAGCTATTTTACCTTCCTTGCAATCACAACATTCGTTTATTTTTATTTTTTTATAATAGAATTATATATATATATATATATATATATATATATATATATATATATATATATATATTTCTTTGGAATAGATTGCACAATGAATCTTTTACAATTAAAGTATATTAAATAATCAAGAAGTAAGTAAATAAAAGTAAGCTGCGATATTGACGTTAAACAACCCACATAAGTCAATTGGGCTCAAGTCTTGAACAAATCAATTATTTGTGTTTATATTAATTTGAAAAGCTGTATCGATGATGTAAGTTGTTTGTCTGCCTTCCTCAGAAGCACAATTGTTTACTCTGAACACACAACCACACATCATTAGGAAAGAAGGCCGCTAGATATTGAATCTTTTGAGGCCTCTTTCATTCTCAGTTTGTTTATTTCACATGCTGTAAAAAATCGTGAGTAAATGATTGAGCGATAAGTATCTTCCAAACTGTCTGAGGATAAAACACCTCTCTTATGGCACACAACAGATCCTGCCTGTTCTCATGGTACCTCAACCCACTCAAAACCAAATAAATCCACTCCATCATAGGCATTTACATTTAACATTATGAGCGTGGGTGGTTTTGCGTGAATGGGAAAAGTTCCCTCAATACTAATCATATTACGGTCAACAAAACAACAACAAGAGCAACTACTCTTCCAAGTGAAAACAAAACCAGGGCAACAAAATATGTAACAGAATATCAAATGTCGACAGCATAATCGAGAAAAGCTTAAGGCACAGTTTAACCGAAGTCCACCGATTTAAAAACACCTGAGAATATGACACTTCAGAACCCAAATGATGGAGGAGCAATCTATCCCAGCATGCAGCCTGTGCAAGAAGGTGGGAGGTGTTTATGCCTTTCACTTCACAGGCCGCCTTTCTCTCACATTTATCTTCCCTGGCATGATTGACAGGTTGTGAGCTGTCAGTCAGCTCAAATGAGAAGAGCCATCTGTCTAAATCACACGGCCTCTAAAGTGCCAGCAACACATGAGACGCTCCGAGAGGAAGGAACAGCGACAATGCTTTCCACCAGAAAAGAGCAGCATTAGCATCACATTATGTTTAATAAGCCCTTATTGATCTGTTTGCATCATAAAGGAAGTGGGGGCGTGGGCTCTCTCTGGACCCAGGTTGCAAACACGACAACCCAAACAGTGTGAAAATCCATGTTTGAGTCACACTTTGTGTGATGTAACACGCTGAAAAGATGTCACAAAAAAAAGAGTGCATAAACAACAACTTTGGCAGAGAATGATATTTTGCTAAGTCATTCGAAAAGTGTTTTTTTAAATGCTTTTTCTCAAATCCAAACTTCAATATTTTAAAATATTTGTTTTAGTTTCATGCTATATATTTATTTGAGCTATAAATGTAATCACATTATAAAAATAGTAATGACAATATTAAAATATAATTGAAATATTAACCATATAAATGTTGTTGAATCTAAATCAGTTTCGATAAGTGAAAAAGGCTGAAATAAAATAAAATGCACATATTAGACGGAAATTTTAAATAAAACTGAGATAAGCTTTATTTGTACAAGTACTAAAACTGAAATAATAAATTAAAGCTCTATAGAAATATAAAATAAACAAAAAAAACAGTAATATTGTGAAATATTATTACAATTTAAAAGAATGGTTTTCTGTTTAGATATTCTTTAAAATATAATTTATTTCTGTGATGTAAAGCCACATTTTCATCAGCCGTTACTCTTGTCTTTAGTGTTACATGATGCTTCAGAAATATGCTGATTTATTATTAATATTGGAAACAGTTGTGCTGCTTAATTTATATATATATAATGTTTTTTTCAGGATTCTTTGATGAATAAAAAAATCCCCCAAAAAAACAGCATTTATTTAAAATAGAAATATTCTGTAAAAACATACTACCGCTCTATTTTGAATAAATAGTACTGTATATATGGATACAGATATATAGATTGTTTTTCCTGTTTGCAGGGATTTGTTGGGTGTTGAGTGTCTTGTACCTGAGCCTATAGGGCACATGTGAGTCATGACAATAATAAATAATGATAATACATTTTTATTTAAAGGTGCCTTTCAAAACACTCAAGGACACCATACAGTGGAGGCTTTGCCCTTAACCACAGTGAAATCACTGTAAAGCCATTTATTTTTTACATTGCATATGTGTGAAGGTAAGACCACATGAGTACCACAAGGTTTTAAGTGTGTCAGTACATGTCTAATGGACACATGCAGTCTCAGCAATACACTGCCATCTCTTGCTGCCTGTCTTCTGTTTCTGAAAAGAAGACGTGAATATTCAGTTGATGTGTTTTCTGTGCGTCCCTTAAACTCGCAGAACTCACATCAGTCAAGCTCTTTAACAATGCTACATAATTACTCACATAATAATGCCCATTTATCCAGTAATTGCAATCATCAGACTGTCAGCACACACTTGCATTAATTAGCGTGGTCTTGGACTTAATGGAATCATCTGCTGACTTATGATGGTCTATGGATTGGTAATTTTAAGATGCTGTGTGTATAATTGCCTGCTTTTTTTATTAGACCACCTTGATCGCTTCTTTCTCCTGTTTCAGAAATGCGTCTGACTCGCTTTTGCAGGCCTTTGAACGAGAACGATAACAGTGATAAGCTGACATTGTAGGTTTGTAAACTTCACATGGGGAAGTGGTCATAAATAGTCATCTCACTAATTGTAAGGTTTTGTGTCAAAAGTCCAATTAAATGAATAATGTGTTCTTGTATAATTGTATTGGCTTCAGACATGAAGGGTTTTGATAATTCTATGTTGCAAACTAATTATAGTATTATAAAGTGAATGCAATAAATCCACAGTGGCATACATTCAAGCAATGGTCAACTATAGTGAGGGCTAAGGTTGTACAATCTGATTGGCTAAGAGGTCTTTCCAGGCATGCATTGTATAGTTGGATGTCTATAGTTAATTCAATTTAAAAGATCTCTAATATCGGCCAATAACCGATATGTTTGTCTTGGTCTTCAAAGCTTATCCTTACACCTTCACTATATCAAAGCCAGATTATAAGCTTGTGGTGTAATTTCAACAAAGAATTACATTTCTGTAAAACAAGGTTATTGTTGCGAATATAAAACATGAATAATGGCAACTTTCCCGGGAATTGGTTGTCTTCTGTTGACAGAGGTGCCATCTGTTTTTGGAAACAGAAAGTGAGGTAAACTAATGAAAGTGAAGAGCAATGAGCTGGAGAACTCTACTGTAGAGAGCCATGTGTTTCAGTATGGTGTGGCAGCACCTTTTTTTTGGAAGTGAAATATTCCTGTGCAACTCTGGTGCACAGCAAATGAATATCACAGCTTGAATCTATCTCACGCTGTATAAGCACAACACTGCTCAACCAACACCTCGTGTTTGGAGATAATTTTAGGGCAGAATCACAGGGACTCGTGGGTAAAAAAAGTAAAGCGTTAAACGGCAGTTCATGGAGTTTATTATATTCGTAAGCTTGTGAAAATTATTCAAAGACATTGAGTAGAAACGGTGGTTTTAGATGAATATATTGGTGTTTTACTTCCATATCATTAAATATAAGTATGTGTGGCAAGCAGGGTGAAGGTCACGGGGCACGATTAAAGGAATCACGGTTTAATGGTTCAATCAAACAGTTCAATATGAAAGCGCTCTGATTCCTACAGTTCTGCATGACTACAGTGTTTGCACAGCAGGAGTGTGTACTGTGGATGCTATTGATTGCCACACTTCATTTGTAGTAATAATCTCTGCTTCGCTCACAGCTGATAGATCAGTCATGATCGCAAACATTGCCTTTCTATTACAGAATAAGATGAAGGCAGGAGAGATGTGGTGTTTCTGATGTTTTGCTCTTTTTTCTGTTTTAGCTTTCTTAAATATTTATTAAGGTTGTAATATTAACATATATGTAACAATATGGTTTTACAAGCAATAATTAATTGTCACGAACTGTCCGTTTAGATTTCATTTTCATGGACTTTTAGTTTGCTTGTCATTATTTCCTTTTGTCTTTGTTCATGTTTCCCGCCTCTTGTTTGTTACCATGGATATTCATTTAATCATCCCAGTATTAAAATAGGCTATGTAACACAGCTTAGGCGATTTGTGCATGAAACAAGTGAAACCTAATTAGATTATGTCTTGGTTATATCTCTATAATTAGTCCCAAGGTGATTATGAATGGAAGAGCGTCAGGTTAAAGGATGTTCCTCTTTCATGAAAAAAAAAAAAAACAGAACAGAACCACTGAAAGATTATTTTCAGCCGAACACAGTGTGCAAACGCATTTTGAGGTAAAGAAAGTTTTTTTTTTTTGGATGAGCACAGGTATCAGAGAATCTAACGGTCTCAACTCTAATGTGTTTTTCATCACCTCCATCAAAGAGAGGTCCCCATCAAAGAAGACTCATGAAATTCAGATACGCCCGTCTTTGCCACATTATTCCCTGTAAAGCCTCAGAGTCAGATGATTTCACAGAAAGACTACGCCACGACTCATTGACATATTCACATCCTCTGCCTGTTTCCTTTGTTAATCTTCTCGGCAAATGTCACCGTCAATCTCTGTGAATTTAACACTTTGAAAGATGGTTTTCAGTCCAGAAATGAATATATGATTATTCATCCACGTATTGAAACAAACAACAAACATATTTACTGTACTGACACATAAACTGTGTATGATGACATCTGGAATTCAGGTATTTCTGAACTGTAAAATAAACAAATAAATAAATAAAATAAAACACATTACAGTATATCCAATATATGTGTTTTTAGCCATAAATATTAAGAATTATATGAATACATACATTGATTATATTGAGAATTATGCACATATCTAATATCTACATAAAACAGGCTAGTCCAAAAATATAGCCACAAATGTTGTTTCAACTAGCCTAAACAATTTGGTGATTACTTGCATTTCTCAGCGTTTTGTAGAATGAATAAATTATGAACAAATAAAAAACTATTCTCAACAGTTATCCCATTTTAACAGTGTTAGAAAATGAATATAAATAAAATAAATCAACCATGTGCAATGTGTTCTGAAATTGAATTTTAATTTCCTTTCTTATAAATTAACTGAGGCTAATTAATTTCACGAACAGTGACGGCCGTGATGCAGATAAGTATGCTTTGTGATGGTTTTCTGACATGGTGTATAGAAACACTGCCTACACAACTGACATCAAATCATTTAAATTGCCATAAAATAACTTTGTTCCCGTTGTTACCACAGTTGGGCATCATTTCAAATTTGATGATAATGAATGTGCCTGCTTTTTAAAGCATGACAAAAGAAGTAAAAAATGTAAAGGAAATGTAAATGCTCTACTTCGCTTTATAATTAACTGTCAAAACAGGTTAGAGACAAAGCGTTCCTCTTCTTCTACGTAGACTCTGTATGAAAAAGGAACTACATACATTATATTAGACACATCACAACTTTTTAATTTTGTTCTTATTTATAAAGAGCCTATATGCATATGTATTGATTATAAGAAATCAGAGCAAAACAGTTTTGTCCTGACACATGTGAAGATTGGATGTCAAAGACTAACCGGCACCAACAGGATTTAATGACACAAATACAGTATACAGTGTAAAATGTACAGAACACTGTAATTTTACATTCACAAAGCATTGTATAGTATTCTTTAACGCCATTGACTGTAGAATAGGTTTCCATCTAAAATGTGCAATTGCGATGATATCGTAAGAGCATATGTAACAAAAACAAGCAATAATATACATAATATGTAGGAATAATATAAATTAAAGGTTAGTTTTACCTTTGTTGATTTCCTTCTTGTTTTCCTCCTGAAAAAGTCTTCCAAATGTTCAGGTCCCTCTCCAGTTTGAATTTCAAAGTCTTAAGGGCCGTACACACCGGGACGAATATCGGCGCGCGTTATTCGCCAGCATTTTTCAACGCGTTTTTTGTGTTCACACCCAAGCAATTTTCGCTGACGATGAGCCGAGTGAACATGCCAATTCATTCCCTGACATTAGATGGCGCTTAATGTAAAACAGAAATAGTCCTATTTTGTAGGCGCTGTCGCGTTTGTCATAGTTCTTTATGTTCCGATACCTGCAGCTCTACATTCATCTTGCCTTGCATGTTTCTCGTCTTATTTCTTCCCGGCAGTGTAGACGCTACTTGGCGTATATCTTCTTCACCGTTATGTATGTGTGCTCGGCAAGACCGTTTTGTGTTTGAGCGCCCCCAAGTTGTGTTTTACTGTAACTTCAGAAGCTCCAGACACGTGAGTAAAAGCGCCAATCTCATTGGTCGGATAGTTTTTGACTATCAGAACTGAGCAGCATTATCTATTATTTGCCAATTTATGCTATTGCCAAATCAATCAAAGGAACGTTCAACATTGCTCTGATACTGAAATAACAACGCTATCTCACGACCAATTCGTACGAATTCGTACGAGTGTTTAAAAGGTGGCTAATTCGTACTAATTCATACGACCTCACTCGTACGAATTCGTATGATTTGTCTAAACCCACGTGATGGGTAGGTTTAGGGGCGGGGTCAGGGGTAGGTCATTCGTACGAATTCATACGAATTTGGTAACTCGTAAAATATGTACGAATTAGCAAAAATCGTATGAATTTGTACGAGGTCGTATGAATTAGTACGAATTAGCCACCTCGTAAAATTCGTACGAATTGCCGTGAGATCGTGCTGGAAATAACCAAAAATCATTAAAGTCACCATTGTGAGGAAATAACAGCAGGATGCAGTATGCAAGTAAAAACTCAGTTTAATGGATAATTCAGACTGAAACAATGAAGCAGGCACAAGTCGGGGACAACACTCAGATGGACAGTGAAGCAGGGACGAGATGGCGATCCGGTGGTAAACAGGCGATGACGTGCTCGAGTGAATCCCAGGGAAAGTGAACATCCAGATGACACGAAGAACTGACGAACATCCAGACGAGGAACAGCAGACGAGGAACAGCAGACGAGGCACGAGCACAGGAAACACACCGGGGAACAACCACAACGATCTGACAACAAGGGAGAGAATTGCTGAGTATTTAAAGGGAACTGGAATGGATGACAGCTGGTGACACTAATCAGCACAATGAGTAACCACACCCACACAATACACTCACGCAGACACATCAGCGTGAGACAGCCGATTCATAAACCGTGACAGTACCCCTCCTCCTAAGAACGCCTCCTGGCGTTCTCAGACTCCCTTACCTGTCGATTGTAATCATCGATAAGGGAGTGATCCAGGATGTCTCTAGCCGGTACCCAACTTCTCTCCTCCGGACCGTAACCCTCCCAGTCCACCAAGTACTGAAATCCTCGTCCCCTCCGTCTCGAGTCCAGAATGCGGTTAACCGAATATGTGGGTTCCCCATCTACGAGTCGCGGCGGGGGGGGAACCGGGGCAGGCGGATTAATGTGAGAATGAAACACGGGTTTGATTTTAGACACATGGAAGGCGGGGTGAATTCTCCTGTACGCAGGAGGGAGTTTGAGTCGGACTGTCACCGGACTAATAATCTTGGTGACAGGAAACGGGCCAATAAATTTAGGAGCTAGCTTGTTAGACACGGAGCGGAGAGGAATATTCTTGGTAGAAAGCCACACTTTTTGACCCACGACGTAAACGGGAGGCTTTGACCGGTGGCGATCGGCCTTGGCCTTCATGCGCCTCCCTGCTTGGAGTAGAGTCTCACGGGCTCTAGTCCAAGTACGGTGGCACCTCTGGACGAATGCGTGAGCGGAGGGGACCGCGACCTCGGATTCCAGACTCGGAAAAATTGGTGGCTGGTAACCTAAACTACACTTAAATGGCGAGAGGCCCGTGGATGACACTGGTAATGAATTGTGGGCGTACTCCACCATAGAAAGCTGTTGGCTCCAGGACGACGGATTCTTGGCAACCAAACATCGCAACATTCTTTCGAGGTCCTGATTGGCTCGCTCAGACTGGCCATTACTCTGGGGATGATAGCCCGAGGACAGACTGACCGTGGCCCCCAGTAATTTACAAAATTCCTGCCAAAATCTGGATACGAATTGGGAACCCCTGTCAGAGACCACGTCCATCGGGAGGCCATGTAACCGAAAAACGTGATCTATGACAGTGACCGCTGTCTCCTTGGCTGAAGGTAATTTGGGCAAGGGAATGAAATGTGCCGCCTTCGAGAACCGGTCCACTACGGTTAAAACAACCGTCATGCCATTGGAAGGCGGGAGGGCGGTGACAAAATCTAGAGCGATGTGGGACCAGGGTCTCGAAGGGACAGACAGCGGTCGAAGTAACCCGTCTGGGGGTTGGTTAGATGTCTTACTAGTGGCACAGACTGAGCAAGCCAAAACAAAATCGTGAATGTCGCGAGCCATCAATGGCCACCAAAATCGTTGTTTAACTAGAAACCTGGTGCAAGTCACTCCTGGATGGCAAGCCACGTTGGAGCAATGACCCCATCTAATAACGTCGGACCGTAACCCCTCCGGAACAAATAATCGGCTCGGTGGACAACCAGGCGGAGGCGTTACCCCTTCTAAGGCTGTCTTGACCTTCGATTCGACCTCCCATACCAGAGTGGAGATGACAACTTTCTCAGGTAAAATACACTCGGGAGTCACCGGGCGTTCGGATGGATCAAAAATACGAGATAAAGAGTCGGGTTTGATGTTTTTGGACCCGGGGCGGTACGAGAGAACAAAATCAAAACGACCGAAAAAAAGAGCCCACCGAGCCTGCCTGGAGTTGAGTCTTTTAGCAGATCTGATATATTCAAGATTCTTATGGTCGGTCCAAACGATAAAGGGAACCCCCGAACCCTCTAACCAATGACGCCACTCCTCCAACGCTAGTTTAACTGCCAACAACTCTCTATTACCAATGTCATAATTACGTTCGGCAGACGATAGTCGATGAGAAAGAAACGCGCAGGGATGCATCTTGTCGTCTGAGGAAGCGCGTTGTGAAAGCACTGCTCCTACTCCCACCTCTGACGCGTCGACCTCCACCACGAACTGACGTGTGGGATCAGGGGTGACAAGAATGGGAGCCGAAACGAAGCGACTTTTGAGGTTGTTGAACACTGCCTCGGTAGTGTCCGACCACCTGAACGTCGTTCGGGGGGAGGTCAAGGCAGTCAGAGGTGCGACTAGTTGGCTGAAATTACGAATGAAACGTCGGTAAAAATTGGCGAATCCCAGAAACCGCTGTAGGGCCTTACGGGAATCTGGACTTGGCCAATCTACCACAGCCTTAACCTTGTCAGGATCCATGCGCACTCCCTCAGAAGAGATGATGTACCCTAAGAAGGGAACAGACTGTGCGTGAAACGAGCATTTCTCCGCCTTGACAAAAAGCCCATTCTCTAACAACCTCTGGAGCACTCGCCTGACGTGTTGAACGTGTTCCTGGAGAGACGAAGAAAAAATCAATATGTCATCCAGGTAAACATATATGAACTGATCTACCATGTCTCTCAACACGTCATTCACGAGTGCTTGAAAAACCGCTGGGGAGTTGGAAAGCCCGAACGGCATAACCAAATATTCAAAGTGCCCCCTAGGGGTATTAAAAGCGGTTTTCCATTCATCCCCCTTCCTGATGCGAACCAAATGATATGCATTACGTAAGTCCAGTTTCGTGAAAATGGATGCTCCCTGCAACCTCTCGAAAGCTGAAGACATCAACGGCAAAGGGTAAGAGTTCTTTACCGTGATGTTATTCAGCTCTCGGTAATCAATGCAAGGTCGCAGAGAACCATCCTTCTTCCCAACGAAAAAGAACCCCGCCCCCGCAGGAGAAGAGGAAGGTTGGATGAACCCAGAGGCCAGAGAATCAGAAATATATTTCTCCATGGCCTCCCTCTCGGGAACAGAAAGAGAGTAAAGTTTGCCCTTAGGCGGAGATTTACCTGGCAGTAGATCTATCGCACAGTCATAGGAACAATGCGGAGGAAGAGAAGCAGCGCGAGACTTACTGAACACCTCCTTCAGGTCTTGGTACTCCGCGGGCACGTTAGACAAATCCGCTGCCTCACTCTGAAACATAGAACCAGACACAGAAGGACAGGCAGACACTAAACAAGACTCATGACAGTGGTTACTCCATGTGGAGACAGTGTTAGTGCACCAATCGATCCGGGGGTTGTGCCTGGAAAGCCACGGGTGTCCCAAAACCACTGGTGCAAGTGGTGAGTCCATGAGAAAAAATGAAATGAGTTCTGTGTGATTTCCAGAAGTGATTAGGGTAATGTCTTCAGTAGCATGTGTAATGAGGGGAAGTTCTTGACCATTGAGTGCGTTGACTGTAATCTGGTGCGAGAGAGGAGTGACGGGAATCTGAAGCTTAAGTGCAAGTTTGAAGTCCATGAAATTACCCTCCGCTCCCGAATCCAGTAGTGCGTTGGTGCAGTGCGTCGACTGTCGCCATCTCAGTCTTACCGGGAGGAGGGTTGATGATGGTGATGAGGTCTTCTCGGCGGAGATCCCACCCGATAGATCTCCGCCTCTCCCTCTCCTCCCGGGAAAGCCGAGCTCTCCCCACCTGCATGGGTTCGTGGTCGAATACGGGGCTGACCGCGCTCGCACCACCGGGCTGGTGGTCTTCCGGGCTGGACTGGGAACGGCTGGGGCGCGTCAGTCTGGTCACACGATTCAGGCGAGAGTCCACTCTCAGCGCAAGTTCCACCAGTCCGTTCAGTGTCTCCGGTAAGTCCATCGCGTATATTTCCTTTTGAACGCGGTCAGCCAACCCATGCAGGAACATATCCCACTGCGCCTCCTCGTTCCAACGGCACTCTGCGGCCAGGGTGCGGAACCGAATGGAGAAGTCCGCCACCGAGCCTTCTCCCTGTCGCAGTTCGGCGAGTAATCTGGCCGCCTCCTTACCCGCCACTGCACGGTCGAAAACCCTCTTCATCTCCTCGGAGAGTGCCTGGAACGAGGTACAGCAGTCGTCTCCGTTCTCCCACACCGCCGTTCCCCAAAGTGCTGCTCTCCCTGACAGCAGGGTTAGCACGAAGGCTACCTTGGCGTGTTCGCTCTGGAAAGTGCGTGGCTGTAAGGCAAAATGCATAGAACATCTTGTGAGGAATGCTCTGCAATACTCCGGTTCACCGGAATATCCCTCTGGTGTGGGTAGGCGTGGCTCTGGTCTCTCAACTGCTGCAGGCATCGGTGGTGGGGGGACGGGCGGTGTGGGGGGCGCAGTGGGAGTCTGTAAAAGTTGTACCTGTTGGGTGAGCTCGGACACCTGCTTCACGAGTGCTTGCACCGCACGACCTGTGCCCGAGATGCTCTCTGCTTGTTGGTCCATACGTGAGATACTGTGAGCGATGAAATCGTTGAGCTGTGATGAACTTGCTGCATTCATGGTTGGTCAGATCGTTCTGTGAGGAAATAACAGCAGGATGCAGTATGCAAGTAAAAACTCAGTTTAATGGATAATTCAGACTGAAACAATGAAGCAGGCACAAGTCGGGGACAACACTCAGATGGACAGTGAAGCAGGGACGAGATGGCGATCCGGTGGTAAACAGGCGATGACGTGCTCGAGTGAATCCCAGGGAAAGTGAACATCCAGATGACACGAAGAACTGACGAACATCCAGACGAGGAACAGCAGACGAGGAACAGCAGACGAGGAACAGCAGACGAGGCACGAGCACAGGAAACACACCGGGGAACAACCACAACGATCTGACAACAAGGGAGAGAATTGCTGAGTATTTAAAGGGAACTGGAATGGATGACAGCTGGTGACACTAATCAGCACAATGAGTAACCACACCCACACAATACACTCACGCAGACACATCAGCGTGAGACAGCCGATTCATAAACCGTGACAACCATAAAATCAAAAAAACAAAATGAATGGATCTTTGCAGTACTTATAAATGATTTGTAAATTCTATTCCGTTCAAATAATTTGTAATCAACTTCCCCTTCCTCTCGCAGTGACATCTCTTCTCTGATGACGTGTTTACTGGTGCAAGGGTGGGACAACCAGTCATTCACATGAGATTGACCAATAGAAAACGACAACCATCCAATCAATTCCTGATGGACAAAATCAAGCCTCGCCCTACATTTGCAGTACAGGTTTGATGAGTTGCACTGTTTCTGCAATTCATCAGGGCCTTCTGCGGGTCTGGAGAACTGGGCAAATGCCCCAATCCATCCATTGCTGTAATAATGTCATGTTGTTCTGCCATTAAACTAATAGTCTGGTTTCCAATGTGCTTTAAATAGCACAGGTGAAAAAGTATCGTTGCTTTAAGACAGAATACTCAGTATTTTTGTTGAACTGTAATATGATTCGTTCTGAGTCTTGTTAGCAGGTTTATTCTTGTGAAACGGCACACAGCAGTCACGCTGTCTCTACCGGCGGGAAGCAGCTCAAAATTCCTCACTCCAGCACATATCTAGGCAAGCGTTTGCTTCCAGGCCCAAAGGCAGCCCTGCAGATGTTTACCGTCAGATAACTCTATAGATTTAAAACAAAATAAATAAATAATAATAATAAAATAACAGCAAAACATGAGCCCCCCTACTGAACTTACTAGCAATGGGTTTGAGGGAATTTAATTTATAAAACAAGGTTCTTCACACGTTCGTTTTGTACTGGAGGAACAAGCAGTTTTAAATTGTTTGTTTTCTACTGAAAATCAGCGATGAATTAACTAAACAGTTGCATCATGTTTACACATATTTCAGGACAAAGACCTTCAGCACAAAGACCTGCATTTTTTAACTGATCACTCACAATCCAGTCTATCCATGCATGTACTAAATATTTGTAAGACATATTTGAAGACAGTGTTAATTATGCCACAGCAAACACACTTATGGTACTTTCTACATAAATTAGTCTTATTATTGGTTCATTTTTAAAGGCGAAATTAATTTCAAAATGCACCATTCACAATGAGCGGAATGCATTTTGTGACAAGCTGAATCATGAAATGAACAACAACAGCAACAAAAAAACATGATAAAACTTTAGCATAATGTTCCGTCAATAATGAATAACTACACAGGAACAAATGAGTAATGCACTATTATCACAGTAACTACTATTAACTAACGAGAAACTCTGATTGACGAATTAGTAAGTAATAGCGCCCAATACCACGCTTTGTGGTAGTTCACTATTAGCTTATCAATGACTACTATTTTTTTCATACCTTACAAATAACTAAGAACTACTATGAACAGGTTCATAATTAATGTGACTAATGCAAAATGTACAATTCATTCTAAGTGAAGATCATGGTAACCCATTAGTAAAGACTCAAGATTTACCAAATCCTTCAGAAGGAATTCCTAAGTATTTGGACAAAGTGAAAAGTAAGATAACCCTCTAATATTGATGGAAATCAGTAGCTGCGTTTCCATTACCCTTCAAATTGCGCAAATTGAAATTGAAAATTGAATACGCCCAATATATAGCAAAATAAGTTTTTATGCTCACATAAGGTTATTTTTTTAATCAATTTGAAAAATTTATATTTCGCAACACTGCAATTGAAACATTTTTCCGCATTTACAAGTCACTTGGCATACGTAAAAGTCGATTCTTTAAAGATGGCGCGGTATGTTTGGACAGAAGAGTCCTTCATTAAACTCATCGAAGTCCTTCATTAAACTCATCAAAGACAAAATAATTACGGGAATACTGGATTCTAAACAAAGAAATAGCACATTTTATCAAGACTTCGAAGCAGATATGAGGGAGAAACACCCAGAAACACCTTATACGTGGCCACTCCCAAGTATCCCTTATACTTGGGAGTGGCCACGTATAAGGTGTTTCTGGGTGTTTCTCCCTCATATCTGCTTCGAGGTCTTGATAAAATGTGCTATTTCTTGCTTTCCTTGTCACCTGGTTGGATAACAAGCCTATGTCTCCTTTGATTAAAAATAATGGTAAGTGCAGTGGCTACGACATACATAAACCTACTAACATCCATTGCCATGATTTTTGGAATGACTTATCGCGAGAGGGAAACAATAAGTTTTAGTCGCAAAAACCCATTTAGTCGTTAATGGAAACGCCGTCATTTCACAATATAGTTTTTTTTATCAACAGAAAATATCGCAAAAGTTTTATGCAAATCTGTAATGGAAACCAGGCTAGTGTAAGGTTTGAAGGGTTTTGTTTTAGATAGTAATGACTCAAGTGTTACTACATCCTTCTAAAGGAATTACTAATTTGATCAGTGGATCAGTGTTCTAAAGTGAAGATCATGGTAACCCACTAGTAATGATTTAAGTGTTACCAAATCCATTAGAAGGAATTACTATCCAAAACCTTACAAAAACCTCAAAAGCTTGCACTGACTTTAATCATTACTAGGGAGTTATCATGATTTTCACTTTAGAATACTGATCCAAATAATTAGTAGTTCCCTCTGAAGGATGTAATGAGTCATTACTATCCAATACTTAACAAAAACCTAAAAAAGTTACAATGACTTCAGTCATTACTAAAGTGTTATCATAGCCTGACGTCAGAATGTGAGTCTGATACTGCTCCATTGGGCTGTGATTATGGGGGGTGTTTCAACAGAACCAGGAAAGAAAATGCCTCTGTACTCAATTGAATCGACAAATGCCTTGATCGCGGTTCTCTGTTCCTCTATTAAAATTAATGCGCTGTCTACATCTTCTATAACAGATGGCTGAATCTACAGATCTAAATTCTTCAGCGGCAGCCATTCTTTATTGTAAACGAATTCAACCCAAGCGCTCTTTGGTGACGTGGATGATTACGTTACGGTTGATCATCTCTCCATCATCGTATAAAGCCCGCCCTGACAATTTGATTGGTCCGAACAGCTTTGGTTCGGGCATACTTGCTTCACAACGGATCAAGTCCAGACCGAACTTCCCATCCTCAAATGTTGTGGGCGGGGCTAAGTTCGGCTGGCATCCAGGCTAGTGTTATCATGATTTTCACTTTAGAATTGTGATCCAAATAATTAGTAATTCCTTCTGAAGGATTTGGTAATACTTGAGCCTTTACTAGTGGGTTTACCATGATCTTTACTTTAGAATTAATTATGCCTTGTGCATTGTTCATATTAATTATGAACCTGTATAGTTCTTAGTCCTTTGGGAGGTATGAAAAAAATTGTAGTTAGCTAATAGTGAACTACTATGCACTATTACTTATTAATTTGTTAATCAGAGTTGCTTGTTAGTTATAGTAGTTATAAAGTGTTGATGTTGCGTTAATCATTACGGAACAGTATTATAAAGTGTTACCAAAAACATTTAGTGGACAATGCATTTCACTTAACCATTTTCCTGTACAAGATGCATATCTCGTTTAAAAATTGAGTATTCATGGATTTTGTTGCATTTTGTTCACAAAATACATTTTTGGTTACCCCCAAAATGTATTGTCTTCCGGTTCTGTTGTCAAGCCGCGTTCAGTGGTGCTGATGACGTAAGACGCTGCTGACGTGTTATCAGTGCGCCCAAGCTTCGTTTACAGTCTGAGGGAGACACACGCTGTAAACAAAACAATCATCGCAAACATGTTTAAGGATTTCGACACAGAGGAAGACTTGTATTTTTTTGCCCAGCCATATTTATTTGAACCCGAATACACGGACGCACCAGATACACATGAGCAGCGTCTTACGTAACCAGCGTCACTGAACGCGGATTGACAACAGAACCGGAAGACAATACAATGCTGAATAAAGTCGTAGTTTTTGTTATTTTTGGACCAAAATGTATTTTCGATGCTTCAACACATTCTAACTAACCCACTGATGTCACATGGACTACTTTGATGATGTCTCTATTTCCTTTCTGGACAAGGACAGTACCGTACATACATTTTCAATGGGGGGACAGAAAGCTCTCGGACTAAATCTAAAATATCTTAAACTGTGTTCCGAAGATGAACGAAGGTTCCCTTTCGAGGGAACTCGCGATGCGTCACTTGACGCTTTGGGAACGCCCCCAGCGTGAATGCGTCTGAGCATCAATGTCAACTAGTCCAATGGAAAGAATGAGCGTCACGGGCGGGTGACGTCATGACCAGGAAGGCACAAGAGCACATCCGGTGAAACGCGGCATTAGCTTCTGTGTCTCAGCAAGCGATCTGTGTTACTCTGTCTCTGTCTATTTATTGTTGTCTGTTCGATATTATTGGGAAGAGTTATGGCGAAACAACTTTACAAACTCTGTGCTTCCCCTGCCCGCGTTATTTAACGGGTGGGGACACACACGAGCTTTGTGTAGTTTGTTTGGGAGTGGAGCATGCGGTATCAGCCTCCGAGGGGGCTGATTGCAACATTGTGAGAAGCTTTCGCTTCGCATGCTCCACTCCCGCCTGTCACTTTTCGAGGAAAGTGGCCAGGCTCGCGATCCTCTGGGTGCAGGACACGCGTCTGCCGAGGCAGCGCAGAGAATGCATTCCTGTGGATCGCGAATAGGATCGTTACGGGGTTGGAGACGGGTCCGCGGATCTTATCTCCTCCCTTTCCACGAGGGATCCAGTGCTCTCTCTCCGGTCTCGGAAGCCCGCGCTGCGGTCTCTTCCGCCCGGGGAGAGAAATCAATGCTTCAGTGCTCTACCTCCGAGGAGGTAGATGTGCTGGGCATTGAAATTGTACACAATCATGGGGGAAGTGGATTTGCCATCTCTTCCCCAGCGTATGAGAATTATATATAGCCCATATATATATATATATATATATGATAGTTTATATATTATATATAAAATAAAGTGTATATATATAAAGAATGTATATAAAAAAATATATATAATAATAAGCTGGTGGAGGTGTTTACTAAGGCTGTAGATAAATTAAATATTTAATGGCCCTCTATTTTTCCACCTCCATCACGGGGCCTTCCATTTTTCCCGATCTGCACAGCGAGCTGTTTAGATCATGGAAAAAGCCTTACTCATTTATTAGCCCCACATTCATGTATATTCAGATATTTGGGGGTTAAGAGAGTATGGCTATGGGGCAATACCCCGGGTAGAACAGACACTTGCGAGCTATGTCTCCCGGTTCAGTATCGTCCCTGAAGGCGTCGGCTTCTCTCACTAAACCATTAAAGAAAACTATTTTTTAATCTAGTGGGAAAAGCATATATGGCAGTGGGTCTAGCACGAGCCTGCTTGCACACTATAGCAGTGCTGCAAGCATATCAGGCTGACCTGCTGTGGTATTTGGACAGAAGTGAGGGAGTTTGGCCCGATGGGGTTTGAGAACCCTCCGGGGCCTCGAGGGGCTGGTTCCCTTGGTAGATTTTCTGGCAGCGCGGAAGCTACTGCCAAATATATCTCTATGGGTAATGGTAATCTCTCTGGTAATGGAGCAAGGGGTAAAGGCCCTGTTAGCAAAGAAAGCTATAGAGCAGGTGTACTCACCCGACATTGCGTCGGGTCTTTACAGTCGTTATCTCATTGTTCCAAAAAAGGATGGAGAGCAGCGTCACATACTAGATCTTCGTCTGTTGGAGTGTTTGGTGCTGGAACTCAAGTCCAAGATGCTGACACTCAAACAGATCGTGACTCAAATCAGATCCGAGGACTGGTTTGTCACGATAGATCTAAAAGACGTATACTTCCATATCTCCATCCTCCCTCAGCACAGGAGGTTCCTGAGGTTTTCTTTGGGGCAAAGAACACCAGTATCAGGCACTTCCTTTCGGTCTAGCTCTATCACCCCGCACATTCACGAAGTGTATAGACGCAGCTCTGGCCCCGCCAGGCTGCAGTGTATACGCATTCTGAATTGCATAGATGACTGGCTGATTCTAGCGGAATCAGAACAGTTAGCGGTTCGGCACCGAGGTGTCGTTCTCGCTCATATGCAGATGTTGGGGTTGAGGCTCAATGCCAAGAAGAGTGTGCTTTCTCCAGTACAGAGAACCACTTTCCTTGGTGTGGTATGGGATTCAGTGACGATGCGGGCCACTCTGTCGCCCGTTCGTGTAGCTGCTATCCTAACAGCCACAAAAGAGCTGAGGCTAGGCCAGTCACGCACTGTAAAACAGTTCGAGAGACTGTTGGGTCTTGTGGCAGTAGCGTCCAACGGGATACCTTTTGGCCTGCTGTACATGAGACCTTTGCAGTGGTGGCGCAGGACCAGAGGGTTCTCCCCGAGGGGAAACCCACTTCGTATGATCAAGATCACGCGGCCGTGCCTTCGTGCCTTGGTTATATGGAGGAAACACTGGTTCTTAACCCAGGGTTCGGTGTTGGGAGCTCTTTGCCATCGAGTTGCTATCTCGACAGATGCTTCCCTCACCGGCTGGGGAGCGGTATTGGAAGGCCGCTCAGCTCAGGGCTTGGGAGGAGTCATCATCTCGCTTGGCACATGAATTGCCTAGAGATGATGGTCGTCTTCAATGCGTTGAGACATCTCCTCCCAGACCTGAGGGGCCATCATGTGTTGTTCTGAAACAGTGACTGTTAGGCCTCAGGGCAGCAGCGTTCAATGTGATACCCTTTGACCTGCTGTACGTGAGACCTTTACAGTGGTGGCTCAGGACCAGAGGGTTCTCCCTGACGGGAAACCCACTCCGTACGATCAAGATCACGCGGCAGTATCCCCGCGCCTTGGTTATATGGAGGAAACTCTGGTTCTTGACCCACAGACAACACGTTGGTGGCCTATTATTTTGGTCCCTCAGGAAATTACGCTGTCTGAGGGCAGTGTATATTCCAGGGGGGGCAGAATATTGGAGCAGACACCCTGTCGAGGCAGGGGCTGAGGCCAGGGGACTCCACCCCGAGGCGGTGGAGCAAATATGGGAGTTTTATGGCCAGGCAGAAGTGGATTTGTTCTCGTCTGAGCATACGACGCACTGTTCACTCTGGTTATCCCTCGCTCAACCAGTCCCCTCGGGGCTGGTTGCTATGGTGCAGACGTGGCTGAGGCTACGTCTGTACGCGTTTCCCCCTGTTGCTCTGCTCCCAGGAGTTCTAGAGTGATTCAGCCAGGATGGAATAAGCCTATTTAGTAGCACCACCCTGGCCGAGCTGAATTTGGTTTGCGGACCTAATTTTTCTCCTCGACGGACCTCCCTTGGAGGTCCCGATCAGGAGAGACCTTCCGTCTCAGGCAGGGGATGCAATATTGCACCCCCGGCAGGGGATTTGGAAACTGTGGGTTTGGCCTCTGAGGGGGCCCAACTCATAGAGAGTGGTCTCTCAACCGAGGTTGTTGAGACCATTCTAAGCTCCAGAGCTCCCGCTACGAGGAAACTATATTCACTATTTCGAGAGTTTTTCACTTCTTGGTGTTACCAGCGTCAGTGGGATCCGGTTAACTGTTCAGTAAACACAGTATTCGAGTTTCTGCAAGAACGCTTTTTATCAGGTCTATGTCCTTCCACGCTTAAGGTATACGTGGCGGCCATTGCGGCTTTCCACGCCCTGGTGGGTAGTACATTTTTGGGTCGAGACCCCCTGATCACTCGTTTCCTTCGTGGCACTTTGAGGCTGAGGCCTGCAACTTGCACTAGGGTGCTGGCTTGGGACCTTGCAATAGTTCTAGAAGGCCTATCTGGGGCTCCCTTCGAGCCCTTAGATTTGGTCTCAGAGAAGTTCCTTTCTTTTAAGACTATTTTCTGCTAGCTATTTCGTCCCTATTAGAGTCAGACCTTCAGGCCCTTTCGGTCCCCACCTGCCTTGAATGCACCGGGGATGGCCAAGGCATTCTTACCCGAAACATGGATATGTTCCAAAGGTGCCTACCATTATTCCGAGGCCTATTGTGCTGCAGGTTTCTGTCCTCCTTTTAATCTGCGGACCAGGAAAGGCTGAACCTCTTGTGTCCAGTGCGAGCACTGGATACTTATGTTTATCGGACATCTTCAATGAGGAAGTCCGACCAGTTATTTATTTGCTTTGGATCACCTAAGAAGGGTCTTCCTGCTTCTAAACAGACGGTTAGTAAGTGGATAGTCGAGGCTATTTCACTTGCATACGAGTACTCTGACCATCCGTGTCCCTTGGTGGTCAGAGCTCACTCAACGAGGGGTATGGCGGCCTCTAAAGCCTTGTTATTTGGGGTTTCTCTCCAAGACGTTTGTGATGCGGCAGGCTGGTCTTCACCGCTCACATTCGTCAGGTTTTACAGTTTGGACCTGGATGCTGCCCCAGGTTCTCAGGTGCTTAGTGCTTAGTTCCAACAGACTGACACTCAGGTTCTTGGAATTCTGGCGTTTTGGGTATTCTCGTTCCCAAAGCGTCAAGTGACGCATCGCGAGTTCCCTCGAAAGGGAACGTCTCAGGTTACTACTGTAACCATAGTTCCCTGAGAAAGGGAACGAGACGATGCGTCACCCTGCCATACTTCCTGCATCCCTGTGATCGGCTTGCTTCGACTTTTTGAAGCTAATGCCGCGTTTCACCGGATGTGCTCTTATGCCTTCCTGGTCATGACGTCACCCGCCCGTGACGCTCATTCTTTCCATTGGACTAGTTGACATTGATGCTCAGACGCATTCACGCTGGGGGCGTTCCCAAAGCGTCAAGTGACGCATCGTCTCGTTCCCTTTCTCAGGGAACTATGGTTACAGTAGTAACCTGAGACGTTTTACGGGCCTGGAACGACATGAGGGTGAGTCATTAATGACATAATTTTCATTTTTGGGTGAACTAACCCTTTAAGTTTGGTCTCTTTTTAAAAACGAAACTTGGAAGATTATGGCTTAAGTAAAAAAAAAAACTTTTTTTTTTCCTGCAAAAGGTTGCAGATTTTTATGCTTATTTGTATGAAAAAAGACAAAATGTAAAATAATTAAGTATGTGCTCTAAAGCATTCAAGATGTATGACAATATAGGTTGGATATTTAATTACCAGGTCTATGCTCAAAAAGTATATAAATGGATAATAACTACTGCATAAATAAAATTTGGTACCATAAAATAATATATTATTTTGAATTTATATTATTAATAATAAATATTATTTTAAAAACATTACCAAAATGCAATATAGTACTTTCATTTAATTGAAATTGAAATAACTATAAGAAAAAAATCTGTCATTTTTGATCGCCACAGGAACTTGGTGAGGGAAGATATTCATACATAAATGCATGTACACATACTCATAACCACGTGGAAAGGCACACAAGAGAGATTTCATAGGTGATTGGGATGTAAAAGGCTTTTGGTTGATGTATTGATAATAATTCCTATGGGGTGCCATTTGATGGATGCATTCATGCTGACATTTTTCATGCTTTTAAATCATATCTGCACTGTAACGATCCTTTGCAAATGACTCCCGGTGGTCACATTTAATCAGCCAATTTAAAGACCTGGGTGGAGAAGTTCCAGTTCAAGTGATAAATAATTATTCCACCCGATAGTCCAATGAAATCAGTATTGCATGATGCATTCTGCAGGAGCGAGGAACCATGCATGTTTTTCTCAAACCCAATTATAGCCGTAGTTTAGTTATGTGGCCAATGAAAAATGAAGCAGGTTGCTTATTTATATGGCGAAGAGGTTTATAACCATAGATCTCTTAACCTGTTAACTGTCACCCCCCTTTTTTTGAATAGACATGAAAATGCACATTTCGAACATAAATGGTTGTAATTCAAGAATGCTTTGGAATATAGACGTAAGATTGGTCTTGTTTTAAAGAAGACATTTGGCAGATTTATGTAGAAGTGAAATAAATTAAGAAAGTGAAACAGAAAATAAGTTATATAAGTTTGAGTTTATGGAAATATATAATGTAAAAAGTTAATTATTCATATTTTATATAAAATATATATTTTCAAAACCTGGGCTACTCTAAAACTGCAGAAAAATCAAAGCCAAAAATCTGAACAAGTTGTGTTTCAAATTTTAGGTTGATATCTCAAAAAATGAGCTTTCAGTAAGATTTTGTTTGGGCGCAGTACCAAACTTTTTCACTAGGTCACAACGAGACTCCATTACTGCCCATATAAGGGCGCCTCCATTTCCATATGTGTTTTGAGTGATTTGAACCATTATTTCCACAATTTTCATACAATTTATGAAGTAGAGATCCTATTCAGAAGTAGTATGGGAAGTTTGGCAAATTTTTATATGAATTCAACCTCTAATAAACACATACAAAGAACACGCATGTGCGTCATAGCTCGCTGCCACATCACAAATGGTGAATTTATTATTTTTTTCTTTATATTTAAAACATTTTCAGACCTTTTTTTCTAAAATAATTGAATGGATGCTATCTTTTGAACTCTTGGCATGAAAACAAACTAGGTTTCTACAATTTTTTTCATGATTTTTCATGTTTTTCCCATTTCAAAATAAAGGTCTGAACACGCCTTAGGAGTATGAAAATATTCTTGTTGCAAATTGATAAATTACGGCTCCTCTGTAATTTATTTTGAAAATCAATCACCAAATATGGAAACTAGAGATTGTAAGCTTTCAAATGATATATAGTTTGTCAATATTACTTAAGGTTTTTACTAAGATATTATTGTTTTAAAAATATAATGGCAAACGTCCCACCTGTGGGACGGTGACAACATATGACCCAATTTATATGTAAACACCATACCCAGGCCCACCAAATTATTTTTAACGGTTCACCCAGATTCGATGATGGAAGTTTGTTTAAACAATAATAGCTTAAGTGCACGACCGTAAACTGATTTATAATGCGATCTTCAAACGTAACATGACATAATGTGCGGGGCCATCGCTGGCCCGGAGAGTGAAAAACTGCTGACGCAAGTTCCCTTCATGTGGCTGACACCTCACGCAACTGCTGACACATTCTCTGTGATGAATGCAGCTGGTGAGCCTGAATCACCGCTTTCTGAGCGCAACCTTACAACCTCCCCCTACCAACACGCCTCCCCCAGCCCAAACAAACATGCCCCCGTGACACCAGTGCATCCGATTCAAGGACACGTTTATGCTTTGGATCAGCAAAACTAGCAATGCCTGTAGTGAATTTGTACGAGGGTCTGGTTCTGTTGCTGCTAGGGTCATGCTTACATACATAACACGTTGTACATTTACAGGACAAATGACATGTCTGTACACAAGCCTGCAATGAAAACAAGTCTGCTCTATTGCCCAGGGGCCACATTCTACACACCTGTAGCATTTTATTGACAACTTATAATGGTCACTTGCACTCATAATTTAGTTTTATATGAAAATTTTCCACACTCTCTCTGACTCTTAAAATGATTTTTTTATTATTAAATAACTATAAATTATTTAATGGCCATAAAGGTCATTACAAAATAACATTTACTAACAAAATAATAATAATAATAATAAAAATCCATGTCGTTACCCCTTTAATAAATGGTATACCCACCTCATGAGGGGTAAATGCAAAACTAGCATCTCACTGATGCTTGCTGCAAATGCTGTTGGCTGGAATAGTTTCAGTAAAAGCATCAAATGTGCTGGTTCTTTAAATGAGAGGCAGCTTGATTTAGTTAATCAGCCAACAAAACCCACCCACCATCACACCAATGGGGCAGCTGGAAAAAGAAAACAGTGCCATCTATTGATCTGCTTTGGAAAACAGGCAGTTAAAAAGCTCTAGAAATCAAGATTAAAAAAATCCCTTTGACCTAATAAAGAATACATAAGTGGGATAGAAAGGCATTGCTGCAAACCTCTACGGTACTTCCTTTTCTCAAGTATTCTCTCAACGTTTGACAGGTATGTCTCATGCTAGAAAAGAATATTATGAATAGCTAAAAATAGGGAAACTGATTATAATAATAATAAAAAAACAGTTCATATGCCTGTCTCGTGTGGTTTGTGACATGCCTGGAAGCAAGCGTCACAATATGCATACAAAACACACAGAAACAGATACAGACACATGCAAGTTATGAGTCATATTTAAGATGAAATATTGGATTATTTCACCTTATTCTCTTTGTTTCCGGCTATGTTCACACAACAGCATCAATGGTTTGTCATAATGTTGTTCATTTTATATAAAATAAAGTCCTAAAAAACAATTTCTATTGAAATATCTTAGAGCTGAGCATAATTACACAACTTCACTTTATTCACTATGATTACAGGTTATATTTTTATATGAACTACCTTAAGTTACCCATTCATACTGAAAAGGCATAATGATGCCAATATTGTATGAAGAGTGCAGTTCATCAGTCACAGTTGTTACTAAATACATAAACAAAAATGTATGTGAAATGGTCTGCATTATAATATGTGCATATTCTCTCCAGCAATAGGAAAACCACTTAAACTGTGTCACATGAGGGCCTCTAACAAACATTCGTTGTAACCAAAAATAAGACACCCGAAGGGCTTTGGATAAAAACTGCCAAATGCATAAAAATGTCAAATAAATAAAGCATATGCGAATGCATCACAATTAAAGTATATATATGCAATTTCAGACCTAATTTGACTCATTACAGTGTTCATTTATTTGCGATATTGCTTTCTTCATGCTGCTGTGCATCTGACATAATACCTTTATGAGATTGTGGTGGTGCTTGCTTTAAATGAATATTGCACGATGACTTATGTGATTATCTTTCAGCAATCCTGATAATCTTGCTGAACATTATACAATTTCAGAAAGCATTCACATCTATTTGAATAGGACTGTGAGGTTTAAGAGTGATTGCTGTAATACAGGTATTTTGACTGTTATGAATCATTATTGTTTCTCAGCTAATTGCTGAAAAGGTCTTTGCTTTCTTTATCCCGAGAAAGCAAACGTTGCACTGTGTTTATTGAAATTATACATTTTTTCATCTTTCTAATCTTTGACCAAGCAGACCCATGAGAACGGGGGACATGCTGTTAAGCTTGTGATAAGGATTTGAGATACTAGACCTCAGACAACCTGTGAAAGTCTCTCTCAAAGGAGTTTACATTTAATGACCTTTTTTGAAGTCAAGATGGGAATTTGACATTTCAATTTATGGCACTTTAATCAACAGCCAGCTCTCATTTGGCATTGAACTATCACAATTTATATAACATTTCTACTAATAAAATAAGCTAATGCTGGTGACCAAAAAGTACTATGGTAATATACATATACCGTCTCTTATACCCAATCCCTCCAAAAAAAACCTTATTGTAAAGCTGGTTTAGTGTTTTAAACTGTGGTAAACCTACGGAGCCCCTAAGGGGAAATGATGATTGGAAAAATATAAGGTAGGAGAAAAAAAGAAAGAAAAAAAATCCCCCGCAAAAACTTTTGCATTTACTCGCAAACCTTTTGAGTTTTTTGGAAGCGAATGCAAAATTGATTGGGGGAATGCAAAACAATTGCGAGGGGACACAAAAGCATTGACATATTTTTTTCCATCACTATGTCCCTTTAGAGGCTCCGTATTAACCAGTTCTTCACCAGTTGAGAGAGAATGAATGAATGAATGAGTGGATGAACAAATGAACACATTTTTATGTTTGTCAAATGTAGGTAATTAAAATAAGTTAAAGCAACGCAAATTAACATTTTGTCACAACATAATTTAATTGCATGCACTCTATTTAAATTTGTGAATCTGACTAGGCTATATCCAGAAATCCAGGGCCAGACCATCATAGATGTATTGTAAATGAATTATGTTTTTGTTTTAATCTTGAATAGGCCTTATTCACCAATGTATTTTATTTCATTTTGCACTACTACAAATGTCTATACTGCAAAACGTGAACAAATCATTTCACACAAATTATTTTACATCAAAAAGGCTCATTTTAGTTGTGTCTTGTGCAGAAAAGTTTTCCTCATTTTTTTTTTTTTCTCACTGACATTTAGACAAGTTTGTCAACCGCTAAAAAACACTTAAAACCTGTTACAATTTTAAGCAGGTTTTAGTTGGATTAGAATAAAATTAATCAAATTGAAATGGAAGGCATTCAGCAGATGCTTTTATCCGGTACGATTTACAAAAAGAGCGTGAGACTGCAAGGGTGAACACGTTTAAAACTTCGACCACACCACACATAATAATGACTGAGAATCTCCTTTAGGGGAGCGGTACATTTTTCAAATAACTACAAACCCGCTCTGCTGATCCTTCAAAGCTTTATTGGCAAAACTAGTGGTTGTCAAGGTTGAAAGAGATAGAAAAATCAGTTCTGTTGGAGCGTGTGGTAGCCGAGCCTATCGGTGAGGAATATTGATTGGATCAGTCAGTGCGGACAGGATGGAGATGAAGCGAGAACATTGGGCTTCTGCTGAGGGGATTCTAAAGGATGAGTCAAAAGCTCCACAGGAGGATGAGCAAAGTGGCGGCACCACTGGACCTGCCAGTGGGAAATGAAAAATACTTCTTGCTTCTGTCCAACAGTGGGGGAAAAAAGAAAAGAAAGGGGGGATAAAGAATGGGAGGAAATGAGAGAAGGTGAGAGAAAGACAATAAAAGGGAGAGAGAATAGCTCTGTTGCCCACCAGTGTGCTGCCTAATGTCTAAGGTTGCATCTTAAATAAAATGGAACCTATCCTATCCTCTGTTATTTTATGTTCATTTCATCCAAACAATTCAATAAACAGTTTGCTAATAATTAAAATTGATTTGAATTTTGTGAGACTCTGGGGGTGAACTTTGTCTAGTGGGGTCCAGGGGCATGAGTCTGAAAGTCACATTATGAAATAAATGTTTTCTCCAAAACACGTTGGGAACAATTATTTTCCCCTTTTATTAAATTCTTTTTCCAACCTCCTTTTTCCAAGATAACAGCTCTGAGTCTTCTCTTATAATGCCTGATGGGTTTGGAGAACACCTGACAAGAGATCAGAGACCA
This sequence comes from Rhinichthys klamathensis goyatoka, assembly GCF_029890125.1. Lineage (NCBI taxonomy): Eukaryota > Metazoa > Chordata > Actinopteri > Cypriniformes > Leuciscidae > Rhinichthys > Rhinichthys klamathensis. The sequence continues at coordinate 144,178 of NW_026606955.1, read as the reverse complement.
TTCCTCCATTCAGAATCTCTCCAGATCCTTCAGATTCCCAGATCCATGTTGGCGCTTCTTCTCTTCAGTTCAGCCCACTCATTTCTATAGGGTTCAGGTCTGGGCACTGGGATGGCCATTGCAGATGCTTGGTTTTGTGCTCAGTGACTCATTTTTGTTTTAATTTTGATGTTTGTTTTTGGGTCACTGTCCTGTTGGAAGATCCAAACATGGCCCATTATAAGATTTCTAGCACAGGCTGTCAGGTTTTGATTTTTTTTCTGTTGATATTTGATCAAATCCATGATGCCATGTATCTGAACAAGATGTCAAGGACCTCTGGCAGAAAATTAGGCCCACAGCATTATGTAATATAATGTACTGTGACGATTTTGGGACCAACCCGCACCTTTTAATTACTATCACATGAATGAAATTAAGTTGACAAATCAGGAGACAGACAAAGGAGAACGCAGAGGGTATGAAAAGGAAGCGGTAAGGAAATGGAGGAGGTCAACGTAAAGGCAGCAGTTGAACAGACAGTCATAGCTCACGGTTCTCTTCATTCATTGCATTAATCTTTTGCTGCTACTAAAGATCTGCGTGGAAGTGAACATTACAAGTAAAACTAATTGAGTCAAGTCACCTGCGTTGAACTCCTACAACACACGATGCTTTCGAGTTGGTACAGTCAACAGAGGGATTGAGCCAAAGGGGATTCCATCGCCGCATCTTTGGAACCTTCAGACACCAGCTGCAGAGCGTTGCCTGTTCCTAAAGCCTTACCTCAGGTAGGGCCTACTCACTCCAAACCAATTCCCCTCAAGCCCGAAAGTCTTCCTTTGTGGCCGTTGTGCATTCACGTCAGTGACAAACGCACGCACACACACACACACACACACACACACACACAAACGAACATTCACAATTATTCACCCCAAATTCATTCAAGTCACGCTCAGAGCGAGCGCTTTTGTTTTGTTCCTGTTTTTTGTATAGGATCATTTTTGAGTGTGACGATTGGCATATGAGTGTTAATAAGTGTGATATCTTGAGTTATATTTTGCAATTGATATTGGGGTGAGAAATGGACTTTTGAAATCATGGACTATTGATTAATGCGAGGCGAGCCTACACCACACGACCTACATCAAAGGCATTGTGATCTGTTTAACCCTTTCACACGTAAGTTTAAAATATTCTAAATGACCCCCCAGCGTGAGTTTTTCAAGGCGACCGTTATTTAGAACTTATCACTTTAATGTTTCCATGGTGACGCGTCATTGCTTGTCACGTGACACAGCGCAACCACAACACAGCGCTGAATGAATGATGATCTGCTTTTATGTCATTTTTCCTTTTTTATTAAAAATATTCACAAATGTATTAGCTATAGCATGAAACACTGATATTCCGATTGTCAAATATGTGCAAGTGGATGGGTTTTGTTGTTTAAACATCTTTATAACGATCGCGTTAGTTGAGCTGTATGCACAATGGGCGGCGCCATTTTAGTTTGTTTTACAGTTCAGAGAATCGGATCTGTTGGATTTACAACACGTCAATTCCTCAACTTCTCACGAAATACATAAAAGTAAGTGGCCGGTGGTGAACTGGGAGAAGAATAGGGTCAAATGTAAAGCTACTTACACAATGTGTATCTGATATGAATAAAACTTGTCGTCTTATTATAATGGAAAGGATCATTATTGCCGCTTCCGTAGACATCAGTGTGTATTTTACAAACTCAAAATCATTGTTTTGCTAGTGCTTATGTGTATTTAAATGTCTGAAACCTAACATAAACATTATGTGGTTGAAAACACTCAATAGTTGTGATATATGACAGCACTGATTGCGTCTGTCTCTGGCTCAGCGCCAGCCAACGAGCGAAAGCACGTTTGAATTTAGCAGTTGATCACGTGATGCACTGACCGTTCTAATCACACCGGTGTGATCGTACGCTCCAGGGACCTGTCACGGTATGCAGATATGAACCCAAACGCAGACAGTAATAAATAAAACACGGATTTATTAAACAGACAGAAAACAAAGACCCACGAGGGGGCAAACGAACGTTGACAAGACTAGACTAATAAACTTGACAATAACATGAGACTAAAACTAACAGGCAGGATACAAACTCTGATCACAGGAATATACAGCTCACAGAACAGGATGACAAGATACAAAACGAACAAGCACCGAGTAACAAACACAAGGACCTTAAATAAGGGACATCATCACAAGGGCACAGGTGAGACAGATGAACAATCAAGACTAACGATGAGAACAAGGGGCGTGGTAAACAACACAAGACAACGCAAACACTTAGCCCAAACCACAGGCCATGTGTTTGCACACACAACATGAGAACAAATCCTGACAGGACCAGCCAAGACTGATCACACCGGTGTGATCGTTTGCGTGAAAGGCTTAATGTACCAAACCTCTGTTATGAGAAAATGTTATTGTTAAAGAATAATATAAATATTTAAACTGAATCTTTTTTGTGTGATGTTTTGTGAAGGAGTTTATTGCATATACATTTTTTTTGTGTGTAACTGGTGGCTTATGAGCAATCCTGGTCTAAATTATTATGTTGTGGTAGACTTAATTCTACCTGGTGCCCGAATTAATTCATTTCAAATTGAATCCTTTTGCAAGGGCATGCCAGCGTTACAGTACACACACACACTGTCACAGTTGCACTCAGTTTGGACTTTCAAGCGAACTCAAACTGTGTCGAGAATTGATGCTGTGAGAATGCCTTTGCGTGATTGCGTCCTGAAGCACGTATGAAATCAGTCCAATGGCGTGACGGGATGTCATGACCAGTTAACCATCGGGCAATGGAGAAAATTGCATTGGGCTATTATTGATTTTTGACTAGTATGTATGTAAGCCCCGCCGGCGGACGGAAAGTAAAGCATAGATGTTTACCCAGGGGGCTCTCGCAGCATCTGACGGGAGATCAAGACTCACGGCATCGGGTATATAAGTATCGCCGACAGACAGAAAGTAAAGCATAGATGTTTACCCAGGAGGCTCTCGTAGTATCCGACGGGAGATCAAGACTCACGGCATCGGGTATGTAAGCCTCGCAGGCGGACGGAAAGGCATAGATATTAATCAGGAGGCTCTCGCAACATCCGATGGGAGATCAAGACTCATGGCATTGGGTATGTAAGCCTCGCCGACAGACGGAAAGTAAAGCATAGATGTTTAACCAGGAGGCTCTCGCAGTATCCGACAGGAGATCAAGACTCACGGCATCGGGTATGTAAGCCTCACCGGCGGACGGAAACTAAAGCATAGATTTTAACCAGGAGGGTCTCGCAGCATCTGACGAGAGATCAAGACTCACGGCATCGGGTATGTAAGCCTCACTGGCAGATGGAAAGTAAAGCATAGATGTTTAACCAGGAGGCTCTCGCTGTCACGATACCACACACAGAAAACAGGGATAGATCCAAAATCAGTTTAATGGGTGTCCGTAATCATAAACCAGTCCAGGCAAGGGTCAAAATCCATATAAGCAATACATAAACGAGCACCAAAACAAGAACAGACAAGAACTCAGAAGTGGTGTGACGAATAACAAGGACTCCGTAACAAACACTAAACAGACAGGGTATTTATACACACAGAAACAATGAACAGTGATGAGTGCAGACAAAGGATTATTATATACACACCAGACACTGTGACATAACCCCCCCTCTACGGAGCGGCTACCAGACGCTCCACGACACAACTTCAAAACAAAACAAGAGTCTAGGAGGGAGGTGGAATGTTGGAGGATCAGGGGGAGGGATGGGGGGCCAGGTCCATGGAGGAGAACAAGAACAAGGGGGTGACAGCTTAGCCGGCGGCCAGGGCAAAACAGAGAGTCCATCGGGCGGCCAGGGCGAAACAGACGACCCATCGGGCGGCCAGGGCAAAGCAGACAGTTCATCGGGCAGCCCGGACGAAGCAGACGACCCATCGGGCGGCCACGGCGAAGCAGAAAGTCCATCGGGCGGCCAGGGCGAAGCAGACGACCCATCGGGCGGCCAGGGCGAAGCAAAAAGTCCATCGGGCGGCCAGAGCGAAGCAGACGACAGTCCATCGGATGGCCACGGCGGTGAAGACCCTTCGGGCGGCCAGGGCGGTGAAGACCCCTCGGGCGGCCAGGGTGGTGGAACAGGCACAGACACCGGCTCAGGCACAGGAACAGACACAGGCACAGACACAGGCACAGACACTGGTTCAGGCACAGGAACAGACACCGGCTCAGGCACAGGAACAGACATCGGCTCAGGCACAGGAACAGACACCGGCTCGGCTGTGGCCATCTTGTCCGGAGACACTGGCTCAGCAGGCGTGACGGGAACGGTCTCTGAATCGGCAAACGTGACATGAGAGGTTTCTGGATCAGTTGACGTGATGTGAACAGTCATCCATGCATGCAGGACAGCCAATGTGTAAAAAGTGAAAACAGCCCTTTTGGCCATGGCGGGACTGATGGTGGAAACGGTTGGCTCAGGAGAGGATGGAGCTGAGGTAGCCAACAGGGAGGCATGTGCGGCCCAGACACACATCACAGCGGCCACGTAAAGGGAGAGGGTAGCCTCTTTGACCACGACATGAGCAGACGGCCTCTGGGTCTTTAGGGGTGATGGACGCCGGCCTCCTCCTCTTTCTCCTTTTATGGTGATGAGGTGGTGTTATTGGGCTTACCACCTCTGGGGGTACTACCATCTCTGGGCTGGACGGGACCGGCGGTGAAGGCTCTGGGCTGGACGGGACCAGCGGTGAAGGCTCTGGGAGGGTGCTGGCGAGATCCCCTTCTCCTAGGCCGATGGTGACCTGAACGGTCTCTGGATCGGCAGACGTGATGTGAACGGTCTCTGGATCGCAGTCATTAACCGGCACAGGTACCTGGCTGAAGAGAGACTGGACTGTGGAAAAACGTTGGGGTTCATGGCGACCATGTCCCCTTCTACGGCCTCCACGAGTCCCAGAGAATCTGGCCAAGCGAGTTCCCTCAAAGAGTTGCGGGTGAACAGGATTTTTAGAGAAGTTGCCAGTCGCAGTCTTGGGCTTACCTCCTCCAACCTGACAGCTGGCTGCTATGGTCTCCTCAGTCCTGCAAGCCACCATGGCAAAATAATAAAATAATGTCTTAGGCGGTCCCGTACTGCTGGATCTATTCATGATGGAGTCCTTCTGTCATGATACCACACACAGGAAACAGGGATAGATCCAAAAGCAGTTTAATGGGTGTCCGTAATCATAAACCAGTCCAGGCAAGGGTCAAAATCCATATAAGCAATCCATAAATGAGAACCAAAACAAGAACAGGCAAGATCTCAGAAGTGATGTGACGAATAACAAGGACTCCGTAACAAACAGGCAAGGGTCATTATAGCAGGTTTAAACGACTGAAGCGACAACTCGCCAGCTTACTATAGTGCGGCCGGCTACGCAATACTCGTTCCCTTCTCTCAGGGAACTGAGGTTACGATAGTAACCGAGTAGCTCCCTTTCGAACGGTCACTTCGTATTGCGAGGCATCTCCATATTATAAAACATCATGAATGTGGAAGGCGAGGACCAGCCGGCCGCATCACAAATATCCTGAATGGGAAAACCAGAGGACCAAGCCCACGACGAGGCCATGCCTCTAGTCGAATGAGCCTTGATACCTATAGGGCAAACCTGACCCACTGAGGTATAAGCCATAGAAATGGCATCCACTATCCATCTAGACAGTCTCTGCTTAGTAACTGGATCGCCCTTAGATCGGCCACCAAAGCAGACAAAGAGCTGTTCCGATTGTCTAAAAGACGCAGAACATTCTAGATAGATTCTCAGTGCTCTGAAAGGGCAGAGAAGATTAACCTCCCCGTCCTCGGCAGAAGGGGGAAGGGCTAATAATGTAATAAACTGTGCTCTGAACGGCGTAACCATGTCTGGGTTTGAGGATGACCCTGGAGTCATCTGGTCCAAACTCCAGACATGAAGGGCTCACAGAGAGAGCTTACAGATCTCCCACTCGTTTGATAGATGCCAATGCCAGCAGAGCGGCCCGAGTCCAACAACTCTTGTAGGAAGGAAAGTATCACAGATACCTCACATGACTCTGGATCAAAGAGTTTTTTCGAGCACCAGCTGGAAAAACCTGACCACTTCAAAGCATAAAGGCGCCTAGTAGACGGGGCCCTAGCATCAGAGCTAGTATTTAAGACCTTCTCAGGAAGGTCCCTGGTTACCCGTTTAGGGGCCATACATTTAGGCCCCATAAGTCAGGTCGCGGACGCCATATTGTCCCGTTGGCCTGCTTGAGGAGGTCTTTCCTCAGTGGAACAGGCCAGGGGACTCTGTCTGAGAACTGAACCAGCTCTGGAAACCATGGCCTGGATTTACAGAGGGGGGCCACTAGGAGGACTGGGCATCCGCTCTCCCTGACCCGTTTGATGACCTGGGGAATCATTGAAACGGGGGAAACGCATAAAGGGGACGGCTGGGCCAGAGATGGGCCAGAGCATCCCTGTTCTTCGAGAAGAACACTGCGCAGTGGGTGTTGGTTCTCGAGGCGAAAAGGTCGATTTTGGCCTCGCCGAACACACTCCATATCAGACTGACCGTCTGTGAGTTCAGGGACCACTCGCCTAGGGGAGTGTTGCCCCGCGAGATCATTTCCACACCCAGATTCTGAATGCCAGGGATATGCACTGCCCTCAGAGAACTCAGATTGGTCTGTGCCCACAAGAGGAGGTCTCTCGCCATACAGGTTGCCTGACCTGATGTCGCCCTGGCGATTTATGTAGGCCACCACTGACGTGTTGTCCGTGCGGACTAAGACGTGGTGACCTTTGAGGTTTGACAGAAATGCTTTTAGGGCCAAACCAACTGCTTTAATTTCCAGACAATTGATATGTAAGCTCTGCTCCGTGCTCGACCAGAGGCCGGAGGCAGGCTTGCCCTCGTGCAGCGCTCCCCAAACCAGGTTGGATGCATCTGTAAAAAACACTTTCCTCCTGGAAACTACTCCCATGGTCACACCCTCGTGGTACCAGTCCTGGACCCGCCAGGAAATCAGGGTCCGTAAACAATCGTGATTCACCATAATGCGCAGGCTGCCTGACTGCCATGCATGGGTTGGGACGCGGAGTTTTAGCCAGTGCTGCAGCGGGCGCATGCGCAGTAATCCGATACGGAGTACTGATGATGATGCTGCCATTAGACCGAGAAGTTTCTGAAATTACTTTAGGGGTGGGCGCTCGCCCGCCTTGAATGAGGCTGCTAGTGTTTGCACAGAGAGCGCGTGCTCTCGTTTTTCTTGATCAGTGAATGTTTCTTGAGTCAGTTGGAACACTGAGGAGTGAAGAACGTCTCAGGTTACGACTGTAACCTTTGTTCCCTGAGAACAGGGAACGAGACAATACGTCATCGACGCTATGGGGGGGAACGCCTCAGGCGTGACAGGTGTCTGAAATCACTATCAAATCACGTCAATCACATTGACCGGCGACAGCCCGTGAATCATTAGCGTGAATGATTAACGTGCGACCTGGAAGTATATAAGGGCGCCTTGCAAACATGACAAATCACCTTATCGTCTGAAGGGACTGTACGGCAGGCAAGCCCCGAGGCATGGCAGGGAGACGTATTGTCTCGTTCCCTGTTCTCAGGGAACAAAGGTTACAGTCGTAACCTGAGACGTTCCCTTTCGAAGGGAACTCAACAATACGTCATCGACGCTATGGGGAACGATATACCCACGCCGCCATGCTAAGGGGAGTGCATGCCCTCAGGCAGTGACAACTGTCCGAACCAGCAAATTCAAATGAAATGCTAGATCCACTCACCCTCAGGTCACACTAGGCTGTCAGTGACATCATTCCCTACGGTCATAGCCCAAGCTATAAGCCTCACAGGAAAACCTCCATAAACATAGTTAAATGAAAGGCCTACCTGGGCCTGCTCAAAGGCCTAGGACCACAACTTCAATTAGAAGGGGTCCCTTCTAGGGAATGTGGCTAGGGAACCCGAAGGAACCCCAGCCAGTCACTATTCAGGGGAACATACTCACCCCGAAGTGCCACCAGGACGGCCTGACCTGGCGTCAGAGCATAGACTCTTAGTCTGGCCACTTCCTGTCTGTCCGAAGACAGAGCCTCTGGACACTTGCCTTAAGTAAGGCATCCAACCCGAGGGACTGCGAAGCTGGCAGTGAACCACTCGGCCCGGATCTCAGAGACGGGATATCCCGGAGAGTATGACTCAGCAAGTGCTTTCCAACCCTTACCAGCGAGGGGAGTTTCTCTACTCGATCCATGGATCTACCCAGTGCTTGTGTTACAAACACTGAGGAGGCCTGTGAAGGCCTGAGGGCTGATCTAACTGGGAGGCCTCACGAGAGGCCTACGACCGTCTGACCAGACTCAGGAGTCCGCGTGCTCACAGTAACCCTCAATGAGGGGAGCATATGGTCCCCCTGGTAGGCAAAACCAGGCTGTAGGCAGGAAAGAGGTTCCGAGAGGGAACCAGCAGCAGAGAATGAACACTTCAGTCGAGCCAGGGCGCAAGCTCGCCTTCAGCAGCTGCCTGATAAGGCCAGCTGAAATGATAGCAAGAGGCCACTAGCTTCCTGAACCCAGCACCGCTAGGGAACCACTCACAAGGAGGCCTGGTGAGGCCTACTACCTGATAGCAACAGTATGTGGTCACCTACAGGGAGGCCTAGAGAGGCCTACTACCCGATAACGATAGTACGTGGCGAACTCACCCTCAGGGAGGCCTGGTGAGGCCTACTACCTGATAATCACAGCATGTGGGAACTCGTCTTCAGGGAGGCCTGGTGAGGCCTACTACCTGACAGCCATAATATCTGGGAGCTTTTTCTGCTACCCGATAGAAAGTCAGGCTAGCTGTCCAGTTGTCTGTCCTTGGGCTTGTCTCCAGGGAGGCCTGGTGAGGCCTACTACCTGATAGCCAATGTAGGTGGGGATTCGCCTTCAGGGATGCCGGGTGAGGCCTACTACCTGATAACCATCTTAAGTGGGAATTCACCTTCAGGGAGGCCTGAGGGGCCTACTACCTGATAGCAACTGGTAGCTGAGTCCGGGTGACAGTTCCAAGGCGGCCTGCTAAGGCCAGCCAGCTGGGGACTCGCCTATCAGGGAGGCCCGGTTGGGCCTACTAGCTGATAGCAAGTCAAATCTGCAACAAAGGAACACTGTTGGGAACCATACTACACCAATGTAACTATTGGGCCCACCCACAGGAGGCCTAGTACGGCTAGCTACCTGTAGCGGCATTAAAGCATGTCCCACAATGTTGGGACTCACCTCCGAGGAAGCCTGTTTAAGGCCTACTACCCACCGGTGAGTCAACTGCCCGAACCACCAAGGCCAACCAATCCTCTCGAGAAGTAGCCTATAGCGCCCTCTTGGGGGCTGCTCATACAAGGAGGCCTGCTGAGGCCTACTACCTAATGGCGCAGCCTTCGTTGGCAGATAAGCTGTTTACACAGCGCCTACAGCATCCTGGTGCCTAATCACATTGCCCATGGCAGTGTACTCAGCATAGAGAGCTAATACCCTTAGAACAAGGGGAGTACAACATACGCCACTCTGCCTCAGTGGAGGCCCCAGTTAGTCAGGGGCCTACCATCTATGCATGGGCGTCAGCACAGGGCAATGCTCTGGCTTCAGGGGAGCGAACTTCGACCAAAGAAGAAGTGAAGGCTTACTTCATACTCGACCTGAGCCATAGTAGTGCGAGGTAGGATAAAAACAGAACTGGGAGTGAAGTGCTCAGACCTACCCTGAATCACAGGGGAATACTCACACCTCACCCTGAGTTTACCAGGGTGCGGGCCTGCCAGCGGCTCTAGGGGTAACAGAAAAACATCTGTGCCCAACCTAGGGGAGTGGGGCTTGAATGAAAGCCAACCACCTACAACCCACAGCCTGAGCAGTAGCTCAGCAATGTATTAGTGAAGCCTACACTGGCGGCCTAAATCCGTAGGCCAGTTCTGCACGGCAGGGTCGGGCAGGAGACTCAGTCTTCTTCGTGAAGCGAAAGACGGCCTAACCCTGCTCAAAAGGACTTATATACCACGGAGGCCTAACTGAGGCCTACCATGTCCTTATAAACCATCCTCTGCACCACGCTGCATTACTCTAGTCACCCCCAATGCAGAGAAGGGGGTGGGCCTTGGCCTAACGACTCCCATGGGAGGAGGCTGATTATACAGGGATGCCAAAAACCTACATTCACAAAGTGAAGGGTCAGAGGAAGAAATGCTAATTTTAGCAGAACGCCTCTAATATCCCTGGCACAGCCTAGGCCAGCTACAGAGGCGGCCCTGGCGAGGGCCAACCTGTAAGCATAGATCTATCTGAGGGCTCAGAGGAGCCACAGCCTACTAAAGAATATAGTCTGTATTTTTCCATACAAAGGGCTGCAGAACGCTCAACCTAATGAAAACTCAACAGAGCTCAAGGGGCGAAATACTCAGAAAAGTCAAAACGGTCCCATGGGCCGGACATAAGATCTATCTGAAGCTCTAGCATCAGTCAACACTCTAAGTAAAACATTCTATCAGAGAGAGACCAACTACTCTACCCTGAGGTGGCTAATAGCCCGAAGGCTAACATAGTTATCATTCTGGCCACCTAACGGGGAACTTCAGGGCCCTGATAATCCAAAAAAGTTATCTTACCTTATTACCTTGACATGGCCCCATAACTCTATACAGGGAACGAGGTCTGTAAAGAGAAACATATTATTTTTTAATCACAAAAAATACTCTTTGAAAGACCAGCAGCTCACCTGCGGCGTGCAAAGTGAAGACTCACCAGACAGTTCTTCATGAACATGGGGTCTACCACCTTTACATACCTGAAAGAGGCACTCTCACTAACCAAGCCGAGGCGGGCCATCAGAACATTGTTCTAACCATGAGCCCAGCCTCAGGACTAATGTAAGAAGCGCCTGGGGAGTCGGGGAAGAGAGGAAAGGGCAAAGATATTATCACGCCCTCAGGGAAGATGATCCAAGACCAACGCAACGTGCGTTTGTGCCAGATCACCTCCCTCAGATCCCTCTTCTTGCGGGAGTCGCGCCTCCTCTGCGACCTACTACTCCACGGAGGAGGCGCACGAGAGGTGACACTGGCTCTCTGGCCTCATCTAAGGTCCTCGGACCATGATAGGCCAGGCCCTCACATCTGTCTGGGCATGGACACGGATCTCAGCGGTATGTATGTCCTGGATACAGCTGAGCGCGCCTTCGCCTCTCCGAACTTTCCAATCACCGTCAACACGGAGGTGCCGAAAAGCTCAGAGGGCGAAACCAGCGAATCGAGGAGAAGCCTTTCTCTTTCTTCCCGAAATCGCCAGGTTCAACCACAAATGTCTCTCCGTGGCCAGTATCATCGCCATCCCGGAGAGCTATATATATATATACATAATTTTTTTCATTTGCGGCGCAGCTCAGTAACCGCCTCAGGGGCCCCACCCCCTGGTCGAGATCCCCCAGCAGATCGGCCTGGTGTACCTGCAACACCGCCATGATGTGCAGGCTAGCACCGGCCTGACCCGCTGACGTGTATTCTCTGCCATTCAACTGGCAGGGTTTTGAGCTCTCAGTGTCGATTGTTTTCCCATCGACGCATACCCACGCTCTCCTATCCTCTCAACATCAGCGAGACTAGCCCGCTGATGTTGGTGGATACAGGCAGAGTATGGGTTCTTCCATGTCCTCTCGATCTCAGTATGAGATCGGGAAGAAATGAAAGGCTCACCTGAGCTGGTGGTTCTATTACCGGGGAAAAACCGCTCTATCGCGAGCGATTTCTCCCCCAACGAGCAGCCACGGCAGCTGCAGCCTGCCCGCGGCGCGTTCTATAATACCAACCAGCTCAGCATACACGGGGCAGGGTGGCTGAGAAGATACAGGAAAATATTTTATTATTTCCACCCTCATCAGCCATCTCCTGTTTGTCCGGGAGAGCGCTTGCTGCCGGACTAAGTTTTCCCTTTTTTTTTTTTTTTAAACTTCATCCAATTGCAGCTTCTCGTCAGCCGCCGCATCGTCTGAGAGGATTACACCCCTCTCAAGGCGATCGGCGAGCTTCATCTGTGACATCCAGACGCTGAACCCTCTTCTCTCGAGAAGAGGGACAGGCGCGATCACAATTTGTACAGGCAGTTCCCTCGAGAACCGCCTGTGCGCGTCTTCCTTCCCAGACAAAAAATGCACAGTTCACGTGTGTCACCCGGCTACAAATATCTTGGGCACGGGTCTGCACACTTCTGAAAGCATTTCATAATTACCTGATTTTCAAACCAGTAATAGACAAAACAGTCCCTGAAGACGAAAAGATGATTTGTCATGTTTGCAAGGCGCCCTTATATACTTCCAGGTCGCACGTTAATCATTCACGCTAATGATTCACGGGCTGTCGCCGGTCAATGTGATTGACGTGATTTGATAGTGATTTCAGACACCTGTCACGCCTGAGGCGTTCCCCCCCATAGCGTGGATGACGTATTGTTGAGTTCCCTTCGAAAGGGAACTGAACAATTCACTGTGCAATAGATTTACAGGCTTAAAAACTAAACTGAGACAAGAATTACAAACAGATAATGGTTTTAAAACAACGTAATTTTCTTAATAGTATAAATACAGCTTTGCAGAATTGTAAAACTGATGAATATGTGGTTTTGGATGGGAACTGTAATTCAGCCCAGGCTCATTAGAAAAACTACCATCATTTCCCTCTAGCATTTTAAGCGCTGTTGAACGGATTCTTAAATGCCTCTGGTTGGTCATTGTTTTCTTACACAGATACAAATGGGAGCATTTGATCAGTGAATCCCATGCACTGAAAGACGGATCCACTGATAGACACCTGTTTTCAAACACTCCCGTGTGTATCGGTTTAAGTGATCGGTAAAGACAACATGTTTTTGAAGTGTTGATCATTGTAGCCAATCACAGACATATATATTGAGTGTGTGAACACAATGGCCAACCAGGTGTTTAAGAATCCGTTCAATAGCGCTCAAAATGCTAGAGGGAAATGCTGGTATTGACACATTTTTTTTATTTCAGTACGGACTTGGTACCGAAGTCGATACTTTTGACAGCACTCATTTGAACGTATCACCGCAGTTCTGATTTGAAGATGTCCGGTGAGTGGCGCTAAATGCTTCATGCTCCATCACGTTTTAAAATAACGTACACCTACACTAAATTCTAAACCTACTCCGACTGATCTCATGAAATGGTGTATGTATGACACGCCAATTCGTATTTCCATTTTTGGCGTGCTATCAACACGCATAATCGCTTTTCAGCGTGTCTATCAACGCCGTTGACTTAACGTTACATTACTGTATATATAAATATATGACCTACCCCAACCCCGTCCCTAAACCTACCCGTCACTGGGGTTAATACCATTTATGAGTGTTCCCCTTCCATCCTAGGAAAAAAAAATATCGCTCCCCAGATGTAGATCTACATTTTGCTTCGTTTCGCTCGGACATTTAAAGGCGTGTACATACACGCGGAATCACTCGGACATTTAACGGCGTAGACATACACGCAAAAGATGACGGTTCGTTTCGGCGTTGACATACACGCGGATAACTCAAAATGTGTATAGATAACACGCCACTTGACTTGAAAGTGGCGTGTATGTTTACGCAAAGTCATGATGCCATGTTGACCTACTGGATAGTTTTAACAAAAACAAATTTAACATAAAAATGCAATTGTAACCATGCTATTTTAGCTTGTTTTTTGAACTCTTGTCTTTGAGCTCTTTTATCGTGACTCGTCTTTCACAAGATTCATACCCAAGCTCTCCGCATCGCAAGTACAATGCTGCAGCAGCTGAGCTACCGAGCAAGCGTAGTATGACAGAAAAGCTGAACATATGGAGCTGGTTATGATGCAAACTCCAAAATGTATTCAATTACAAATCATGCACTATGATAAAAAGTGTTTTGAGGTCATACCATAATATTGTGCAAGGAGCCACGTGAAAACAAGTCTTTATTAATCCATAATCTGCCCTGTAATCGTAATTTTTGTATGAAAACGATTAAAAGTGCTTGCTGTTTTACTGCAGTGATACGAATTGGTACGTTTTTCCAATGAGCCTGGGTTGCTTTAATTGCACAGAAAATGAAATGTTGGACTGGAACCATGTGGAGCCTCATGCAGCTTCAAGTTGAGTTCTCCATGAATTTAGAGACCCCGTTTATTTGATATATGTTGAGAATTATAATGGTAATGTGAAACTATATACATGGTTGCATAGATTTTTTTTCTTAATTGTGCCTGTTGTTTTTAATTATCTTTTTTTTTACATTAGGTTTTCATTGCAAACTTTAAGGGAAAAAAGTGGATTTTTTTGTTTTGTTTTTTTGGAGTCAATTTAAATTAAGAAAGCAATGTTTTAACGATTTGAGACAGTGGTGGGATTATGGAAAGATTGAAATAAAAATGCTTTGTCAACAGTATGCTTTCATTGTTTGTCGAGACCACTCTCGTCATGAGAAAATTGGAATCTGAAATAGTAAATTTATAAGTGTTGGCTGATGTTTAAAGGGAACCAAGACAAGCTGAGATATTAAAGTCCAAAAGGTCTCTATTGGAGAACATGCTTGGTATAAAGGCACAAGGAGTTCTCGAAAGGTCAAGGTATCAGAATTTAACTGGAATTGACACCCCATCTAAATTTTTCTTTAGCCTGGAGCGAAACAAAAAGGCCATATTCACTCTGTATTGAAAGTGGCGACAGAGTCAAATGATACCGTTCAAGCTGGCAGTTATTAAGCCTCTCATTAAGAAACCACAATTAGATCCAAACGAATTAGAACATTACAGACCCATTTCAAATCTTCCATTTATGTCTAAAAAAAAAGAAAAATTGGGTCCGCTCAAATGTGCTCATTTTTTGCAAAAAAAAAATTATATCTATGAAAAATTCAGTCTGGATTCAAGTCCCATTATAGCATAGAAAATGTGCTCGTTAAAATTACATTCTACTTACTTCTAGCTTCTGACCAAGGCTGTACCTCAATACTAGTTTTGCTTGATCTTAGTGCTGTGTTCGACACTATAGATCATAAAATACTCTTAGATCAGCTACAAAATTACACTGGTATTAAGGGACAGGCATTAAGGTGGTTTAGATCATACCTATCAGACATGTGAGACAACGGGTCTTCGCAAGCCCACTGTCAGGCGAAACTGGGTTCGCACCCAAAAAAAAATGATGGCAATACTCAGTGATGTTAGGTGTAAAGTAATGTTTATTTGCAGTGCTCAAGAGGTGAAACAGTCTCAGTAAAAAAAAAAGACCAACGTTATATACAAAAGTAACAAAGAAAAGAAAAATGGCAAACAAAAACTGCACTAAAAAAGAACAAAGAAAATATATAAATATCTATATACACACAAACTTCATCAATGGTAAGGAATTGCTCACAGCACCACAATTGCACGCTCACTTGCCAGGTTAACTGATACCATACACTAGTTTGGGGCTCCTTTTTAAAGTCCAAGCCCCGCCCCCTTAGTTAAAAATTCACACAGGTCAGGTCACTCTGTCACATCACCTCCCCCCTCTTCAGGTCGCGATCTAACCGGGTTCTGAGACAGTTAGTCGGCTATCTTGTTTTGGGGTCAAGGTCGATGTCTGACCGTAAACTGGTAAGGTTGCAGGGAGAGATACTATCTGGTCACACGAAAATTATGGTCCTTCATCGTGTCGATCCACATCAGGGCTCGGTGATCTGTGTCTAGGGTAAACTCTCTCCCCAGCAGGTAGTATCTGAGGCTCTCTAAGGTCCACTTGATCGCCAGACCTTCCTTCTCCACAGGAGTATCGGGTTTCTCTTGGCAGCAACTTCCTGCTTAGGAACACAATGGGTGCACAATGGGCGGAACACAGGTTGGTCAATGGGACGGCAGTGGCAAAAAAGTTGGGGATGAAGCGTCGATACCACCCCACCAGTCCCAAGAAGGATCAGACCTCCTTCTTTGTCTTTGGTCTTGGGCTGCGTCGAACAGCTTCTACCTTGTCCTCTTGAGGTTTTAGCTCTCCATTTCCCAGGTGATAACTAAGGTAGTTGGTCTCTGAATTTGCCCACTCACATTTAGCCACATTTAAAGACAGGCCAGCCTCTTGGATCTTGCTCAGGGTCTTTTTGAGGTGTAGAATATGGTCCTTCCAGGTCGCACTGTATATGACAACATCCTCCAGTTATGCTATTGACCATTCCTCACAGACTTGGAGGACTTGGTTCATCAGTTGTTGGAACGTTGCGGGTGCCCCATAAAGCCCAAACGGTAGGACCGTAAACTGATATAGCCACAGCAGGGTCAGAAATGCAGTGTAGGGTCTAGGCACCTATTTCAGGGCTACTTGTCAATACCCTGGCGAGATGTTGAACTTTGTAGCCCGGCCACATGAAGGGGATATTTATAAGGCGGCTTATTAAACTAATTAAAGAGTTATATATGTCAGCCGTTCTTATATTAAATAATCCCTGGTGTTTTGTTGCCCCTGTCGAGTGTTGGTCTTACTGTTTTCTCTAAGTGAGAGTCTTGATCGTTTCACCTGGGAATCCCCTTGACGTCATACGTCAGCTGATCAACTTCACTGCTGATAAAGGGAGCCGGCTTAGCGGCATTCGGGAGCAACGTTACTATTACTCACGTTTACTATTACAATTATCTCTATTGCCCAGGAAAAAAACAATTGACAGAATTGAACATCAAAATCTGTGGAAATGGTTTGAGTGTTGTACCATAACATCGAAAGTATGCTGAAGGTCAATGGTGGTTTGAGTGCCCTGTTTAATATTTAATTTATTATTTGGGGGTTAGATATTTGAGAGTATACATTGGTGATGAAGTTCCACAACAGAATAATTGAGAGAGAATTGTTGAAAAATAGAGGGCAGACTTAAAAATGGAAATGGATCCATCCACAAATGTCTTTTCGAGTAAGAGATCTCTAGTAAGTCATAATTTAGTAGCATCGACATTGGGGCATAAAGTTTCTGGCGTAGATCCACCTGTTGGTTTTTTGCCAAAATACTCTGGATACCTAAAAGTGTTCTTTATTTGCCCAAAGAGAAGGGTGGACAAGGCATGGTGTATTTGCAAAGTAGGCTAGCGGCTTTTTGCCTACAGTTTGTTCAAACATTTTTGAAAGGGTCTGCAGATCTGGCATGGCGTATGATGGCTAAAACAATTTTACAAAGAGTCAAAGGTCTTGGTATGGATGCTGCACTTTTTTTAATGGACCACAAGAACATTTATCTCAATGGAGTACCATCTTTTTATCATGGACTTTTCAAAGTTTGTATACATTTTATTATTCATGAATTGGAAAAAAACAGACTCTTTGTTCGGGATGCTTGAAGAATCATTGGTTAAAGAAGTGAGGCTGAATGTAACAAAGGAGAGCATGCTGGGTCTCACTCAGATACAGTGCATCTCCAGAATTGTTCAATTGAAGCATATAGTTGATGTGGTCGGGCCTGAATTGAATTATATGCAGTGGCCACTTTGCTGGGTCAGTGATTAACTTGTCACACAGCAAAAATAATTTATTAATAGTAAAATAGTAATTAATAAAAATTTATAGTTTGGCTAAAATTATTTATCTTATAAAGCAGCATAATTTTAAGCAACATGTGAATGCCAGCTTAAAATATTACCTACTGTAAGTACTGTAGGTAGTGCTGTAACAGGGATATTGCTTGTATAGATAAAAAATAATAATAATAATAAAAAAAGTATACAACCTGAAAACAGCAATGAAACACTTGTGGTGCAAGCCTACAGCAAAGACTCTTAGAGCTTTTGTGTTCAGCATAATCTTCATTAGAACTACCCTGCTGAGCCGTGATGTTCGCTTTCAAAAGGGCCAAAAGATTGGAAAAATATTCTTCTGTATCTAATCTACAGAGCTTGAAAAGCTACAGGAATTTGTTAAACAGCAATTGAAGGAAGCAAAGAACAGGAAAGGATTTTGTTGTTAGGGAACTGAAAGGTATGCGGACCCTCGTGTTCAAGGGACCACTGAGCGAAAGCTCCGGTTAGTAGACATCTTATTACACTATTCGGAGGAGATTATTTGTGCTACTCTAAACTGGTCACCAAGGAGACCATATTGAAGACACTCAAGCAGAAAATGGTGCACTGATTTATGCCTGGTTCCTTTTACAACCTAAGCTGAAGAGGGGAAAAAAATAGAGTACTAGTGGCTTGGATGACACCTGGACTGCAAAAAGTAATCAAATAGCAATCAAATGAATTCAAATTAGTTTTTTAGACTGAATATATATATTACTGGAGGAGCATCACAGTAATTATTTTGTATAGGCATGTATTATGATGAAAATGTCTTTCAAAGTGCAGCTTGTAAAATATATGAATCATAAACCATCTGTGACATACTTTCCTAGAAACAACCATCACTCATTTTGGCATATACCACTTCTAAATTCTGTGCTGTTGAGCCTAAAAAATGAAAAACCTTTTAGGAGATTATATTTGACGGATATCTTTTTTTGTGAAGTCATTATATCCCTTGTTATCGTGCATTAGGTGTTGTTGTAAAGAGAATTAAATAAAGAGTATTAAGGTTTAAGCCTCACATGAAATGCACCAGTTGAGAGATTGTAGTCTAAATGAATACTTTAACCAAATCAAATCCAGAAGGCAAAGTTAGACTAGGCCTCTCATTCTAGTTCTGAAATGTGACCCCGTCAAATGACCCTGTTTCTACAAGTCAGCTCTCACATCTTTCATCAAAAATAAAGATGCATTAGAGTAGGTTTGCCATGTACATCCACTGTAGGTGGAACAAGCTGCATTCCAACCACTGCATTAGTCATGGTTAGTTAGCATGTGAGCAGAGTGACCTGCTTTGTACTGTGTCGGCCACACTTTGACTGAATCAGACGGAGCTGCTGATAAATGATGATGCATTAGTTTGAATAAAACATCAGTGGGGGATTAGATAGATGGACGGACGGACGGACCGAGTTTTGGGAGTTCGAAACAGCTTGGCAAAGCAAACTTTCTGGTAAATTTCGCTCCGGCTGGTAAACACCTTTGTACTACCATTGGTCCGTGGCGATTGCGTAATAGGTGGGTGTGCGTGGAGCCTCCGCCTTCTATCACGTTAAAATCTTTTCCGATTCGTTTCTCCTGCTCAGTCCGTCGAGGCAAGAAGTCCGCGATTTAAAACATGAACACACTGGAGAGCTGCTTTATAGTACAAAATTAAGTTGTAGGCCCACTTATGATGAAATGACACTGTTTTTCATGTTTAATACGGTAAAGCTGCTTAATTTTAAGCAATCTATTGTATAAAGTGCTACAGAAATAAAGGTGCTGTGACTTTACTAGAGTTCCGAATTGCAGAGCTCGTGCAAACATATCCATGTTGCTATATGATCAGATGCTTTTCTTATGCTTTATCAAAAAATGCTTGCTGTTTTCTTAATTTTTTTGTGTTTATTTTGTTATTGAGAGGAAAGCGCAGCTCATATTTACATATTCATCTAACTGTCACTCTCAACAGTGTGGGCGGCATCAGTTGTTCAGTATACAACAGTATATCACTAGTCACTTATTTCAAACTTTGTTTTACCCCTAAGCGAAAAACGAAAAATAACTTTGCTGTAAGTATTTTTTTGCGGGGCCTTTACTCCAGCAATAAAAAAAAAAACTGTAAATTTAAAATTTAATGAGTTACTTTACTAGTTAGTTGAAATAAAGTAATCTGATCACGTAGCTCATGATACTTGTAATGCGTTACCCTCAACAATGTTTTTTAGCCAAACTAAATTGACACACACTTACACAATCTGTTCCAGAGTTCTCGTGGTCTTGCATTGACCGTCACATACTGCAAATGTTCATGAAGTCCATAAGACAGCACGGTGTCCCATGTAACGTTTTACGAATCAGATTACAAGCACCTCAATTACAAGAGAGTGTGATTGTTTTGTGTTAGCTTGCTTGCTGAGTGAATCAACCAGTAGTCTTTAATGCCGCAATATGCAAATTGTGACATTAAAATGTTTAGTAGTGTTGACAGAATTAACTGCATTGTATAAATATTGCCATTACATTCAGATTCAAACACAGCCGCTGAGGGAACAACAGTAAATATTGCACCTGCTAAACATATAATCTCAATTTTTACAGAATACTAAATGCAGAAATGTGAAAACTGTCCATTGATCACCTTCTAAATCCTAAAATCTTTCAATTATTACTCAAGATCTTTAAAAAATATACTGATATGTTAAATTATGAATGATTTTAAAATAATGTATAGCACTGTCTGTCTATCTGAATGAACATATCATGTTTAATTCATTTATTTACATTTTTAATCAATTGACAGCCCTAAAAAATATTTATTAGGCCTACCTGCCCCTGAATATATTTGTCATTTCAATAAAACTTTTTAAACCGTTTAAAAAAAGGAATAAAGATAAACAACACAAAATAAAGCAGTAAACATTCATCAGACAACCCATTGGCCAAAACAACTATTAAAAACACATCAGTGAAATAAACTTTCGTGAATGGCTTAATGATATTGTCTCTAATTTGAAGCTAATTAACTTTTAACAATGTGATTTACAGGCTTTCGTGCTCTAGTTGTTTTCATCCTCTGCCATGCAACACTGACCAGAATGAAATTCAAAGTGTAGCCATTCCACAATTCGCTCCTTCCACAGTGGCAAAACTGTTCATTGATTTCTCCTTCCACAGTGGCAATTGGTTTCTAAGAGCCATAATAAATGACCTGTAGCCCATCTCTGGAATTGCGCTGATTGTACACTGAACAAAATTATAAATGCAACACTTTGTTTTTGCACCCATTTTTCATGAGCTGAACTCAAAGATCTAAGACTTTTTCTTTGTACACAAAAGGCCTATTTCTCTCAAATATTGTTCACAAATCTGTCTAAATCTGTGTTATTGAGCACTTCTCCTTTGCCGAGATAATCCATCCACCTCACAGGTGTGGCATATCAAGATGCTGATTAGACAGCATGATTATCGCACAGGTGTGCCTTAGGCTGGCCACAATAAAAGGCCACTCTAAAATGTGCAATTTTACTGTATTGGGGGATCCGGGTCGTTCCTGAGAAGGGAACGAGACACTGCGTCGACTACGACACTTTGGGGAACACCGTTGGCGTAACGGATCTGAGGTATGAATGAAACTAATCCAATCCTGATTGGTGCTGCGTCAAGATGTAACATGGAAGGGCTCTGGTACGAGTCCCAGGTCTCATCCTCCGGGCCCCACGGAGAAAATGTACGACCAGCTGATGTCTCCCCAGAGGTCCATCAGCCAGAGGAGCGTGGAAAGCCACAATGGCAGCCACGTACACCTTGAGAGTGGACGGGGTAAGACCAGCCGAGAGGCGATCTTGGAGGAGCTCCAGTACTGAAGCCAACTGGGCAGTTAACTGGGTCCACCTTATGCTCTCTACACCAACTGGAAACACATTCCACTTTAGGCTGTACAATCGCCTCGTGGAAGGAGCTCTGGAACTGAGTATGGTCTCAACTACTCCAGCAGACAGGCCAGCCTTTAGGTACTGAGCCCCCTCAGGGGCCAGGCCCAAAGTATCCACAGGTCTGGTCGAGGGAGAATATTGAGCCCCCGGCCTGTGGAAACAGGTCCCTCCTCAGAGGGATCTGCCAAGGCTGGCCTGCCAGGAGTGCTATGAGGTCTGAAAACCATACCCGGGCCGACCAGTATGGGGCAACTAGAAGTAGGCTGATCCCGTCTCGACGGACCCTCTCCAGAACTCCTGGGAGCAGAGTGATCTGGGGAAAAGCGTACAGGCGTAGCCTCGGCCACGTCTGTACCATGGCATTCAAGCCCAATGGGGCTGGATGGGTGAGAGAAAAACCACAGTGGACAGTGGGACGTCCCTCGAGACGCGAACAAATCCACTTCCACTGGGCCGAACCTCTCATAAATCGACTTTCTCCACCTCGGTGTGAAGTCTCCATTCCCCAGGCTCAGCCCCTGCCTCGACATGATGTCTTCCAGATTCTGGAAGTCAGATAATATTCCATCATTTTAATTTCATAGAATTAAATGCAGCCATAATCACCAAACAATACTGTTTTAATATTATTTACAGTCTCGTAATCTACACGCTGCCTCGGCAAGCGCGAGAATCAAGCTGTTACAATGTATTTAGCTTTCATCCCTCGAGAAGAAAGTCAATGGGCGCGAGGCTGAAACCCCCGAAAATGCACTGCTGAGTGCGTCAAGATATTTCTCAATGAACATGCCTCGCACCCACACAGAATCTTTTTTGCAGAGTAGACCCGAGCCACTATAGATTCTGTATTGCAATGCAGACCTTTAATCTACGCGCTGCCTCAGCAAACGTGAGATCCCAGCCACATAATCTGTATTGCAGAGTAGACCCGTAATCTACGCGCTGCCTCGGCAAATGCGAGATCCGAGCCACTAGATTCTATATTACAATGCGGACATTTATTTGGGACAATTCTTATGGGACAAACAACACTAAATAGGACAGGCATTTTGAGACAGAGCGCCTGCTGAAGAGCAAAAAGCTAACTCTGTTGTGTGCCGGCGTCCCTTTGTAGCTTCCGTGAATGCCGTCACATGTCACGTCATGACGCAGCACCAATCAGGATTGGATTAGGCTTCATTCATACTTCAGATGCGTTACGCTAAGGGCGTTCCCCAAAGTGTCGTAGTCTACGCAGTTCGAGTTCCCTCGAAAGGGAACAGCTGAATGATCCGACAGTCCAATGTCAACAGATGATAACTGTGATACAAATGAACCATTTGTTATCACAAGATCCAGGGTATGGCCTTTGTAATGAGTCGGGACAGTTACCAACTGTGAGAAGTTAAGACAGTCAAGGAGCGTTAAAAATTCCTTAGCCGTCACAGAGTCACTTCGGTCCACATGTATGTTAAAGTCCCCCACAATAAGAATTCTGTGGAACTTCAAGCTCAACATTGACAAAAAATCAGCAAATTCTGATGTAAAAGCTGCATATGACTTAATCTTAGGTGGTTTATAGACTGTAGCAATGATGGTAGATGTAGGAGCATAAATACTCAAAACTAGGCATTAAAATGACGAGAAATGGAAGCTTTAGCGTTAAGTTCTGCCAGGAAGACTCAATTGCTACGTCACTTATTACCTTCTCATCTATCCAATCGTGTCTAATACTTGCGGTATAAAAGACCAGTACTTACACATGTTTGAGTTCGCAGATGCTGACGCTTTCATTCACCTCCATCCTCCCCACCACCACCAGGATGGTCCCTTCCTATAGCTCACAGGGGTCGGCTGCGCCCCTGCCTTCGTCTTCAGGCAGGAAATGCAGAGTCCGGACCCTCGGATTGCGAGCTATGGACGGGGCCTACGCCAAAGAACTTTATTGCTTGCTGGGCTATCAATAAATGCATTTATTGTTACAGTATTTATTCTCCCGAGTCTTTCTGGTAGAACTGGGAAACAGACACAGGGCTTATCTTGAATTGCAGATTGTAAACCACAATAATGCTTCAACCTCTGCTAGATAATCTAAAATTCCAAAACCAGCTGGAGTAATCTGATTAAACAGAAGTCCATCATTTTCTCTATACCAGGTTTCAGTTAAGAACAGTAAGTCCAACTTTTTGTCCAGAATAAAATCAGATAAAAACAGTGCCTTGTTATCCACAGAGCGGGCATTAAATAATGCAGCATAAGCCAATCTCTGAGGTGGAGTCAACAATGATTTAATCTCCACACGGGGTACCAGTATTAAATTACGTTGATCAACACCAGTGAAAGACAGATTGTTAGTCTTACGTCGGCATGTAAAAATAAAAATGCTGAGAGAAGATGAAACTGTAAAGCTTTGCCTCGAACCCCGGTGAATATATCGTTTAAGACGTAGTAAGCCAGCGTCGCGACAGAGTTCGAAAGAGTCTTTATCTAAACGATAAGGGTTCTGTTTTAAATTTAAAAGTTGACGTGCAGTGTACCTTAGGGCCATAGTCCTTAAATCCGCATACACAGCTGGTCCTAGGCGTTGAATCCACCGTGAGCTTAATGTTATAGAATCCACATACACAGCCACATTATTGACTGTCCACATTGTGTATTGCAACTTTTTTTGTTTGTTCCCTTTCAAGGGAACTTCGAGCTGCGTCAAACGCTGCAGGAACGCCCCTGCGTTGTGCGTCATGAAGCACGTATGGAATCAGCCCAATGGAGAGATGAAACGTCATAGGCGGGTGACGTCATCGACCAGGAAACTATAAAGCACCCCAAAAACACAAGCGCATTAGCTTCTGTGCTTTCAGTCGCGCTACATGTGAATCTGTCCCTGTGTGATATTGTCTGTCTTTACATACCCTGCACCACACAAACAATTTATCCTTATATTGAGAGATATGGCGGACGAACAACAGTTTAAGAAGTGTGTTCCTCCCTGCTCGCGTTATTTAACGAGCGGGGATACACATGATCTTTGTGTTGTTTGTTTGGGAGTTCAGCATGCCCAGTCTGCTCTCGAGGGGGCAGACTGTGAGCATTGCGAGCGTCTGCCATTAAGGACGCTCCGCTCCCGCCGAGCACTCTTTGAGGAGAGCGGTTCGGTGCGCGCTCCCCGCGGTTCGGGTCCCGCTTCTGCCGAAGCAGAGCGGCGGCGCTTATCGTGGGGATCGCAGATGGATCTCACAGCGGGGTTTGAGACGGGCTCTGCCTTATCTCTCCCTTCACCTGTGAGATCCAGTGCCTCAGTCCCGGGTTCGGAAGCACGCGCTGCGGTTTCTTCCGCTCGGGCTGAGGCACCAATGCTGCAGCTATCCAGTTCTGAGGAGCTGGATGTTGTTAGTGTTGAGGGAGATGTGGAGGATTCGCCACCCCACACTCCCGAAAGTGATGAGCTTATGGAGGTTTTAACAAGAGCTGTTGAAAAACTCAATATTGAATGGCCAGTGACTAGACAGGAGTCTGTTTCTAAATCAAAGTTGGATGAGAGATTTTTGCCGTCACGTGTGCAGCCTCCACGCCGGTGCCTGCCGTTTTTCCATGATCTCCACACCGAGGTGTCGAAATCATGGAGAAAACCGGTGTCATATAGAGTGTTTAGTCCCCAGACTTCAACATATGCAAATATTATGGGAGCCAAGGCTCATGGTTATGGTGCTTTGCCTCGTGTGGAAGAGACGCTTGCGAGCCATCTCTCCCCCGAAGCAGCATCATCTTTTAAGGCACCGGCATTACCCACCAAGCCTTTAAGAAACACCTCGGCTTTGGTGGGTAAAGCATATTCGGCAGCAGGTCAGGCTGCGTCATGCCTGCATACTATGTCAATCTTGCAGGCATACCAGGCTGATCTGCTAAGGGACGTGAGTGAGAGTGAGGAGGTCAGTACTGACGTAGTTTGCGAACTGCGTCAGGCTGCTGATTTATCCCTGCGTGCCACCAGAGAATCGGCCAAGCTAGTGGGTCGTTCTATGGCAGCTCTGGTGGCCGCAGAAAGACATTTGTGGTTAAATCAAACCAATATTAAAGAGAAAGAAAAGGCTTTTCTTTTAGATGCTCCTCTCTCTCCCCTGGGTTTGTTTGGTGATGCTGTAAATTCAGTTATCGATAAATTCCAGGAAGAAAAGAAACAAACTGCACAAAAAAAAGAGCGCAGCAGAGGCAGAGTGTCGCGTCTCGTGCTCCCCCTGCTGGACAGTGGGCTCAGCCGCGACACTCTCAGCCGAAGCCTTCTAGCAATAGAACTGATCTGAGGACAGTTATATTGGCTAAGAAGGCTTCGGCTAAGAAGAAGTCCTGACGCCAAGGCGTTCAGGATACTGAGGGTGGTCCCCACCGAGGCGGAAAGGTGTTCACCTCTTTTTACGGTGCCCATTCCTCCTCGGTGCCCTCAGGGGCTCGTTCTGCCAACCCCGCCTTTATGCCGGGGCACAGACGATCCCAGCGAGCGCTTTCCCGAGGGACGCTCGCTCCCTCTGAGGAGGGTCTCAGAGCGGTCAAACCAGTTGTTCCCTGCCGGTGCGCCGTTACAGGGCGCTGCGTTTGCTGCTCAAGTTACACCAGAGGCCAGTCTCGAGAGACTGGTACCCTTAGTAGAATTTCTGGCAGAGTGGAAAAGCCTTCCAAAAATATCTCATTGGGTCCTGCAGACAGTAGAAAAGGGTTATGCTATCCAGTTCAGGTGTCGTCCACCAAAATTCAGAGGGGTTCTGCACACAGTGGTGGGCCCCGAGCAGGCTCTGGTATTGGAACAAGAGGTGAAAACGCTCCTTCAAAAGGAGGCTATAGAACGGGTTCCTCCTCCCAGTTTGGAGTCAGGTTATTACAGCCGATATTTCATCGTTCCAAAGAAGGATGGGGGGGTTGCGTCCAATTTTAGACCTGCGCCTATTGAATCGCTCGGTAGGGAAGCTAAAATTCAAGATGCTCACTATCAAGCAGATCGTGTCTCAAATCAGATCCGAGGACTGGTTTGTCACGATAGATCTGAAGGACGCGTACTTCCACGTTTCCATCCTTCCACAACACAGGAAGTTCCTGAGGTTCGCCTTTGGGGGCGAGGCGTACCAGTACAGGGTTCTTCCGTTTGGCCTAGCTTTATCTCCCCGCACTTTCACGAAATGCATGGATGCAGCACTAGTGCCTCTGAGGCTTCAGGGCATTCGTATTCTCAATTACATCGACGATTGGTTGATTTTAGCTCAGACGGAGCAGATGGCGGTTCGGCATCGAGATGTCGTCCTTGCTCATATCAGAAAGTTGGGGTTGAGGCTGAACGCAAAGAAAAGTGTATTATCTCCTTCCCAGAAGACCACTTTTCTGGGTGTCGTTTGGGATTCGGTCTCGATGCGGGCGCGACTCTCTCCGACCCGCATCGCTTCGATTCTCTCAGCTGTGAAACAAGTGAAGCTAGGCCAGCTACTCACTGTGAAGCAGTTTCAGAGACTGTTGGGTCTGATGGCAGCAGCGTCCAACGTTATACCTTGCGGCCTGTTGTACATGAGACCGCTACAGTGGTGGCTCAGGACCAAGGGATTCTCCCCGAGGGGAAATCCGCTCCGCACGTTCAAAGTCACGCGGCGCTGCCTTCGTGCTCTGGTCATGTGGAGAGAAACTTGGTTCCTATCCAAAGGTCCTGTGCTGGGGGCTCTTTGTCGTCGCATAACGCTAACGACGGATGCTTCCCTCACAGGGTGGGGGGCGGTCATGAGTGGTCGCCCAGCCCAAGGTCTGTGGCAGGATCATCATCTATCGTGGCACATAAATTGTCTAGAGATGTTAGCTGTGTTTCAGGCTCTGAAATACTTCCTAACAGACCTGAGAGGCCATCATGTGTTAGTTCAATCAGACAACACGTCGGTGGTCTCTTATATAAATCATCAGGGGGGCCTGCGGTCTCGCCGGCTTTACAAGTTGGCCCGTCAGATCCTCCTGTGGTCCCAAGGGAAGCTACTATCTCTGAGAGCAATGTATCTTCCTGGGTATTTGAATGTGGTAGCAGACTCCCTGTCGAGGCAGGGGCCGAGGCCAGGGGAATGGAGACTCCACCCCGAGGTGGTGGAGCTCCTTTGGTTGAGTTTCGGTCGCGCCGAGGTGGACCTATTCGCTTCCAAGGAGACCACGCATTGTCATCGGTGGTTCTCCATCACTCTTCCAGCCCCCCTGGGGTTGGATGCTATGGTGCAGCCGTGGTCGAGGTCACGTCTGTACGCCTTTCCCCCGATTGCTCTGTTACCAGGAGTTCTGGAGAGGGTCCGCCGGGACGGGGTCAGTCTACTACTAGTAGCCCCGTTCTGGCCGGCCCGAGTATGGTTTGCGGACCTGATTTCTCTCCTGGACGGTTCTCCTTTGGAGCTCCCGGTCAGGAGGGATCTACTCTCCCAGGCGGGCGGCACGATACTCCACCCCCGCCCAGAATTGTGGAAACTGTGGGCTTGGCCTCTGAGGGGGCCCAGCTCATAGACTCCGGTCTCTCAACCGAGGTTGTTGAGACCATTCTTA
This sequence comes from Rhinichthys klamathensis goyatoka, assembly GCF_029890125.1. Lineage (NCBI taxonomy): Eukaryota > Metazoa > Chordata > Actinopteri > Cypriniformes > Leuciscidae > Rhinichthys > Rhinichthys klamathensis. The sequence goes on along the minus strand of NW_026606955.1, from coordinate 116,093 downwards.
ACTCCAGAGCTCCATCCACGAGGAAGCTTTATGCCTTGAAGTGGAAACTTTTCACTTCTTGGTGTGGAGAACACCTGCAGGACCCAGTTAACTGCCCAGTGGGTGCAGTGCTGGAATTCCTGCAGGAGCGCTTCTCCACAGGGTTATCCCCCTCCACACTAAAGGTGTATGTGGCGGCACTAGCTGCTTACCACGTCCCTTTCAGTGGAGTTTCTCTTGGGAGAACACCCGCTTATAACTCGTTTCCTCCGTGGCACTTTGAGGCTGAGGCCAGCAGTTCGTACGAGGGTGCCGACTTGGGATCTGGCCATTGTATTAGAAGGTCTTTCCCTAGCTCCTTTTGAACCTATCGAAGAAGTTCCCGAGAAGTTTCTCACTTTTAAGACTATCTTTTTACTTGCTATCTCTTCACTAAAAAGAATCAGAGATTTGCAGGCTCTGTCGGTTTCACCCTCGTGCCTGGAATTTGCACCTGGCATGGTTAAAGCTTTTCTGCATCCTAGACCAGGTTACGTTCCTAAGGTCCCTACTAATATCGTTAGACCTACGGTTCTGCAGGCTTTCTGTCCTCCTCCATTTATGTCATCGGACCAGGAGAAACTTAATTCACTCTGCCCTGTTAGGGCATTAGACGCTTATGTCCACAGAGCTGCCCTGTGGAGGAAATCAGAACAACTTTTTGTATGTTTCGGGCCACCCAGGAAAGGGTGTCCTGCGTCTAAACAGAGAATGAGCAAGTGGGTGGTCGAGGCTATCTCACTTGCTTATGAGTCGGCTGGCCAGCCTTCACCTTTGGTTGTCCGAGCTCACTCTACCAGGAGTATGGCTGCTTCTAAAGCTCTTTTGTCGGGGGTTTCCCTGAGTGATGTTTGTGATGCGGCTGGATGGTCTTCACCGCATACTTTTATTAAGTTCTATGACCTAGACTTAAGCTCTACCCCTGGGGCACAGGTGCTCTCGTCCTCTGTGCGCTAGTCTCACATGACGGTCATTTGGTCCTATGGCGACGTGGGTATTCGCGTTCCCGCAGCGTTTGACGCAGCTCGAAGTTCCCTTGAAAGGGAACGTCTCGGTTACGTATGTAACCCTAGTTCCCTGATAGGGAACGAGACGCTGCGTCGCTCCGCCATACTCCCGGCACTCCCGTTAGCGCTTCCTTCAAGCCTATCAGAAGCTAATGCACTTGTGTTTTTGGGGTGCTTTATAGTTTCCTGGTCGATGACGTCACCCGCCTATGACGTTTCATCTCTCCATTGGGCTGATTCCATACGTGCTTCATGACGCACAACGCAGGGGCGTTCCCGCACGTTTGACGCAGCGTCTCGTTCCCTATCAGGGAACTAGGGTTACATACGTAACCGAGACGTTCTCTTTTGTTTTTGGGGAAAATATCTGCATTGGTTTCTATGGCAATGACTGGTTGGTAGGCATAGGCCAAAAACAGCAACAACAACTGCAAAATAGAGGGGTTTGCAATACATATGTTGTCTTATTTACAGCATAACAATGTGTAACCTACGTACTGACCATACATCATCTTCTGAGGCAGAGGCAACGTAGGAACACAGGAACGTAGGAGGCTGGTATGCGCGGCTTTATTCCGTGCTATCGTCTCCACCGGTTTCCAAAACATGAGTCCTTTATATTGTCATTTTCTGCTCGACCGGCACTTTGCAAAAACACAACCTGGTTTCTGCACCAACTTTCAGCATGTTTCCTAAAACAACATCTGACGTTCACATTTTACATGACGTGAGAAAGTCACATAAACCACGCAAAATCCGATCAGAGCGGTCAGACTGACATGGATTTCTAAATGCTATTTGAATAGGATTTCAAAACCAAATATGATTTCAGTTCGAAGCGGATCTGTAAAAAATGCATAACACGCTTGATCGGATTTCAATTGGATATGCTCAAAAATTGGATTTGGACTGACAGTCTGAACGTAGCCTACAATGGCGCAAGCACTTGCATAGTTGATGGAAATTTCTATTCTAGCGCTTTAACCCGATTTTGCTTCTCTGATTGCGTTCACCTTTATTGGTATAGTGCTTTTCACGATACATATCGTTTCAATGCATGTGTCTGTCTACATTACTTTTTTTTTTTTTATCTGTCATGTGTATGTTGCTGCGGTTAGTAATTCTGAATCTCTCCATGTACTGTAGTAGGCATATAATGCAGTCAGGTCAAGGCAGTTGGTAATTTTTTTATTTATTGATTTTTTTTTTTTGTCTTCTCCATGTGCTCCTGTTCAGTATCGTAACTTGACATATCTAAAATGTAAACAAGCTCTAAAAAGCTCTAAACAAGCTATTCTTATTGCACTGTACACATACTGTACACTGAATTCTGAAAAGTGTAGTTGTCTTTTTTTCTGTGTGTGCTTTGGTTTACATAAATTTATGAATCATGGACATGTCCTTTTTTGGAAAGACACCTACATTTATCTCGAAAAAGGTTTGCAGAAAATACAGTTTTGTGAGAATCGTCCTTCAATCTGATGTTTTACTTTGCCAGATATAGAGAATTATGACAAAATAAACATATTAAACAAGATAAAAAAGTATGTGTGAAGTATGCTTTTGTGATAAGTATGTGATTAATCGCAGGTACAATTAATGGGTACAAAAGGGTACAATTAATTACGATTTCAATATTTTAACCTATTGACAAAAGTTACAGCACCGAGTACAAATTGCCATAAAAAATACAGTAGGCCTGTGAAAACTGGCAAAATATTTTATGAACTGGGTAGGTTTGTGGATCTGAAACCTCTTCTTGCCAGTGTGTACATTTTTCAACTCAACTGCTTACGTCCACAAGATATACAGCTCATGAGTCACTGCTGATCATTTCAGAGCAAATTCATACGGTCTGCCATTTCTACAGACAGAGTGAGCTTTCCCACAAAACACTGACTCATCATAACTAAGACATCACAGGTTATGGGACATAATACGTAGATCCCAAAAAAACACTTGAAATACTTCCTTCCAGACTTCCTGAGCCAGAATATAGGAAGCGCATTGTAACTACCTGTTTTAAAAGTACTTAAAATCACCCTTATGTTAAATGGTTTGTTATTTAGTCTAAAACTTAATATGCATTAGAACAACCAAGATGTTATTTCTATGAGTACAGTAAATGAGATGTCAATAAAGCAGTAGGCGAAGATTAGCTGTGGTACTCATGTGGTACCAGGGCTGGACTGGGACAAAAAATCGGCCCGGGCATTTTGGCCCAGACTGGCCCACTATATAACACAACCGAACTTTGCACGCCCTTGAATATGTATACCAACTCCTATTAAAACCACTAATGCCATAAGTGAATAGGAGTGAGTAAGAGTTAACCGATGAAAATAACTACTAAGTTGAACTATACTCCACAGTGATGAATCCTAAAGAAAGCTATAAGCTGGGATAGCAATACCGGTTTTTCCCACAGGATTTTGGGAAATCTGTGGTGAGTGCAGCTCTGTCCCTCTAGGGGGGTTCGGGGGCATGCTCCCCCGTAAGAAAATTTTGTGCTTTTTAATGTTAAATTCATCAATCTGGTGCACTTTGAGAGTTAAAAATAAAGAGCTCCAACCCATATTCAGTGTGCAAATTGAACAAAGAAAAACTCAAAACTCTTTTAGTTGTGATGTAGTGTCTGTCTACATTACACTACTACATAATAATAGTTATAATATTAATCCCATGGCAGTAATAGCCATATGTTGTAAAACAAATGCACTGAAAAATAAAAGCAACTTTCAGAATTAGTTTCGTACTAATTTCTATACAGAGATAAGCACATGATCTTTTATTTTGACGGAAACGGCATCGAGCTTTTATTTTGAAGAAAAATATGGTTTACAAACTCATTACTCATTATTGTCTCATTACAATTCTAATAAAATGCGTAATCGTCAAATATGCAGATGTGTAAATAATGCGTAACTGGGTAGTGGGTTCCTACATAGCCTAATGGTGTGTTCACACCGAACGCAAATTTAATTATTTGGGCGAGTAGATTACATACAAAGTCAATGCAAAGACGCGAATAGACGCATCATTCGCGCCGGGCGTTGCGAATGACGCGAATTGGGTGACGCGTTTGCCGCAAATGTCTTCCGCGCAAGTTGAAAAATTTGAACTCGAGCGAATGTTCAAGCGTCTAACTAAACGCGATAGATGCGTATTTGACGCTCTATTCCCGTTCGGTGTGAACACACCATAAGTGTTGTTGTGACAGTAGCCTAGTTCTGCTTACCACAGTTCTCTGCACTCACTCATCTCTCTCCTTATCCTCCTCACTATCCTCATCAGACACTTGAAGGGCCTTTGAAGTTTCTTTTTTCACGCTATTTCTCTGCACATTCCTTGCGTTTCTTCTCCATCGCTCTGACTTTTTTGACAGATACACACTGACACTGTTCGCTCACTCAGAGCTCAAAGGGGCAGGAGTTTAAAGATGTGATTGGACCAGCCCAGTGTCAATCAAGAAAATAACCAATGGGCTGCTGATTTATGCGTTTCATCATGCGCCGGTCTGTGAGAAAAAGAAAAACCTACGCTGACTTTTTTGTCCAATGCATTACACCGGCACAAAGATCCCAGAGAGAGCCGCCAATTAAACAAAACTAAACGCAATGGGCCGCCGATATACGAGTTTTATGGGCCTTTCAGACAAAAAAAAAAAAAAAAGTATGAGATGTATCGGCCCACAAAGCACGTCGGCCCACCGGGCAAATGCCCGGTATGCCCGATGGCCAGTCCAGCCCTGTGTGGTACTCAAGAGTGTAAATATTTGTACCACTGCTAGTTAGTTCTACCAGAAAGACTCGGGAGATAAGATACTGTACAATGATGCATTTTATTAACAGCCCAGCAAGCCATACAGTATATGCAATAAAGTTCTTTGGCGTAGGCCCCGTCCATAGCTCGCAATCCGAGGGTCCGGACTCTGCATTTCCTGCCTGAAGACGAAGGCAGGGGCGCAGCCGACCCCCCGGGAGGTATAGGAAGGGACCATCCTGGTGGTGGTGGGGAGGTTGGAAGGGAAGGAACCATCTTGGAGGTGGTGGGGAGGATGGAGGTCAATGGAAGCGTCAGCATCTGCGAACTCAAACACGTGTAAGTACCGGTCTTTTATACCGCAAGTATTAGACGTGATTGGATAGATGAGAAGGTAATACATGACGTAACAATTGAGTCTTCCTGGCAGAACTTACGCTACGCTTTCATTTCAATAATTATAGGAGCTGAAGTAAAGATTCCATCTTCAATAGTAAACATTTTAAAATGTTCTTAGTATGACATGCATTGATGCCAAAGAGCATTTGAACAATTAAAATGTCTGAATTTCATTGTAGTATATAACAAAATATCAAGCCAAGTGGAATCTGCAAACAAATTATGCCAGAACTCTTACAAAATGTACCTTTTGAATAATTTGTGTAATTACTTTCAACTGGTAATTTTAGGTGGATGTATTAAATCAGCTCCCCTCAGGTTAACACAGGTGTGCAAACAGAGCAACTACAGTCACAAACTCAAAGTTCAATGAACTAAGAACGTTCCACTAACATTTGGCAACCAGAACGTGTCCACAATCTTTTTCTTATGAAATGTTTTCCTTTTTTTTTTTTTTTCTATTTTCCTAAAATGCTATAGATGTTATAGATCGTATTGTGAAAAATTCTTCAGTGCATAGAACCAAATCCAACTGTGTATATATATATATATATTTTTTTTGGACAATCTATTACACTGGTACTTACAGAAAATGCAGTTCTATTTCACTGTTACAGACCGCCAGAGACGGTCGAACATAGTGGAAGGAGTCGCGTCTCGCGAGCCATATCGAGAATCTCGCATTGATTTGTCACCTGTGACCCTGACCGATGACGTGTCAGCAGTTATATCCGCTCCGTTCACGTCACGGTCGTTCTCTTTGTCATTCTCGCGAAGAGATCTCGCTCGAGCGTGCACAGCGTTTTTGGTGAGCAACTGCTCCCCGCTACAGCTGTGTCTCGGGAGAAATATTTGGATATATTTGGATATATTTGGATTATAATTGGACGTGCATAGGACCATATACCCACTGGTTGTCCAGGGTTTGTTTGGAACCGATCGCTACTAGCAGTGTTGAGGTGAGTACTCATGTGAACTCAGTGGTTAACCAGGGTTCTGTTATACTGCGTGTGGTATTGTATATTGTCAGAAACTGCTACTTTATGTTATGCTCATTGGTTAACCAGAGTGATACATTGATAAACCTTATTGTGGATAACCCCATTGGTTGACCAGAGTTTTTTTTCAACTAACTGGGCTGGAAGTGATGGCAGCTTCATGTTCCCTCTGCTTCGGTCCAATGGATCTCATGGATGCTCATATTCAATGTCCTACTTGCCTAGGCATTGATCACCTCCGAGAGGCTCTAGTAGACCCATGTCCTGAATGTGGTTTGATGTCCTTGGAGATGAGACAGCATCGACTGGCTGAATTAGACCCTGAGTTTGAGAATTCTGCTCCATCAGCTGGGACAGAGTCACATGTGAGTAGCAAGTGTGTGGCCAGTGGGACTGGAAGGCCTTCAAAGAGGATGCGAACCTCCTCGGAGTCAAGTACATTGACCCAGCAAGTAGCTGAACTTGCGAACGCAGTTCAGGGTATTAGAGACTTATTATCTGTTCCCCCTACTCGTCAGAATGTGAGTGAGGGGACAGGGGGGGGGGGGGGGGGGGGGGGGGTTTAGCTCCTCCCTTGCCCAGGTGTGAGCTGGCATCCAGGTTGTCCAGGAGAGAACCAGACACTTTATCTATTGCGGCTTCTGACTCCTTAGACCGGGAGGAACAGGAGTATTATACGCCAATGGAGGAGACGAGACCCTCACATTCCCAGTTCCAATGTTCCCATTGCGACGACGGTTCTAGCCTTCAGGATGCGCCGCCTTCAGTGGTTTTCTCTCTGCAGGACACACTCAGGATGGCGCTCGCTAAGCGGAATTTGGATCCACCTCCTCCCCTATCAGGCCAGTCAAACCTCTTGCGTCGCCCAGTTTCCCAGCAGGAGGATTTCCTAATGCCGAGTTGTCCTGACTTCACAGATGTGGTTTCTTCGGCGTTTCGGTCAGCTCCCTTATCCAGACCTGATCGTGTGGCTCGTACGCTAGCGGCAATGGCTGATGCAGACGAAAAGGGCCTTGGTAACATGCCCCCAGTGGAGCCATGCATTTCTTCACTGGTAGTGTCACCAGATGAGGCTCTTAGACACAATCTTCGCTGTCCCAACCCAGAGTGTAGACGCACAGATGATCTGTTGGTCAGGATTTATAATACTGTCTCAGGCTTGAGTCGTGTGGGGAATTCCATGGCTCATCTTCTGCTAGCACTTCATTCTGCTTTGAGTACTAACCCACCAGATAATACCACATCTGAGTTACTTGAGGCTTCCTTACAAGCCTTGGGTTCAATCGCATTCTCTAGCGGAAAGGCTCTTGGGCTTACTACTCAGGCTAGGCGGCAGGTTTGGCTAGCACAGTCTAAACTTCCAGAGGCTTGCCGTAGCAATCTTCGTCAACTACCACTGGTACCTGGGCAGATTTTTGGTCCAGCCGCTCAAGAAGCTCTTGAGCGCAGAGTTCGTGCAGTGGAGTCTCGGTCCCAGCACTTTGAGCGCAGTGTGAATTATGGACCATCCTCACATCAAATACCTGTTCGTCATGCAAATCCATTCCAGTGCAGGCAGGGACAGTCTTACAGGCCTGTACAGCAGGAAACTCGACCTGGGTATGACTCGAGAAGGGAGGCATCCCGTGCTCGTAGACCACCTGCTCGCCCTGTGGCTACTTATCGTCGCCCCCCCAGGGGTAGGGAGACCGCTCCTCATCGTCGGTGATGGTCTAGGGTCTGTGATGGGACACTTTTCAACCTCTCAACTACAACTTTGGAGAGGGATTACGAACAACAAGTGGCTCCTCGACACACTCGACAGGGGCTACTGTCTTCAGTTCCGTCACAGACCCCAATTATGCCCACACACTCGGCCCACAGTGGTTCGGGACCCTCGTCAGGCTCTTGCTCTATCTCTCGAGGTCCGGAAGCTACTGGAAAAAGGTGCGGTAGAGCTAGTAAACCCCCAGGTCCATCCGGGGGGATTTCATTCAAAGTACTTCCTAGTTCGCAAGAAGGATGGAAGCTTCAGGCCAATCTTGGACCTCAGACGCTTGAACAGGAGTCTCAAACACCTTCCTTTCCGCATGCTGCGTGTCAAGGATGTCCTACAAGCAGTCGAACCCGGCATGTGGTTTACCTCTGTGGATCTGAAGGATGCATATTTCCACATCCCCATTGCACCTCATCACAGAAGGTTTCTTCGGTTCACATTCCAGGGCAGGACATACCAATATCGAGTCCTACCATTTGGCCTCTCCCTCTCTCCCCGTGTATTCACACGGTGTATGCAAGTGGCACTAGAACCTCTACAACGGGAGGGCATGTTGATTCTCCCTTACCTGGACGATTGGCTGCTTTGTGCCAGATCACCTCAGCAGGTAGCCAACAACACACAGCGCCTACTGGAGCATGTTACTGCTTTAGGACTGAGGGTAAACCTGGAGAAAAGCTGCCTTACTCCATGCCAGTCAATATGTTTTCTGGGATTACATCTGGACTCCAGAATAATGAGGGCTACCCTCACAGCGCGCAGGAGGCAGGCTATACAAGGAGCCATAGCGAGGTTCCAGGTTCGACGCAAGCTACCTTATCTTCACTTCTTACGGCTAGCGGGCCTTCTCACGGCAGCCTCATCGGCCATTCACTTAGGACTTTTACACCTTCGTCCTTTTCAGCGTTGGTTGATAGCCAGACGGTTGTCAGCAGTTCACAACCGACAGACCCTTGTTGTGGTGACAACCAGTTGCTCTGTCTCCCTGAGGCTTTGGAGACGGGAACAATTTCTACAAGGGGGTGTACCAATGGGACCACCCCCAGCACGCAGAGAAGTAGTAACAACAGATGCCTCTCTCTCCGGATGGGGAGGGCTGTGGCAACACCAGGGCATGCAGGGGAGTTGGACCTTGCAGCAGGCGACATCTCACATCAACATCCTAGAGCTATGGGCAGTGCTTTTCACCCTAAGACACTTCAGACAGGAGTTATCGGGGAGGCACATCCTAGTGCGGACCGACAACACCACAGTGGTGTTTTTAATCAATCACCAAGGGGGCACGAGGTCTCTACCTTGCCTTCGACTTTCACGAGTGCTGTTGTTGTGGGCAAACCAGCACTTCCTGTCGATCAGAGCAGCACACATTTCCGGTCACTGCAACAGTGTGGCAGACTCACTCTCTCGATCGGGTCCGAAGCCAGGGGACTGGTGTCTGCACAAGGCGGTAGTTCAGTCAGTTTGGGGACTTTATGGGACCGCAGCAGTCGACCTCTTTGCCAGCAGGAATACAACACATTGTCCGCTGTGGTTTGCGGAGCAGGAGGAGCAGGGATCACTAGGCCAGGATGCCCTGGCCCACGACTGGCCAGACCTCCTCCTCTATGCTTTCCCTCCAATTCCACTTCTCTGGCCTGTGCTGAGGCGTGTGCAGATGAGACGACACAGGCTTATTCTAGTGGCACCCTGCTGGCCAGCGAGACCATGGTTCAGTCTGCTGGTGGCCCTTACGACCGGTCCACCACAACCATTGCCAGTTCGGAGGGACCTACTGTCACAAATGAACGGGGAGCTTTGGCACCCCTCACCGGGCAGGTTGAGTCTATGTATATGGCCCCTGGGGTTTAGCAGGAGCTCTCACAGTGTTCCGCAGATGTGAGGAACACTGTCATGAATGCAAGAGCCCCATCAACACGTCGCACTTATGCCAGTAAATGGAGGATCTTTGTTTCATGGTGTACAGATCGGTCTGTTAACCCAGTCACTTGTTCCATCAGTTCAGTGTTGGAATTCTTACAACATTTATTGGACACTGGGCGGTCCCCAGCGACTCTAAGGGTATTCGTGGCAGCTTTGTCAGCACATCGGAACTCCTTGGGGGGGAAATCAATTGGTGCGGAAAAGTTGGTGGTGGCTTTCCTTAAGGGAGCAGTACGTCTTAATCCACCGGTACGTATAAGGCATACCCAGTGGGATCTTCAGATGGTGCTTAACAGCCTGCGTTTACCACCTTATGAACCTCTTGAACAAGCTGATATTAATAGTCTTTCGATGAAGACTGCTTTTCTCTTGGCTATAACGTCAACCAGAAGAGTAGGTGAGCTTCATGCTCTCTCGGTGAGTCCACAGTGTCTCAGATGGGGGCCCGAGTACAATCAGGTTACACTCTGGCCGAATCCAGCTTTCCGACCTAAAGTGTTGTCTGACCGCTTTGTGAACCAGCCCATTCAGCTTGCGGCATTTAATCAAGAGGCTTCCCAGACAGCTGTGTGTCCAGTGAGAGTATTGCGACAGTATGTGTTGAAGACTGCTTCATGGCGCACCACTGATCAGCTGTTTGTCCGTTTTGATGCCTGTCAGAGGGGCTCACCCTTGTCGAAGCAAAGGTTGTCTCATTGGGTGGTGGATACCATTATACAGGCATATGATTCGGCTGGTCAGACAGTTCCAGCATCTATTAAATGCCATTCAACCCGATCAGTGGCTACTTCTTGGGCAGCACTACGGGGAGTGCCCCTTTCTGATATATGTGCAGCGGCTACATGGTCGTCACCTTGCACGTTCACAAGATTCTACAGGATTAATGTGGCACCTATTCCTTTGGTCAGTTCTGCTGTGTTAGCGGACAGTATCTAGGTAAGCGGCCCTCGTGACTTGGTTGTATTCGTCTTCCACTATGTTCGACCGTCTCTGGCGGTCTGTAACAGTGAAATAGAACGCCGGTTACTGGTGTAACCTTGGTTCTATGAATAGTGGAAGACCGCCAGAGTCTCTGGTCACTCGGACTGAGAATGACTGCAGAGAACGACCGTGACGTGAACGGAGCGGATATAGCTGCTGACACGTCATCGGTCAGGGTCACAGGTGACAAATCAATGCGAGATTCTCGATATGGCTCGCGAGACGCGACTCCTTCCACTATGTTCGACCGTCTCTGGCGGTCTTCCACTATTCATAGAACCAAGGTTACACCAGTAACCGGCGTTGTCGTTGCATTGTGTCGTTTTGTTATATAATTATAAAACATTTGTACATTATTGTCTAGAAATTGTAAAAAATAAAAATGGATTTCATTTCACAGGAAGCTCCTCTAACAGGGGTTTTTGCACACGTACCACTAACACGATTGACACAGTGAGATCGAAGAATCCTGCCTTTTTTGTTACACCACCAAACAGAGAAACTTTTTCTTTGAGTTGGAGTTATTTATTACTCGTACGCCTGTATGGAACCCACGCTCCTCTTATTCAGTGTAAAATCCATCATTCTACACGGCGAGAGTAATTGGATTCCAGATCTGATTAGCTGTTCACAATGAATCTCCATACCTATGCCAGCAGCTGAAGATTTATTGAGCTTGCCAAGGCACAGCAGAATGGAAAGGCTCCTTCCCTGACAGGCACTGACATACAGTCAATTACTTTATGAGAAATGCTAGTGGTGGCACTTCCTCTATAGGAAGAGTGACTCGAGGGTTAATCCTCAGCGGATATGGCGCTTCTCGTTTCTAAAAGGTGACGGCTGGAATGGCAGAAGAAAGGAAGAGGACCTCTTTTTCAGCCTGCTACGGTTCAAAAGAGCATAGAATTTTTCATCGTTCCCAGCCCACTTGGGCTTGGCGTGGCTGGGAGATGTTGTCCGCTTTAATGTATCTGTGTGTCTGTAGCTGTCACGCTGGTACGAGCTATGGGAGTGTGTGTTTGTGAATGCTCTCAGCAGAGTTATTTTCACACTCTGCTGGAGTGGCAGTTTGACAATGATGACACAACAGCCATCAATCCAATCCTCTTCCTTTTTAAGCACCAACCCGCCCCAACAGATCTCCCTTTCCCATAGTCGAAACTCGCAACTCTCTGGCCAAACTTCACAACCTTTCCCTGGTGTTACAGAACGAGGTACAGGAAGTCCATTTCAAGAGTCAAGGGCTTCGCATTAATAGGATTACCAAATTTGTACTGTCGTAAATCCCTTATCTCGGCTACCCACATGTGATTGCTTTTTTATGTGCCTGTTTACACCCTGACGGTCACAAGCTGCATTATTCTAATTCACATCATTACCTGCTAATCTCTGCTCTCCCCCTGTCGGCACTGGAGCAACAGACCCTGCCAATGTGCAAGAGCCCATTAAACACACCTCTAGTGTTTACACAATAGCTGCAGGTTACAGGCAGTAAAAGGGGATGTATCTCTTTCTCTCAACTGTGATTTACTCATGTTGGGCTATAATTTTTAATTCATTTGATTTTTTTCCCCCCCTGCGTTGCATTTATTAAAGGGGAGTTATATGGGTGAAAATTGTCACAAAGAAAGAAATTAAAAACCTTAAAAATGCATAATATTAAGATCTATTTACACATTTAAAAATTCTAAAAAATATAACTAAATATGAAGAAATGCCCATATTATATCAATAGTAATATAGATTTATAATACGAAGAATATAGAAAATTGCAAGATGAAGCAAGATGAAATAAGTAGTAAAATATACAATTAGGAAACATGAGATATTACATTCTCCATATATGCAAAATGCAACCCTCTCACAAGGAAATGTAACTATTTTATAAGGATTTCGTATGAATTCGGGTGACTTGATTTATGCGGAAATTTAGGGTTTTTCGAAAAAAGTGTAAGCAGAGTGTACAAATACTTATAAATGATTTAAAAAAATGATCCAGAAACTATCCACCAAAACATAAAATGGTTATGAACTGTCATGAGAGTGGCAAAATATCACTATAAGAATATTAAAATATGTTTTATTAATGTAATTAGCTGGGTAAGGTGGTAGCACTTTAAAATAAGGTTCAATTCGTTAACATTATTTAATGCATTAGGTATCAAGTCACTGCGAGCAAGAATTTATACAGAATGTGTTAATCTTATTTTTATGAATATAGTTTTATGTATGAAAATGCTCATTAATTTATAAATTAACTAAACAACTTGAAATGTAAAAAATGTGTTACACTTTATTTCGATGGCCAACTTTAAACATTTAACTAACTATTAGTAATTGTGCAACTACATGTCAACTAACTATCATTAGATTATTAGTAGACTGTTCGGTTAAGGTTAGTAGAAAAAGTTTACGCAGTTCCCAAGTTACTTATAGTCAGTAGCATGTCTGTTGGAAGCATCAAAATGAAATGTATTATTATAGCAGATAAGCAGACGGTTTACCAATACTCTAATGACTACTAGTTGACATGTAGTTGCAAAATTACTTATTGTTAGTAGGATATCTAGAGTGGACAATCGAAATAAAGTGTTACCAAAACAAATGTGTTAGTATATTAGCCATTCATTTGAACGCTACTGAAAAAAAAAGAAAAAAAAACTGACATTGCGATATTTTGTTTATCTGCAATATATATTGCGAAATGAAAAACTTTTAAGCAGATTAATAGCTCTATTTGGAAACAATTCATCATTCTAGAATGATTGGGGTGATTATGTAGGGCAGTGAATTTGCATATAAAATAATGAACAAATTACAAGCATAGATACACTGTAAAAAAAATCCCGTTGTTTTTACGGAAAAACACTGGCAGCTGTGGTTACCAGAACTTTACCGTCAAAAATACGGTATCAACGTTTTTGGTTTTACAGACTTAACTTAAAATTTACAGTAATAAACCGTAATTCATTATCTGATATAATGATAATTTACCAACCTAAGTATTAATATCTGTTTTGTACCATTGTAATACACTGACAACCAACAATCATCACAGTAGTGATGAGAGTCACATGATAAATCAAAGCTCATCACAAGCAATCTTCCACAAGAAAGTTAAAGGGATAGTTCACTTTGAAATTAATTTTTGATATGTTTTAGCTTACCTCAAGGGCATCCAAGATGTAGATGTCTTTGTGTCCACAGTATTTTCAATTTTGATATTTTTAGGTCAAACTGTTCTTGTCTGTCAGTCATATAATGCAGGTCTATGGTCACCACCTCAAAGAGCATGCACAGAGAAGTCCAAATTAAACATGATTTAATGACTTGTAAATGTAAGTACTCATTGATGGCATAAGACACGAAACGAGCGGTTTGTGTGAGAAAACGAACAGTATTTATATCGTTTTTACCTCTTGTAAACACAGCCACGTCCAAGTGATCTGAGGTCGCGAGCGGTTCGGTCTTTTACGGAAAGCGCCGGAAGTGAAACCTTGCGCGTGTACGTCACTCATTGTTTACACAGAGCAGAGATTGTAGGTAAGACGACTAATTAAAAGGGTACTAAAGGGTACTAAAAGGGTACACCGGAAGAGATCACTTCCGGTGCTTTCCGGAAAAGACCGAAGCGCCGGCGACCTCAGATCACTTGGACGTGGCTGTGTTTAAAAGAGGTAAAAACTATGTAAATACTGTTTGTTTTCTCACACAAGAGAGGCGATTAGCCTCTTCCCTTTTTTTATTTTTGCCTTTTAACTAAATAAATAAACTTGAGATTCATCTTATTCTTGTTGTCCGTCCTCTTTGTACTGCGGGGTAGCTCCTCAGAGGGACTCAGAACAAGTAAGGAGGGCCGGTTGGCTGGAAGCGCCTCTGCACCCCCGGCCTGTAACACTGCCCCCTTCCCGACACTGGCATTCTCTCTGCGACTCGAGCATGCATCTGTGCCGTTTCGTTTCGTGTCTTAGGCCATCAATGTGTACTTACATTTACGAGTCATTAAATCATGTTTAATTTGGACTTCTTTGTGCATGCTCTTTGAGGTGGACCCCATAGGACTGCATTATATGACTGACAGACAAGAACGGTTTGACCTAAAAATATCAAAATTGAAAATACTGTGGACACAAAGACACCTACGTACATCTTGGATGCCCTTGAGGTAAGCTAAAACATATCAAAAATTAATTTCAAAGTGAACTATCCCTGTAATACTATTATATTGAAGCTATACAGTGTTATTCGCACAAACATTAAACACCATCATGGTAACACACATGACATTTTAAAAATGCAATAAACATTAATTTAACAACATTAAATGTAACATAAAACCCTAATGTACATAACTGATTAGAAAAGAACTAAGAAAATTAAGAAGAAACATTGTTATTTAAACAAAAATTAATCAAATGTGAAGTTTCGCGCAGGGAATTGTGGGAATGTCAATTTACGTTTTTTCACTGTAAATTATACAATGAGTTGTTCTTTTCACTTTCAAAAACTGTAAATTTAACGGTATTTTACAGTAAAATTACATTAAATGTACCGTTAGATCTATCACAGTTATTTACCGTATATAGTAAGGAAACTTTCTGTTAACCAAGTAACAGTTTTGCACTGTAGCATTTTTACAGTCTTTTACCGTTAAAATCACGATCATTTTTTACAGTGTAAATACAATAGATACAAATGAAATATATCATACAAGTTGCTTTAGCCTATGTTTTTCAGGTAAGTCCAAGTATTCAGTTTCAGAAATTGAATAATCAAATGCAAAATAACACTGAATAGTTGCTGCACGCTCACATAAGCCAGAAGTGACTGTGTTTACGAGGAAACTCGCCGAGGCACTTTGACTTATTTTTGCATGTATGCACAAATAGACGAGAAAGAGAACGGAATTCGGTGTTGCATTTTAGCACTTTCGGTTCCATCGTCCCGAAGTCAATGTTTTTTGATTAACTGGCTGAAATAAGGTCTCTGGTGAACACAAGCTCAAGACAATTTCACATTTTATACTACAACATAACATGCATCAATATTACCCCACTCCTGATTTTTTTAAGCTGTTACGTGTCTTGAAAAAGGTGGTTGCTAACAAGTGGCTAAATGGGACTACAGAGGCTGTAAACGTCATCACATCGAACAGGTAATCTCAGTCTGATTTTACAGCCTCATTATGCTTATAATTGTGCTCTTATAAACTATTATGTCTCACACTTTCTGGGAAAATGTTTTTAGATAAAAGCTGAAAGAGTTGTCGGAAGCTTAGTGATGGTGACAGAATGTAGTTCGTTTATAGCCTACCTTTAGAGTTTTACCTCTGGTAAATACGAATGCATTTAGGCTTCAAAATTCATAAAATTTGTGTTCATCTGTGAAAAGTATCTTATTGGAATAAACGTGAAAGTATATCATAAACTTTTGTTGATCACAGAGCTTGTTTTTTGCGATAATCCAAAAGCCTATGGAAAAAAAACCTATTGGTTTTTTGTCGAGGGAACCAGTGTGATGCTAACTCCCGGTTGGCCTACAAAGTAACGTCATACCTGCACCACTCTATTAATCAGAGAATCACATGCTTTTCAAACCGGTGCCTGGTCCGTACGGATCAACTAAGATCCCTATACATTTGATATTGCACAGCCATTGATGGGACTATAGCGGATGCACACAGGATGATATATAGAGGAACCCTACCATGAATACATTCTTGCAATATTAGCTATTGCATTAACTAATGCTAACGTTTAAAACATTGTTGTACTGTTACTGTAAAATATCACATACAATCATTATCAAGTTTGCGTTATATCAAAAGTTGTAAAAAAAAAAACTTGCAAAATAGTTCAGTAGGCCAAAATTGTTAAAAACAAACCAAAATCATCATTTGTGACTGTAGTAATCCGTGAAAGCTGTTTAATGAATATGCATTAGTGCTACAGTGAGTAATCAAAAGTCCAGTAAAGGCACAGCAGGATCTGCCCACCTGCTCTCCACAGCAAGGTGGTTTACAAAATTCATTAAGACACAAGATTCAAATGAAATTCATTTTTCCTTAATGAGTTGGGAACATACAGCAGCTGCATTGTTTGATGGTCTGGTTAAAAACAATACAACATAATCCAATCTAGCAGTGGCTGATGGAAAACTCATAAGTGGTCTCAGATATGTTTGGAGGCAGAGTTGTAAATCTCTCCAGGCTGAGCCAATGACCTCTGGTTTCATCAGGGCTGAAGTAGAGGTGTAATCCTCGTCCCACAGAGACGGCCCCTGCATTGTTGTTTAATTAATACATGTTGAATGGTGTGCAGGTACGGAAGCTGAGGGGCGGCAGATAAGGGCTAGGAAACAGAGTCCCATGAGGAGCACGAACAATAGGCCCCGTGTTTACCCACAATCACTGCTGGCTCACGGCACACAGACGCAGCACAGGTGCCGTGCGCCTGAAAAGGTCCAGTGCTGATGAATTAAAAGAGAGAGATATGAGAAGGAGAGCGGGAGAAAAACAAAGAGAGAGGTTTGAAGCAGGCAATCCTCTGAAAACAGAAGGGATATCAGGAGAGCATAGTAATATTTACAAAACCCTCAGCCAGAGTCAAAGGAAGCAAATAAGCTTAGTGTAAGACTTCTAGGCAGGTAAAGCAATAAAACTTAGTCCCTGTAGTTGCAATGATCAGATTTTGTGTTCTCACCATTGTCACTTTTTATAGACATCTTATCACTCTAGCCTTTTAAATTAACTTAATTTTACATTTAAAGGAAAAATGTGCCCCTGTAAATCAATTCATGGGACACATTTTACTTGTAAGGGGGCCTAAACAAAAATACATAAACATCACATGATCCATTTATATCATTTTCAAGCCATGTCGTAATTAATGTAATTTCGAGAAGACAACACGTGCAAAGCTCTTCATGTCCTCGAACTGGGAATTATGCATTTGTATGTCAACACTATCATCCTAAATTAATCTACAATGGTCAGGTGGTACAGCAGTCACAAGTTGTAATTACGAGTTCTACACAGATGTGAAATCTTTTTACAAGTTAAAATCTCGTAATTACAGTAATTACCACATGCAGTGAACGCACATTTTCTTGAAATGGTCACTACAGTGTTTAGACTCATTATTAAATAAATATGCCAAGAAAATAATATTATATTATCAAATGTGAAACAACTCGAAATATTTTGGAGCCATTTTTAATAGTCAGTGTATATTTATTAGAGATCTGGTTATAATGATCCATAAATGTTTTGATGACATGATTTTGCATAGACGGACTGCAGACAATCTGCAGACTTGATATGCCAGTGAGGGCAAAAAGCCATGTGTGCCTCAATTCATTAAAAAACTACAATTCACTCAATTCACTACAAAAGCATAAAAAATATGCAAGTAACTTGCAGTTTTATGTTTCAACCACAGATGGCGATAGACAAGCCAAAATTCCATAGTGCAACTTCAAAATAGTTAGTAAATAAGAAGCCGTTTTTTGCACTGATAACAATGCACAAAAGTGGTGCAACAGTTAAGTACATTCAAATGCAATGTTATAAAAAATCCTTCATGCTTTTTACCTGGTTTAGCTGTTGTATAACTCTGATGCCCTCGTCAGAATGTAAGAAACCAGAAGCTGTGGCATATCAGATCACTGCTCTCAGAACATCTCCGCCAGTCACTGAGCTCTAATTTGATTTCTGTGATGAGAAATTAATAAAAATATTGAAGGGTACATTAAATGTCAATTAAAAGCAAATTAAGAAGTGCAGACTGGCACAGATGCATGCTCGAGTCGCAGAGAGAATGCCAGTGTCGGGAAGGGGGCAGTGTTACAGGCCGGGGGTGCAGAGGCGCTTCCAGCCAACCGGCCCTCCTTACTTGTTCTGAGTCCCTCTGAGGAGCTACCCCGCAGTACAAAGAGGACGGACAACAAGAATAAGATGAATCTCAAGTTTATTTATTTAGTTAAAAGGCAAAAATAAAAAAAGGGAAGAGGCTAATCGCCTCTCTTGCTTCAACAGGTTGATATGGATTCAGTAAAATAGCTCCGTCTTCCTGGACACAGGATTGGATAGCAGCCGCGGAGGGTCGACTCGATTCGCCGGCTCAGCCGGACTTCAGCACAGGTAAGTAAGCAGAGCAGGGCAGTATGGATTCAGTAAGATAACTCCGTCTCCCTGAACACAGGATGGAATAGCAACCGTGGAGATTCGACTCAGTCCGCTGGCTCAGCGGGGCTTCAGCATAGACAGGTAAGCCGATCAGGTCAGTATGAATTCAATAGGATGGCTCCGTCTTCCTGAACACGGGACTGGATAACAACAGTGGGGGTTCGACTCTGTTCACTGGCCCAGCGGGACTTCAGCATAAACAGGTAAACAGAAAAGGTCGGTATGAATTCAGTAAGGTAGCTCCGTCTTCTTGGACACAGGATTGGATAACAACAGTGGAGGTTCAACAGGGTTCACTGGATCAGCGGGACTTCAGCATAGACAGGTAAGCAGAACAGGTCGATATGAATTCAGTAAGATAACTCTGTCTTCCTGGGCATGAGACCGGAGCACAACATGGAGGTTCAACTCGGTTCACTGGCTCAGCGAGACTTCAGCATAGACAGGTAAGCAGAACAGGTCGGTATGAATTCAGTAAGATAGCTCCGTCTTCCTAGACACAGGACTGGATAACAACAGTGGGGGTTCAACTCGGTTCACTGGCTCAGCGGGACTTCAGCATAGACAGGTAAGCAGAACAGGTCGGTATGAATTCAGTAAGATAACTCTGTCTTCCTGGACATGAGACTGGATAACCACAGTGGAGATTCGATTCGTCGAGGCTCTGTTCGTTCGGATACCACACAATCTGCGACTTCTTTTCCCCCATTCGTGTATGCACTGCAAAACACTCAACGGCACAAGTGATTAAAATAATCGGCACTGCACTCACAAACCTCAGCCTCGGCGGACAGAACCTCCGTTACCGATGTAAACAAACTCTGCACTGCAATATCACGTCCCAAAGCACTTGTCTTCTTTCTCAAAATAATGCCTTCAGACACAATCGAACCACAACCTCTTCAAGAAACAAGCAGAGTATGATGAATCTTCCACCCAATAATACTGCAGCGATTCCCAATATCATATTCAGTGAAAGAAGACCGTCACTTATCTCCTTAAGTCCCGTGTTTCCCACCGCTGGCCATTTCCTTGCTGCCTCTCCATAAGAAATCCACTGCGTCTTCTCGGTTCACTCTCCGCTCCCCCACCTCCCTTTCCTCTCAAGGTCGTTCTACCACATATGGTTTGGCGTCCCACAGGTCACTCAACTTGCCCTTCCCTGGACGCCGTACATCTCGGACCAGGACCCGCTCCCCGGGCAACAAGGAGGCTTCTCGTGCTGTTCGATCGTACAACCGTTTATTTTTCTTCGCCGCTTGACCCATTCGGCCCGTAACTTGCTCATAGGCACGATGGAGCTGCTGGTGGTGTCGTCCCAGCCATTCGGTGGTATTCGGAGTCCCTGTTTCCGGGACAGTCCCCAAGAGAAGGTCGACTGGCAAACGTACGTGTCTCCCAAACATCAGATAGGATGGAGCGTAGCCCGTGGTGCTATGCACACTGTTATTATATGCCTGCATCAATGAAGGGAGACAGTCCGCCCATGAACTCTGCTGTTCTGCCTCAAGGGTCCCCAGCAAACTCAACAGGGTCTGGTCAAACCTTTCGCAGAAATCAATGAATTCTTTGCTAATACTTCCTCGTCATCATGGAGAGCGCAGTTCGCACCGCTTTCTCCTTTCCACAAGCGCTTGCTCTCCCGTGGCGTCTGTCGTTGCTATGCAACAATGAACTTAGGGCGCGCCTGTAAAAACGAGCGCGTCGCTATTATGAGCTAATATCCAAAATATTTCCATATGTGGCTCTTTCCTCCTTATCAACAAGTGGATTTACAGCCACCACATCAGCAGCACCGCCGGTCGCCATGTCTCAGCGCTTTTATGAAGAGGACACAACTGCACGTGCTAAACTGGGCCCTCATTAAATTATGGAATAATTGTTAAAAAATAAAAAATAGGCATACCGTAAAACTTCAAATAATAGCCGAGTCCCAAATAGACGCCTGTCTCTTTTACACGCCTGGTGTGGCTGCAGGTTTGGGTAAATAAAGGCCGGTCTCAAATAGAGGCCGGGTCTGTTTTTTAGTTTCGGGTTGTATTTAATCCTCTAAAACCGCCAGATCGCCCGCTTTTTGTCGGCCGCCAAAGTAAATTTTTGTCCCTCCAAAGCCTTTTTTTGATCGATGTAGAATAGAATGACCGCTTGACAGGGCGCGTTACGAGCAGAGAGAGAGAGAGAGAGAGAGAGAGCGCCCCGGCCGCGCGCGCTCACTCTCACGTCTTCAAACAACACGAGCGCTGTCTTGCTCTCTCTCCCTCGCGCATATTAATCAAACTCAATTGACGCGATAGTAAAAGGTCGGAAGACCGCAGTTTCACGTGGAGCATTTGGAGATTTTTAGGGATTAGAGACAGGCCTATACACTCAATGAACAACATCTCAACACTAAATTATAAAGGTCTGTCCCATATAGACGCCTGTCTCAAATACAAGCCGGTGCAGTTCGACGATTTGGGTAAATAAAAGCCCGGGCTACTATTTGAAGTTTTACGGTATTTGTGGAAAAAATATCTAATATTTGAGTTACATAAAAGGTTTTTATTTGTTTTCTTCCTAATTGTCCTTGAAATAGTGGTCAAGGTACTTGATGCGCGTGCATGCCCGAAGCGCGTGCAGTTGCGTCCTCTTCATAAAAGCACTGAGACAGAGGCCGTTTCTCAATATGCGTTCATGTCTGTACTTGTGTTCTTGTGGACTTGTGAAACGTCATCAGTCACTGCCCAAGTACTGTTCCAATTCAAAGTTCACATCTAGCCAAGTCCAGTTCAAATCCCCGGATGTGTTCTTGATCCGCCCCGTTTACCGAGGATGCATCGAGAGGTGACTTGTGCGGACTTGAGACAGACAGGTATCCCAGAATGCATCTCGCACCAACCAGCAAGCGTCAATAGCAGAGGAGAAAACCCGCGTGATATCAAAATACTACTGTTATTGTGTCATAAAATGTAATTTTAAGAGTGTTTCAGGCGAGAATGTGGTTGTTTAAAGCTCAAATATGTGGTTTATTTATAAAGATAGCGCCTATTTGAAAAATGTATCTGACGGTTTCGGAGTTGTGACATCCAGGCGTTCACCGGGTGTTCAACGCTCATCAACCCCGACTGGAACAGCTTTTCCTCGGCTAGTGCTTCTGACGTTTGCCACTGGCTCTGATGTCTCTAGTCTAGTGGATAAACTTGACGTATAATTCGTCTTGGGTATAAGTCGATCTTTGGTCTCATTAAACAAAAAGATCATGTTCATGTTGTTATAAATATATGCAGTGAAGATAATGTACGCGTTGCCTGAACCACATGGCGATTAGGCTACTATGTTTAAGATTTTTAAATGAAAAGAGGCAGAGTGGAACGGTGGCCGAGAGAGCTCAACGCGCTGCAACTGAAGAAAACGCATGCAAATAGAAGAAAACACATGCAAATAGAAAACAACGCGTGCAAATAGAAAAAAAAAACATGCAAATAAAATAAAACGCATGTAAATAGAAAAAAAACGCATGCAAATAGAAAAAAACGCGTGCAAATAAAAAAAAAACACCTGCAACTTAAGAAAACATCTTCATCAGTTTCACAACACACGTGTGCTCCAAATACTCACAACACCACCAAATACATAAACGCGCTGCAAATAACACAGAGCACAACGGAAATGTTTCGAGGGGAACCAAATAAGTGACGAACCCGCTGGGACGTGCCGGCATAGATATCCATAAATCTATGCGTGCTGGTGCTTACAGCTTAAAATTATACTTTATTTATTTGTTTGTGCAAAACATACAGAGATTACATTTTTTATGACATACAACTTGTATACAATGTACAAAATGAATTAACAATATGTTCAATGTCATCAGAATACAAATGAGAAAAGAACAATGAGCTGGAAACTAAAATAAATAAATAAAAAAGATAAAGAAGAAAAACGTCCTCGGGTTACGACTGTAACCCTTGTTCCCTGAGAAGGGAACGAGAACTGCGTCGAATGACACTTTGGGGGAACGCCCCTCAGCGTAGCGCCTCTGAAGTATGAATGAAACTGAGCCGATCTCTGATTGGTGCAACGTCATGACGTGATGTGTGACGGCACATAGGCGGAAGCTATAAAGGCAGCCGGCACACATAAGATGTCAGCTTCTGTGATGAAGCAAGCGCTCCCAGGCAGGGGAAGGCGTGGCCAAGGGACGCAGTTCTCGTTCCCTTCTCAGGGAACAAGGGTTACAGTCGTAACCCGAGGACGTTCCCTTTCGAGGGAACTCCAACTGCGTCGAATGACAC
Organism: Rhinichthys klamathensis goyatoka; assembly: GCF_029890125.1. Lineage (NCBI taxonomy): Eukaryota > Metazoa > Chordata > Actinopteri > Cypriniformes > Leuciscidae > Rhinichthys > Rhinichthys klamathensis. The sequence goes on along the minus strand of NW_026606955.1, from coordinate 92,793 downwards.
TTTGGGGGAACGAGTACCCACTACGCCACAACGTGCCCTGCCTGCCCTAGTGTGAAGCTGCTCACAGGCACACTTAGGACGAGAGCACGAGAGAGCCGGGTGTCGACGGAATGTCCAGACTGTAAAACCTAATAAAGGTATGAGGGGTAGCCCATCCCGCTGCATCGCAGACCTCCTGGATGGGGGCCCCCGCGAGAAGGGCTCTAGAGGACGCCATGCCTCTGGTAGACTGAGCCCTCACGGCCAGAGGTGAAGGCAAACCGCGCACCTGGTAGGCCGTGGAAATCACATGGACAATCCAGTTGCTGATGGTCTGTTTTTAAGCGGGAAGCCCCTTCTTGGGCGACCCGAAACACACCAGCAACTGGTCCGACTTCCGCCATGAAGAGGACCTCTGAATGTAAATACTCAGTGCTCTGACAGGGCAGAGCATGTGAAGTCTCTCTTCATCTGCCGTCACGTGAGGTGGAGGATGAAAAGCCTGCAGAACCGTAGGCCGTGCCGCACTGGACGGCACCTTAGGAAAATAGCCGGGCCTAGGGTGAAGAATGGCCTTAATGTTGCCTGGAGCAAACTCCAGGCACTCGTTAGACATGGAGAGCGCCTGGAGATCTCCTACCCTCCTCAGAGAACTAATGGCCAACAAAAAGACCACCTTCAACGAAAGGTTCTTGGCCTCAGCCGACTCCAGCGGCTCGAAGGGGGCCTCGGCCAGCCCTTCGAGAACAACTCCCAGGTCCCAAGTGGGAACCCTGGTACGAGCCGCAGGTCTCATCCTCCAAGCCCCACGGAGGAAACGTACGACCAATTGGTGTCTCCCCAGAGGCCCATCACTCAGAGGAGCGTGGAAAGCCGCAATGGCAGCCACGTACACCTTGAGTGTGGACGGGGTAAGACCAGTGGAGAAGCGATCTTGGAGGAACTCCAGCACTGAAGCCACTGGGCAGTTAACTGGGTCCACCTCACGCTCCCTACACCAAACGGTGAAGACGTTCCACTTTAAGCCGTACAATTTCCTCGTGGATGGAGCTCTAGAGCTGAGTATGGTCTCCACTACTCCAGCTGATAGGCCGGCCTCTAGGTACTGTGCCCCCTCAGGGGTCAGACCCACAGTTTCCATAACTCGGGCCGAGGGTGAAATATTGAGCCCTCTGCCTGTGTCAGCAGGTCCCTCCTGATGGGAATCTCCCATGGAGGGCCGTCCAGGAGCAAAATTATGTCGGAGAACCATACTCGGGCCGGCCACAACGGGGCTACCAACAGTAGACTGATCCCGTCGCGACGGACTCTCTCTAGAACTCCCGGGAGCAGAGCGATCGGGGGAAATGCGTACAGACGTATTCTGTCAGGAATCCTGTCTGGGCCTGTATTCCTGACAATCTGGGGCTCAGGTCAGGAAGCAGACAGACTGGCTAAACCGACCGTCTGCTAGCGGCCTCACGTCACCAAGGTCAGATAAATCCCATCACATAGAGCCTCTTTCACCTAGATATCATCATATAGAGACTGTGTCTGTTCCCCGAATTTGGAAATCCAAAAAACGTCAGGTTAAAAATTTAATTGATGTTCAACAAATAAAAAACAGATATAATACAGATGAGCAAATGATAAAGCTTGGGTTGCTGAATATTCGATCCCTTACTTCAAAATCTCTTATAGTTAATGATATGATTTCAGATTATAATCTTGATATGCTGTGTTTGACAGAAACCTGGCTAAAACCAAACGATTACATTATTTTAAATGAGTCAACCCCACAAGATTACAGTTATAAAAATGAACCTCGTCTAAAAGGCAAAGGGGGAGGTGTTGCTGTAATTTATAGTAATATTTTCAAAACCACTAAGAAATGTAGCTTTAAATATACTTCTTTTGAAGTATTGGTGCTTAATGTAAAAATATATAGTGTAAACGATAAATCACATTTGAAAATTCTGCTGGCTACTGTGTACAGGCCACCAGGGCACCATAAAGATTTTATCAAAGAATTTGCGGCCTTTCTATCAGATTTAGTATTGGCTGCAGATAAAGTACTAATTGTTGGTGATTTTAATATACATGTAGATAATGAAAAAGATGCTTTGGGATTGGCATTTAAAGACATTGTAAACTCAATTGGAGTTAGACAACACGTGTCAGGACCTACTCATTGTCGTAATCATACTCTAGATCTAATATTATCACATGGAATAGATGTTGATGCTGTTGAAATTCTGCAGCAGAGCGATGACATCTCAGATCATTATCTAGTCTCATGTAAATTACATTTAGCCAAGGCTGCAAAGCCGACTCCGTGTTATAAATACGTTAGACCTATAACTTCTGCCACTAAAGATTGCTTTATCAATAATCTTCCTAATCAGTTTCATCATCTCAGCATCCCAGATAGCTTAGAAGAACTCGATATTGCAACAGAAACGTTTAACTCTCTCTTTTCCAGCACTTTAGACGCAGTTGCTCCGTTGCGCTTAAAGAAGATTAAAGAAAATAGTCCAACGCCGTGGTACAGCGAGCACACTCAGGCCCTAAAGAGAGCAGCCAGAAAAATGGAGCGCAACTGGAAGAAAACTAAACTAGAGGTATTTCGTATTTCGTGGAAAGAGAGCTCAATTGCTTACAGAGAGGCTTTAAAAGCTGCTAGATCTGCTTATTTTTCAAACCTATTAGAAGAAAATAAACATAATCCTAGGTATTTATTTGAAACAGTGGCTAAACTAACGAAAAAGAAAGCTTCAAGCTCAGAAGTGTCAAAGCAACACGGCAGTGATGACTTTATGAACTTCTTCACTTATAAGATTGATAATATCAGGGACAAAATTATAACTATGCAACCGTCTACCACAGTATCGCATCAGGAAGTGCATTGTAGTCTCCCTGAGGAAAAATTTGATTTATTTGTTGCTATAGGAGAGGAAGAATTCTGCAAACTCGTTAATTCATCTAAATCGACAACTTGTATGTTAGATCCTATACCGACTAAGCTACTGAAAGAGATGTTTCCAGAGGTCATATATCCTCTTCTTAATATCATTAATTCATCTTTGTCTCTAGGATACGTACCAAAAACCTTTAAACTGGCTATGATAAAACCGCTTGTTAAAAAACCACAACTTGATCCTACAGAATTAGTCAATTACAGGCCGATCTCGAATCTGCCTTTTCTGTCAAAGATATTAGAAAAAGCAGTATCTTCAGAACTATGTTCCTTTCTAGAAAGAAATGATATCTGCGAGGATTTTCAGTCCGGATTTAGACCGTACCATAGCACTGAGACCGCTCTCATTAGAGTCACAAATGATTTGCTCTTATCATCCGATCGTGGTTGTATCTCTCTATTAGTGTTACTCGATCTTAGTGCTGCATTTGATACTATTGACCACAACATTCTTTTAAATAGACTAGAGAACTATGTTGGCATTAGTGGAATTGCATTAGCATGGTTTAAATCATACTTAACTGACCGTTATCAGTTTGTAGCAGTAAATGAAGAGATGTCTTATCGATCACAAGTTCAGTATGGCGTACCACAAGGCTCAGTACTAGGACCACTGCTGTTCACTCTGTACATGCTACCATTAGGAGATATCATTAGGAAACATGGAGTTAGCTTTCACTGTTATGCCGATGATACTCAGCTGTATATTTCTTCAAAACCCAACGAAACTTACCAATTCACAAATTTAACGGAATGCATAGCTGATATAAAAAATTGGATGACTAGTAATTTCCTACTACTAAATTCTGAAAAGACAGAGATTCTAATTATTGGACAAAAAACTTCCACACGTAATAACCCAGAATACTGTCTAACACTTAATGGCTGCTCTGTCAAGTCTTCGTCGTCGGTTAGGAACCTGGGTGTGCTATTTGATACCAACCTTTCTTTTGAAAGCCACGTGTCTAGTATCTGTAAAACTGCATTTTTCCATCTTAAAAATATATCTAAATTACGCCATATGCTCTCATTGGGAAATGCGGAACAATTAGTCCATGCGTTCATGACCTCAAGGCTAGATTATTGTAATGCTCTACTGGGTGGTTGCCCTGCACGCTTAATAAACAAACTACAGCTAGTTCAAAACGCCGCAGCTCGAGTTCTTACCAGAACCAGGAAATATGACCATATTAGCCCGGTTCTGTCAACACTGCATTGGCTCCCTATTAAACATCGTATAAATTTTAAAATATTGTTGATTACCTACAAAGCACTAAATGGTTTAGCTCCGCAGTACTTGAGCGAGCTCTTAACGCATTATAGTCCTTCACGTCTATTGCGATCTCAAAATTCCGGCCAGTTGATAATACCTAGAATATCTAAATCGACTGCTGGCGGTAGATCTTTTTCCTATTTAGCACCAAAACTTTGGAACAGTCTTCCTACCATTGTCCGGGAAGCAGACACACTCTGTCAGTTCAAAGCTAGACTAAAAACACATCTCTTTGACCTAGCATACACATAATACATTATAGACTTCTATAAATTCAATGTTAGGCTGCATAGATTAGGTCAGCCGGAACTGGGAACACTTCCCTTAAATCTTGATGTACTCGCTACATCATAAGAAGAATGGCATCTACGCTAATATTAGTGTCTTTGTTTATCCCGAGGTTTTCCTGCAGCCTGCCGGATCCAGGCCGTGTCCAGATCTGACGAAGGAGATTCGCCTGGACCCGATGACAATGCAGTGCTGAAGTATCCACTATCCTCTCCCTATGGAGGATCCCTTTCCCACTCTACAGATAAAGCGCTGTGAATTCCGGCTCGCGTACCCCGAAGTGATAAAATTAAACAAAATTCTGTATCAAAATTTATAGGCAAGAAAAGTAGTTTGTTTAGGCTGGGTTGTATGAATTACAAACCTGCGCACATATTTTAAAAAGCACATAACTATAGAATTCTGAATGAGCATGTGAACGCCGTCAGCGTTAATCACAGGTTCGCGTTTAAAGTCTGATCATTTCGACGGAGGTGAATCAATCAAAGTTAACTTTAGCTGGAAGTAACATTATTCAAGAACCGCTATAACGCCAAAACAATCTGTTACCTTAAATTATATGTTTATCTCTGTAAAGCTGCTTTGAAACAATTCATTGTTAAAAGCGCTATATAAATGAAGATGACTTGACTTGACTTGACGTAGCCTCGGCCACGTCTGCACCATGGCATCCAACCCCAGCGGGGCTGGATGGGTGAGGGAAAACCACAGTGGACAGTGGGTCGTCTCTCGAGACGCAAACAAGTCCACTTCCACTGGGCCGAACCTCTGAGATATTGACTCCACCACCTCGGGGTGGAGTCTCCATTCCCCGGGCCTCAGCCCCTGTCTCGACAGGATGTCTGCTCCCTGATTTTGACTCCCCGGGATGTATGTTGCTCTTAGAGACAACAGTTTCCCCTGGGACCACAGGAGGATCTGATGCGCCAGTCTGCATAGAGGGCGAGACCTCAGACCCCCCTGATGGTTTATATAGGCCACTACCGACATGTTGTCTGACCTCACAAGGACATGATGACCTTTGAGGTCCGGCAGGAAGCCCCTCAGGGCTCGGAACACCGCCAACATCTCCAGGCAGTTTGTGTGCCAGGAGGCATGATGGTCCTGCCAAAGGCCTGACGTAAAGCGGCCGTCCATGACCGCGCCCCAGCCCGTGAGGGAGGCGTCTGTCGAAACGGTTCTCCGGCGACATGACGCTCCCAACACCGGCCCTTGGGACAGAAACCAAGCTTTCTTCCACATAGATAGGGAACGAAGGCATCTGCGCGTAACCCTGATCATGCGGAACGGGTTTCCCCTCGGGGAGAACCCCTTGGTTTTTAACCACCACTGAAGGGCCCTCATGTGCAGCAGGCCGAATGGAATGACACTGGACGCTGCCGCCATGAGCCCCAACACTCTCTGGAAGTGCTTTACAGTGATGGCTTGGCCTAGCCTCATCCCGGACACTGTGGTCAGGATGGACTCGATCCGCGCGGGAGACAATTGTGCCCGCATCGTGACCGAGTCCCACACCACTCCCAGGAACGTGGTTCTCTGGGCTGGTGTCAACACGCTCTTTTTCGTGTTGAGTCTCAACCCCAGGCTCTGGATGTGGGCGAGGACGACATCTCGATGCCGAACCGCCAGCTCCTGTGACTGTGCTAAAATCAGCCAGTCGTCGATATAATTGAGCACCCTGATGCCCTGAAGCCTCAGCGGTGCCAGAGCTGCATCCATACATTTGGTAAATGTGCGAGGGGAGAGAGCTAGGCCAAACGGAAGAACCCGATATTGGTACGCTTCGCCCCCGAAAGCAAACCTCAGGAACTTCCTGTGAGATGGAAGGATGGATATGTGGAAGTATGCGTCCTTTAGATCTATCGTGACAAACCAATCCTCGGACTGAATTTGACTCACGATAATGGGAATAGTGAGCATCTTGAACCTGAATCTCCTCAGAGAACGGTTCAGGTGCCTGAGATCTATTATTGGACGCAACCCCCCATCCTTCTTGGGAACTATGAAGTAGCGGCTGTAAAACCCGGACTCCCTGTCCGGTGGAGGAATACGATCTATAGCCTCCTTTGCCAGCAGGAAGTTTACTTCCTGTTCCAATACCCGACCCTGCACTGGGTCGACTACAGTCCAGACCACCCCGTTGAATCTGGGTGGGCGGAAACTGAACTGCAGCCTGTACCCATTTTGAATGGTGCGCAGGGCCCAAGGAGAAATATTCGCCAGATTTTTCCATGCATCGAAATATTTTACCAAGGGAACCAGGCTCTGGAGCCTGGCTTCGGGTATTAATCGGGATTCGTTCTCGGCCCCCTGAAGCGGATTCCCGGCAGGGCTGAACCGAAAACGATTCTCGATGGGCGGACGCGAATGCTGCCTGACCGCAAGCCTGTGGGGCGGACAGTGCAGCCTGCGTTCGCTGGATACCGATGTGTCCCGAAGCGTGTTTAACGGCGGGAGAGCAACATCGATTTCCTGCGGGCTCCGCGAAAGAGACGACCTCGGTCGCTCCACCACGGGTGGGGCCGCCCGCAGAGAACCTAGGCTGGCTAGGACCTCTTTGAGGAAGCCTTCAAACCCTGCAGGACGACCCTCAGGTCACACTGTTTAGGCTGAGGCTTCGCCTGAGAGTGCCGTCTATGCCCCCAAGCTCCTAGAGGAGGGGCTCTAGAAGCGGTACTCTTTCACCAAAAAATACTGTTTTAATATTATTACAGTCTCGTAATCTACACGCTGCCTCGGCAAACGCGAGAATCGAGCGGTAACAATATATTTGGCTTTCATCCCTCGAGAAGAAAGTCAACAGGTGTGAGGCTGAAACATCCGACAGCGCATGGTTAATTTTGTAGGCCTACGCGTCGAGATATTTCTCAATGAACACTGCCAGCACCCTCAGGAGCTGACTGTGAATGCCTCGCACAAAACAGTATTATTTTCCTGTGTGTCCCTATTATTGTAGACTCGCAATCTACGCGCTGCCTCGACAACGGCGAGATTCGAGTCATTCACAATATATTTGGCTTTCATCTCTCGAGAAGAAAGTCAATGGGCGCGACTCGCGCGAGGCTGAAACACCCGAACACACGGCTGTGTGTGCGTCGAGATATTTCTCAATGAACACAGCCAGCGCCCTCAGGAGCTGACTGTGCATGCCTCGCACCCACACAGAATCTTTATTGCAGAGTAGACCGAATCTACGCGCTGCCTCGACAAACGCGAGATCCGAGTCACTATAGATTCTTTATTGCAATGCAGACCTTAAATCTACGCGCTGCCTCGGCAAACGCGAGATCCCAGTCACAGAATCTTTATTGCAGAGTAGACCGAATCTACGCGCTGCCTCAACAAACGCGAGATCCGAGTCACTAGATTCTTTATTGCAATGCAGACCTTAAATCTACGCGCTGCCTCGGCAAACGCGAGATCCCAGTCACAGAATCTAATTGCAAAGTAGACTCGTAATCTACACGCTGCCTCGGCAAACGCGAGATCCGAGCCACTATAGATTCTGTATTGCAATGCAGACCTTAAATCTACGCGCTGCCTCGGCAAACGCGCGATCCCAGTCACAGAATCTTTATTGCAAAAGTAGACCCGTCTACACGCTGCCTCGGCAAACGCGAGATCCGAGCCACTAGATTCTGAATTGCAATGCAGACCTTTAATCTACGCGCTGCCTCGGCAAACGCGAGATCTCAGTCACAGAATCTTTATTGCTGAGTAGACCCGTAATCTACACGCTGCCTCGGCAAACGCGAGATCCGAGCCACTAGATTCCATATTGCAATAATTTAGGACAATTCTTATGGGACAAACAACACCAAATAAGACTGACAGTTTCACATAGAGCGCTTGCTGAAGAACAGAAAGCTGACATCTTATGTGTGCCGGCTGCCTTTATAGCTTCCGCCTATGTGCCGTCACACATCACGTCATGACGTTGCACCAATCAGAGATCGGCTCAGTTTCATTCATACTTCAGAGGCGCTACGCTGAGGGGCGTTCCCCCAAAGTGTCATTCGACGCAGTTGGAGTTCCCTCGAAAGGGAACATGAAGGAAAGATATTTATCTATACATCAGTTACACTGTACAAATTGTTTCATGTTATTACATTTTCATAAAGAAAAGTTTCGTAAGAAATGTTAGGTAATGTAGGGTCCAAAATTTTAAAGTTGAGACACAGATATATAACGCATATTTTAAAAGCTTTTTTTGTAAACTAAAAATAAAAATGTATTTGCATCCGTTATGTTAACAGCATCAGATTTCTGTCGTAAGACCAGCTGATGGACACCGTGCTGCGTTGTCATGGGAACATCCCACGTTGTCTTTAGTTGCTCCCTTCATCAAGTGCGTTCCACACGGCTGCCTAACAGCACACTAGAGCCTTGCTCACTCCAAAAGGGCTCTGCAATCTGCCCTTCGAAGGGAGTATGGCATAGGGAAGCTCACGAGCAATAAGCACGTCTCAGCCGGGTTCGTCACTTATTTGGTTCCCCTGGAAACATTTCCGTTGTGGTCTGTGTTATTTGCAGCGCGTTTTCTGTATTTGGTTGTGTTGTGAACTTTTGCAGCGCGTTTCCTTATTTGGAGCACACGTGTTTTGTGAAACTGATGAAGATGTTTTTTTTTTATTTGCTGGTGTTTTTTTCTATTTGCACGCGTGTTTTTCTATTTGCATGTGTTTTTTTCTATTTGCATGCGTTTTTTTCTATTTGCACACGTTTTTCTCTATTTGCATGTGTTTGCTTCAGTTGCAGCGCGTTGAGCTGTCTCGGCCACCGTAGAGTGGTGTTTTAGAACATATTTCGTTTTATTGTTGACGAAAAGAGGCAGAGTTGTAGCATATTTCGTTTTATTGTTGCCTAAAATATACATAAAGAGATAACCGGAGTAGCCAGAGCGTGCTGAGTGACGCGATCAAGAACCCACTGTTCCATTTGCAGAATAACCGGACTCGCGTCCTCTCGTCCTCGGGAGTTCGTTCTCCTGAGTCGAACTTGGCAAGTCCGAACTACCAAGGACGCAAGTCCGAAGTTTGCGTACTTGGTATTGAGAAACGGCCAGAATCTCCGTTACCGATGTAAACAAACTCTGCACTGCAATATCACGTCCCAAAGCACTCCTCTTCTTTCTCAAAATAATGCCTTCAGACACAATCGAACCACAACCTCTTCAAGAAACAAGCAGAGTATGATGAATCTTCCACCCAATAATACTGCAGCGATTCCCAATATCATATTCAGTGAAAGAAGACCGTAACTTATCACCTTAAAGGAGAACTCCGGCGCAAAATGAACCTTTGGTCTAATAAAACATTGGTACCTAGTCAACCGTTCTCTGAGATTTGTTTTCATGATAATCGAATGTAAAGAGTTTTATCTCTAAAAACTGTTTAGCGTATAATGCTAGTAATGGGGGCATCTATTAAGTAAAAAGAAATCGCTAGTTTATACCACTAACAAGACTCAAAATAGCCCCACACTAACACAGTAACATAATGAGGGTCCCTACATGCAAAACGAAGCATTGAGAACTTTATAAGTGTACAGACCATTTAATAAGAAGATATTTTATGAAGACAGTCCACTTCGTGTATACAGACAGGAGCCATCTTTGGAAAACAGGTTCAACTAGTCAAACCACGAACGACGTGCTAAGTGAGCTGAACTGTATGAAGTTCAGTGAACTTCTGAACTGTATGAATGGCGTTCGTGGTTTGATTAGTCGAGACTGTTTTCCAAAGATGGCTCCTGTCTGTATACACGAAGTGGACTGTCTTCATAAAATATCTTCTTATTAAACGGTCTGTACACTTACAAAGTTTTCAATGCTTCGTTTTGGATGTAGGGACCCTCATTATGTTACTGTGTTAGTGTGGGGCTATTTTGAGTCTTGTTAGTGGTATAAACTAGCGATTTCTTTTTACTTAATAGATGCCCCCATTACTAGCGTTATACGCTAAACAGTTTTTAGAGATAAAACTCTTTACATTCGATTATCATGATAACAAATCTCAGAGAACGGTTGACTAGGTACCAATGTTTTATTAGACCAAAGGTTCATTTTGCGCCGGAGTTCTCCTTTAAGTCCCGTGTTTCCTACCGCTGGCCATTTCCCAGCTGTCTCTCCATAAGAAATCCACTGTGTCTTCTCGGTTCACTCTCCGCTCCCCCACCTCCCTTTCCTCTCAATATCAATCTCTTTTATGTTCCTCATGATCCAATCGCCCTTCGGGATCTTTCCCCGCCACACAGCTGATGTGTTTTCCCGGAACCGGCCCCGTGTCTCACCAGAAGCGCTCCCCGTACACAACTTCCGCCAATAAGGTTCCGCTTTTAGTCACCCCGTGACAGCATGTCATTTGTACCGTCAGTAATGACTTGGAAAGCTACAGTACATGATAAAAGGTGTTGCAGAGAATTTGATGAGCAAAGCTATACAGCTCTCATTGTTGTTTTTTTCCTGTCAAAATGTCTCCTGAATATAGTGGCAGGTGCCACAGGTTATGAGCTATGATTACAGTCATGTTGTCTGGTACTGGAGCCAAATGTCTGAAAACATTTGTGTTTGTTTTCCCATAGACAGACAGGATTTTTCCCATTAGCCATGTATTCTTCCACAATGGTAACAGAGGTACAAGAAAAAATTATATGCTTTCACTTAAACTATGGAAATACATATACTAAATAATTGTGTAGATGTGCATCAAAAAGTCATTACTGTTATTGCTAATTATCTAAAAAATACTTAAAATATCTGCTGTATATATATATATATATATATAATAGTAGATATACATGTATCGCTGTATAAAATAGCACAATTATACTTTCAATATAATATAAAGGATTCTGAAGTTTCTAAAGCTATGCATGCATATTTTTACATTTTAGATGCTGCTATGTGCATATTGTACATTTCAGTGAATATCTGTACTTACAAAATTGTGTGTAAACGTGTAAACAACATGTAAACGACCTACAAATTCTGAGATCAGGTTGCAACCTTGTCCTTGACTCCTTACTATTTACAGAATGCTGATTTTGTATTAACGCAGATACTTCTTCATTATGCATAAACATGATCTAAATAGAGCTGTAGTTTGGTATGTAGGAGTCAAGATCTGCCAATTTGAATTACAGACCTGAAAAGAAACAAAACCGATGCATTAAACTCAACAGCCCACAGCTTGAGATGCCACTACACACAACAGTCAGCAACAATGTCAGCATTTTAAACAGTTCAGTAATTTCACGTATTTCTTATTCCAAAGAACAGATTTGTGCTGAGTTTCCCAGTACGGAAAAGAGAATACCTTAAATGCAAGCATGTTAAGAGAGCACACTCTGAGATGCCATTAAATATTTATCAAGGAAAGGGGGGGAAAAGCAGTAAATTGTGCTGAATTCCCATCGCTCCTGTGGATTTTGGTTTGCATGTCGGAAAAGCACATTACAACATTCTAGACATTATAAAAATCTTTCTATTTAACGTTTTTTCTTTATTCCTCAAGAAGAGGCCATTAGAACAGAAGGCATTCTGGGTACTTTTATTATTATTTCATATGAAGTGCCTCTTTTCATCTGTGGCTCCATCTATCACTGTGTTAAGAAGGAAGAGGGGGTTTCTTTGCACTGATTTGAACAAGCAGGATCAAAATTGACTGCTTAAGAGGGTTTTGCAGAGTTCAGATTCTATTTGAATGTAATCTACAGAAACGTAAGACAACTCACTACCTACCGTCGCTGCAATAATTTATGGCTTTCAACCCCAACATCTTGCTTTTAGGTGAATCTAGTGCCTCCGCCGATGTCCACACATGTTAGGTTAGACATTTATTGCATCTGCAAGAGGTATTTGTCATTGTTGTTATCAGGTGGCATTTGGTGTCATTCCTTTGATGATCCATTAACACAGTGGTTCTCAACGCATTCTCATCCTTTGGCGTCATATAGGTGACGCCATATGACATTTCGTCGAAATCTTACGCACATGGCATCCTTTAGCGTCAATATAACACGCACTGTTATGGGTAGGTTTAGGTCTGGGGTAGGGTACGGTTATGACGCCTTGGGATCTGCGTCTCATATTCACGCTAAACGATGCCATGTTCGTTGGATTTAGACGAGCGCCACCTGTATGACGCCTTGGGTTCTGCGTCTCATATTGATGCTAAAGGATGCCATGTGCGTAAGCTTTCAACGAAATGTCCAAAGCGTCACATGTATGACGCCAAAGGATGAGAACGGGCTGTGGTTCTTGACCGGTTTGGACATGGGACCCTAATTTTTCCATGGTTATAAAGCCGCGACCCAAATTTTTAGGAATTTGAACAAAGCAAGTACACACATGTACCGTCCCTCTTAACATGCACATAAATAGTAAGCATATCACTAACAGTGATGAATAAACACTATAAGGCAAGGCTATTAAATGGCAGCCCCAAACTAGTATTTGAGAGAGCTTTGTTGCTGGAGTCTCAGCTGAGCATTTATAATAATGTGGCTGCCTAGCCCCCTTATACTTTCTTGTGATCTACCGACCAAAGAAGGCTCTGAGCTCTTTTGGTCTCTGGACTTCAACAGGAAATTGTCTTCCAAGTTATGGCAAGGTCCTCCGCTCCCTGTAATGAGCTTGTTCTGATTTCAACATCATTCCGCTATAGACAGTGACATCAAATGGTATGGCTCTCTGTGAGCCTCTGTAGCAATTCTACTCAATTCTAGCTCAAAGATATTAGAACCACTGAAATTCAAGATCTAGGCTCTAGGAGGCAGTATTTGTGAGTCACAACAACAACAACAACAACAACACGTGAATCAGATTTAAACAACTGCAAAGTTTTATTGCAAAATTTCTTATAGAATATGAAAGTGCAATTTTGTTAAGTAAAAGGAAATAACAATTCAATAATAGTAAATAAACAAAATAAACCTTGGGCCCATAAAAGAAAACCAGGAAAAGAAAATTGTCTTTCCTTTAGTATCTACCCGGGTAGTATATATGATCAAAAGTTCTTATCTGATCCTTTTGCAGATTCACCCAGGGAAAAGTTCAATGACTGAAGATCCTTGAATTCACTGAAGCGATAGAACGCAGAAAACGTCACTGGCTCGCGATATTTCTTCTACGGAGTTTCACTGGCTCACCATCTTTGATCCAATAACCTCGTGGCGGCGAAAACCACAGGGAACGGGAAAGAAAAAAACAATCTGCACATACATCTTGTAAACAGTTTCAAGCAATAAACTCGTACAACATTATGAGATTTAATTTTAACAGATTTGAATTATTAAAATAATTTTCACTCTGTTATAACATTAATAATGTTCATAGGAAATTCTTTTCTCCCCGTATTAAAAGGTCGGTGTCACGTAAAACTTGAGTTTTACATATGCAATGTCTCATAAACTCAGTTTCTTGCAGAAATACTAATGAATAAAGCAGTTTAAACATGAATATTTTGTTCGTTTAATTAAGCAGAAAGCACTTAGTGAAAGAATTGAATGACGCAATTCCACATCCCATATACACAGTATATATCGGCATTTACAACACACATTCAATAAAATAACACATCACAACATCATTGAAAATGACTCTGATTGTTTTTAAGAGTAAATCTACTAATGATGATCCCATCAACACTAAAATAATATAGAAATGCCTTAAACTGTAACTCACCAGAGTTCCTGAAGGAAAAAATGAAGAACACTGTTTCCTCGGAGCATATGATGCATCACATAACCTTTTTAAATACAACGTAAATTAGATTAATTCAACAGAAAAACACAATATTTTGTGAAATACTCCACAGAAATAACCTTTTCCACCGGAGAATTCATAAACCTCATAACATGGTTGCTGTTTCTCTTGAGACTGCTCATCTGCATACCTACAAGCCGCATCCAAAACCACGGCCACCACTTACGTTAACCCTTTTTTTGGTTGGGTTACACCTCCTTGCTGGAACTGTCTTCAAGGTGGAGTGTTGTTAGGCCTCCTCTCGCTCTACAGAGTCGTCCTGCTGAGGCCTCTGCTCCCCAGAGCTCAGCTTGGATAGCAGTATCGAGTTGTCAGGCTCTTTTGTGAGCCTCCTTGGTAAGCTGTCCTTAGCGTAGAATGTAGTTTGGTCTCCTCTCGCTTTAGAGAGTCGTCTTGCTGAGGCCTCCATTCTTAGAGCTGGGTCGGGGTGGGTATGCTAGGTCGTATGGCTCATGAGCCTCCTTGGCATTACCATCTTGGACGGGGAATTGTGACTCCGGACCTAACTCTTTGGAGTCCTTGACTTTATGTCAGTTGTTACGGCATTAATTCCTTCAGCATGGCGGAGTGGGTATTTGTTCCCCAAAGCGTACTAGTATGCAGTGGGAGTTCCCGTTCGAAAGGGAACATCTTAGGTTCCGAATGTAACCATGGTTCCCTGAGAAGGCGAACAACTTTCATTGCCATGCTGCGGGTATGCCTGCCCACATGTCTTTTAAGAAAAAAAAAAGTTGTACAACAGGTGCCCGTCTATACTCTGGTCTCACCAGTAGTGACATCATAGGCTGTCGTCGGCCAATGCTATTGTCGTGTTTAGACACGTGCTTCAGACACTGGTCACGCTCGAGGCGTTCCCCAATGCATCCTAGAACGCAGTGTCTCGTTCCTCTTCTCAGGGAACCATGGTTACATTCGTAACCAAGAAACGATTTTTACTCTTTCAATTCATTTTGTAACTGTATCATATATCTCAACTGTTTTAATAACTGTTTTAATATTCCTTGCCTTTAATTTGTGATTATTTTAATTCCTTTCTGTAAAGCACTTTGAATTGCCATTGTGTATGAAATGTGCTATTTAAATAAATACCTTGCCTTCTGAGGTGAGAGACTTGTTTTGTTGGGAAAAAGAACCTTAGAATAATGACACTTACATATAGCCTGATATTTCATCTGATAGCAGATACTGAATCAGGACAACGTGTTTTCAAAGACACTTTAATGGCGTCTGACAGAAGCAGCTTTCACACACGTCTTTCAAAGTAAAAGTCTTGTATTAGAAAAACATTTACAATTAAGTTTTTTTTGTTGTTGTTTCTTTTTACTACACACTCTGCGACCCATTCAAAATGGCCTTGTGACCCACAGTTGATAAACACTGCATTAACATATACATCTTTTCTAAAAGTTCAAGCTCCATATGTCACTGTCACACAGCCTTCTTGGCTTCATTTTAACACCACTTTGCCTCGATCTACACATGTACCAACAACCTCACTTGCATTCACACATATTCCCATTTATATAATAAGTGACAAGACATGCTCAAGGCACTTCTCTTTCTTTGCATTTAATCAGCAAACAAGGACTAGATTAGCCGTCTCTGGGTTGGTTACCCTCTCAATAAGACTTTCTGCCCGCAGAACCCTGTAAACACCTCTGAGCAGCCTTACTAAGCAGGTTTTCCACCTCTCGCTTGCTCGCTCTGTTCATCTTCCTTTTTAATGGGCTCCATTACTCCCCTGAGGCTCAATTTCACCCTTTGAGACTTCATCGGGTTCTTTGATTAGAGGAGGGATGGTAAGACCTTCACTGAGACCATTAAATCTGACACAGTTTAGATCCCTCTCGAGTGTGAGTGAATCTGGGTGTGATGGGCGTTCTCAGGGCATCACATGGACCTGCTGCTGATCTTCTTTCTTTTCTACAGAAAAAAAAAGAGAAAACAATAATTTAGGGATGCACGATCCACATTTTTTCACTTCCGATCCGATCCCGATACCTGAATTTGGATATCGGCCGATACCGATACTTTTCCGATACCAGAGCTGTGTTTGCTTTAATATTATTATTTAATATTATTATTGTTGATTTTATATGATGCTGAAATAAACTCCTCTCTACAGGCAAGTATGATATGTACGTATGTATGCATGTATGTCAATATATGTCAATATATATATATATATATATATATTAAACAATAGATAAACAAAAGATAGAAAATTAAACAAAGATACACATTATACAGGCCTACACAGTGCTTTAATTTCAGGAAGGTCTACTAACATTTTTCAGGTATGGTCTAAAAAGAATTATAATAAAGTAATCAAAAGTAAAAGTAAAACTCTGTGTCTCATTGAGCCGTGCCTCCGTTCAGGAAATCCATTCCACAGTTTGCAGCCAGCTAGCAGACTAGCCGGCGAGCCGCGGGAATCACTTTTGGAGTCGTTTCAGCAGACAACGGTAAAGCGCAGACATGGCTCATGGATATCGGATATCTCCGCAGGTTGGATCGGGAAAATCCGATACGTGAATTACGCTGGTATCGGTCCCGATACCGATACTGGATCGGATCGGCCCCATCCCTACAATAATTTGTTAGGGTGTATTCACACCAGGAAAGTCCGATAGTTCACTTGCTTTGGTCCGGACCAAATATATATATATATATTTTTTTTTTGGTACGGTTCGCTTTCACACTGCTCTTTTTGCAAGTGAACCAAAATTTGTCAACAAAACCACACGTGTGCTAAGGTCGTCCATTCATTGGACAAGGATTCTCAAGTAGGGAAATCAGGAAGTGCAAAAAAGGCTCAGCATGGAGATATTTCGTACTGCAATATTTGTTATTTTACTAATTTTGTGTTATTCTGTACAAGCGTGTTTCTGCAACTACGGGCACTTTTAAGTCCCAGCAGTGAAATTTTTGATTTATGTTCAAATTTGTCATTTGATGTTTCATAAATATATCCACAGTGCCATTACACACCTTGACAAAAAATAAAATTACTGATTAATGTGATTAAATATAATATTATGAAGCATTTATAGCTCAAAACACCATTTTTGTTAATGTCCCACACCTGTGGTTTCAATGTTGAGATACATAAAATAAGCTAATTTAATTACAATTTGACATTATTTCAAATGGAATTGTTTGATATACAGATTCATTTACAGCACCTTAAAATTCTTTGTATTATTTACTGATCATTTTTTATGATTTTTTTAACTAAATGTGCCTGTCCCACACTTTTGAGTCCTTACCGCAACAATGAAAAAAAGCTTTTATTATGAAGTTTTATCGAACCCAAACAAGTCTAGTTTCTATGGAAACAGAAATTATCACTTGACTGCATTGCTGACAGACTGGGCCACCACACTACCTCACTCACAAGATACCAAAAAAATAAGTTAAACATCATCTTTTCTGCTCTAGTATTTATTGTGCGTCCTTACCATTCAGCTTAATAATTGTGTATTTTGAACTACATTTTAAAAATAAATGTGTATTACTGTTGAATTCATGTATATTAAGATGCTAAGAGTCAAAACTAATGTGGTAGGCCTTGCTAGCTGCCAATTAGCTAAAATATTAGCAAAAATGTCATTTCCGCGACATGTCTTTACCGCAGCAAATTTAGGTGTTGCGGTAAAGACCTTCTGTTGCGGAAGAGACAAATTTAAGGTTTACTGTATATTAAGTTACTAATATTCAGTATATTATTAGTACTGAAGCATATATTAGTATATATATTAGTATATATATATAAATATTAATCATCAACTTTAGGAGACAATATTTTTGAATCAGTTAAAAGAGTAAGAGTTAATAGTTATTTACTGCAAAACTGCTACTATCTTTTACACATGCAATACCTTTTGTTTTCTGTAGCATGTGTCTTTTTTTTTTTTTTTTTTTTTACAGTAGCCTGTTTTTGATTTCGTGGCAGTTTAGCAGCACTGCTCTATTTTCTTTTTTTTTTCACATTTTCATTTGCAAAAAATATTTTTACACTTAAGCTGAGATTATTAACACATTGAAATTGCAACATCTGTCATAAAAAGTTAAATGTCATCTTTTGTGTCTATGGAAACAATTGACATCTAAGGTATATAGAAAAAAACATGAAATTCCCTATTTTGTATATTATTTTATTATATCAGTAATTACAAAACTGTATCAAATTTGAAACAGCTATTTAAATATATAATTTTTTTATAGAAATTACTAAAGAAAAATGTATAAAATGAACGTTATTGTAAAGTTGCGGTAAGGACACTTTTTAAGAAGATGACCCGAAAAACATAAAAAATAAACATGTTCCAGATTAAAATCTTAACGACTATTCTATTTTGTGTACATTTTTATATGTATTACAGACTGTGATGGGTAAAATGTAAATTCATAGAGGTTGATTTTTAAAAAATTGGGATAGTCAAAAGTGCCCGTAGTTGCAGAAACACCCACAAACACAATATGAAGAAACTGCGCAGAAGACGGATAAGGTATAAAGTTTTCATTCATAGAGAGGGGCTATGTTCACACATTCAAATAATGAGATTCTTATTGTATATACTGCTAACAAGTGCTGTCAATGTTAACGCTTGCGATTAAGTTTGTTCAGTTTAACGCAGCATCATCCTTGTATTGTAACTATCGTTACATTATATAAACTGCAAAAGCTTTTTTTGCATCTATGCGCGATTAGACTAAAGAGAACGCTCTGTATGTGAATGTCCTGATGCACACACTCATTCATTCATTCCATTCCAATGATGCACACACGACGCGCAGAAAGACGCGCAACAGTATCGTGTGGCCCGACAGCGCGCCGGAATGGAATTCTCTTTCGCACTTGAACAATAACACAAACCATTATACCAAAATCTCCGACTACGGAAGCCTGTTAACTCAAAGGCGCAGTGCTTTCTTGCAATTGGGTCGGTTCATGTTCACACCGTAAACGAACCGTACCAGAGTTCGTTTGGAACCGTACCGAGACCACCTCTTCAGCTGGGTCTCGATTCGGTTGTTTGGTCCGCACCCGAGTTCGATTGCTGTATTCACACCTGCCCAAAAGGTCCGCACCAAGGGAGGAAACGAACTAGAGTTCGATTCAATCGCACCAAACAAGGCAGGTGTGAATACACCCTTAGACTGTTTGTCCAGCAAGCACAATGATAAAGCTATATTTTTTTTACGAACACATCAAAAATTTTACAGAAATTGATCTTGATGAAATTTTGTTTCAAGTTGCTATCACGGATAAATGTGTTGTAGTTGAGCAAAACCTTAAAATAACTAAATATTAATAATATTTATTATTATTATTAATTTTATTATTATATTTTTATTTACATAGCTACTTTGTACTGTAAATTTTTTTTTTTTATGAATTTGCATACCCAAATTTAAAATATTACACAAATTTGAACTTTATGAAATGCTGTTTCAAGTTATTGGATATCCGTGTTGCAGTTGAGAAAGAACGTCTCGGGTTATGACTATAACCCTTGTTCCCTGAGAAGGGAACGAGACACTGCGTCGAGAATCGACACTTTGGGGACGCTCCCTAAGCGTACGCCTCTGAAGTATGAATGAAACTAATCCAATCCTGATTGGTGTTGCGTCGTGACGTAACATGTGACGGCATACCCGGAAGTATAAAAGTGACGCTGTCACAACACACACTAGCCTCGCGATGAAGCAAGACGCTCTAAGGCCTCAAGGGGCGTGGCAGAACGACGCAGTGTCTCGTTCCCTTCTCAGGGAACAAGGGTTACAGTCATAACCCGAGACGTTCCCTTTCGAGGGAACTCTACACTGCGTCGAGAATCGACACTTTGGGGAACGAATGCCCACTAGGCCACGCACCGAATAGGCCTGTCCCGGAGTGAAACTGTTTGGGCACTCAGCAAGGACTGAGCACGTGTGCGCCAGGCGTACTAGGAAGGTGGAGACTGTAAAACCTAATAAAAGTATGTGGAGTAGCCCAACCGGCTGCCTCACAGATCTCCTGTAGAGGTACTCCCGAAATAAGGGCCCTAGAGGAACCCATGCCTCTAGTTGAATGAGCCCTCACGGCTAAAGGTGAAGGCAAGTCGCGCACCTTGTAAGCCTCAGTAATAGCCTGAACAATCCAATTACTAATAGTTTGCTTGGATGCCGGGAGCCCCTTCTTAGGTGACCCAAAACATAATAATAATTGGTCCGACCTTCTCCAAGAAGAGGACGTCTCAAGGTACACGCTCAAAGCTCTGACGGGGCAGAGCAAATGAAGCTTCTCTTCTTCTGCCGACACATGAGGTGGAGGATGGAATGCCTGAAGGACTGTAGATCGAGCCGTATTAGTTGGAACTTTAGGCACGTAGCCCGGACTCGGGTGCAAAAAGGCCTTCACTCTGCCAGGGGCAAACTCCAAGCAAGCTGGTGTCACTGCCAGGGCTTGGAGATCTCCCACCCTCTTAAGTGAGGTAATAGCCAAGAGAAATACCACTTTTAGCGTTAAGTCCTTAGGCGAAGCCGACTGCAAAGGTTCGAAGGGGGCCAGGGATAACCCTTCAAGAACTATTGCCAGGTCCCAGGCAGGAACCCTGGACCTGGTTGCCGGTCTCATCCTCCGAGTACCACGGAGAAAACGAATGACCAACTGGTGCCTCCCCAGAGGCCCATCACTTAAAGGTGAGTGGAAAGCCGCAATGGCAGCCACGTATACCTTAAGCGTGGAAGGGGAGAGACCCACAGAGAAACGATCTTGAAGAAATTCCAGAACTGAAGCCACCGGGCAGTTGACTGGATCTAACTCATGTTCTCTACACCAAGTGACAAACACATTCCACTTGAGGCCATATAATATCCTAGTAGATGGGGCCCTAGAGCTAAGTATGGTTTCAACCACCCCGGCTGATAGACCAGCATTTAGGTACTGAACCCCCTGAGAGGCCAGACCCACAGCTTCCACAGCTCCGGGCGAGGGAGACTTCTCTCGAGACGCAAATAGATCCACTTCCATTGGTTCAAAACCTCTCCCATATCAACTTCACCACACCTGATGAAGGATGAAGTCTCCATTCCCCGGGCCTCAGCCCCTGCCTCGACAGGATGTCTGCTCCCTGATTTCTGAACCCTCGGAATATACATTGCTCTGATAGACAGTATTTTCCCCTGGGACCAAAGAATAATCTGATGCGCCAGTCTGCATAGAGGGCGCGATCTGAGTCCCCCGTGTCGGTTCAGATAGGCTACCACTGACGTATTGTCAGATCGTACTAAGACAGCGTAACCTTTGATGTCTGGGAGGCAGCTCCTCAAAGCCCTGAACACAGCCATCATCTCTAGACAGTTTGTGTGCCAAGAATGATGATGGTCCTGCCACAGACCCCCTGCCACAGACTGTCGAAACAGTTTTCCGGCGACATGACGCTCCCAGCACTGGCCCTTGGGATAGGAACCAAGGTTTCTTCCAAATTACCAGAGAACGAAGGCATCTGCGCGTAACTCTGATTATACGGAACAGATTCCCCTTGAGGGGAAAAACCCTTGGCTCTCAGCCACCACTGAAGGGGGCCTCATGTGTAGAAGGCCCAAATGTATAATGTTGGATGCCGCTATCACTGATTTACAGTGATGGCCTGGCCTAGCTTTATCCCGGACACCATGGCCAGGATGGATTCGATACGAGCGGGAGACATACGTGCCCGCATTGCAACCGAATTCCATTTCATGCCCAGAAGAGCAGTCTTCTGAGCTGGGTCCAACACATTTTTCTTAGTGTTGAGTCTCAACCCCCGATTCTAATTCTGGCCAAGGACGACATCTCAATGCCGAACTGCCATTCCTCGAGACTGGGCCAATAAGAGCCAGTCGTCGAAGTAATTCAGTATACGGATGCCCTGAAGCCTCAGTGGAGCCAGAGTCGCATACATATACCTACACATGAACATGCGGGGAGAGAGTGCTAGGCTGAACGGAAGAACCCGATCTAAGAGAACCAGCCTCTTGAGACTGGCCTCTGGTGGTTTTCGAGCACCCTTCTCGACTGCCTGAAGCGGAAGACCAGCAGGCTGTAGTCGATACGGTTTTCGTGACCATAACTGATGCTCGTTTTTGACGCAGAGTGCGTTCGCTGGAAAATGATGCGGCCCGAAGCGTCATAGACGGCGGGCAATACACATTGTTTCCGGGCCCCGCTGCAAGAACAACATCGGTTGCCCTGCAACTGAGTGGACAGACCCAACTTTTAGATCTACCATGCCAAACCAGTCCTCGGATCTGATTTGGTTTCCGATAATGTAAATTGTAAGCATTTTGAACCTGGATCTCCTCAAAGAACAAGTCAATAGCCTTAGATCTAAAATTGGCCTCAGTCCACCATCATCCTTTGGAACTAAAAAGTACCGGCTGTAAAACCTGGACTTCCTGTCTGGTAGGGGAACACTCTCCATGGCCCCTTAACTTCAGTAGAGTCTGTACCTCTTGTTCCATAACCCGAGCCTGTTCTGGAACCACTGCGGTCGGTACGACCCCAACAAACTTGGGAGGTCGGTAACCGAACTGCAGTCTGTACCCATATTTAAAAATATTCAGGACCCATATAGATAATTGGAAGGCATTGCCATTCTACAAAATCTACTAAGGGAACCAGCCCCTTGAGACCGGCCTCGGGTGTTTCTCGAGCACTATTCTCGACTTCCTGAAGCAGATGACCGGCAGGAAAAAGTCTAGAAAAATTTTGTGACCATAGTCGGTGCCTGGTTGCAAGCACTTGGGGTGAACGCCACGGTGTGCGTTCGCTGGAAATCGATGTAGCCCGAAACGTTCAAAATGGCGGGACAACATATTTTATATATATATATATATATATTTTTTATATATATATATATATTTTATAAACCTGTCGACGATTGAAGTTACAGCGTCGGAGAACAGGCCAGAAGGTGATAGCGGAGCGTTCAGCAGAAAATATTTGTCTTTCCCTTTTTTTATCCCAGACAAATTTAGCCACTGATGTCTCTTCAAAGCCATCATTACTGCTACAATAAGCTATGGTACGTTTAGTGCTATGGTACGCCTGCAAAATCGTCTTAGAGTACAGGAACGTACCAGCCTGACCAACCGCCATTTAAGCCCAGCCAACCAGTGCAGAGGTGTCCCTGCACGATTGTTGGGCAGCGCCGGGACTTTAAGCGAAGATGCCACATCAGGAGAAAGATAGCTCACTAAAGCTTCCTCCATTTACAGCTTCTTGCCATAACCCGCCTCTCTCACACCCACCACATTCAAATAATCATTTAATGAATGTGATGAGATATGAAAAAAGTGGGGGTTTTCCGAGGAGAGTTTCTATCTCTTTATGAAGATTTGGGGAAAAACACAGTTAGCCCGGCGCTGAGGTTGTGAATAGTGCTACAGGAATCTCTCGTCTAGCTCTTTTTGCTTTGACAAGGATCATCCTGCTTATTTTGTGGCCAGCTAACATATATATATATATACCTATATTTATGACTGGACTCCACAGTATGCATCACAACCTCCACAAGCTCTACATAAGCAGAAACATGAGCCGGCGAGTGTGACTCATGTTGCTCGTTCCCAATGCTGAGCATAATCTACTTCCTCAGAAACAGATAGCTCGAGCAACATGCACTCCTCACGGGCAGAAGAAACCGCATCGCGGGCTTCTGCGTCGTGAACGAGTGTTATAGAATCAGCAGATGATGAACGAAAAAGTGCCTCAGCAGTCTCGTTTCTCATCCGCGAGATCCTTCTGCGATCCCCGCGATCCAAGCCGCCGCGCCGCCTCAACGGACGCGGGAGCCGAATCGCGGGGATCGCGAGCCTGGCCATCATCAGAAAATACTATAGCCGAGCGGGAGGGCAGCACTCTATTAGGAAGTGCTTCACAGTGTTCACAGGCAGCCCTCTCGAGAGCTGCCTGTGTGTGCTGCGCTCCTATAACTATACAGACACAACTGATGTGTGTCCCCGAGATATACAGGGCAGGGGTACACACTCTAGTGTAATGTTCACTCGCCATATGTAGAGCTTTGTCACAGACAAACAACACCAAATAAGACAGACAGTTTCACAGAGAGCGCTTGCTGAAGAGCGAAAGCTAGTGTGTGTTGTGACAGTGTCACTTTTATACTTCCGGGTATGCCGTCACATGTTACGTCACGACGCAACACCAATCAGGATTGGATTAGTTTCATTCATACTTCAGAGGCGCACGCTTAGGGATCGTCCCCAAAGTGTCGATTCTCGACGCAGTGTAGAGTGTAGACTTAAAAGAACATGATAAAAATAAAAAATAGACGCATGCGTATTAATGCGTACTATAGCACACACACGCAAGGTCTCTCGCTCTCTCCCTCTCTATCGTTCGCGCGCTACACGGGCACACACATGCAAGGTCTCTCGCTCTCTCCCTCTCGTCATGCGCGCGCTACACGGTTTTGAACATAACATACATACATATTCATACATGTCAGGTTCTTTCCATAAAATTTTCAGGAGACATTCATGGAGTCAACAAAATGTCATTTTATTGACCGTAACAATTAATGCTGACCACACATGGTGCAAAAATAAAGGAACAAAAAAACACTAACTAATAAATGGGGCAACAACAGCACATTACTGAGTTCTGGGTCTCAGATGTTTCTCAGGGATCCCTCACCAGAACTAACCCAGCCACAGACATTGAAGCTCTTTTAACAATCCAGACCAAACCATTTTGATAATTACAGGGGTATCACAAGACTTCTCATTCCATTACATCAAACATAAAAGGGAAAAATATTTATAACAATACACGGACCCAAATGAACATAAGAATAACATTTACCATAAAGCAATAAAGAAAATACACTTAAACATTCATACATAAAACACCTCCTTTAAACACATGTGAATTAACACACGACCCCAACCCATATTGTCCTGAAAACTACATTTCCCATAATTCCCCATGAGATATATAAAGGACACCAGGAAAAGGCCGCACCCTTTTCATTCCAAACCGTTCCATGCTGCAGTCATGGATCCCGGCGAAACCATGGGTGAGATATACATATAACAAACTTAAATAAAACTTTAAACCCATATTTTGGTTGTGGTTTCATTTACTCTAGCGTGCACTCTAGAAATAAATGGTTATATACACTTTGTTGCTCTTTGAGATTTAAAACATTAAAGGGACAACGTAGCTTCTCCAGTTCCAAGGTCTGGGTAAATTATATTTAAACAAACAGATTACATAGAAATGTATAGTTTCCACATACAAAAAGAAAAGAAAAGAAACTAGAACCATTCAAATGAAATTCTTATTCAAGTGTGGCCTCAGCCATCACAACGTAGCCTTTCGAAAACGAAACCTATAATATATAAAAAATATATATTAACGATGAAATACGGGACAAAACATGATTTTTTCATAATAAGTCGGGACACTAAAATTAGAGTTGAAATACGGGACTGTCCCGGGAAAAACGGGACGTCTGGTCACCCTATAATAATTGCTTTAATGCATTTCAGACTTGCAAGCTTAATGTTAATGGAATAATAATCCTGCATTATGCCATGAGGGAGTAAGGCTGTTGTGCACACCTGCATATTGAATTAATGCGGGCGCAGTGTGAAGTACTGTTTCTCCAGTACAGATGTTCTTTATCCACAGTCACCATAGCAACATGACGGATACCCGCCCCCATCCCTGCCACTCAGTGTCTCACCTTAGCCATTCACTCAGAACAATGCCTTCACACTACAGTGAAGCACACAAACACACACACACCATGCAGGATCTGTGTCACCAACTCAAGCAAGCAGTGACAGAGTGAGCCGAGTGACTGACAGCAAGCTTTTTTTTAAGAGAATCAGAATAGTGGAAGTAATGACCACACAAGTCCTCTACTGACTGTCCTGGGATACATATCAGTCCCAGATTTCTCAGTGCACTTGCTTAGGAGTTGTAAGACAGTATTAGGTTTTAACTGAATATCTAGGATGTACCTGCAGGGCAACAGAGTGTAAAGAAATTCCTCAACTTTTTGGAAGTGCCTATTTATGCTACATGCAATTAGCCGATCTTGCCAGGAGGTAGTATTATTTGTAACTCCGCCTGCCATTACTCACCTTTAGAATTATTTATTAGAATTAGCATATTACATATGGGCACATGCACCGCTTTTCCACCATCGGGCCAAACATTTTGGGAAGGAACAGTTCCAGTTATATTTCCACTTAAGTCTTGTAAGGCACGGAATTATTACAAATCGTTCCCAGAATTTTCCGCACAGTTGGCTAACCGTGCTGAACTGTGCTGGTAGAATGCATGTAGTGACATCGCCACTCTGGATTGGTCGTTTGTCTGTTGCCTAGCTGACAGTTTCTCTGTATCTGACCAATCTCGCTATTTGAGTTAAGTAAACACACAAGTTAATAATAAAATGAAAAGAAATATCTGATCATCCTCCATAACGCGGCTGCAATTTACATCTCATACGTC
This sequence comes from Rhinichthys klamathensis goyatoka, assembly GCF_029890125.1. Taxonomy (NCBI): domain Eukaryota; kingdom Metazoa; phylum Chordata; class Actinopteri; order Cypriniformes; family Leuciscidae; genus Rhinichthys; species Rhinichthys klamathensis. Next base: position 66,017 of record NW_026606955.1, on the reverse strand, counting down.
TGTAAACTCTCGCGTTACCATGCCAACTACTGACACATTTGTATTACATTCCAAAAAGCTCTGTTATCAGAGCACACAGTGGAAAATGAAACAATATCCTTACTGCCTTGGCCTGATCAGTACGGAATGGGACGCTTAAGGAAAGAAAACGGTTTGGCCAGACGGTGTAAAAGTGGCTATAGAGACATACTTCAAGAACGTCCTCTATAAAAAGGAGCAAAATATTGTGCTATACACGACTAAAATGTCAAAATGATAGGGACTATCAAAATCAGCAGAAAGCCAATCAAAGCTCAAAACATGTTTATTAGTATCCTTTGCCTTTTTGTGGGTTAAAGGCCTCAAAACCACCCACATCTAGTAGACATTTTTCACTTTCTTTTCAACTTTAGGGGCCAATTATAAAAACTATTTGTACCCTAAGGAGAACCATTTGGACATGAAGGGTATACATTTGTCTATGTATCTACTAATTCATGAGGCCAGAAATCATAATTCTTGAGATACAGTATTATACCCATTATTAAACCTTAAACATGTTTTGGGATCTGGAAAGGTCTGAAATACTTAAGGGGGCAGAAATAAAACTTTGCAATCTATTACGGTTTGCACTAATGTAAACAAGATACTATTTGTACAGTCAAATCGGCAGTGTAAAAATTGCAGTGTTAAAAATTATTAATTCCCAAAGAGTTCAATTAACAATCTACCTTTAATTTTGATTATGCTGAGAGCTGTCTATAAAGCATGGGTGTCAAATTGTAAAATTATTTATATTCACATCCTTCATTTTAGGATTAATTAAATGACTGTTACAAGTTTATAGCCACAAAACCTTGTGCAATGTTCACATGGATGCCTGAAACAGTTTAAATATGCATTTATATAATTTAAATGAGTAAAGTGAGTAATAAGGCATCTTAAATTGACCTTGGTGTACTACGTACAATTTTAAGACATGTTTAGAATTTATTTTACCCATAATTCATTAATGGTATTTATAATGTGAACAGAAAATACAGATTCATATTAATAAAATACAGACAAATAAATAGTTAGGACATAGTTTATCCCAAAATAACATGCTATGAATTGATAAAGACTGATTTCAAGCTAAAGTACCTGTATGCTCTGCCAGTGCTTACGCAAATACCTGTAAACTGAATTGGAAGACACCCGGATTTACAGATTAGCTTTAACTCACTTTCACAATGTTTAATTTTAACTGACATAAAAAAAACTTGATGGTAGTAAGTTTGTGACTTGACACAGATATGACGACATGATATTCAGTGCTAAAAATAAGCAACGTATAGATTATGTAATTAACACTTAAACATAGGGAGAATAAAAAGTATTTAAACGCTTGCCCACCTCAGTCTACAAAAAGACTGCATTTGTTGTTTGCACTGCGCGCTACAAGATACTTAAAGCTGCAGTCCATAGCTTTTTTTGGGGTTAAAAATTATGCAAAATACATATTTGAGAAAATACATAACCAGCCAGTGTTCAAAACTCTCTGCTTGCCTTTGCTCGATTGAAAGCGGTAAGCTTGTACACTGTAAAAAGTGCTACACCCACAAAGTAGGTTTTATATATTTTAAATATTTATAATCTAGTTTATTTTATTGGTTTTATACAAAAAAGTATCAAAATACTTCCTCTTTACTTAAAATATATCAGTTTTTATATAACAATATATTTTAAATAAAACCCATGCAATTTATTTGGGTAGTTATTTGAATGTGGTTGTTGTGTACAATAAATGTTATAAAAGTGAGTTGACAATGCACAATTTATTTGAGCAGCTGTTGATGTGACAGGTGTGTTCATCAAACGTAAATATTTTAAATTTTATAAGTTGGCATTATCCCTTTTTCACTGGCGGGGACTCCAGGCAGATGCAATATCTTCCTCTGGACTTCAACTGTTTGGTCGCTGCAGCGGATCTGAATTTCAAGGTCTGATTAACACGGTAAGTTGAGCAAATTTAGCCGAATGACTGGTGATGTAAACTAAAGTCACGCAAAATCGCTTACTCCACTAGGGAGCTGAGGTTAGGTTTGCAAATTGTATAGCTAGCTATCCTGCACACATGGTAAGCTAAGATGGCTGCACAGTGTGGTCGATCGGCAGACAACAGCAGTGTTTAAAGCAGTGTTGTACACATACAAGTTACGTATGTAATAATTAGTTGCACAAATGCCCTCAGTTATATAGTTAGAGATTCCACAGATTAAACTTCGGGATCGTATTGCGAACGGTCGCAATTTCGAGCCTTCAGGCAATAGTTGTGCGGGCAAATAAGGGAAAGTAAGATGTGATGTTTTATGGACAACACTTTGTTTTGTGTGTTGTGTGTCTGACAGGACTCAGAGATTATGTTATTATACTTTTGCATTGCTAAAGCAGATGCACAGATTAGACTGTAGAGATGTATGTTTAGTAGTCTGTCTGATTTTAGAGATTTGATCCACGTTATTTTAATGCTGCATAGTCAATTAATGACAGATTTTTGGTCTAGATTTTTTAACTATTTCTAACCTATTACTTAAAGAAGTTACATTTACAACTGATTTTTTAACCTTATTTCTAACATCTAATATTTTCCCGGTCTTTAGATACCCAAGCACTTTTGTTACCTGGGGTCTTCGAGCTTCACATCCAGGTAAGACAAACTTCAGAATAGATTCAATTACAATTTGATCAGATTATACGTGTTCTGTAAGTCCAATAGACGTTCAGGGAACCTCCATACAAGGTTAAAAACTAGTTCAGATGTGGACATATTTTATGTAATTTAATGTCTCATTTAGACAATTTAAACTGTTTCTGGACCAAATAAACACTTTCAGGATGCATTAAATTAAAACTCATGTTTATTTCAACGTAATTTCTAATTGCAAAGCAACTCACAGACAGTGTGTGTTTGTCCAAAAATCATGAAATCATTACTGTCTACTTAGGGCAGCAGCTTAAGGTCCCTGGTTCGAATCTGATTTCTCTCACGATCCAAATATGTATAAATTACAGATGCTAAACTGTCTAAAGGTGTCAGTGCGTGTTTGTCCAAAAATCATGCAAATAAACTTCACTGTCTGTGAATTGCTTTGCAATTACACATGGCAATTACATTGAAATAAATGTGAGTTTTAATTTAATATATCCTGAGAGTGTTTATTTGGTCTAGAATAAGTATAAATTGTCCAAATGAGACCTTAAATGATGTTGAAAATTGTCCACATTGTCCACATCTGAACTAGTTTTCAACCTTGAATGGAGCTTCCGTGAACGTTCATTACAGAACACCTAAAAAAAAGTCGTAAAAACTTTCATTCTGGCTCCTCAGTGGACGTCTTTTCAATGTACGTCTTTGTGACAAAGACGTTGAAAATATGTCTTTTGGACATAATTTTGCTTAGTGGGTTCATTAATATTGTGATGATATGGGGTGATTATGTTTGCTCTTGAAAGATATTTAAACTCTGTAGCTTAATTAACAGTAATGTGATGACCAATCAGGTACAGGCAAGGACAATTGCATTTGTTTTATTGTAATGCATCCTTTGAACCAGAAAAATACAACACTCATGCTAGAGTAGATCATGATACTTTAGTACCCACACTCTATGGCATTGTCATGGTAGACTTCACTCTGGTCACATGTTCTAGTCACAGTATCCATCTTGTATCCACCACCTTTAGCAACAAAAGTACAATTTGGACTTTGTGTCTTATCTCTTCTACCTGTCTGCTATATTCATCTCATTTCCTATTTGTCTGACCAAACTCTTGTTTCTTTTTTGTCTCCACCAATAGAGTCGGGCTGAAACAGAGGTGAACGCTGAGCTTGGCAGTTGCCCACTGAAAATTTACATGTGCCATCACCCCGACACGATTGGGATTATCATATAAGGACAGCCCGTGGTCAGAGGTGTGCCAAACCTGTCGAAAGCATGCTGCCTCCTGTTTGAACTTACCTATGCTCTCGACCTCAAGTATCCCTCAAAACTGTTGTATACTTGAGATATATCAGAGGCTTTTTGTAGGATTGGACCCTGTGCGTCCTAAACCATCATCATGTCATTTTTGACATTGCAGTTCCAGTGTGATACAATGTGATGTTATGGCTCACATTTACCTTGATCCAAACATTTCAGATTGGTCAGTTTGGATATTTCACTGTACTGTTCAGAACAGGTTGAAAATACACTTCTACAGTGTTTGTTTTATATTAGAGTGTACATGTGCGGCCACATTTATTTGCTGTTTTGTAGTCACTGTTAAAAGTGACACTGGTTGACATTGAATAAATTATATATTGTTTTCAATCTATCTTCTCATCTTTTTCTTCTTCAATTGAATTTGTAATTGTTATTGACAATAATTTTTTTTTTTTAAATGTTTATTCACATATGATCAAGTTAATTTTTACGAAGAAAATAAAAGAAAAAAACCTAATTAAAATGAGTACAGGTTACTTGTAGCAACCCATAAATAAGTTACCTGTACCAAGAAAAGTAGGTTTATCTAACTGAGTAATACTAGTACTATTAGTTAACTCAACTTGATTTTGTTGCGTTTGTATAAAGTAATGTTAAAGTGTTCAATATACTTAAAAAAGGCTGCAAGTTGAATCAACATAAAACATCCAATGCAGCCACTTGCCTCACTTTTTATAAGTTAGATCTAGGTATTACTTTTTACAGTGTAATAATGTTTTTAATTCCAGTGGTACTGGTGGATTTCCGCGGGAGATTCGAGCATGTCTTTGCGTCATTACCTCACATCTGTACACATAACGAAGGAGTCTCGGCTAGTAGGCTATAATGCGTGTGAGGATGTTGGAGGTGGAGATGTATAGCCTTTTCTCACTGCACTTGATATAATTAAACTTATCAATTTGATGGCGGATCCAGAAAGGTTCAAACGACAACAGATTCACCCGCAGTAAAATGCAAAAGACTTCGTTTGGACTTCGGAGTGGCTACAGAAAGAAGAGACTGCAACCGGCCCATAAGAAAAAAAGGAGGATACATATCGGAAGGAAATTACATGTAGTCACGCAATGCTTGCTTATGTTGTTAACATTAACAATTTGAGAATAAAGTATAATTTGGACGGTTTTGCGTGATATGATAACTTATAAGCGATTGTTAGATTTAATCAGCACGATTTACTGCAATATCAGAATCAGAACAAAGGTAGATGTTTCTTACTTGTTCAGATGACATTTTCCGGTGAAACTTCTTATGTTGGTCATACTTCCAAAAATAATAATCTGTGATTCTGAATGCCATTATTCACACCGGCGCGGTGACTGACAGCCTCACAGTCTCCTCAAACACTGTGTTCATCCGCGCTGTGCCGTGTCGAGGGTGTTGAAGTACAACTCATGTAAAGTTGATAATTCCGCAAATAACTGCAATTGCAGATTTCGAACAGAGATGGCGACAAAGAGGAAAAAACGCCGGACTGCAGCTTTAAACACGCTGTTAATAATGCGCATGCCTTACAAAAATGGAATTGTTAACGCGTTAATGTACTGTATAACACAGCCACTTCTATACACAGAAAACAAATATAGTTTCCAAAAATGAGTTTCCATGTGGGTACTGTGATGTCAGCTGATGAGTGTGATCCGTTCTGCCTGTGAATCGAACGAAGTGTGAATCATTCCTGGATTGTGGACTGTCTCAGCTCTTGTGTGCTTAACAGTGGGGTTGGACTGGCGAGCCGCCCATTTAACGAATCCTTTGATTTCCCTGTTGAAAGAGAAACCAAAACTGAACTTGCTCATCTTCGAACGGTAGGATTAGAATCATACATCAGTTCATTCTGTTCTACCCAGGACAGAATTGGACGACTGAATTAAGGACCTCATGAACTTTTGGGACTGAGTTTATGAATTGATCTGTTCAGTGAGAAACATCGGACTTTTGGACAATTCTGGGATTTTTACATTCAGAGTAAATGTAATTTTGTTTTTTTTTGTTTTTTGTTTAACTTTTCTATTTTTTTTTATTTACATCTGTGCGAGGTTAAATGGGTCAATGTTCAACTAGTTGATTAATTATCATTACAATCTAAAAACAAGGTATCACAATAAAGAAAATAAGTCAATTAGATGGTTTAAAACTAAAAAGAAATATCCACTTACCTTAACAACGAGAAACAGCCATAAAACCTTAAAAAGGAAGAGAAGGGAAAATCAACAACCTTGAAAAAAAAAAAAAAAAAAACTTCTATGGTGTACTTTCTACACTAGATAGATTGGGACCATATATGATCCGGAGTCGTGTTCAAATTAACACTTTAAGTGTTAATTTGACACTGCGTTTTTTACTGTACTTGACGCAGACGGTATCTACCAAATATCTAACCTATTCTTCTTCAAAATTTTCTGTAGGGAATGCAAAGAATCCAATTTTTTTTCAATTGCTTTGGCAAATGGGAAACAAAAAGCGTGATGTGGCTAGTGCCCTAATCAAAACACTGCGATATTAAATAAATAAATATATAGTCTGTTCGCGCTTCGTGTTTCAAAGCAAAGTGGAACTCAACTCAACTCAACTTTATTTATAGAGCACTTTCAACACCACAAGTGGAACCAAAGTGCTGTACAGAAAAAATATAAAAGAGAAAATAAAAAACAAAAACATAAAAACAATGCAAACATGACATACACAGGCAGGAAGACAGGATGACACAGTTCTGAGTGTCATTATAACAGCAGAGTTAATGGACCACCTGGGAATTACTTTTATTTAGATATATACTAAAAATAATATTGAAATCCTGGAATATTGCTTTAATATTTTATGCAGCAAGTAAAGTCCTGAAAACAGAGAAAAGAGGAAAGAAAATAATTGTCTTAAAGCAAGATTAGAGTCTGGCTATTATGTGTTTTCAAATATTATTCTCTTTTCATGGCACAGCAATGGAAAAAAAACTCTTTCATATTGTATAATTGTACAATTTTTCATATTGTATAATAACAAATCCTGTTTTGATATTCATAAGAATGTTCATTTATTCCCAGCAACTTCATTCAACCAAATTCATAATAAGCTAGCGAGCAAGTGAGATAAAATAGCAGGGGTCACTAATTCAAAAACCCAGTAAACCTCAAAACAACTGCTCAGCAGCATATATTACTGAAGATGATCTCCACTGCTTTACACCTCTGAGTCTGTGGTGATATATGAATTCACACCTTCTTAACTTCAGCATCATAAATACAACTAAAGAGCTGCCATTCAATTATGAGTGTAAAACTGTGGAAGCCTGGCCAAGAATAAAATTACTCCATAATCAGGGGAACAATAACTAGACTCACTACATCTAGGAAGGGCTTTAGGTCATAAATTAAAATACAGTCAGCATTGAATTTGCCCATTTTTTATGTGTATTTCAAATTTATTTATTAGGATAAACCCCTTGAGATGCATCATCTCGTTTTCGAGGGGGTCCTAAGGTACATCACAGCCGTCACAAAGAACAATTAAAAAATAAAAAGTACAATTATACATATTGAGCAAACAAATACAGAACCACTAACACAAACACAAATCAACAAAACAAAACAAAAAAATATATATATACATAAAAAATAAAAAAATAATTAGAATAACAAAATATAAACCAGAATATACAGAACTTTACAACCACTAGATAAGATTGGGAGAAATACATTTGAAATTGAATGTATATAGTGTTATGATGAGGTGGAAGCAAGGAGGAAGCAGGATCCAATTGCAGCACACTTTATTTAATAAACTCAAACTACATAAAGACTCTGGCTAGGGCACAAGACTCAGGAACAGAACCACCAACATCAATGTTACAACAACAAGAACTCACAAAGACTGGACTGAAACACAGGGCTTAAATACAAGGCCAAACAAGCTAAACAAGATAACAAGGGGGCGTGGTATACATGAACACAAACGAGGAGCGGGAAAACTGAACAGGACTGAACCAAAAGCACAAAGACAGGGGGAACACAGACAGACATACAACATAGCCCCCCCTCTATGGGCGGCTCCCGACGCCCATCAAAACTAGAGACATAGTTCGGGAGGGTGGTGGAGTGGAGGCGGTCCCGGGGGAGGGATGGCGGGCCAGGTCCGTGCAGGGAACGGGACCGGGGTCTTGCGATGGCGGACCTGGGCCATGGAACATGGGCGGAGCTGGACGAACAGACTGCCAGGGCGGAGCAGGCTGTGAGCGTGTCCACGACGGAGCAGGCTGAGGGCGAGGCCACGGCGGAGCAGGCTGTGGGCGTGACCAGGGCGGAGCAGGCTGTGGACCCTCGGGCATCCAGGGCGAAGCTGTCGGACCCTCGGGCGTCCAGGGCGGAGCTTTCGGACCCTCGGGCGTCCAGGGCGGAGCTGTCGGACCCTCGGGCGTCCAGGGCGGAGCTGTCGGACCCTCGGGCGTCCAGGGTGGAGCAGGCTGCGCAGGCGACCAGGGTGGACTAGGTAGTTCGGGCGGCCACGGCGGCGAAGACCCTTCCGGCGGCCACGGCGGCGAAGACCCCTCGGGCGGCCACGGCGGCGAAGACCCCTCGGGCGGCCACGGCGGCGAAGACCCCTCGGGCGGCCACGGCGGCGAAGACCCCTCGGGCGGCCACGGCGGCGAAGACCCCTCGGGCGGCCACGGCGGCGAAGACCCTTCGGGCGGCCACGGCGGTGAAGACCCCTCGGGCGGCCACGGCGGTGCGGCTTTCACAGTCCCGTCCAGGATCCTACTGCCCCCCCCCCAAAATTTTCTTGGGGGCAGCCATGGGGTCATCAGCAGGATCAGCGGGCTCTGGCGCAGGATCAGCGGGCTCTGGCGCAGGATCAGCGGGCTCTGGCGCAGGATCAGCGGGCTCTGGCGCAGGATCAGCGGGCTCTGGCGCAGGATCAGCGGGCTCTGGCGCAGGATCAGCGGGCTCTGGCGCAGGATCAGCGGGCTCTGGCGCAGGATCAGCGGGCTCTGGCGCAGGATCAGCGGGCTCTGGCGCAGGATCAGCGGGCTCTGGCGCAGGATCAGCGGGCTCTGGCGCAGGATCAGCGGGCTCTGGCGCAGGATCAGCGGGCTCTGGCGCAGGATCAGCGGGCTCTGGCGCAGGATCAGCGGGCTCTGGCGCAGGATCAGCGGGCTCTGGCGCAGGATCAGCGGGCTCTGGCGCAGGATCAGCGGGCTCTGGCGCAGGATCAGCGGGCTCTGGCGCAGGATCAGCGGGCTCTGGCGCAGGATCAGCGGGCTCTGGCGCAGGATCAGCGGGCTCTGGCGCAGGATCAGCGGGCTCTGGCGCAGGATCAGCGGGCTCTGGCGCAGGATCAGCGGGCTCTGGCGCAGGATCAGCGGGCTCTGGCGCAGGATCAGCGGGCTCTGGCGCAGGATCAGCGGGCTCTGGCGCAGGATCAGCGGGCTCTGGCGCAGGATCAGCGGGCTCTGGCTCTGGCGCAGGGTCAGCGGGCACCGGCTCAAGTGTGTGCGTAGCCCACACACACCACATGGCTGTGGCCATAATGGCCAGTGTTGCGGTCACTAAGGGCTCAGGCGGCGCATGCGTGGCGTGATCAGTCTCTGGCTGGGCAGACGTGACGTGAACGGTCTCTGGCTGGACGTGGCTGACGTGAAGCTCTGGCTGGACGTGGCTGACGTGAAGCTCTGGCTGGACGTGGCTGACGTGAAGCTCTGGCTGGACGTGGCTGACGTGAAGCTCTGGCTGGACGTGGCTGACGTGAAGCTCTGGCTGGACGTGGCTGACGTGAAGCTCTGGCTGGACGTGGCTGACGTGAAGCTCTGGCTGGACGTGGCTGACGTGAAGCTCTGGCTGGACGTGGCTGACGTGAAGCTCTGGCTGGACTGTGAGCTGGCAGGGTGCTTCATCAGCCAAGCCCACAGTAAATGCCGAACCACCTAAGTAAAGGGCCAGGTCAATATATCCCTCTAGGGTCCAGCCAGTATAGTTATCCGGCATCAGCCTGGCAATATCCACATCCAACCCGCTCCAGAACAGGTCCATGAGCTCAGAGTCTTCAAAAGATCCCAGATGGCAGCAGTTCAAAAAGTCCCTCACGTACCTCTCGATCGGCTGGCCATCTTGAAACATTGAGGCAAGAAATCTTCTTAGTGCCTGGTTGCTGACTGCTGCTGGATCCATGTTTGGTGAGTTCTTCTGTTATGATGAGGTGGAAGCAAGGAGGAAGCAGGATCCAATTGCAGCACACTTTATTTAATAAACTCAAACTACATAAAGACTCTGGCTAGGGCACAAGACTCAGGAACAGAACCACCAACATCAATGTTACAACAACAAGAACTCACAAAGACTGGACTGAAACACAGGGCTTAAATACAAGGCCAAACAAGCTAAACAAGATAACAAGGGGGCGTGGTATACATGAACACAAACGAGGAGCGGGAAAACTGAACAGGACTGAACCAAAAGCACAAAGACAGGGGGAACACAGACAGACATACAACATATAGTATATATATATGTATTTGGATCACAAAATAATAATACAATTAATAATAAAAAAAAATTATAATAAAAAAAAAAATTATATATATATATGTATATATAATAATAATTCAACTCATTGTGTCAGCATCATACATTACCAGAGCAGTCAATCACAAAGTAAGAAGACAGAGTATGCTTAAACATCCCAAATGAAGTGATGGATCTAATATCGGAAGGTAAGTTATTCCAATCTAAAGTGGCTTTAAACATAAAAGCTCTTTTGCCAACTGTCTTCTTGGCTCGGGGGACAGTGAAATAAAGCTGAACAGAGTGCCTCAAATGATAATTTGAAGTAATAAGAACAAAATACTGTTTTAAATAAGAAGGGTAATTGAAATGGATACATTTGAATATTAATTGAAGCCAGTGGATTTGTCGTCTTATATTTAAAGATGGCCAATTAAGGGCTTGATACATTGTGCAATGATGTGTGAAAAAAGGGCATCCAAGGACAAATCTGCACAGTCTGTTATATGCTATTTTAAGACGGGAAAGGTCTGATTTTACTGAGTTGTGTAACAAATAAATAGATACATTTGTATTTATTTATTTAAAACAAACTAACACGAAGCGCTGGTATTAACAGGAAGCGGGTGCACGCACACATTGTTTGCCCCGAAGGAGCTCTGGGTCAGAACCACCCTAGTGCATGTCCATGAGCACCTGGGCCTGGTGGACCTGCAGGAGCGCCACGGCATGGAGGGTGGAAGCAGCCTGCCCACAGGCTCTGTAAGAATTCGCCGTAAGACTGGACGAAAACGTACACGCCTTGGACGGGAGGCGTGGATTACCCCACCAAGAGGAAGCGGACGCTGGACACAGCTGCATCGCAACGGCACGCTCCACTGGCGGGACATCCACATACCCCTTAGCTGCTCCGCCGCCGAGGGTGGTGAGGAGCCACTAGGATGGCTTCTGCCAGTATACGGCGCCGTCCACGTCCTAGTGAGCTAGCTCCTCATGCACTTCCGGAAAGAATGGTACCGGGGCGGCACGCTGAGAACCAACACGGCCCGCCCCAAGAAACCAATCGTCCAACCGGGAAGGTTCGGGACGTGGTGGAGGGTTCCACGGAAGCCCGACCTTCTCGGCGGCCCGGGAAAGCCTAGCCGCCCATTCTGGATCGGACTCGGGCAACGCTGTAACAAATCAGCTCTACGAAATATTAATAATCAATAATAACTTGTTATGATTAATTATGAATATTTGGGTCAGTTAATTGGATTAACTTGATGTGGCTAAATTAATATTACAATCAATTAATCAGTTCGTCCAACGAATTCTTTTGATTATTAATTTATTCTAAGAAAAGGGTATCTTCCATGACCACAGAAGAATAATTATTTCTTAGCATGTACAGGGCTTTGAGCATGTAACAAGATCAAGATCGTAAAAGAGACTTTGTTTGCAAGCAGTGAATCGGAACCAAATACATATTGTGCACAAGTTTTATTAACTAAATCACAAACACAACTAAACTAAACAAACATACATACATACATACATACATACATGTATAGGTAAAAGGGTGAGTGAAAGAATGGAACTGGAAGCCGGAAATGAAACTATGGAGGAAATTCATTTAACTGAAAAGAACCATCAGCTTTTCTATTTTCAGAGCACTGCATTTAAATTAATACCTTGCATAACTTTGTAGTGAGGGGACAATTTTTGAAGTTGTTGAAAATTGAAGTCGTTCCGTGAGTGTCAAATGTGGAAGTTGGTTGAAAGTTCTCTCTCTCTCTCTCTCTCTCTCTCTCTCTCTCTATCTCTCTCTCTCTCTATGAGCGCATGGCTGGTTGGGCGTCGAGGCCTGTTTGCCGGCCCTGGGCCGGAGAGATGTCTGATGAAGACAACTAGGGAAGATTCTTGTAATACTAATATGGTGGGCAGCTATCGGCATATCATGTACACAATCATTTCGATCTTCAAAGTACCAACTTATAGAGACAAAATGTGGAATAAGTGAGGTTACATTGACCGTTGGTTCTGTAATAAAATACATAGTATCGAAGGGATAATAGTATCAACAGATAATAGTATTAAAGGACACAACATAAGACAGTAAATCATTCACAAAATGTTCTGGAATGCAGGTTAATTTCATGTTAATCAGTTCATCGATAAATGAATGCAGGAAAGTCTGTTTTAAAGGCTGTTTCGGTCTTCCCCATCCTCTCTGTCTTGAACATGTGACCACATTTTTAACAACTTAAAACCAATAAAACCAACTTATCTGATCGTAGTCCTGGTAACCCAAAGACCCTTCTTGCACTGTTGGGGGATGTTGAGCTTTAAAGATTATTTTTTTAACCATAACAAATAATTGTGTCTGATTGGTCTCAGTTGTTACAGCTAAACTCCCCAAAGGGGGTAACGCAGCCGAATCCTCATCTCCAGAGGACTGAAGCTCCCCCTCCGATGCTGCAACCGACATCTGGTCGTCAGGAGGAGCTCCAAAAGATACGACTGGTCGTCCATGAGAAGGACCAGCATGCTCTTTTGGAGGCTCCGTCGGCGGCAGCGTTAGAGAGGCGTGAGGGGCCCACAGAGATTGCCTCAGCGGGGAAGACCTCACGGTAATCCTCAGATCACCCTGGCTTAGTGCCGAAGAGGTCCAGAATAGGCACTAGATCGTGGCATAGGCGAGGGGACTGCATCTCCCATGAGGTAAGTGAGTCTCGATCTTAACACTGCCATAGTCATATTCCCGCAATGGGAACATGAACTATTCACAAAGGCTGCCTCAGCGTGCTGAATGCCCAAACACGAGAGGCAGCTATTGTGGCCGTCTGCTGGCGCCAGGGAACGACCGCATCCAGAAACGCATGTGTTGCTCTTTTGTGGAAAAAAAGAGAAAAAGTACTCTTTCCGCGAACTCTCACAGTGCTGAGGCACCCAGGGAATGGCAGCTGTGTACTGTGTACACTGAGGGAAATGCCCACCGAACCGACACAAGCTCTTTGCTGTAAAAACAGCAGTTTGTTGATCATAGAAATGTTCACGGCCACTAGCTGCACGCGCCCTCACACCAACACCATCTTAGAGAGTCTTCAACACACAATAGCAGACTGCAGAGTTCAGAGATGAACAGGAAGCTCGGCTCCGAAGCGAAAGGCAATGTGTGCGCTTTCTGTTTATACCCGCGCTGCGGGGCAGGGCGTGTGACGCGATTCACACACGACAACGTTCATTGGCTTGTTCTGTAGACACTTGAAGATAATAGGGCTCGCTGAAGTGACGTTACGTCGAATGTGAGCAACTGATAGGGAACCCTATAACCTATAACAGATGTAAATACACATATTCAATAGACACTGTAGCAACATGTGTGTAAAAAACAATGATTGTAATGTGAATCTAGGGAACCCTGTGTTCTTTCTGCAAACATGACTCCTTTCAGGTAGTTTCTGTCAGAGAGTGAAGAATGCTTTTCCTGCTTCTACATCACTGAATCTGTCTTCCTGCTCTCTGGAGTGGAGTACACAACTCTGTGCTTTATCTTTTCTTCAGAGTGCTTGTTCATCACTGTAATTTATCTACTTCCAAATCCTAAAAGTAACAATGGATCTTAAAAGATACACTTGAGTCTTTTTCAGACTGGTCTGGCTTTCCCTTTTCTAGTTTTTCCAACGGTCTTGGCCTTTTATACTGTATCCAATAGTCAAAATCAATGTCACTTTTTAACTAATTTTTAATCACCAAAAACAATCGGTAACACTTATATATTAGTTTAAGGTCCAATTCCCACTATAAACTAGTTGCTTATTAGCATGCATAGTACTAGAATATTGGCTGTTTATTAATACTTGTAAAGCACATATTAATGCCTTATTCTCCATGACCATATTCTCCATCCCTTAATTCAACTCAATACCTAAATTTAACTACCTTACTAAGTATTGATAAACAGTAATTAGGAGTTTATCGTGGCAAAAGTCGTAGTTATTGGTTAATTAATAGTGATAATTGGACCCTAATCTAAAGCGTGACCATACAATCTATCCATCTATTTTCCAAACTGCCTGTCCTATGCATGTACGTAATTTCTTAAAATGTGATACTTTTGATGCAGGGAAATGATATCATTTGGATCCCATTCATAGCATGGTATAAAGTAAATTATCTCTTTCTTTCTTTTCTCACAAATATTCAAGTTATTGTTAGAAACAACAACAAAGATCAAACAAAAAAACTAAAATATTGCTATGTTTATGAGAAATATAACATTTAGCAATTTAATATATATATATAACTTTTAGCTATTTTGGGTCAGCTATTCAGGCACGTAATATTATTTTAGCTGTTTACCAAAATTCAAGTTAAATTTATATAATATGGTTATATGGCTCAAAGTGCCTCAGCTTTCACTCTAAGCTGTAATTTGAGGGTATTCACATCCCCATTGGATGAAGGGTTTAGGCATTACAGCTTTTGAGAGTAACCACCACCACTTTTTCAAGTGACCAAAAGTAATTGGACACTTGACTCAAACTTGACTCACTTGACTGTTTCATGGACAGGTGTGAGGTATTCCTACATTATTACTTCATCAATTAAGCAGGTAAAAGGTCTGGTGTTAATTCTAAGGGTACATTTACACAACAACAAGGGGTAAAACGTTATTTTTACGATCCCTTTTAAACATTCTGTTGACTATAAGTTACCTTGCAACTACATGTCAACTAGCTCTCATTGGAGTATTAGGAGACTGTCTGCTTAATATCTTCTAACTCTTTATTGTGATGCTCCCCAAGAGATATTCTATTGACTATAATAAACTTTGCAAGTACGTCAACTTATTCTAACCATAAACCTACCAGTCTACTAATACTCTACTAACACTCTAATGAGAGTTAGTAGACATGTAGATGCAACGTTACTTACTGTATAGTCAAGAGAATGTGTTAAAGGGACCATCAAAATAAAGTGAAACCCACTGATGTTCTAAAAACGGAAAAGTTTTTCCTTTTTGTTTTTTGCATACAGACAAAAACGTTGTGTTATGGCAATTCATTTTACTTCATGTAATGTATGTCCTTGCATGACAACAGACAATAGTTTAGTGGAAAATGACTGTGTACTGTGTCCAAATGTAAACTGAAGATGTCTTTGCGACAAAAGGTGTTACATGTCTACTCGACATCCTGACATTTTTTTAGAAATAGTTCCTCTTCTTGGGTCTAGAGAATGAGAGATGTTTTTGTCTCCTTGTATGGTATATATCTTCTTTCTCAATTAACATAACAGGAAAACAGCAGAGTAATGTGTGAGTGATGTATAAAAAAGCAGCCCGCACTAGGCGGGGTTGCCCTTCACAGCAGAAAACTCTGAAGTCTCTATGTGAATGGCCTTCTTGCAAGAATAAAGTACTTCAAAGACAAGTGGGTTTGGTTTTCATTACAGTCTCACCACTTATTAGATAATTTCCGCAACAGTTTTCAAAACGATCCCCATTAACACAGATCCGCGAAAACGACTAAAAACCACTGTATCTCACACCATGACTTCACCGTTTTCACAAATTCGCGTATTGTAGTTTACACGGAGACGATAACGGTATCATTTTCAAAATCTTGCACTTTGAAACCCATTTTCAAATGTTTGCATTTTCAGGCCCCCAAAATGCCGTTGTTGTGTAAATGAAAGGCCAAAACGCATAAAAAGTTTTAGTTGAAAACAGTGTCGTGTAAACGGCCCCTAAGTATAGTGTTTGCATTTTGAAGCTGTTGCTGTGAACATCTCTGTTACATATGCTAACGTCTCGGTTACGTATGTAACCCTCGTTCCCTGAGCAGGGAAAGGAAACGTTACGTCGGATGACGACGAATGGGGTTTCGCTTAGAAAGCCTATCGACTTTGAGTATTAAAAAACGAGTTGGGGGGACTTAGAGAATACACATATGACCCAGAGGGATGCATATGGAGAACACTGGAGTGTCCAGCCGCAGGTGGAATATTTCAACCCCAGGGGTGGCAAGGTGGCTTGCCGAGGGAAAGACACATGCTCAGAGAGGCTTACAGTGGAAATACACATGTGGGGGTCGCCCAGAGGGGTGACCATGCACACGGATGCACCTAGCCAACGCGCAGGCAATAGGGTGCCATAGGGTGCCCCATCCCTGAGAAAGGAGGTCCTTCCTCAGAGGAATTGGCCAGGGAGGTGCTGTCGCGAGGAGTACAAGTTCGGAGAACCAGGTCCGGGTGGGCCAGTGCGGCGCGACCAGAATGACCTGCTCCTCGTCCTCCCTGACCTTGCGCAGGGCCCCGCGGCCAGCTGTGTGCCAGTGCATCCGTCCCGAGCGTGCCCTCGGTCAGGGAATAATACAGGTCGCAATGGGTCGAGTCGTGAGAGGCAAACAGATCTTTCTGTGTGTCCCAGAACTGGTCCCAAATCAGCTGAACCGACTGGGGATGGAGTCGCCATGAGTGACCTCAGATGCTTCTGACTCCATATGAGGAGGTGGTGGGCGAGTTGCAACATACGGTGGGAGCGTAGACCACCTTGATGGTTGATGTACGCTACAGTGGCGGTATTGTCTGATCGGACTATTACGTGTTGACCCTTGAGCAACGCCCGGAAGCGGTGCAGAGCAAGACGTACTGCCAGCAACTCGAGGCAATTGACATGCCATAGGCGCTGGGGTCCTGTCGAGGAGCCCGCGGCAGCATGTCTATTGCACATGGCTCCCCAACCCGTGGTGGAGGCATCTGTTGAGACAACAACATGCCGGGAAGCTCGTTCCAGGGCACTCCAGCCCGTAGAAAACTGAGGTTTGACCACGGGGAGAAGGTCTGATGGCAGGTCGAAGTAACTGGTACTCGGAGGGTGTCGTGTTGCCATGCCCACCTCGGGACTCGGTCGCGAAGCTAAAGCTGAAGTGGTCTTATATGAAGCAATCCGAGCGGCGTTGCCGCGGCTGCAGATGACATATGCCCCAGGAGCCTCTGAAATAGTTTCAGTGGAACCGCACTCTTGCCCTCGAATTGTCTCAGTCAGCAGTGACTGCGCGCGCTCGCTCGTAAGCTGCGCGGACATGGCGACCGAGTCGGTGTCCATACCGAGAAAAGAGATCCTCTGCACGGGGCAAAGTTTGCTCTTCTCCCAGTTGATCCGAAGGCCCACACAAGCTAAATGCCGGAGCACTAGGTCCCTGTGTTCGCAAACCTGGTCTCGAGAGTGAGCTAGTATCAGCCAGTCGTAGAGATAGTTCAGGATGCGAACCCCGTGTTCCGGAAGGGGAACAAGGGCTGCCTCGACGACCTTCGTAAAGACGCGAGGAGACAGGGCTAGCCCGAAAGGGAGAACCGCGTACTGGTATGCTTGCCCCTCGAAAGCAAACCGTAGGAACGGTCTGTGTTGAGGGAGAATGGAGACATGGAAGTAGGCGTCCTTCAGGTCGATCACTGCAAACCAATCCTCCTAAAACCAATCGTCCAACCGCGAGCGCTCGGAACAGGGTGGAGGGTTCCACTCTAAACCGATGCCCGCGGCTGCCCGGGAAAACATGGCCGTCATCTCAGGATCTGACTCGACAAATGCCATATGCACACCCGAAGGCTGGCCGCCCCGGCAGGCAGCAGCAGATGTGGCGACGGGACGTGGCGTCTCCATTCCCTCCCTCAGGGAACGAGGGTTACCATATGTAACTGAGACGTTCCTCTTCAGTCGAAATAGTGAGTGACTTAGCCCAAGGGAAAGACACAGGCTCTCGTGGAGTGTGCATTCAAACTGAGTGGGCAGGGCACGCCTTGTGCTTGGTGAGCCAAGGCGATGGCATCCACTATCCAGTGGGCCATCCTCTGCTTGGAGACAGCCTTTCCCTTCTGCTGGACTCCGTAAGAGACAAAGAGCTGGTCTGAGGTCCTGACGCTTTGAGTTCTGTCCACGTACATATGCAGAGCGCGAATGGGACAGAGCAAAGCCAGGGCTGGGTCTGCCTCCTCCAGGTCCCTGAAGGGAGTGGTAGGAACTTTGGGCATATAGCCAGGCCAGGGTCTCAGTACTATGTGGTTGTCACCCGGCCCGAACTCTAGGCACGATTTGTCGACCGAAAATGCCTGCAGGTCCCCTACCCTCTTGATAGAGGCCAGTGCAACCAGCAGAAAAGTCTTCATGGAAAGAAGCTTTAAGTCTACTGATTGCAAAGGCTCAAAGGGAGCATCCTGAAGTGCTCGAAGCACCAGGGAAAGGTCCCAAGAGGGTATGGAGGGGGGTCAAGGAGGATTTAACCCTCTGGGGTCTAAGGTGTTTTTGGGGTCCTTGAGATGTTTTGACATGCCCTGACATTTGTGCTTTTTTTCAGTTGCTTATAAACATATTAATGGCACAGGTGAAATTACACTCTATTTATCACAAACAGGGCTAGCATAATATGTAGCAACATGTATGTACATGTTTGTATTTTTTTTAAGAGAATATTGTTTATGAATGGTTATTGAAAAAAAATAAAAATTAAAGTTTCTGAAATAAGGCCACAAAACATACTAAATATGTGTCCACAAGACTTTTGACTAATGGATGTTGTCGCCTAGAGTTTGATTCAAAATGATCTGAAAATCATCCTGCCTAATCATTCACATAAAACAATAGATTGTTTTAAATTGTGAAAAAAAAAAAATTTGTTTGGAAAGGCTGTTATGAAGGTGGTTGAAGCAAGGGAGGAAGCAGGATCCAATTGCAGCACACTTTATTCAATAAACTCAAACTACATAAAGACTCAGGCTAGGGCACAAGACTCAGGAACAGAAAAACCAACATCAATGTTACAACAACAAGAACTCACCAGGACTGGACTGAAACACAGGGCTTAAATACAAGGGCAAACGATCTAAACAGGATAACAAGGGGGCGTGGTTAACGGGAAACACCTGGGAAGACTAATAGACAGACAGGGAACTACTAAACATGACAAGACAAACCCACACCGTGACATAGCCCCCTTCCCATGGGCGGCTCCTGACGCCCATAAAACACCCAAAAGTTCAGGAGGGCGGAGAAGCGGAGGCGGACTTGGGGGAGGGATGGAGGCCCAGGTCCGCGCAGGGAACGGGACCAGGGCCTTGCAATGACGGGAATGGACCATGGAATGTGGGCGGACCTGGGCCATGGAACGTGGGCGGAGCTGGACGAGCAGGCGGCCAGGGCGGAGCAGGCTGTGGGCGTGTCCATGACAGAGCAGGCCGGGGGCGTGCCACGGCGGAGCAGGCTGTGGGCGTGTCCACGACGGAGCAGGCTGTGGACCCTCGGGCGTCCAGGGCGGAGCTGTCGGACCCTCGGGCGGCCACGGCGGTGAAGATCCCTCGGGCGGCCACGGCGGAGAAGACCCCTCGGGCGGCCACGGCGGAGAAGACCCCTCGGGCGGCCACGGCGGAGAAGACCCCTCGGGCGGCCACGGCGGAGAAGACCCTTCGGGCGGCCACGGCGGAGAAGACCCTTCGGGCGGCCACGGCGGAGAAGACCCTTCGGGCGGCCACGGCGGTGAAGACCCTTCGGGCGGCCACGGCGGAGAAGACCCTTCGGGCGGCCACTGTGGTGAAGACCCTTCGGGCGGCCACGGCGGTGAAGACCCTTCGGGCGGCCATGGCGGTGCGGCCTTCACAGTCCCATCCAGGGTCCTACTGCCCCCCCCCCAAAAATTTTTCTTAGGGGCAGCCATGGGGTCATCAGCAGGAACAGACACCGGCGCAGGATCAGCGGGCTCTGGCGCAGGATCAGCGGGCTCTGGCGCAGGATCAGCGGGCTCTGGCGCAGGATCAGCGGACACCGGCTCAAGTGTGTGCGTAGCCCACACACACCACATTGCTATGGCCATAATGGCCAGTGTTGCGGTCACTGAGGGCTCAGGCGCCGCATGCGTGGCGTGATCAGTCTCTGGCTGGGCAGACGTGACGTGAACGGTCTCTGGCTGGGCAGACGTGACGTGAACGGTCTCTGCCTGGGCAGACATGACGAGAACGGTCTCTGGCTGGGCAGACGTGACGTGAACGGTCTCTGGCTGGGCAGACGTGACGTGAACAGTCTCTGGCTGGACGTGGCTGACGTGAAGCTCTGACTGGACGTGGCTGACGTGAAGCTCTGGCTGGACGTGGCTGACGTGAAGCTCTGGCTGGACGTGGCTGACGTGAACTGACTCAGGGGGTACTGTGAGCTTGCGGGGTGTTTCATCGGCCAAGCCCACAGTAAAAGCTGAACCGCTCAAGTAAAGGGCCAGGTCAATATAGCCCTCTAGGGTCCAGCCGGTATAGTCATCTGGCATCAGCCTGGCGATATCCACATCCAGCCCGCTCCAGAACAGGTCCATGAGCTCAGCGTCTTCAAAAGATCCCAGCTGGCAGCAGTTCAAAAAGTCCCTCACGTACCTCTCGATCGGCTGGCCATCTTGAAACATTGAGGCAAGAAATCTTCTTAGCGCCTGGTTGCTGACTGCTGCTGGATCCATTGTTTGGTGAGTTCTTCTGTTATGATGAGGTGGAAGCTAAGAAGGAAGGAGGATCCAATTGCAGCACACTTTATTCAATAAACTCAAACTACATAAAGACTCAGGCTAGGGCACAAGACTCAGGAACAGAAAAACCAACATCAATGTTACAACAACAAGAACTCACCAGGACTGGACTGAAACACAGGGCTTAAATACAAGGGCAAACGATCTAAACAGGATAACAAGGGGGCGTGGTTAACGGGAAACACCTGGGAAGACTAATAGACAGACAGGGAACTACTAAACATGACAAGACAAACCCACACCGTGACAAAGGCAATATACAGATGGGCGTGAACGGCCCAACCCCCTCATGTATAATTAGGTGGTTCTCACCTGAGAAGACAAAGACCCGCATAATGAGCCTTTCATTCAGGTGTGTCACACAAGAAAGAATGCAAGGACAATATATATATATATATATATATATATATATATATACTTTATTTGATTCCACATTACAAGTTAATTTCATTTGGAATCAAATTTTTTGAATAATCCAACAGATTAAAACAAATCAGCACATTGTTATGAATTACTAAGGGTTAAGAGTTCTAAGGATACAGGAAACATCGTCTTTTCCAAATAAACATGCTTCCTATAGTTGCTGAGATTGAACAGTACTTTGCCAACTGTTTGGCCCTTGTTTTAGAAATCCCCCCAATACAAAGTCCACGGACCGCCAGCCTGTGTACATGACCTAGGCTACCAAACCCTAGCACTATAAGTCGGCATCTGTACCCAAGGTTCTCAATGGTCGATATCAATGACTGATATTTTAGAATCTTAGAGCAGTAAGACTCCTCCATTAACAAGTCAAATGCACATGACACCTCAAATAGTGTAACTTTTTTGCCATTCTGAGAGATGTTAACAATATCGGGCGTATTAGCCATTCCTAAGAAAGTGTTTGCAGGAGAGTTGAACCATTCGGACTGTACAGTAGTGTGTTTAAAAATATGCTCATCAGCCACGCAGGGAATCTGAGCAGCAATGAGGTCCACGAGTCTGTCGTGTCTGGCAATATACAGTCCTTTCAGTGCTGAGCAACTGTTCATGATGTGGGCTACTGACTCCAGGTGTTGAGGGGGGGCATGCAGCATGCAGAGGGGCGAGTGGGTGGAGGGGAACCACAGCGATAGGTTGTATTTTGTAGGAAGAACCTGCAGGCGTGCTTTCACACAGAAGATGAGGATCTCCTCACTGATGGTGGCATTGCTGTAGATGGAGTGTGATACAGAGTGGTCCGCACAGGGCAGTTTTGCCAACTTTCCCTGGAGTTTCAGACTGGTCCAGTACTCCATATTTTGGGCTCTGTGAGTAAACAAGAGAGTCTGCCTTGATGTTCTAGGCTGGAGCAGGTGAACAGTGTTGTTATGGTGCAGCCTGGCTTCCACGAGGACAGATGGGTCCTCTACGACTGCATCAGAGACCTCTACAGGTCGATCGTGAGAGCTCCACTTCAGTTCAGTACCTGTCTTCCAGCATAGGTCATTTAGGTCTGGCCAGTCTGATGACACACCGAATCCCTGTGCCCGTCCATCTAGCTTTCCATTGGTCTTTCTTTTAAAGCCCAGGAAGCTATCTTCCCCACCGCATGCGTGTAGCACCTTCCGTCTTTTAAAATCCAGCAATAACGATGCTCTGGCCATTTGCCTGACGTTGACGTCATCACAGTTCAGCATGTTGGTGAGGTGAGCCTGTCTTGTGGCGGTGTACTCCCACATGCAGTGAGGAACTCCAAGCCCCCCGTCCTGTCTTTTCTGAAAAATGAAACATCTTGTGGAATGTGTGTTGAGACAAAGCCATTTCCTAACCACGCTTACGGTTTTGTTGTCCATTTCATGCAATACCTTTTGCGGAACATGGACATTTGCAAAAAGATGTTGAATTTTAGAAAACGCTACGTCTCTTATTGCTTGCACTTTTAAAGGAACAGGAAGTGGTGATGCATCAATGAGATCCAGTCTGGTCATAAACTGATGTGCCATGTCAGTCACTTGCAGACTCCATTCTCCGGCGATGTTAAACTTGTGACCCAGATAGTCGTAGGTCTCGTGTCTGGTGTACACTCTGAGTGGCTGGTCTAAGATGGTAAAATCGGGGGGTTGGTCGGCCTTAGATCTGTACCAACGGTTGCCACCGCTCCTCCTCTCATAGAAAACTGCACATTTACTGTGCTTCACTTGTAGGCCAGACCATGTCAGGAATCTGTCAGTGCATGACAGCATGTTTTTGATCACGCCTTCATCTCGGGATGCGACGACCACATCATCAGCATAGCCCTGGACTGGGTTGGGTGACAGGACGTGAGGTGGGGCATGTGCACAGAGCCATTTTAGCCATTGATTTATTGCAATGATAAAGTTTACGGCACTCCATGGACAACCAGTTTTGATTCCTACCTCCAGTGGTATTAGTCTGGTTAGGTCTTTTCCACAGATCACTTGTAGGTAGGAATCACGATATATATCTTTTATTATGTCCACATAGATCTTAGGGAGCTGTATCTCTTCCAATGCTTCAATCATGACCCTATGAGGCAATGTGCCAAAGGCATCTCTGAAGTCAAGAAACGCAATGTATAGCTTAGCAGATTCGTGCTTAAAATCGTCAATGGCAGTTTTTAAGCAAAAAACATGCTCATTCATGCCCTGTCGCTCAACGTAAGCTTTTTGTTTGTTAGACAGAATTCCAGTATCAACCAACCAAGGTAATATTCTTGAAAGCAGGCACTTCATAAAGACTTTGTATACAGATGGCAATAGAGAAATGTCCCTCCATGTTGAGGGATCTTCTGGTACATTGTCTTTCTTCGGTATTCTGTGAATGAGTGCTCCCTTCCATGAACTAGGGACTTTACCATTAATCATACAGGTGTTAAAAATGCTTTTCAATATGTAGCAAGATGTTTGCCGTGTGACTTTAAGATTCTCATAAGTAACACCATCTGAGCCACTGGCTTTGTTATTGGGCAGATTTACAATTACTTTCTCAATCTCTTCTATTGTAAACGCCGATGTAGGTGGCGACAACTCAGTCATTATATTTTCTAAGTCATCATTCCAAGGCGGTAATTCAAGCGTGTTAGTAATTGGACCAGACTGGCATTTTTTCAGATAATATTTGTACACTTGCTCAGTGTTACCAGGATCTGACGATGGCATGGGAAACATGCAGCCATTTAAGATAATGTCAATCGCCTTTGATCTACGGTGCTGCCATAAATAGGTTAGTTTGTTTTTTCCTACCTTTTGAGGATTTCTCTGATGCTGTCGTGTGGCAGACGCAATCGCTGGTTGTATCACCTCCCGCAGGTACCGCAGTTGTTTTTCAATCCAGTCGGCCGGGTTTGCAACAGGGCCCGATTTAGATCGCGCATTATCATCTAGTGGCAAAGTCCTTAAAATCCGCACTACATACTTGAGTAACGGTAGTCCAAGTTGTCCTCCATCTGTGCGGTTTGTGGAAAATATTCCGGTTTTGAAGAAAGCCCCGTTGAGAATTGTAAACAACTTTGACCACTTCCTGAAATCTCCGGTGAGTACAAAGTTTTGTTTTTCTTCTAATCGCTTAGTATCCAGGCCTTTCCTAAATTGTCTTTCATGATACTGGAAATGTATCCATTCATTTTTTGTCAGCAATCGTTCATAATCCGTGAACTCTGTAGATGGAATATGACAGGCCGACGATAGATGTTCTGGGGTAACGTTAGAGTCCAGAACTTGCCGGCGGTGTTTGTAAATTTTACCACTTTGTATCGCCTGCTTAAAGGCTACTTTGATAGATGTTATCAGACACATAACAAGGAGTGCTGTACGTAGAATCATGTCAGAAAATTCTCTACATTTACGACGGCAGTTACGACGGGTGCTGTTGCGTGCTGTTGCTGTTGCTGTTGGACACACACACACATATATATATATATATATATATATATATATATATATATATAAATAATCAAAATATAAATGAAAGTCAAAAGCACATTTTTAGTCATACATGGAAACAAATCCTGTTCAAATAGGCTATAGCGATCTTCGCCCGTGACGTCACGACGCGGTTACATGCGCTCTGGTTGGCAGAAGAAAAGTAATGGCCGCTTCCTGCGCAGCGCAAACACAGAAGAAAGATGGTTGTATCATGCTGTGTGATTGGCTGTGTTAACAGGTTCGATAAGAGTAACCCCAAGAGCTTCTACCGCGTACCTAAACAGCCTGAATCAAGAAGAAAGCTGTGGATTTCTGCAATTTGGCGTCTAGAACCCAGCGGAAAACAATGGGAGCCAGCGGACCACGATCGCGTCTGCTACCTACATTTTGTCACGGGTATGTGCATTTTGCGTTAAAAATTAAAACAAATTTTTAAAATAAATGTTACTAGTAGGTTCTATCGCATTGATGGGTTAATTAATGAATGAATAACTGTACAAAATACCTCGGAAGACATGTCAAAGTCAAAGTCTTTGTTTACATAACTTGTTGTGGGCATGCTAGTGTGACTGAGCAAGTATAATAACATTGATTATACTTCCATGGTGTGAGCATGTTGTTGACAGTGCAATTGTTATTGTTGTTGTTTTTAAACAAGTTAAGGTATTTAAAAAAAAAACATTGTTGTGATATGCAGGTGTGAAAAGCAATGATCAGTCATCCCCCGATTTTGTGCCATCTGTTAATATGGGATATGACAAGGATAAACATAATCCAGAACAATGGAAGGCAAGATTGTTGAGAGCGGAAAAGCGGGAGAATGAGAGAAAGCACAATGAGGTTGCATTGCCCCTCTTGGACGAGGAGACTACTTCTGCAGAACCAGAATTGCCAGGTGTGTTTAAATTCCATCTTAATGAAATATATCTCAACATAATTTCAGTACAGATTTATTTTATTAATATCTGTTCATACAATTCCAGGTCCATCTGATATATATCAGCATGACAGTTGTTTGAGAAAAATGGTTAAACTTAGACTGGAGAACCAACAACTTTACTCTGAAATGGAGAGACTTCAGTCTGAGAACGCAGATCTCAAAGGGAAATTACATGGAAAGAACCTATATAAACATATATGTTTTAATATAGGTTTTGATATAGGATTTCAATATATGTGACATATATAAAATTGGCCGTTTTCCTATATTATATGTACATATATGCACATACATGTACATAGATGTGTGCATATATGTGTACATATATACACGTCCATATATGTACTTATATAGGTGCATATATGTGTGCATATATGTACATATATAGGTGCATATATGCCAATATATAGGTGCATATATGTGTGCATATATGTACATATATTGGTGCATGTATGTACCTATATAGGTGCATATGTATGTGCATATATGAACCTATATATGTGCATATATACGTGCATATACACTCACCGGCCACTTTATTAGGTACACCTGTCCCACTGCTCGTTAACACTTAATTTCTAAGCAGCCAATCACATGGCGGCAACTCAGTGCATTTAGGCATGTAGACATGGTCAAGACAATCTCCTGCAGTTCAAACCGAGCATCAGTATGGGGAAGAAAGGTGATTTGAGTGACTTTGAACGTGGCAGGATTGTTGGTGCCAGAAGGGCTGGTCTGAGTATTTCAGAAACTGCTAATCTACTGGGATTTTCACGCACAACGATCTCTAGGGTTTACAGAGAATGGTCCGAAAAAGAAAAAACATCCAGTGAGCGGCAGTTCTGTGGGCGGAAATGCCTTGTTGATGCCAGAGGTCAGAGGAGAATGGCCAGACTGGTTCGAGCTGATAGAAGGGCAACAGTGACTGAAATAACCACTCGTTACAACCGAGGTATGCAGCAAAGCATTTGTGAAGCCACAACACGCACAACCTTGAGGCGGATGGGCTACAACAGCAGAAGACTCCACCGGGTACCACTCATCTCCACTACAAATAGGAAAAAGAGGCTACAATTTGCAAGAGCTCACCAAAATTGAACAGTTGAAGACTGGAAAAATGTTGCCTGGTCTGATGAGTCTCGATTTCTGTTGAGACATTCAGATGTTAGAGTCAGAATTTGGCGTAAACAGAATGAGAACATGGAACCATCATGCCTTGTTACCACTGTGCAGGCTGGTGGTGGTGGTGTAATGGTGTGGGGGATGTTTTCCTGGCACACTTTAGGCCCCTTAGTGCCAATTGGGCATCGTTTAAATGCCACGGCCTACCTGAGCATTGTTTCTGACCATGTCCATCCCTTTATGGCCACCATGTACCCATCCTCTGATGGCTACTTCCACCATGTCACAAAGCTCTAATCATTTCAAATTGGTTTCTTGAACATGACAATGAGTTCACTGTACTAAAATGGCCTCCACAGTCACCAGATCTCAACCCAATAGAGCATCTTTGGGATGTGGTGGAACGGGAGATTCGCATCATGGATGTGCAGCCGACAAATCTGCGGCAACTGTGTGATGCCATCATGTCAATATGGACCAAACTCCCTGAGGAATGCTTCCAGCACCTTGTTGAATCTATGCCACGAAGAATTGAGGCAGTTCTGAAGGCAAAAGGGGGTCCAACCCGTTACTAGCATGGGGTACCTAATAAAGTGGCCGGTGAGTGTATGTACCTATATAGGTACATATATGCACGTATATATCCAGCTATATGTTTACCTATATATTAGTATAATTATTAAAATCCATAGCTACTAGGCAACATAAATAATAGCCCAAAATGTAGAAATTTAAATTATTTATTTACTCAAGAACAATCAAATAGTACAAGAACAAAAATAAGACAAAAAACTGTACAGAAAAAAAACCCAATTTATCTTGTTGATCTTCTCAGCTCCGTGAGCTTCGAATTGATAGATGTGCCTATCTCCCCTCGGCTGGTTGCCGGCCACTTCTTCAATGTAGCATCTAGAGAAGACAAAAATAATAAGACAGTATAATAATAATAATAACAATATATTGCTTCATCAGGAACCCAAAGTGCTTACAGTACAGCTGCGATTGGACACACATTTTGGATAAAGGGCTGATCATAATAAAAAATGCGTCATGTAAACACGTCAATTGGAAGATTCTGATTGGATTCTGCTAAATCTGAAAGAAATTCTGATTGGAAACATCGTCCCCCTTTTTTTTTTAGCGGCATCGTTCTTTCATATGCACATGTCCGTCATGGGAACTGCATTGTTAACAGTCACACGGTCAACCATGTGCATCCAAAGCAAAGAAAATTCATGGATAGAAAAATTTCAGAAATGTGGCTTTAGAAGAGGAAAGGTAGGATCAAGAAGTGAGCAAGCAATGAATTAGTATTATAGGTTCCAAGCAGATACAGTAACAATAATGGGTGCCCTACATTATACAGTCTCCATTGATGCCTAATAAATATTGATACAAGTAGGCTATGGTTAAAGTGGTGAACTTATAAAGTCTTAAAAGTTTTGTTTTCCCTTCTCAACGCATTATGCATTTACTCACCAATAATGGCTGCCTTTTTAATTTGGTCAAGGGCGACCAGCTGCTCCCCATCCCCTCTGGTTGGCTTCCCACCTTAAAGTAATATTTCAAAATTATTATGAAAGGGGGGTAAAATGAAGGTGGTGAAAACAAGAGATTTTTTATATACACATACAAAAATGGCAAGTAAAAAAGCGATGGTATGCCCGCACACAAACATAATTTATTCCGCAGAATATGATTGACTTGTTTTTTTTCAAGGACAGAAGAGATTAGGAACATGTTGTTTAGTACCATTCAGGTTGCTTTTCAGCAAAGTCTCCAAATCAAAGGTGCCCAGCAGCAGATTCGGCACCATGGCAGTGGCAGAGGTGGCAAGGCGGGCTGCTTTCCACGCTTCTGCCTGGCAAAACACCCCAGAGCCCTTTAACTTCAATCTGAAAAATAATTTCACATCACAATATTAATTTATTGGCAACTTTTAGAAACTTTTTCATGTTTCATATTGATTCTTATGCTTAGCTTCTCAAAAGTTAATAGGTTATGATGTATAAATGCAGATTAATGATAAAGATATGAAACAAATTAATCATTGCCCTAAACGTTATTAAAGGAGAGAAGGAGGAGGTTGGATGGAGAGTAGGGTAGGAGAAAAGACAGTGGGTGGAGAGGAGTGAAGGGGGGCAGGAGGAAAGGATGATTGTCTCTTATAACACTAATTGGCTCTTACAAAGCACACAGTTTATACCCATCCTTACTACATAATGTTATTCACCTGTGTTTTCGCTGTGGTCTCAGCTGTTGCTGCAGTCTTGTTAGAGAAGAAAAACATTGTTAAACTCAATTGTAAAACTTCAACAATTGTATGCATATGGGGCAAGTAAATTACATATTACCACTAACTATCCCAACATAAAAATCCCTATAGCTCAGTTGGAGCCTTAAGTAAAATAAGTACAGAAAAATCTGAGGTATATAAGGGTTACACACACCTGTGGTGTCTCTCGAAAGCGCTCAGTCACCATGGGACTCTCTTTAAAGGGCTCGGTCTCCTCTCTGGAGTCTTAGAGAAGAAAGAAACTTAGTAAAACTCTACAACAATTCTTATTCATCCAAGCAAGCCACTATAGATTCTTATTTACAGGGGGGGCTTGGAAAACATTAAACATGTCAATAAATTTATAGCCAAACATAAAAAAAAATCAATAAAAAAAAATCAGCCAAACATCATAAAAATCCATATAGCTCTGTTTGAGTAACAAGTAAACTAAATAAATACAAATGCAAGGGGGTTACTCACCGGTTGCACTTCTCCAAAAGTCGAGAAGGAGACATCTAGATCCTCCACAGGACTCCTTCCAGTCTTGTTCATAGAACAAAAATATAGTCATTCTCTTCAATAAATTAAAGTGCAAATACATCAAATAATAAACACTATCAATCAGCCCAACATCACAAGTCTCTACAGCTCTGCTTGAGAAACAATTTTAAAAAGCAATGAAAATCAGTGGAACTTACCTTTTGAGCAATAATGGCGAGGTCACTATTCATTTGAGGGATTTCTAGAAAGAAGTTATATAGCCTAAAGAAAAAACAATTACAATCACTAAAGCAGAATAGCACCCAGCAATTCAGTGCCCTAACGTTAACGTTACTATTCGAAAGACATTTCCTGCAGCTGTGAACGCAAGCTACAACCCTCCAAAGCCCATTGATAAGGCTCTGGAGAGGAAACCTGGTTGTGAACGCAATTAAAAAAAAATGTCTTTCTCCAATTTCTCCCAAATTCAAATTCCCCAGGGTTTTTTCTCTGGAGCCGATTGACTTCTTGAGCCGTTGAAGGCAGAGAAGCATCATTTATTCTCATGAACTGTAACGTTATGTTCTCTAGGGCTAGGCCATGACTTTTGTTAACGTTAACCCTCAACGAATTCCTCTAGAAAGAGACACATAAATATAATTCTAATTTGAATCTTATCAACGGCTGACGTTATGAGCACCCACACTAACTTTACCTCAGTAAGTTACAACATAGCATTTATTTTGCCAAACACGTGTTAAACTTTCAGCCCATACAATTTCTAAGTTTATACTTCTCTGCCACCACAATATCCATCTCCAGAAAAAACCCTGCTAATAAATATTATAATTAGGAATACTTACGATTGATGATAAGTAGGACATAGCGGATCTCCAACGCTGATATCGCCATTTTCACTCCCAGCCGATATCTTTCGGCGCGAATCGTCAAACGTCAGGCGGATGACGTCATCAACTACGCGGCGCTGTAGCCATGGTAGCAGCAGAGTGGAGAATTTTTTTTTTTTTTTTTTTTTAATTACAGTTTGATATCAAGTTCTTGACACATTTCTTTTACAGATTTTCACATTTGATAAGTATAAGTTGAAACAACAATAATTTGGAAAAAAAGAAAAGAAAAGAAAAAGAAAAAAAGATAAAGGCCATCTCAAACATATATTAAATTAATTTAGCAGAGATACAGATCTTTGGGCTTTTCGATTTTTTTAAAAACTTTACAGACTCAAAATGCTTGTCTTCAAATTCATTAACCATAGTGAAATGCTCAGATAGATGGGATGATGATGATGATGATGATGATGATGAAGATGATTACTTCAATGTATGTTCTGTTCTTTTTTTTTCTTTTTCTTTTGTTGCTACATTTAGACTGTAATGATCTTTCAGCCATATTCATATAGAAACTGCATTAAGACAACACAGAAAACATTGCATTTTGCATTGCATTTGGTGGAACGGTGAATGTGTGGATGTGAATGAGCTGTAATGTAAATCTGGAAGTGACTTGAAATTGGAAAAAGGGCTTGATTGACAAAATAAAAAAACGACAAACCATTTTGTTATTTCCTTCTTTTCCACTTTCTTCATACAAGAAAGAATTGACCTTGTAATAGCTTTCCATCTCCTCTCACTTAATTGCCATAGTTAAATTCCATAACATGCCAATTACATGTGATACCAATTTCATGTTCGCACATATACAGTTCTTGCATAATTTATTTTTTTAGTTA
Source organism: Rhinichthys klamathensis goyatoka (assembly GCF_029890125.1). Lineage (NCBI taxonomy): Eukaryota > Metazoa > Chordata > Actinopteri > Cypriniformes > Leuciscidae > Rhinichthys > Rhinichthys klamathensis. Next base: position 34,506 of record NW_026606955.1, on the reverse strand, counting down.
GTTCTAGTTATTGCCTCGATAATAGAAAATATGAGCTAGGCATCATGTATGACAGTTGCCAAAGTGAGGTATAATGACCAGATCCTGCCATGAGCTATATAGGAGTCATGTATGCACATATAGGGCTTATATGTGGATAAAAAGAAGCAATACAGGAGACCTATATGCCTGTATATGCACATATATGCACCTCAGTTTTGCCTATATGTGCAATAAATATGCATATATGCAGCATATATATTATCATATATGTGCATATATGCTGTATATATGAAGCATATATGTGCATATAAACTGCATATAGGTTTCATATATGCGCATATATCCTCATATAGGTTCTTTCCATGTGGTGTTTCGAGGAGCAAGTGACCCAGAGTGACCGCAGGCTGCTGTTTCATACTGGACTTCCATCTATGGCTTTGTTTCAGTGGATTCTTTCATATGTAACCAGCGACCTGCCAACAAGCAAAGTCATGTCATCTAAGAGTGTTCTTTTGTGCATATTAATGAAGTTAAGACTAAATTTACAACACCAGGACTTGGCTTATCGTTTCAGGGTTTCTCTCACTACAGTTTCAGATATTATTAATCATGGTCTACCCATTTTAGCCATAAATTGTTCTTTCTAATTCAGTGGCCAGAGAAAGAAAACCTGATACAGAACATGCCATGTGTCTTTAAAGCATCATATCCAAAGTGTTGCAGTATTATTGACTGCTTTGAAGTTTATATTCAGCGACCTGGACAACTTACAGCAAGGGCACAGAAATTGTCCAATTATAAACACCATAACACCATAAAGTTGTTAGTGTCCATTACACCAACAGGTGCAATATCCTTTGTCTCAAAAGCATTTGGTGGGAGGACATCCGATAAAGTGATAACACTTCGGAGTGGATTTCTTGACAAGCTTCAGTATGGGGACCAAGTGATGGCAGACCGAGGCTTCCTGATTGCTGAGGAGTTAGCGAATCATGGAGAAACTCTAGTCATTCCTGCCTTTACCAGAGGGAAAACTCAGCTTAGTGCAAGAGATGTGGAACAGACCAGGAAGATTGCCCATGTACGGATACATATCGAGAGAGCAATTGAGAGGATAAAAAACTTTAAAATATTAAGTACTAGCATGAGTATGCATATGGTTCCACACGCTGACAGCATTGTGACTATTTGTGCTGCAGTATGCAATCTCTAGCAAAAGTTGGTGGCATGACTTTACTATGATTTGAATGGTCTGTGCCATTGCCTAAAATAAATGAAAATGATGATGATGATTAGTTATATTGTTTGTTATAGGGCTGAAACGATGAATCGAGCTAATCAATTGACAAAAAAAATTTGATTATAATTTCACTGCCTCGATTAAATCGGTTAATTTATATTATGACTTAAAACCATGTGAAACTGTAGTGCGTGAGCGCAGGGAACATATTGCAATTGTAAATTTCAAAAACAAACCAATTTAGCAATTTACACATTTTATTTCACGCTTAAACTCCTTATTTGTATTAACAATGAATCATATTCTTTACATATTTAATATACATTTAAGGATTTTTACATGTCATTTAGTTTGTCTGACACTGCAGCTTTATATGAATAAGCACCCAATACTACAAAAGTAATTACAAGAACAACATTTTATTTTAGTGTCTCTATGCAAATGCAAATGAAATTACCGGTAAGCATATGAACACTTAACCTTATATCTCCTTTTAGCTTCTTCGGACAAAGAATTAGCATATGCTGACAAAACACAGGTAGACTGCTGTGACATGTTTTGGTTCTTTCTGCCAACCAGTTCGCGCCCACGCCCGTATCGTGACGTCACATTTGACTCTGGCGACCATTGCTATATGGGCCATTCTATAGAATTGGTTCAAAGTTAGAGTTGGAAACATCTTGAATTGAAAATTGTACTATAACAGTTGATTAGTTTATTTTTGACAAAACATTTTTGAGAGAAATTAAATTTGTGCTATAGATACGCACTTTCATGAGATCGCAACAATATGTTACAGACAAATTATGAAAGACAACATTTCGTTGACTAGTTTTTGTTATAAACTTTTTACTGTAAATATGCCACATCAAATAAGCTTTTGTTTTTATAGTTAGTATAGTGTATGCACACGTAAACTGCATATCATATGCATATGCATATGCGTATCATAGCTGATCTCGAGAGTGTGCTAGTATGTCATCGAGATAGTTGAGGATTCGAACGCCCTGTTCTCTCATGGGAACAAGGGCCCCCACCGTGACTTTCGTGAAGACACGGGGAGACAGGGACAGCCCGAAGGGCAGGACTGTATACTGATATGCTCGACCCTCAAACGCAAAGCACAGAAAAGGCCTGTGCAGCCTCGCACAGGGAAGGAGAGGTCCAGAAAGGCTCATTTGAAGTTTCAAACTCAGTAGAGGCATCGAAGTGGTTGGCTCCGAAGCAAAAAGCCGAAGTGCAATCACACCAGCTGCTCGTTATATACCCGCGCTGCGAGGCTGCACAGCTGATGCAAATGATTGCACGCCAATGTGCATTGGCTTCTTTAGGGGGCTTTTACACTGGGCTCGTTTGCTGCGGTCCGAGGCCGGGCGCGATTGTTCCCGGCGCCCCCCGCAGCGTTGGTCTGGTTTCACACTCAACCTGATTCTATCGAACTCTGGTGCGTTTGCGTGCATCTTACGTAATTGCAAACGTGCACGGCGCATGATAGAAAACACGACGCGGGTCAATATATTGTGTTTTTTATTAATTTGGTGCTATTATTCATAGCTGAGTAAACAACGCAGGTTGTGTGTGTGTTTCGCATAAGCTGTCTTTCCGCTGCTTGCAAATGGACTCTTTTAAGGAGACAGTGGATTTCCATTCATTTGTTGCCCTGATTGCACGCACTATGCGCGAATACACTGCAGACTCACTCTCGCTCGTATCCAGGGTAAATCTTCATCCCTTACGTGTGTTTTCTTTAACTTAATACATCATAATCGGCTAAAACGCATGCGCAGGATACTTTACTTCCTGAACAAGTGCGCACCCGAGTCCGTGTTGCTTTCACATACACGTGAATCGCAGCACAATTCGGGAGCAACCAAACTCAGACCACCTCCTCCAGGTAGTCTCGGGTTCAGTACCCCAGTGCGCACCCAGGTCCCATGACAGCGTTCACATTAGAGATTTTTCATGCGAACCGTGCCCCGTTCCGAACTAAACTGCCAGTGTGAAAGCCCCCTTAGTTTCACTCGAAGTAGATTGGCCTCTCTAGCGAGATTCCTATTCGTCGGTCTCGACGTGGCGTCAACTGACAGACTGAAAATGAACCCTCATCATGAGGTCAAATGAGCTCTCCATAAAAAGCCATCGTTGGGCTTCAAAAACAAAACAAATCCATCAGAGAGATATCAGGGATATTAGGAGTGGCCAAATCAACAGTTTGGTACATTTAGAGAAAAAAGAAGAAGAAAATAAAAATAAAAATAAAATAAAAAGCCATGGATGTCCACAGAAGTCAACAGTGGTGAGTGATTGCAGGATCCTCTCCTTTTAAAAGAAAAAAAACCTGTTTTTACTGTATCTTTGATGGAATAAATGTAGCCTTGGTGAGCATAAGGGTTTTTTTTTGTAAAGCATTAAAAAGATCTTGCTGAACCCAAACATTTGAATACTAGTGTATGTAATTTTGATGTTTAATCTTTTGTTTTGTTTTGCTATAATGACACAAATCAGGGTTTTATCAGGTACTGTAACATGTACCAGTGTTGCAGAAATTGCTTACCTTAGTTTATAGAAAATAAACAGCTCATATAATATTTAGTGTGATATTTTCCAGTATATATCCTTAAGTGACACTTTGTGCTTCCTCTGGATAAGCATCAGCCAATCCTTATTCACATGCTCCAGACTTCTGAACCAAGGATCAAAGTGAATTTGTGGGTGACCAAATAAGTGGCTCTGAGAATATAGTTTGATTGGCTGAGACTATAGTTTGATTGGCTGAAGTGTAAAATGTAAGGTTTTACAGAGGTGAATTTGACCATAAGATGAAAGATTGGGGTTATTTGTCTTGTCACATATCAGATTTATTGCCTACAGGTCAGTGACCAAACTCTTACTCAGTTTGCAAAGTAACATTGACCTCAAATATAATGACTTTGACTGAAGAATTTCCACCTTCGTGCCACAGCTCTAATAACCTCTACAGATACAATTTCATTCTTCTCTGAAATACTTTGATTCGTTTTCTGCTTCAGACAGAAATGGATAGATAACTGTTCAACTTCACTCATGGCCGATGAATTGAGCGCCCCATCAGATGCTTTATGCTGGACCTCTAATGTGACCAGCCTGAAGAAATGTTAAAATTACTGTAAGAAATTGTAGTCTGCCTCGACACAGATTCTACTCCAAAATATATTTTAGAATGAGCTCATCCCCAAAATGGCTTAATTATCATAGCGATGAAGGAAGTGAAGTTATATTGCTCGCTTTCGAAGGGAACTCAACAATACGTCATCGACGTTATGGGGGACGCCTCAGGCGTGACAGGTGTCTGAAATCAAGTATCAACTCACAGCAATCATGTTGACCGGCGACAGCCCGTGCATCATCAGCTCGAATGATGAGCGCGCAACCTGGATGTATAAAAAGGGTGCCTTAAAACCGTGACAACATCTTTTCGTCTTCAGGGACTGTTTGTCTGTTTTGAGTAATCAATAATGAAGCGTGCAGAGAAAGGGAAAATACTTTCCGCAAGTGTGCCGACCCCTGTCCCAGATATTTGACACCGGAGGATTCACGCGATCTGTGCGTTTTTCTGCCTGGGAGAAGAGCACGCGCGGGGAGTTCTCGAGGGAACTTCCTGCGCAAACTGTGAGCGTTTTTCTCTGAAAACGCTCCGTTCTCGTCTGTCCCACTTCTCGAGGGAAGTGGGCGCGGCATCTGAACCCCGCGGTTTCGGTCCCGCTCGGGCTGAGGCTCAGTGGCGCTTGAGTTCGTGGGGCTTTCAGATGGAGCTGGCAGATCAGCTGGAGAGGGGCGTTAACCTCGCGGATGATCTGCCAGCTGACGAGGATGAGTTACAGGTCGATGTAGAGGAGGTAACTTTCTCTTTCTGATGGATCTGTGACTGATTCTCTTCGGGCCAGGCAGGAGTCGGCTACCGATGATATCAGTCTGGTTAGGACTGAACCATCTCAAGCCCTCCTGCCTAGTGTACGCTGAGTTGGTGGATGTTATGGGGCGCGCCACCATCAGATTGCAGTTGCAGTGGAGGCGCGTCCGGGAGGAACCTGTTCGTGGTGTTTTGGACGATCGGTTCCTTCCTACCCATAAGCCACCAGCTCGGACGAGCCTTCCATTCCCTCCCGATCTCCACTCTGAGATCGAGAGGGCATGGAAGAACCCGTTCTCCGCGCATCTTCATCTACATCAGCGGGCTAGTTTCACTGCTGTGGATGGAGCACGGGTATGTGTCGATGCCGCCGGTCGAGACGTTGGCTAACTATCTCGCCTCTGATCGGTCTTCGTCGCTGGGAGCTCCGACCCTGCCATCCAAGCCGCTTAAGATTACATCAGGCGGCTATGGTGGCCACGGAGAGGCATCTGTGGCTCAACCAGGCTGACATCGGGGAGAAAGAAAAAGCCTTCTCCTCGATTCGCCGGTTTCGCCTTCTGAGCTTTTCGGACCTTCCGTTGAGACGGTGGTCGATAAGTTCAGGGAGGCGAGGGCGCGCTCTGCGGCGTTTAAGAGCTGCATGCCGCGGAGGTCCTCGGCCCAGCCCAGGCAGCCGGGAGGGCCTGGTCCGTTGTGGTCTGAGGATCACAGACAGACTCAGAAGGCCAGTGTCGCTTCCTGTGCACCCCCTCCTCCTAGCAGGGGGAGCAGGGCGCGCAGGAGGCATAACTCCCGCGGGAGGCAGGATCTTAGGGAGGTGATCCAGAGTAAACGTTCTCGGACTGAACGTTAGACATCACCTCCCTCAATCTTGTCTCTTAACCATTGTGAAACAGTAGAACTCAGGTTTCTGAGTTCCTGAGTCCTGGTGTGCTTCATTTCGCACGCTTCAGGTTTTATGTTGAGTGAAAATGTTTTTTCTGCGCAAATACAATTTTTCTCTTCTTTTTCAGAACTCGTCTCCTGTACAGAGCCGGGGACATGTTTGGCAAGCAAAGGTAATGTATTGTGAGGTGAGCTGAGCTCCCACATGTGGTCGCCAGGTTACAGGCCTCACCAGGCCTTCCAGGCTATGAGCTTCCATATGTCAGGTCACAGGCCCTATCCAGCCTTCCTGAATAGGAGCTCCCACATACTGTGGTTATCAGGTTACAGGCCCCACCCGGCCTTCCTGATATGAGCTCCCACATACTGTGGTCGCCAGGTTACAGGCCTCACCGGCCTTCCTGGTTATGAGCTCCCACATACTGGGTTTTAGGTTACAGGCCTTACTAGGCCTTCCTGAATATGAGCTCCCACACACGGTGGTCGCAAGGTTACAGGCCTCGCCAGGCCTTCCTGGTTATGAGCTCCCACATACTGTGGTTGCCAGGTTACAGGCCGCACCCGGCCTTCCTGATAAGAGCTCCCACATACTGTGGTAGCCAGGTTACAGGCCTCACCGGCCTTCCTGGTTATGAGCTCCCAAATACTGGGTATCAGGTTATATGCCTTACCAGCCTTCCTGATAAGAGCTCCCACATACTGTGCTCGCCAGGTTACAGGCCTCACAGGCCTTCCTGATATGAGCTCTCACCTTCTGTGCTCGCCAGGTTACAGGCCTCACCCGGCCTTCCTGGTTATGAGCTCCCACATGCTGTGGTCGCCAGATTACAGGCCTTCCCAGGCCTTCCTGGTTATGAGCTCCCACATGCTGTGGTCGCCAGGTTACAGGCCTCATCGGCCTTCCTGATATGAGCTCCCACATACTGTGGTCGCCAGGTTACAGGCCTCACCCGGCCTTCCTGAGTATGAGCTTCCACATGCTGTGGTTGTCAGGTTTCAGGCCTCACCGGCCTTCCTGATATGAGCTCCCACTTACTGTGCTCGCCAGGTTACAGGCCTCACCGGCCTTCCTGATAAGAGCTCCCACATACTGTGGTAGCCAGGTTACAGGCCTTACCGGCCTTCCTGGTTATGAGCTCCCAAATACTGGGTATCAGGTTACAGGCCTTACCAGCCTTCCTGATATAACCTCCCACCTACAGTGGTCATCAGGTTACAGGCCTCACCGGCCTTCCTGGTTATGAGCTCCCACATTCAGTGGTCACCAGGCTTTAGGCCTCCTCGGCCTTCCTGGTTATGAGTTGTCACATGTCAGGTTTCAGGCCTCACCAGGCCTTCCTGAATGTGAACTCCCACTCACTGTGGTCGCTAGGGTGTGGTTGTGAGTTTTTGACTATCAGGTTACAGGCCTCATCTGGTCTTCCTGATTATGTTAAAACCATACTTATGGTAAGTCACACGACGGAACGTCTTGTGTACTTTCTAAAATCCATTTTCATGGTAAGGGTCATGCGCTGTATGCTTCGGTCTCTACCTATGTGGCCCAGACCCAGGTCTTTCACTACGGGTCCCACTCTAGATGCGTCCTGTCGTCAAAGTTTGCTACGACAGACGCCTTTTTCTGATCCAGGCCTTCCTGGATTCGGAATTACTAAGTACACGCACTTTTGTTTCATGTACTTTCTAAAATCCATATTTATGGCCTATCTGAAAGTAGCCCCCACATGGTGTGATTGTCAGGTTACAGGCCTTGTCAGGCCTTCCTGATATGAGCTCCCTCCTACCGTGGTTGTCAGGTTACAGGCCTCGCCGACCTTCCTGGTTTTGAGCTCCCACATTCAGTGGTCACCAGGCTTCAGGCCCCCTCGGCCTTCCTGGTTATGAGTTGTCACATGTCAGGTTTCAGGCCTCACCAGGCCTTCCTGAATGTGAACTCCCACTCACTGTGGTCGCTAGGGTGTGGTTGTGAGCTTTCACATGTCAGGTTGCAGGCCTCATCAGGCCTTCCTGAATGTGAGCTCCCACACATTTTGACTATCAGGTTATAGGCCTCATCTGGCCTTCCTGGTCATGTCAAAACCATACTAATGGTAAGTCACATGATGGAACATCTTGTGTACTTTCTAAAATCCATTTTTATGGTAAGGGTCATGCGCTGTACGCTTCAGTCCCTTTCTATGTGGCCCAGACCCAAGTCTTTCACCTCGGGTCCCACTCTAGATGCGTCCTGTCGTCAAAATATGCTATGACAGACGCCTTTCTGGCTAACTTCTTCATTCTGATCCAGGCCTTTTCTGGACTCGGAATGACTAAGTACATGCACTTTTGTTTCATGTACTTTCTAATGTAGCCCCCACGTGGTGTGGTTGTCAGGTTGCAGGCCTTATCAGGCCTTCCTGGTTATGAGCTCCCATATTCTGGGTATCAGGTTACAGGCCTCACCCGGCCTTCCTGGTTATGAGCTCCCACACACTGTGGTCGCCAGGTTACAGGCCTCACCCGGCCTTCCTGGTTATGAGCTCCCACATGCTGTGGTCGCCAGGTGACAGGCCTCACCCGGCCTTCCTGATGTGAGCTCCCACATGCTGTGGTCGTCAGGTGTCAGGCCTCTCCGGCCTTCCTGATATGAGTTCCCATATACTGGGTATCAGGTTACAGGCCTCACCGGCCTTCCTGATATAAGCTCCCACATACTGTGGTCGCCAGGTTACAGGCCTCACCGGCCTTCCTGGTATGAGCTCCCACATACTGTGGTCGCCAGGTTACAGGCCTCACCTGGCCTTCCTGGTTATGAGCTCCCACATGCGGTGGTCGCCAGGTTACAGGCCTCACCGGCCTTTTCTGATGTGAGCTCTCAGGTACTGGAGCTCCCCACATAGGGGGTAATCAGGTCTTTGGCCTCAGCAGACCTTCCTGGTTTTGATCCCTCTCTTACTTCCTCAGTGTTCAGTACGAGCACTGGGTAGACCCATTGATTGAGTGGACGTCTTCCGTCATTTCTTGAGGTTGAGTTACACTCTCCCAGTGGTCCCGTCTCTGTGATCCGGAACTGAATGGTTTCTGACAGCTTTGCAGGCCTTCAGTTTTGAATGCCTTTTCCAAGGCATTTTCCAGAGGCTCTGTCTCGGACAGACAGGCAATGGCCAGACTGTGCGTCTTAGTATAGATAACCAGGCCAGCCTGGTGGCATGTCAGGAGGCATCCTCTCCTGAATAGTGACTGGCTGGGAGTCCCTTGAGTCCCCTAGCCACACTCCCTAGAAGGGACCCCTTCTATTAGGAAGTTGTGGTCCTAAACCTTTGAGCTGGCCCAGATACACCTCCCATGAACTATGTTCTGGCAGTTTTCTCGGTTCATTAGCTTGGGCTATGACCGGTAGGGAGTGCTGTATGAAGGTAAATCAGTAGCTAAACTCGAGAGCACGTAGATGTGAATTTGAGAACTTGTACAATAAATATTCGTACTTGTATGTGAACATTTACACTTACAGCTCCGATGTGAAAACCTGTAAAATAAAAATCTGAACTTGAACGCTGAGATTTGCACTCGCAGACAATAGTCACAAACCTGTATTCTGAATTTGAAGCTGCAGACAAGTAGTCACAAATGTGTAAAATGCCATTCACAGAAATACAATGACAATCACAAACATGTAAAATATATTTGCACTTCTTCTAACATTCAAATTCGCAGTACAACCTTAAATTGGCACTTGTTACTTCTCAAATCTGTCACTGCAAGTTCAAATTTCGCGCCTTGACTTTTGCTACTCTTTTCGCGATATATGAGGTGCAAAACTGATTTGTGCACTTGTAACTCAGTGGCGGTGAGAGCGGAAGGGGGGCGGGAGCGGGGGTGTTCGAAGGAGCCGTTTTATTGGTTGGCGCCTAGCCAATGAAATGGGACTTCTATTGTACGCGATGATGTCACGAAACCCGCCTCCTCGTGGATGTTCTGAAACGCTAACATGGCTTAATGCATTAGACCAGTGTTTCTCAACCAGTCGGTCATTGTTCGTTCTATAGGGGGTCGCGAGACTTTCTCTGTGTTAACCGGCACAGCCAATAAGTGGGCTTCACAAAAGGCTCATTGCAACAGGCTACGTTTACATGCAACCAAATCCAAATAATGCATTAGTAAACGCATTGACGGTTCAATAGGACTAAAAAGCCTTCATGTAAACACCTTAATCGATCCGATTGAGCTCGATCCGAATAAAATTTTAATTCGATTGAAAGGGGTGGTTTATTCCTTTTCTAATCCAACTGGGAGGACATAAACGCTTGATCGGATTGAAAACCGAAACTGAAAGGACTGCGCATGCCATAGCATAATGGTGTATGACGCGCTGAACGAGCTGTTCTTCCTTTTGAGTAAAGTGTCGTATAAATGAGCGTGCCATCATGCTAAAATTCTCCTTTCACTCAGCGTCTGTGAAGTGGAGCAGGACAACCTCCCACGGTTGTCCTGCTGGAGTCCCACCAGTCCTTGTTTCAGACTCTCATTCACAGACGACTGGATTTGGGCACTGGGCATTTTTACTGCGTGATAAATAAGCAGCACGGCACAACGGTTCGTATGCTCATTGTCTCCAAATTATGACCAGCAATGGATAAATATTAAGTCTGCTGTTTAAAACAAATAAAGAACCAATGTAAGAGAATAGTTAGTATGCGCAAACAGCGGGAAACTCTGTATATTCGTGCAGTGTGCGCATGTCAAAAAAATATAATTCGATTTGAATCTTGTGACATATAAACGCGCACATTAACCCGATCACGTTTAGCGTTCATGTAAACACTACATTCAGATTCATCAATCGGAATGAATTCAGTCCGATTTAAACAAAAGTTGTGCATGTAAACGTAGCCGATCCTCCAACGAATCGTAGGCTATTTTCATTCATTGGATTCAAACCATAAATGAATATCCACAACTCGCAGATTGTGCAACGAAGTTTCTCTTCCCATTTAGCACTACCTATCTTTGTGATTCGGGATTTTCAACAGTGACTGCAACGAAAACAAAAAGCAGGAATAGGCTGACAACAGTTATTTGTGTGCGACTCGTAGTGAGTCACACTTTTCCAAATTCCACCGCGTCTGGATATGATCAGAGCGGCAGTCTCAAGTAGGCTATCACATTAACGTGAGTAAAAAAATCAGTTTGCCTCATAGTCTGCCTAATTATTGAAAATGTTTGTGTGTTTTCGTGATTATCATTAATTATAATAAGCATAGGCCTACGGTGTAGCCTAGCTCTAAAGAGGCATTTCAGTTATTGATTTATTTAATGGGTCATATGACTGGCATACAAAAGAAAAGTGGGTCGCAGTAGGCAAAAGGTTGAGAAACCCTGCATTAGACTAATTTAAAAGACATAAATTATATTATCAAACTTAGTAAACACAATAATGCATACTACAGAAAAGCAGATGAGCACAGAATATGAACGCAACACGTTAACTTAAGACAGTGGTATTAAAAGACCAAACTCAGGAAACACCATAAATAAAGCATACAGAAAAGCAATTGAGCAGAAAATGAACGCAACTCGTTTAATTGTACGTTAAGCATTTTCCTCTCATAGAAAACCAAGAAAACGCTTAATGAGGCTTAATGGACCAACAGTTATATATATATATATATATATATATATATATATATATATATAAATTCGTTATACATTATTAATAAAACACAGGCAGCTGGTTTATTTGCTCTGAACACAAATTTGCTTTCTTTCGTCATATTCTGTGCTCATCTGCTTTTCTGTAGTATGCATTATTAGTATGGTGTTAATATCACTAAGTTTGATAATATAATTTATGTCTTTTAAATCAGTCTAATGCATTAAGCCATGTTAGCGTTTCAGAACATCCACGAGGAGGCGGGTTTCGTGACATCATCGCATACAATAGAAGTCCCATTTCATTGGCTAGGCCCCAACCAATAAAACGGCTCCTTCGAACACCCCCGCTCCCGCCCCCCTTCCGCTCTCACCGCCACTGAGTTACAAGTGCACAAATCAGTTTTGCACCTCATATATCGCGAAAAGAGTAGCAAAAGTCAAGGCGCGAAATTTGAACTTGCAGTGACAGATTTGAGAAGTAGCAAGTGCCAATTTGAGGTTGTACTGCGAATTTGAATGTTAGAAGAAGTGCAAATATATTTTACATGTTTGTGATTGTCATTGTATTTCTGTGAATGGCATTTTACACATTTGTGACTACTTGTCTGCAGCTTCAAATTCAGAATACAGGTTTGTGACTATTGTCTGCGAGTGCAAATCTCAGCGTTCAAGTTCTGATTTTTATTTTACAGGTTTTCACATCGGAGCTGTGAGTGTAAATGTTCACATACAAGTACGAATATTTATTGTACAAGTTCTCAAATTCACATCTACGTGCTCTCGAGTTTAGCTACTGATTTACCTTCATAGTGCTGTCACTGACAGCCCAATGTGACCTAGGGTGAGTGGTTTTAGTGTCCTTTGCATTACTGGTTCTGACAGTTGTCACTGCCATTGGGCATGCACTCCCCTCAGTATGGCGGCGTGGGTATTTCGTTCCCCATAACGTCGATGACGTATTGTTGAGTTCCCTTCGAAAGGGAACGTCTCAGGTTACGACTGTAACCTATGTTCCCTTTTTATACATCCAGGTTGCGCGCTCATCATTCAAGCTGATGATGCACGGGGTGTCGCCGGTCAACATGATTGCTGTGAGTTGATACTTGATTTCAGACACCTGTCACGCCTGAGGCGTCCCCCATAACGTCGATGACGTATTGTCTCGTTCCCTGTTCCCCTTCAGTCGCTCACGTTCGACGTGACGTCGACGTGACGACGTTAGGGGATCACTTCAGGGAGCCCTATCAACTTCGAGTATCTAAGAACAAGCCAATGAACGTTGGCGTGCGTGAACGCGTCACGCGCCCCCGCCCCGCAGCGCGGGTATAAAACAGGAAGCGGGCGCGAGCACCCACCGTCTTTCATTTCGGAGCGCGAGTTTCCTGTGACTGATGTCTAAGATTCAACGCCTTTGAAGACTTCAAGGAAGATCTCTCTGTTCCAGTGTTGGTGTGACGGCGCGATCAGCGGTGGCCGCGAGCAGTGCAGCTCTCAACTGCTGTTCTCACAGCACTATTGTTTGTGTGTGTGTGTGTGTGTGTGTGTGTGTGTGTGTGTCCACCAAGGTTATTTTCGTAAACGAAAACTGAAACTAAGACTAAAACTATTGGTCAAAAAACATTTTCGTAAACTGAAATAAAAATAAAAATTCATAATAAATTAAAAACTAAAACGAAACGAAACTAACAACAGTTACTGAAAAACTAACTGAAATAAAATAATAATGAGCAAAAATAAATAATCGTTTTCGTAATTAATAAGCTCTTTACTTTGGCGGAAAATCTGACCTGGCTGTTTAGGGAAATGCCTGGCGCTTCACCCGTGTGAAGTTGCTGAGGCGATTAACCGCGTGTCGTGACGTGCTCAATGAAGGACCGTAACGTAGAACACATCGTAGAACACATCGGCTGTTCATAAAGAATGCGTTTGTGGCAGTGGAATGGGAAATAACACAAGGTAATGATTGAGACGCAAGTTGAACTTCTTTTAACTTGAGCGCAGCGTTTTTAGAATGCCGTTTGCAATGCGCGGGTGCAACAGCAAACAAGTCCGTCAAGCACAAAAAAACCTTTAATGTACTTCTGTATGTTTCAGATATCATGTTTTCATTAACGTTGACAATAGGGATTCTAGGAAAACAGGACACGACACACCAACAAGCACGCGCATACACACACACACACACACAGAGAGACAGTCTGGTCCACTATATTTGTGGGGACTCTCCATAGACGTAATGGTTTTTTTATACTGTACAAACAGTATATTCTGTCTCCTTACACTAACCCGACCCATCACACACACACACGCACGCACACACACACACACACACACACACATACCTACTTAACCACAATGTGAGGACGTATGACTGGGAACCCTACCTTTAGGGACACCCCTTTCTGAAGGGTCTAGAGACAAAAGAAAGACATGACTGCACTTCTGGAGAAGCTGTCATCACACTTATCACTTGATTTTATTAATAAAAGTCTTCCTTAAAGACCTGACATTTTGCCTTCACTTTAGGGACAGTATTTTTTATGTCCATTTTGGGGACATTAAACACAAACTCTGATCAAGTCATACTTTGAGGACCATGGTGATACACAGACTCTGGTTAAGTCATACTTTGAGGACCATGGTGATACACAGATTCTGGTAAAGGTATAATATCAGGACTTTGTTGAGATGGTATATATTTAGTGAGTAAACAGTTTTTTATTTTTATTTTTATTTCGTCAAGATCACAGAAAATGGGTAGCCAACATTTTTGTCTGATTTGTAGCTTGAGATGAAGTGTCCTTCACTGCTCAGTTGGGGAATGACAATTAACATTCAGAAATATTATTCATTTGACTGTATTTGATTGATTGACTATCAGAGAGAACCAAAGATGGAACTGAAGACAATAGTGTCATTATTCAGCTCAATTCTATTTCAACTGTAAAACAGCTCTACAGAAGTCATTTAATAATTGCTGAAATTTTACAAGTTATGTGCCTGAAGTAGAGGTCAGCACAGGCTTTAAACTTAAGCCCAAACCCGGCCCGTACCCGAAATCATTTAACCTGACCCGAACATTACGGTTATATTTTAAGCCTGAGCCCGACCCAAACCCGAGGTCCGTTTCTCAGTAAATTGCTTTTTTTTTGTGCAATATGCTGTATTTTATGATTGCTTGCCACGATAATTAAAAAAATAAGCTACATGTACAAACACCGTTTCACCAAGGCACATCGGCCCCTCATCAGTCAGCACACAAGAAAAAAAAGAGAAAAAGCACAGAACTTACTAATTACGAAACTTTGATGAGGTTGAAAAGGTGAAACAGTCATAAATTCCCCTGGAACCCAAACATTAAACTTCATAAAGTTTGCGCAGTTGCACAACTATTTACACAAATATAGCCTATCCTTCTCAGTCCGAGTTATGAATGAAGGGAACAGCATCGCGAGCTGATGTTTCAGCGCATCCTCTGACTGCGTGTTGTGACTGAAATTGTGTGTGCGGGAGCACATGCACAAAAAAGTTTTGTAAAATGATATATGATAAAATAAAAATGATTCATATATCATTTTACAAAATTGTTTTGTTTGTTATTTCGATCACATCACAATCAGAGGAGGACGGCTGAAACTGCACACATCTACTTTCTCTCTCGCGTGATCGTATAATTACGATCACAACACAGCAAGCAGCCGAGCACACGGCACGCAAACTAATATATATATATATAGCCTAAATAGTTTTTCTAAGACCACGGCCTGCATCCCTCTAGTTAATTTAGCATCGACTGCAAAATAATCATTATCACAAAAACATCTTGAGTCTTTGGCTACTCACTGGTAGCCTGGTTCTACCAGACTCTCGTACATTTCATTTGTACAGAGAGTCTGGCCTCGCTCCATTGAGAAACGTTTACTTCCTTGTAGGCGGGTTCTCTGTTAAAGTTCAAAACTATTGGATCTGCCCAGCGTCACTCAGGATCTGCCATAGCCAATCGCTAACGTGTGGTCGTGACGTATGTCATGCGCCGTAACCGGCTGGAAACAACAAGTCCGAATTCCATATTCATAAATCTAAATATCTAAATGCTAAACCTCTCTTTCTTATATTTGTGAAAGAATTTTAAAAATACCTCTTTTCAATTAAGTTGTCTGAGAACAAAAAAAGCCTTAAAAACATTAACTGTTTGTAATTATTTTCCTTTTTCAGTGTCATGTAATTCTCTTAACTTGTTCATGTTTATTTTATATTATCCTCCTACTGTTTTATTTTTGTTTTGTTTTTATTATTATTTTTTGTTTGTTTTTGTATTATGTTTTCTGTTATTACTTGTGTATTGTTTTAAGCAATAAAAAAACAAGTCCGAATGATCAGAGGATTATGTTTAGAATAAGATGTCTGTCAACGAGAGCTGCATGTTTTGTTCATCGAATTTAAGAGTTCAAGGAACAATTCTAAATTCTAAATGTTTATTTGACACTAAGGACAGTGATGTATTCAGTCAACTGTCGAAGCTGGGTGTAATCATTAACAATACGCCGCTGCGGTCGTTTCGGATCTGCCGCAAATGCTGTACAGTGATCATCGTGCACGCCGAGCTGCCCAGCACCAACTCCTAACCTTTCTGCCTCCCTCACTTGGTCCTCCATTAGTGCAACAAGAGGAGACGACAACAACTATCGGCTTTGCATCCTATCGTTCGCCTTAGCTAACTCATTCACCACTAGCGGAGTGAGCTGGAAAATTAAACTTTTCCCGAACCCCTTGGGGAGGAGGGCCACAACATCATGGCCACCAACAACACTTAGCAAACATTGATCTTGCTCCGGCTTTAACTTCTGGATATTCGGCAGTTTTGCAACAACGGACCGAATAGATTTTCTCACGTCTTTCTCCGCTGCCATTACTGAACTCCAACTCAAACTGACGCGCTACATCAACGTCATCGTTCTCAGCCACTCCCTCTGTTCGCTGATTGGACCGGTAAAAAAATTATTTCTGGAAACCAAAGTCTACAGCACAATCCCAGACGTAGTACTGAAGGAAAATAAAATTGAGCGGAAGTGCGTAGGAGGGCGGAGCCAGGCTAACTCACTGGGGCTTTAACACATTAGTCATGTTCTTCTGTAAAGTGTAGTAATTGTCCAAAAAACAAACAAAAAAAACACACACTTCAATTAAATGACTCTTTGGGGACTTGATAGACACACACACACTCCGATTAAATGACTCTTTGGGGACTTGAGAGACACACACACTCCGATTAAATGACTCTTTGGGGACTTGAGAGACACACACACTCCGATTAAATGACTCTTTGGGGACTTGAGAGACACACACACTCCGATTAAATGATTCTTTGGGGACTTGAGAGACACACACACACTCCGATTAAATGACTCTTTGGGGACTTGAGAGACACACACACTCCGATTAAATGACTCTTTGGGGACTTGAGAGACACACACACACTCCGATTAAATGACTCTTTGGGGACTTGAGAGACACACACACTCCGATTAAATGACTCTTTGGGGACTTGAGAGACACACACACACACTCCGATTAAATGACTCTTTGGGGACTTGAGAGACACACACACACACTCTGATTAAATGATTCTTTGGGGACTTGAGAGACACACACACTCCGATTAAATGACTCTTTGGGGACTTGAGAGACACACACACACACACACACACTCCGATTAAATGACTCTTTGGGGACTTGAGAGACACACACACTCCGATTAAATGACTCTTTGGGGACTTGAGAGACACACACACTCCGATTAAATGACTCTTTCGGGACTTGAGAGACACACACTCCAAGTAAATGACTCTTTGGGGACTTGAGAGACACACACACTCCGATTAAATGACTCTTTGGGGACTCGAGTGACACACACTCCAATTAAATGACTCTTTAATATTAACAGTCTTGAACACATTGTGTTGAAAGTACACATTGCAGTTAATGACAGAAATTCAAAAACATAAAAAAAAAAAAAAAGAACAATGAAAAATCAATTAACTTGGAGGTGGGAATGATTCTCAGTGCACAACCATCCTCGATATTTCCTCCATCCACCCATCAAAATCTCTACCTCCTCCTTTACCTTCACTCCTCCCTCTTTACCTTCACTCCTCCCTCTTTTCAACCTCTTTACCTTCACTCCTCCCTCTTTTCCATCCTCTTTACCTTCACTCCTCCCCATTTTCTCCCTCTTTACCTTCACTCCTCCCTCTTTTCCATCCTCTTTACCTTCACTCCTCCCCCATTTTCTCCCTCTTTACCTTCACTCCTCCCTCTTTTCCATCCTCTTTACCTTCACTCCTCCCTCTTTTCTCCCTCTTTACCTTCACTCCTCCCTCTTTTCCATCCTCTTTACCTTCACTCCTCCCCCATTTTCTCCCTCTTTACCTTCACTCCTCCCTCTTTTCCATCCTCTTTACCTTCACTCCTCCCTCTTTTCTCCCTCTTTACCTTCACTCCTCCCTCTTTTCCATCCTCTTTACCTTCACTCCTCCCCCATTTTCTCCCTCTTTACCTTCAATCCTCCCTCTTTTCCATCCTCTTTACCTTTACTCCTCCCTCTTTTCAACCTGTTTACCTTCACTCCTCCCTCTTTTCAACCTGTTTACCTTCACTCCTCCCTCTTTTCCATCCTCTTTACCTTCACTCCTCCCCATTTTCTCCCTCTTTACCTTCACTCCTCCCTCTTTCATCCTTTACATTAGCTGTGTTGGACATGGGCTGTGGCTGGATGTAACCGATCGGTGAGAGTTGCCGTGTGGAGGCGGGAGGAGCTGAAAACTGAGACGTGAGTTTGACTCTTTCTGCTTCCCGTAGTGACGCTTGCGCTGTGTTTGCATACTTTACCACAGCTGAAGTGGAATAAATGCATTATTTGCCAAATACACCGATATTTCAGAGACATTTTGATTCAATACATGTACTGCTTAATACAGCGTCTGTTTGTACAAGAATATAGTTCAACATAAGCCTAAATCCCAATGAAGTGGGGTCTACATTGTATCAGTTTTATTTTGATAACCATGACAATATAACATCGCGACTACATGAAAAGAGCTTTCACTGTTATAAAAAACAGATTTGTGCGGTGGATTCGGCAAATCGTGGATCAGTTGTGTCGTCATCAGAGCTCGTGAGTCGCTCTGGAGAAACTGCTCTGGCTGAGTCCTGCTCTCGAATCGCTCTCGCCGTACTCTGAGACCATACGTCACAGTCACGGGGCGTCGCTGTCTGAAGCCGTACACAAGCTCTAACCGTCATGCACTGCTCAAGTCAGCCGTCTGTGCAGCGCTGTCCAACAAGTTCAACAAGCATAAAGCTCTCCTCCCTCTTTACATCATCTTTATATTCTCCTCCCTCTTTACATCCCCTTTACATTCTCCTCCCTCTTTACATCTTTTACATTCTCTCCTCCCTCTTTACATCCCCTTTACATTCTCTCCTCCCTCTTCACATCCCCTTTACATTCTCTCCTCCCTCTTTACATCCCCTTTACATTCTCTCCTCCCTCTTCACATCCCCTTTACATTCTCTCCTCCCTCTTTACATTCTTTCCCCCCTCTTTACATTCTCTCCTCCCTCTTTACATCCTCTTTACATTCTCTCCTCCCTCTTTAAATTCTCTCCTCCCTCTTTACATCCTCTTTATATTATCTCCTCCCTCTTTACATTCTCTCCTCCCTCTTTACATTCTCTTCTCCCTCTTTACATTCTCTCCTCCCTCTTTACATTCTCTCCTCCCTCTTTACATTCTCTCCTCCCTCTTTACATTCTCTCCTCCCTCTTTACATTCTCTCCTCCCTCTTTACATTCATTCTCTCCTCCCTCTTTACATCCTCTTTACATTCTCTCCTCCCTCTTTACATTCTCTCCTCCCTCTTTACATCCTCTTTATATTCTCTCCTCCCTCTTTACATTCTCTTCTCCCTCTTTACATTCTCTCCTCCCTCTTTACATTCTCTCCTCCCTCTTTACATTCTCTCCTCCCTCTTTACATTCTCTCCTCCCTCTTTACATCCCCTTTACATTCTCATCCCTCTTTACATCCTCTTCTCCCTCTTTACATTCTCTCCTCCCTCTTTACATCCCCTTTACATTCTCTCCTCCCTCTTTACATCCTCTCCTCCCTCTTTACATTCTCTTTATATTCTCTCCTCCCTCTTTACATTCTCTCCTCCCTCTTTACATTCTCTTTATATTATCTCCTCCCTCTTTACATTCTCTCCTCCCTCTTTACATTCTCTTCTCCCTCTTTACATTCTCTCCTCCCTCTTTACATTCTCTCCTCCCTCTTTACATTCTCTCCTCCCTCTTTACATTCTCTCCTCCCTCTTTACATTCTCTCCTCCCTCTTTACATCCCCTTTACATTCTCATCCCCCTTTACATTCTCTCCTCCCTCTTTACATTCTCTCCTCCCTCTTTACATTCATTCTCTCCTCCCTCTTTACATCCTCTTTACATTATCTCCTCCCTCTTTACATTCTCTCCTCCCTCTTTACATTCTCTTCTCCCTCTTTACATTCTCTCCCCCCTCTTTACATTCTCTCCTCCCTCTTTACATTCTCTCCTCCCTCTTTACATTCTCTCCTCCCTCTTTACATTCTCTCCTCCCTCTTTACATCCCCTTTACATTCTCTCCTCCCTCTTTACATTCTCTTCTCCCTCTTTACATTCTCTCCTCCCTCTTTACATTCTCTCCTCCCTCTTTACATCCTCTTTACATTCTCTCCTCCCTCTTTACATCCTCTTTACATTCTCTCCTCCCTCTTTACGTTCCCTCCTCCCTCTTTACATTCTCTCCTCCCTCTTTACATCCTCTTTATATTATCTCCTCCCTCTTTACATTCTCTCCTCCCGCTTTACATTCTCTTCTCCCTCTTTACATTCTCTCCTCCCTCTTTACATTCTCTCCTCCCTCTTTACATTCTCTCCTCCCTCTTTACATCCCCTTTACATTCTCATCCCTCTTTACATCCTCTTCTCCCTCTTTACATTCTCTCCTCCCTCTTTACATCCCCTTTACATTCTCTCCTCCCTCTTTACATTCTCTTCTCCCTCTTTACATTCTCTCCTCCCTCTTCACATCCTCTCCTCCCTCTTTACATCCTCTTTACATTCTCTCCTCCCTCTTTACATCCTCTTTACATTCTCTCCTCCCTCTTTACATTCTCTCCTCCCTCTTTACATCCTTTACATTCTCTCCTCCCTCTTTACAATCTCTCCTCCCTCTTTACATTCTCTCCTCCCTCTTTACATCCCCTTTACATTCTCTCCTCCCTCTTTACATCCCCTTTACATTATCTCCTCCCTCTTTACATTCTCTCCTCCCTCTTTACATTCTCTTCTCCCTCTTTACATTCTCTCCTCCCTCTTTACATCCCCTTTACATTCTCTCCTCCCTCTTTACATCCTTTACATTCTCTCCTCCCTCTTTACATCCTTTACATTCTCTCCTCCCTCTTTACATCCTTTACATTCTCTCCTCCCTCTTTACATTCTCTCCTCCCTCTTTACATCCCCTTTACATTCTCTCCTCCCTCTTTACATTCTCTCCTCCCTCTTTACATCCCCTTTACATTCTCTCCTCCCTCTTTACATTCTCTTCTCTCCTCCCTCTTTACATTCTCTCCTCCCTCTTTACATCCCCTTTACATTCTCTCCTCCCTCTTTACATGCTCTTTACATTCTCTCCTCCCTCTTTACAGTCTCTCCTCCCTCTTTACATCCTTTACATTATCTCCTCCCTCTTTACATTCTCTCCTCCCTCTTTACATTCTCTCCTCCCTCTTTACATCCTTTACATTATCTCCTCCCTCTTTACATTCTCTCCTTCCTCTTTACATTCTCTCCTCCCTCTTTACATCCATTACATTCTCTCCTCCCTCTTTACATTCCCTTTACATTCTCTCCTCCCTCTTTACATCCTTTACATTATCTCCTCCCTCTTTACATTCCCTTTACATTCTCTCCTCCCTCTTTACATCCTTTACATTATCTCCTCCCTCTTTACATTCCCTTTACATTCTCTCCTCCCTCTTTACATCCTTTACATTATCTCCTCCCTCTTTACATTCCCTTTACATTCTCTCCTCCCTCTTTACATTCTCTCCTCCCTCTTTACACCCCCTTTACATTCTCTCCTCCCTCTTTACATCCCCTTTACATTCTCTCCTCCCTCTTTACATCCTCTTTACATTCTCTCCTCCCTCTTTACATCCTCTTTACATTCTCTCCTCCCTCTTTACATCCTCTTTACATTCTCTCCTCTTTACATTCACTCCTCCTCTTTACACCCCCTTTACATTCTCTCCTCCCTCTTTACATCCTCTTTACATTCTCTCCTCCCTCTTTACATCCTCTTTACATTCTCTCCTCCCTCTTTACATCCTCTTTACATTCTCTCTTTACATTCACTCCTCCTCTTTACATCCCCTTTACATTCTCTCCTCCCTCTTTACATTCTCTCCTCCCTCTTTACATCCTCTTTACATTCTCTCCTCTTTACATTCTCTCCTCCCTCTTTACACCCCCTTTACATTCTCTCCTCCCTCTTTACATCCCCTTTACATTCTCTCCTCCCTCTTTACATCCTCTTTACATTCTCTCCTCCCTCTTTACATCCTCTTTACATTCTCTCCTCCCTCTTTACATCCTCTTTACATTCTCTCCTCTTTACATTCACTCCTTCTCTTTACATCCCCTTTACTTTACAGATGTAAAGAGGGAGGAGAATGTAAAGGGGATGTAAAGAGGGAGGAGAATATAAAGATGATGTAAAGAGGGAGGAGAGCTTTATGCTTGTTGAACTTGTTGGACAGCGCTGCACAGACGGCTGACTTGAGCAGTGCATGACGGTTAGAGCTTGTGTACGGCTTCAGACAGCGACGCCCCGTGACTGTGACGTATGGTCTCAGAGTACGGCGAGAGCGATTCGAGAGCAGGACTCAGCCAGAGCACTTTCTCCAGAGCGACTCACGAGCTCTGATGACGACACAACTGATCCACGATTTGCCGAATCCACCGCACAAATCTGTTTTTTATAACAGTGAAAGCTCTTTTCATGTAGTCGCGATGTTATATTGTCATGGTTATCAAAATAAAACTGATACAATGTAGACCCCACTTCATTGGGATTTAGGCTTATGTTGAACTATATTCTTGTACAAACAGACGCTGTATTAAGCAGTACATGTATTGAATCAAAATGTCTCTGAAATATCGGTGTATTTGGCAAATAATGCATTTATTCCACTTCAGCTGTGGTAAAGTATGCAAACACAGCGCAAGCGTCACTACGGGAAGCAGAAAGTGTCAAACTCACGTCTCAGTTTTCAGCTCCTCCCGCCTCCACACGGCAACTCTCACCGATCGGTTACATCCAGCCACAGCCCATGTCCAACACAGCTAATCACTCTTCACTTTATCATCTTTACATTCTCTCCTCCCTCTATAACAGAAATATCAAAAAGTTTAACATGACATTCCATCCAACTTCATTGCAACTGAACAAAGAAAACTGAATAAATGAAATTAGACTATATTACTATCCTCTACTTCTTCATTAGCTTTCTTATACTCTAACTTTTCACTTTATATTCTGTTTCATTCCATCCTCAGAATATTTCTACACCTTTATCCTCATTTCTTTTAATTAAGCTCAATTTCTTACAAAAAGAGCATAATATGCAAAGTGTTGAAGTGTTGATGGCTCCCTACAAACCACCCTTTCTTTTAAGAGTCGTGATCCTGTTCCGCACATAATTTTTCACACCAGTCCATGTTCGCTGCTTCAAAGCTTCTGGCTCTGCGTGAATGCATCTTTCACAGTCTTGCTTACCAGGAACTTTGCATGTCTTGATGAACTTCATCATGTGTCTCTCTACTGCTTTTACCTCACTGTCCTCCCATTTCTTTTTTGGAGCGTGTGAAGAACCTATGAAATAGTTAAAAAGTAAATTCTCATTACAACTAAATCGGTGAGTAAAGACCAAATCAAGATTGTGTCCTCATGTGTTGATTATTTGAATTTGGCTGGATATTGCTGCTTGGAGCTAATTCATGTTTATTTGATTATTGTTGTTTGTGCAGTTTAGAGATTTTTCTTACATTGATCCACCTGTGAAACAGATTGATCAGATTGAACAGGTTGAACAGGTTGATCAGATTGAACAGGTTGAACAGGTCGATCAGTCTCTGCTGGTGCTGTTGTCTGAGATAGGTCACTGTAGTCCTCCTCATCACTTGACATGGAATCACCTTGGGCCTCAAGTTGCTCTAAATAATTAAATGACAATAAAATTAACACTATATTGCTTATACTTAGTATCTGTGACATGATGTGTTTTGCAAATAAGTACAGCACAGATACACACAGACTAAATATACTCATACCATTTGGGTCAATTTCAATGTCATCAAGTTTCTTTCCTTTGTAGTCAGACAGTGTTCCTTTCTCCATGGCCATTAGGACTTTACTCATTTTTGCCAGCTGCAGTGTTCCCTCTGGTAACCGGTAATACTGTCTGTGGATTCTGATATCGTGACCAAGGAAATCAGCCAGTTGGTCTGCTTCATTCTCATCAAGGTTAAGAATTTTAGACATGGTTGCTATGTGTTTCCTGAGCCTAGTTGATGACAGTGCTTCAGGGTTCTTTATGCCACATTCGCAAGCAGCTTTGTTGATGCACTCTCCACCTCTGTAGGCTGACATTGCTCCACATCTGGCAAACATAAAGGGATTCTCTGCTGGAACACCACAAAGCTCCCGCGTTTCAACGAGCAGCTCCATGGCAGAAACCATGGAAGGCTTGAGGAGCACAGGAACCTTTCTGCCTCGTTTACCCCGGATCTCAACTCTTGTGAAGTGCAGACACAGCTTCCTCTCAAACTCAGACAGACAGATGGCAATGTCTTTGTGTAGCTCAGAAGAATCCCTACTTTTAAAAGCTGACAAAAGCATCCGGGATACCTCACCTTCTCTCCTTCGGTTGAACAGGATGACCTGGGACAGTGTGACCTTGGCTAGAGCAGAGTAGCTGTCAGCAGAAGGGCAAGTTCTGAGCTTACTTAGGAGCCCATCGTGTTTCTTTTCAAGATGTGTGTGCAGGACTTTGACATCCTGAGTGAAAGGAATGATCTGTGGTGTGTTCCACTTGGCTTCTTTCAATGTAGTTATAGCACCAGCAGAAATGTACTCATTCCACCTTGCCTGGTGTATTTTCCTGAAGTCTCGGGCGCATTCAGCACGATCATGATCTCCATACATCATGGCATTGCTCTCAACAATGCTACAGACCTTGTTTAAAGAATGCCCAAGTTTGAGAGCTAAAGAAGGAATGCGGTAGGAGTTTTTCTCTTCATTGTAGCCACATAAAACTTTAACAGCTGCTATGACATGTTTGAAGTTTGCTGGTATGAAGAAGTCTACCATTGTTCTCAGTGGGGTAATCTTCCTTGCTTCAAGAAGAAGTCTGCCTACTTCTCTCATCTTCTGTCTGATGTAGTCATGTTTGGTCACATCAGACCCCATCCTGTTGAACATGTGCTCCCCCAGCTGCATGATGCATCTGTCAGTATGAACTACACGCGAAACTTCATCATAGTTCATAAAGGACAGTATTTTCTTGAAACCTTTGCTCACTTCTAAGCCAACTGGTGTGTTTAAAGCACACAGAGATCGAACTCTTTTCCTGCCCTGGGCATCATCCTCTTTAGGTTTAAGGGGACAGTTTTTGATATGCTTCCAAAGGCTATGCTTGTTGTAAAGCCCTTGGCAGTAAATGCAGTGAATAAATTCTTTGGCTCTTTGTCTATTTTTTGGACGGTAGCAGGCAATCATCTCCCCATGTCCTTGTCTCACCACATCTGTGTTGTGGGCAAAGTTGCCCCTTTTTCTAAGGAGGTTTAACTGGACTTGTCTTTCTTTGGAATGTTTTGGAAATGCTATTGCCTTTACAACCCCCACTTCGTTGCGATGGACAAATTCAAGGTGTCTTGCCATTTTTGAATATGGCTTAGAGCAATAAAGGCAATACTGCTTCTTGTTGTACGCCTTGCGTTCCTGCTTTGGTGATGGCATTGACTGAATAAAAGTCTTTTCACCAGACAAAGTGTTTGTCTCTTTAGATTGGCATTTCATCTTTTTTGGTGATGGTGCGGTCATAAATTGATCAGATGAACTACCTGCCTCGTTGGGAGATGTTGGATGTATCAAAGCACTTTTGACCATGTCATGTCCAGAAGAACTACCATCCGATTCATCGGAGCTGATTTTTGGTATGTAGTCAACATCGCTGTAGTCTGTGACATCGCTGTAGTCTGTGTCACAGACGGAACTTCCGGAATACTGAATGAGAGAATTTAACACTTACTCAAGGCAGTGGTTGCTGTAACATTACGTTTCATCATATTGCGGATACTATTATGCAAGCCAATTCATAATTATGCAAAAAAAAATTGCATATAAAGTATCACATGGCAAGTCACATACCTGTCTTTTTCTTGATGGCCTTAAAGAGGATATCTGGAAGAGGATGAATACAAACCAATATAAATGATATATAATTTCATATAATCTATTGTTAGTTCTACCAGTGCAATACACCCCGACCATCCCAATAATTCAGCAAATGAATCTACCCACCTCCCATGAGAGTGTCTCAGACACCTGTGATGAGTGAACCACTGGTGTTGACACAGCACAAGGTGAAGATAAGGGTGGAGCAGGCGAGGATGAGGATGATGAATGCTGCGCATAAGGCGATGAGGGCTTCACAGGCGAGGATGATGAAGGCTGCACAGGCGAGGCTGATGAAGGCTGCACAGGCGAGGCTGATGAAGGCTGCACAGGCGAGGCTGATGAAGGCTGCACAGGCCAGGCTGATGAAGGCTGCCCAGGCGAGGCTGATGAAGGCTGCCCAGGCGAGGCTGATGAAGGCTGCCCAGGTGAGGATGATGAAGGCTGCACAGGCGAGGATGATGAAGGCTGCCCAGGCCAGGCTGATGAAGGCTGCCCAGGCCAGGCTGATGAAGGCTGCCCAGGCGAGGATGATGAAGGCTGCCCAGGCGAGGCTGATGAAGGCTGCACAGGCGAGGATGATGAAGGCTGCCCAGGCGAGGATGATGAAGGCTGCCCAGGCGAGGATGATGAAGGCTGCCCAGGCGAGGATGATGAAGGCTGCCCAGGCGAGGATGATGAAGGCTGCACAGACGAGGCTGATGAAGGCTGCCCAGGCGAGGCTGATGAAGGCTGCCCAGGCGAGGATGATGAAGGCTGCCCAGGCGAGGCTGATGAAGGCTGCACAGGCGAGGCTGATGAAGGCTGCACAGGCGAGGCTGATGAAGGCTGCCCAGGCCAGGCTGATGAAGGCTGCCCAGGCGAGGCTGATGAAGGCTGCCCAGGCGAGGCTGATGAAGGCTGCCCAGGCGAGGCTGATGAAGGCTGCACAGACGAGGCTGATGAAGGCTGCACAGGCGAGGATGATGAAGGCTGCCCAGGCGAGGCTGATGAAGGCTGCACAGGCGAGGCTGATGAAGGCTGCACAGGCGAGGCTGATGAAGGCTGCCCAGGCGAGGCTGATGAAGGCTGCACAGACGAGGCTGATGAAGGCTGCCCAGGCGAGGATGATGAAGGCTGCCCAGGCGAGGCTGATGAAGGCTGCACAGGCGAGGATGATGAAGGCTGCCCAGGCGAGGCTGATGAAGGCTGCCCAGGCGAGGCTGATGAAGGCTGCCCAGGCGAGGCTGATGAAGGCTGCACAGGCGAGGATGATGAAGGCTGCCCAGGCGAGGCTGATGAAGGCTGCCCAGGCGAGGCTGATGAAGGCTGCCCAGGCGAGGCTGATGAAGGCTGCCCAGGTGAGGCTGATGAAGGCTGCACAGGCGAGGCTGATGAAGGCTGCCTAGGCGAGGATGATGAAGGCTGCCCAGGCGAGGCTGATGAAGGCTGCACAGACGAGGCTGATGAAGGCTTCACAGGCGAGGATGATGAAGGCTGCCCAGGCGAGGCTGATGAAGGCTGCACAGGCGAGGATGATGAAGGCTGCACAGGCGAGGCTGATGAAGGCTGCCCAGGCGAGGATGATGAAGGCTGCCCAGGCCAGGCTGATGAAGGCTGCCCAGGCGAGGCTGATGAAGGCTGCACAGGCGAGGATGATGAAGGCTGCCCAGGCGAGGCTGATGAAGGCTGCCCAGGCGAGGCTGATGAAGGCTGCCCAGGCGAGGCTGATGAAGGCTGCCCAGGCGAGGATGATGAAGGCTGCCCAGGCGAGGCTGATGAAGGCTGCCCAGGCGAGGCTGATGAAGGCTGCCCAGGCGAGGATGATGAAGGCTGCCCAGGCAAGGCTGATGAAGGCTGCCCAGGCGAGGCTGATGAAGGCTGCACAGGCGAGGATGATGAAGGCTGCCCAGGCGAGGCTGATGAAGGCTGCCCAGGCGAGGATGATGAAGGCTGCACAGGCGAGGATGATGAAGGCTGCACAGGCGAGGATGATGAAGGCTGCACAGGCGAGGATGATGAAGGCTGCACAGGCGAGGATGATGAAGGCTGCACAGGCGAGGATGATGAAGGTGACGTGGGAGGTGTTGATGTTGATGAGGACAGGGCAGGAGGGCATGAGGTTGATGAGGCCATTATAGAGGTGGACACAGCACAGGGTGCTGATGAAGAGGGTGCACCAGATATGGATGCGACTGAGGATGACTGTAACAGTCTTGATTGAAACCGCTTCTGCAGATATATAAAGAGATATTTAGCTTAAACAAGAATAAAATGACATTAAAAATATTGAAAACTGTGGCACCCATATAAAACAAAACAAACACACTGTAGGGGTAAACAAAAAATAAAGAAACGTGTTTTGCACACTTCAAAGCAAAGATCATTAATAAAATAAAAAACAACAAAATTGTGACAATAGTCAAATTAATAGTTACACTGGTTCAGACATTAAAACTCTGAACCAATAACTACTTAAATGATTAGTTCACTTCAGAATTAAAATTTCCTGATAATTTACTCGCCATCATCACACCATCTAAGATGTTCATGTCTTTCTTTCTTCAGTGTAAAAGAAATGAAGGTTTTTGAGGAACACACTCCAGGTGTTTCTCCATATAGTGACTTCAATGGGGTCCAACGGGGGGGC
This sequence comes from Rhinichthys klamathensis goyatoka, assembly GCF_029890125.1. Taxonomy (NCBI): domain Eukaryota; kingdom Metazoa; phylum Chordata; class Actinopteri; order Cypriniformes; family Leuciscidae; genus Rhinichthys; species Rhinichthys klamathensis. The sequence goes on along the minus strand of NW_026606955.1, from coordinate 5,688 downwards.
TTGTTTGTGTGATAGACATTTTGAACAATCTTTAATGACTCGTGACTACTGAGTTGTCTCAGAGAGTGATTCTTTAATTTTGTGTTGACTGCGCACACACAACATCCTATAGGTTCTGTACTGGAAACAGAAATGATTAGTTAAATCACTCGAGTCTTTGGGTCCTTCGTTCTTCCCATCAGTCCCATTGAGGCTATGCTGTCAGTACTGGAAAGATAAATGATTAGTTCACCTCTCAAGTCCTCGAAGACTCAAAATATGAACTAATCAATTCTGCATCCAGTATTGACTGCATAGCTCAATGGGGCTGCCACGTGATGAACGAATGACTTGAACCCGAAGTCGATAGACTCGAAACGTGTACGTATCCGGTACTACAGACTGCATAGCTCAATGGGGCTGCCACGTGATGAACGAATGACTTGAACCCGAAGTCGATAGACTCGAAACGTGTACGTATCCGGTACTACAGACTGCAAAGTTAAGTTTATGAGGATGTCACAGGATGAACGAACGGCTTAGATCGGGAGGTGAGGTAACTAACAGACTGCATAGCCTGAAGACCCAAATAAATTAATGAATCATTTCCGTCTCTCATAATTTGGCCTTTTCCTTGCATCGCACTTTTTTTCTTATTCTAAATGCGATCAACATTTGATGTGTTTGGGGAATTTGGCTACCATTTTAAATACATTCTACTGAAATGAACAAAAGGTTTTCGAAAAAAGATTTGTTAATTTTGATGAACGAGATTCAAAGATCCAAGTCAGTAAAATGATCCGAACGTGCCACAACTATTACACACGTGTGCTGGATGAAGTGGATATGCACCTGTAGTCAACTGGTTGCCTGTGTTGTTCATTATTTTGGGGGCGGAGCAATGAAGGGAGGTGTGTGTTTGTTTGGCTGTCGATTTTAAATATCAACAGTGTTTATCAGAAATCACTGACTGCACTTTTAACTAGCTGGCAGTAAACATCAGTAGATCGCTGCTGCATGTATGAGATGGTTACCGTTTTATTCCTTGATGTTCTTGCTTTGCCTGACAGCTTATGTGGACCCTTGCTGTTCACCTTGTCCAATTCAGGAAAGGGAAGAGAAGCTGCACAATGGGGCTAAGAAAGCAGGAAATATTTGTGAAGGACAGAAAAACTTGTTTATGTTCATTTCTCTAGCTGTCCTACACTTTAACTATCATTTCTTTCACACACATCTCTAAGCTGAAATAGTCAATAATATAATGATACAGATGTTTTAAAGTGGACCTACCGATTTCTGCGGGCCCAAACTGCTGGCTGGCTTTTTATCAGTGGATTCTGCTGATGCTTGATTTAAAGGCTTCAGAAATATGAGACCACAATCACATGGTAACTAATCAGAATGACAGTAAAAGATTATCATGAATTACTGATCAATCTCTTTAGCATTTTCTTGATAGTACCTTGACTCGCCATGGCCAATCTGAGTCTCCATAATTGTAAGTGATTTCTTCTCCTGGTAGAATGTCTCGTACAGCAAAGAGACACAGGTGAGGTTTTCTGCTCACTTCAACGGTTCTCATTTTGCAAGTAGGATTTCTGGTCTGATCGTTTACAAGTCTTCCCAAGGACAACCCGTCTTCTTTAGATGCATCCATGCTATAAAGACATCCAATTATCACTCAATACTTGTAATCTTAGTATACATGATAGAAATGTACAGTTATTTTCTATAAGTGGTTCTGAACCCCAGTCCTGGGAACCCACCGCTCTGCATATGCTGTATGTCTCGTGTTTTAATCCAGCTGATTCAGATGAGGAGTTTATCATCAGAACACGGCTCTATGAACTCAACTGAGTGTGTCTGGTGAAGGAGACATACAGAATCTGCAGAGAGGGTCTGAAAACCACTGATATATATGATAGTGTACTGCAACATCCTCTCAGCTCTCAGATAAAGCCATCTCAAATTAAAGGGATACTTCACCTCTGCGAAGATGAATATGTATTTAAAATGGGTCATTTATGTAGAAGAAATGTGAAATTATTTTTGAATTTGGAGCTTTCTACTGTAGACTGAGAAAAGCCAGAAAATGTATTTTTGGCTTATGTGGATGAAAGACAACAACTCCCAGAATGCACTTGCTTCGCTGCCCTAGGAGGCCACGCCTACCGGTAACAGAGCGCAGTAGTTAAACAACAAGTATAGGCTACTAGTGAGTTCGAAAATGTGTTTTGAGATCGCCCAAAATGTTCGGGATTCGGCTTTTGCGTTCTACAGTCACCATTCATTATGTTTACTGTGGCGAGCAGGACGAGTGAGAGCCGCGGGAGAACGACGCGAGTCATGTTTACTGTGGCGAGCAGGACGAGTGAGGGCCGCGGGAGAACGACACGAGTCATGTTTACTGTGGCGAGCAGGACGAGTGAGGGCCGCGGGAGAACGCGCGAGTCATGTTTACTGTGGCGAGCAGGACGAGTGAGGGCCGCGGGAGAACGGCACGAGTCATGTTTACTGTGGCGAGCAGGACGAGTGAGGGCCGCGGGAGAACGGCACGAGTCATGTTTACTGTGGCGAGCAGGACGAGTGAGGGCCGCGGGAGAACGGCACGAGTCATGTTTACTGTGGCGATCAGGACGAGTGAGGGCCGCGGGAGAACGGCACGAGTCATGTTTACTGTGGCGAGCAGGACGAGTGAGGGCCGCGGGAGAACGGCACGAGTCATGTTTACTGTGGCGATCAGGACGAGTGAGGGCCGCGGGAGAACGGCGCGAGTCATGTTTACTGTGGCAAGCAGGACGAGTGAGGGCCGCGGGAGAACGGCGCGAGTCATGTTTACTGTGGCGAGCAGGACGAGTGAGAGCCGCGGTGAGAACGACGCGAGTCATGTTTACTGTGGCGAGCAGGACGAGTGAGGGCCGCGGGAGAACGGCGCGAGTCATGTTTACTGTGGCGAGCAGGACGAGTGAGGGCCGCGGGAGAACGACGCGAGTCATGTTTACTGTGGCGAGCAGGACGAGTGAGGGCCGCGGGAGAACGACACGAGTCATGTTTACTGTGGCGAGCAGGACGAGTGAGGGCCGCGGGAGAACGCGCGAGTCATGTTTACTGTGGCGAGCAGGACGAGTGAGGGCCGCGGGAGAACGGCACGAGTCATGTTTACTGTGGCGAGCAGGACGAGTGAGGGCCGCGGGAGAACGACGCGAGTCATGTTTACTGTGGCGAGCAGGACGAGTGAGGGCCGCGGGAGAACGACACGAGTCATGTTTACTGTGGCGAGCAGGACGAGTGAGGGCCGCGGGAGAACGCGCGAGTCATGTTTACTGTGGCGAGCAGGACGAGTGAGGGCCGCGGGAGAACGGCACGAGTCATGTTTACTGTGGCGAGCAGGACGAGTGAGGGCCGCGGGAGAACGCACGAGTCATGTTTACTGTGGCGAGCAGGACGAGTGAGGGCCGCGGGAGAACGGCACGAGTCATGTTTACTGTGGCGAGCAGGACGAGTGAGGGCCGCGGGAGAACGGCACGAGTCATGTTTACTGTGGCGAGCAGGACGAGTGAGGGCCGCGGGAGAACGGCGCGAGTCATGTTTACTGTGGCGAGCAGGACGAGTGAGGGCCGCGGGAGAACGGCACGAGTCATGTTTACTGTGGCGAGCAGGACGAGTGAGGGCCGCGGGAGAACGGCACGAGTCATGTTTACTGTGGCGATCAGGACGAGTGAGGGCCGCGGGAGAACGGCACGAGTCATGTTTACTGTGGCGAGCAGGACGAGTGAGGGCCGCGGGAGAACGCGCGAGTCATGTTTACTGTGGCGAGCAGGACGAGTGAGGGCCGCGGGAGAACGGCACGAGTCATGTTTACTGTGGCGATCAGGACGAGTGAGGGCCGCGGGAGAACGGCGCGAGTCATGTTTACTGTGGCGAGCAGGACGAGTGAGGGCCGCGGGAGAACGACGCGAGTCATGTTTAATGTGGCGAGCAGGACGAGTGAGGGCCGCGGGAGAACGGCGCGAGTCATGTTTACTGTGGCGAGCAGGACAAGTGAGGGCCGCGGGAGAACGGCACGAGTCATGTTTACTGTGGCGAGCAGGACGAGTGAGGGCAGAGGGAGAACGGCTCGAGTCATGTTTACTGTGGCGAGCAGGACGAGTGAGGGCCGCGGGAGAACGACACGAGTCATGTTTACTGTGGCGAGCAGGACGAGTGAGGGCCGCGGGAGAACGACACGAGTCATGTTTACTGTGGCGAGCAGGACGAGTGAGGGCAGCGGGAGAACGGTGTGAGTCATGTTTACTGTGGCGAGCAGGACGAGTGAGGGCCGCGGGAGAACGACACGAGTCATGTTTACTGTGGCGAGCAGGACGAGTGAGGGCCGCGGGAGAACGACACGAGTCATGTTTACTGTGGCGAGCAGGACGAGTGAGGGCCGCGGGAGAACGACACGAGTCATGTTTACTGTGGCGAGCAGGACGAGTGAGGGCCGCGGGAGAACGACACGAGTCATGTTTACTGTGGCGAGCAGGACGAGTGAGGGCCGCGGGAGAACGACACGAGTCATGTTTACTGTGGCGAGCAGGACGAGTGAGGGCCGCGGGAGAACGGCGCGAGGCCGGTGGCGTGATTACTGATGAGCGACACCTGTGAGACGAAATTTTCTTAGCAATGTTAAAATGCACATCAACCGATCACTTGTTTAGCTTTCATGTAAACACTACATTCAGATTCACCAATCGGAATGAATTCAGTTAGATTGAAACAAAAGGTGTGCATGTAAACAATGAATGGCGACTGCAGAAAGCAAAAGCTGAATCCCGGACATCGACGGCCGGACATGTCCGGGAAAAAGAGGATGGTAACCCCTACTACTCAGCTTTCGCCACAGAACAAGAACCTGCTAGCTTAGCTTCCAGAAAAAGATGTCTGACACTATGTGTACATTGTGTGAGTGAGATCCCACCCTCTATGGGCGGGTTGAGAACATGCGGGACAGCCCCTACTACTGGCTGTAGTCTTTAGCCTCTGGCCAAAAAATCCTCCGATGACGCAAAATGACGAATTTTGCTTCATCGGAGGATTTTTTCCAGACAAAAAATACATAAATCTCTCGTCTCAGGGGGATATGAGGGTGGAAAGCATGGTAATTCGAAAATACTACAGGTTTTCTACTAATACAAAGCTTAATGCTAAATCCTGAACTATCCCTTTAACCATTTTGTTCTCTTTAGGGAATACAGAGAAAAACTCTGGTGCGGTTTGAATGAAATATGAGCATAACATGGACCAGAGACATATAAACGAACCAAAAACAGGAAGATGTGACCCTAAAAAGGACAAACTGGTCAAGCATAACAGGTTTGACGATAGAAATGCCAATCTGAACACTAAGCAGACCCGGACCAAACGAACCAAGCGAACAGAACTACAGGCATGAACACACCCTGAGTATTTTACAGTTCCAGATATTTTATCATCACTACTACATCAATCCAACAGTTCTTTACTCACCACCAATTTCTGCCATGCCACTGAAAATCAAACAGGAACGTGTTCTCAGCTTCAGTGTAGTGTTCAGTTCGAGCAAGACTCTCCTCTGAACTCAGAAGTTCACCTCTGTATTCAAGAACAAAATCCCCTCTGAAGAAAGCTCCAGTGGTGAAAACTCCACGCCCTGAAGAGGAGAAATTCATTAGCAGCAGTTTCTTTAATGTC